>NC_143398.1:242820443-243426848 GCF_052110815.1 Crocodylus siamensis | reverse complement strand
TCAGCAAAGCTCCCCAAATTGCTAGGTTTCCTAAAGAGAAGGTTATCATTTACCACTGGGCCCAGACATAAAGAATAGCACTTTGAAAGTCTTGTGACCAAAGTGGTCAAGGGCCCTAAGGCCTGGCACACCAAGGCCCCTGCCCTGCCAGAGCTTAGCAACCTCTTGCAGCTCCTGCACAGCCTGCTGAGTTGCCAGCTCCCACAGACAACACAGGCCCAACTGCAGCTACCACCCCTGCTCTCTCCAAGACAAAACATAAAGTGTTTGTTGTGGGATACTCCATCCTGAGGGGGACTGAGGGGGTAATCTGACACCCTGACCCCTTAGCCCGAGAAGTCTCCTGCTTCCCAGGTTCCCACATTTGAGACTTTGCAGAGAAGATCCCTAAGATCCTCCAGCCCACAGACCACTATTCCATGTTCCTTATTCATGCGGGCACCAAAGACACGGCTCAGAGTGCTCCCAGCCAGGTCATGAGGCACTATGAGGATTTGGGAGTGGGGCTAAAGGGTCTGGGGGCAGAGGTGCTGTTCTCTTTGATCCTCCCAGTCTTGGGGTATGGGCTGAGAAGGGAGAGGAGGATCCAGGTAGTTAACCAAAGACTGGTATCATCGGAAAGGCTTTGGCTTCCATGACCACAGCCTGCTCTTTAGTGAGAGAGGCAGTGAGCTTCTGGGAAGAGATGGCATCTACCTCTCTCTGCTGGGAAGGAGGCTCTTCACAGCCAGACTGGCTGACTTGCTTCACCGGGCTTTAAACTAAGCCTGTTGGGGGCCGGGGGAAACTACCGCTACTGCTGGCCTGCTGAGCAACCCTTACAAAGCCAGCAGACCAAGGCACTTTAGGGAGCCCACCCCTGCCCCAGCCCTGGTACAATCTGTGGGCAAGGCAAGAGCCCCCAAGGAGACATTTGCCTGCCTGTACACAAATACCAGGAGCTTGAGGACCAAATAATTACAATGTCATAGGATAATGGAGAACTGGTGGGACTCCACCCATGACTGGACCGCGGGTATAGATGGCTATACCTTGTACAGGAGAGATTGAGTAGATAAAAGGGGCAGGGGTGTAGCTCTCTTTCTTAAGGAAAGCTACGCAGCCCTGCAAGCTGATGTTGGCAACAACGGTGGACGACCAGAGACCCTCTGGGTTAAAATCTGTGGAGAACATGGCACAGGGGACACAACGGTGGGAGTCTACTACAGACCTCCCACCCAATGTCAAGAGCTTGATCAGGAGTTCACCTGGGAAATGGCTGAGACCACATGCTCCAGGAACGTGGCTGTCATGGGTGACTTCTCTACCCAGACATACCATGGAAGGATCACTCAGAAAAATCTGAGTGGTCACAAAGCTTCCTCTCCTGAGTGGATGACCTCTACCTGACTCAAAAGGCTATGGGCCAATGAGAGGTAAAGTGCTGCTTGCCGAGTACTGGCTACTGGGGATGACCTAATCGGCAATCTAGTGATCAATGGGAAGCTGGGTGACAGAGACCATGAGCTGATCACCTTCACCATCTGCCATAAATCTGGCAAGTCAGTCAGCAGCACAGAAGTCCTTGGCTTCAGGAAGGCCAACTTTGACAAGCTCAAGAGGCTTGTCAATGAGGTCTAAGGGACCATGACCCCAGGGAGAGGGGAGTCTAGAAAGAGTGGTTGCTCCTCAAGGGGGCGATCCTCAATGCACAAGCTAATTCTATTTCATCTTGAAGGAAAGGTACCAAGAGCACACAGCAGCCCTCCTGGCTCTCCAGGGACCTCACAGACCTCCTGAGGCTAAAAAGAAAGGCCTACAAAGGATGGAGGATGGGATTCACCTCCAAGAAGGATTATTCTGCGCTGGTCCGGTCCTGCAGGGAGCAAACCAGGAAAGCCAAGGCTGCAACTGAACTCCAACTAGCTTCAGGCATCAAGGACAACAAAAAGTCCTTTTTCAGATATGTGGGGAGCCGGAGGAAAAGCAAGGGCAACATTGGATCCCTGCTGAACCAGATGGCACAACCAACACCCAGGAAAAAGCCAACCTATTAAATAGTTACTTTCCATTGGTCTTTCATCAGTCCCATGGGATGTCCATGCCCACTATGGGAAAGGGAGGTCCAGGTGATGGAGCTCCCCTGCCCTGCATCAATGTTGACCTCATAAAGGAATACCTTGAGAGGCTGGATACCTTCAAGTCAGCCAGCCCTGACAATCTACATCCCAGAGTACTCAAGGAGCTGGCGAACGTCATAGCCCAGCCCCTGTCACGGATCTTTGAGAACTCCTGGCACTCTGTTGTAGTGCCCAAAGACTGGAAGAAGGCCAATGTGGTGGCTATCTTCAAGAAAGGGAGGAGAGTGGATCCGGCTAACTACAGGCCCATCAGCCTGACTTCTATCCCGGGGAAGATCTTAGAAAAGTTTATTAAAGAGGCCATCCTTAATGGACTGGCTGATGTCAACATCCTAAGGGATAGCCAGCACGAGTTTGTTGCGGGTAGGTCTTGCTTGACCAATCTCATTTCCTCCTACAACCAAGTGACCTATCACCTGGACAAGAGAGAAGAGATTGATGTCATATATCTTGACTTCAAAAAAGCCTTCAATCTAGTATCCCATCATCACCTCTTGGCAAAACTGGCCAGTTGTGTTCTTGGGTCCACCACAATCAGCTGGGTGGGAAATTGGTCGGACCCCCAGGGTGGTAATTGACTGAAGCTAATCGTCATGGTGCCCTATGACCAGTGGGGTCCCCCAAGGCTCTGTCCTTGGACCCATATTGTTCAACATCTTCCTTAATGATGTGAACATTGGAGTCAGAAGTGGACTGGCCAAGTTCACCAATGACACCAAACTTTGGGGCAAAACATCCACACCAGAAGACAGGCGGGCGATTGAGGCTGACGTGGACAGGTTCAGGAAATGGGCGGATGAGAACCTGATGGTGTTTAACACTGAAAAATGCAAGGTTCTCGACCTTGGGAGGAAAAACCTGCAGCATCCTTATAGGCTTAGCAATGCTACGCTGGCTAGCACTACAGAAGAAAGAGACTTGGGGGTCATCATTGTGCCTCGACATGAGCCTTCATTGTGATGCTGCGGCTAGTAAAGCAACCAAAATGCTGGCTTGTATCCATAGATGCTTCTCGAGCAAATCCTGGGACGTCATTCTCCCTTTGTACTCAGTTTTGGTGAGGCTGCAGCTGGAGTACTGCATTCAGTTTTGGGCCCCACAATTCAAAAAGGATGTGGAATAATTTGAGAGTCCAGAAAAGAGGTCAGGAAAAAAGACCTTACGATGACAGGCTGAGAGTTATGGTGCTCTTTAGCTTGGAAAAGTGCAGGCTCAGGGGTGATCTGATGGCCACCTATAAGTTTATCGGGGTGACCACCAGGATCTGGGGGAACGTTTGTTCACCAAAGCGCCCCAAGGGATGACAAGGTCGAACAGTTATAAACTCCTGCAAAACCATTTCAGGCTGGACATAAGGAAGAATTTCTTTACTGTCCGAGCCCCCAAGGTCTGGGACAGCCTGCCATTGGAGGTGGTTCAAGCACCTACATTGAACACCTTCAAGAGCAAATTGGATGCGAATTTTGCTCGAATCTTATGACCCCAGCTGACTTCCTATCCTTTGGGCAGGGGGCTGGACTTGATGATCTTCCGAGGCCCCTTCCAGCCCTAATGTCTATGAAATCTGTGTGATTGAAATGGAGGCATGGAAGCTCCTGACACATAACACTACCGTTTTGCCACCCCGACAGACAGTACCGAACAGAGCTTGGACTCAGCACAGCAAAGGTGCCTCCTCTGATTGAATTGAGATTTTTACAGCACCAAAGGCTATGTCCCAGTTTCATTACTGGCAAACATCTGCCCAGAAGGCTTTTGCCAGCTGGGAATGGAGTGCATACAAAAAATTTTGCTCTGCCTGCTGTGATGTGGCAAATAATTGGCTGTAGGTTGGGCATTTTGCAGTGGAAACTCTACAATCCACAAGTTCACCATAGGTCGTACACCCCCCATGGTGCACTACAACATGATGAAGTATAGCAGACTGCTCTATTCCTGGATTTATTTCCTACAGGTGTTAGGCAGTGATTTTTTGGTTGGCTTTATTGAATGATTTGATGAGAGCAGGAATCAGGACTCCCTGTGCTCCAGGGGTGGGAGGACAGTGCCTCGACTAGAGAAGCTTTGAGAGCCGCTTTAGTTAAAGCACCACAATCTGTCATATATCAGCATACCCACACTTCAAAATGGCGGCAGATGCGCTTGTCAAATGAGCTTTAGTTCAAGCACCCCCACTGCCATTTTGAAGTGTAGGGGCACTAATACACAAGACAAGGGAGGCTGCTGAAGCATGGTATTGACCACACTCCAGCAGACTCGACTTTTTGAGTTGGCTCCAATGCACAGTAATCACAGCACATTGGAGCAGGCTCTGCACTTGTGTACAGATGCCCCTGGATTATAACTCTCTGTGGTATTGAACAAGACCCTTTGGGCTCTTTGGGGACTCAGATGCCACTTCTTACAGTGAACCATGTTCCACAGCAGCATAAAACCCAGGGAAAGCAGAATTATGGCCTAACTTTCTTCCATGCGTCTTAAGCTATGGCTCTCAACAGCAAGGACACTTGGGCTTCATCTCTGGGCCTCCATTTCCTTGTCCAAATTTTCTTAGTACAAAGAATATTTTTTTCCCCCTCTCTGCCTTTATTCCACACACACACACACACACACACACACACACACACAAGGTTAGTTTTCCAAAGGGTTTGGAGTACTTTAGCAGCATGGTTCCCTTTACAACAGGAGAAAGCCTATGGATAAAGCACTGCACAAAGCTTTGAAATGTGCACTGAAATGTCTCTGTCAGAACGTGTTTCGCTCCTGGCAGGAGGTACACGGCTGTGCTGCACATCTGTTGACTTATACTAGAACTGCTTGGGAATTTTCCATTCATTTCTCCCCACCCCCTCCCAATAGAAAGCACAGATTTCTTAAAATTAAAGTGTTCCTCCATTCTACAGGGGAGAAAAGAAAGTTTCTTCAACATTTTGTCTTGATTCAGGATGAAATCAAACTGTGAAATATTGTAATTCTCCATGGAAGAAGAAAATCAGCTCCAATTATCACCTTATACCACAGCTGTATTATAATCATATACAGTGGCACCAATTGTAAGCATTTAAAAATCATGACTGGGGCCTTAAAAATCATAGGCACTTTTTATTTTTCTTTTAAAGGTATCTTACAGTTTCTGAGTTTTTGTGGCACGCTGGGTCACACTTACAACTTTTTCTTCACCAAAGTAAAACCTGAAAATCTCACATAATCATTTAGCTCTGGGAGATGGCATTTTACGAACCCCACCAAATATTCTATGAATTGCAAATAAAAACCATTAAAGTTGGCAATACTAAATTTCATAGCCCTTATGAGGCAAGGATTCTTATGAGTGATATCATTAACTGGACCAGCTGTATAGTTGGGAGGGATATAGACAAGCTTTCAGGTATCACTGTACCCTTCTTTAGGCCTTTTTTTTTGTGACTATCATAACTACAACATAACCCAATGTTATATAGCCATTTTCATCTTTAAACATTTTAAAATCTTTACATAAAGATCTCAGTCTGACCCTGAGATAAAGAATGTGGTATAATCATCCTCACATTATAAAGGCAGTACAAACTAGTAGGTAGGGTTTTGGAACAGAGCTCATCTTTCCATTCTGGACTTCTATTCTGAGTTCTTCCATTGGCTTTGTATGTATGCCACCTTATAATTTCATAGTTTCATAGTGCTTAGAATTGGAAGGGACCTAGACAGATTGTCAGGTCTAACCCCCTGCCCCGGGCAGGAATGAGTGCTAGGGTCATAACACCCCAGCCAAATATCTGTTCAGCCTCCTCTTGAAGGCCCTGAAGGTAGAAGAGAGCCTCCCTCCCTTGGGAGCCCATTCCAGAGCCTGGCAGCCCTAACCGTACAGTAATGTTTCCTGATGTCCAACCTGAACCTACTTCCTAACAATTGGTGGCCATTATTCCCCCGGTGGTGCATAGGGGAACAGAGCCTCCCCCAAGTCCCACTGTTCCCCCCTGGTGAGTTTGTAAATGGTCACCAGATCCCCTCTCAAACTTAGAAGAGTTGCTTTGCTGTCTTTCCCACCATGTCATTTGTCCATCTTATCAATATAAATTATGAGTTTTTGGGATAGAGTATGCTTGTTGAAGTATTGAGGAATCGAGTCCTCTCTGTAATAGCCAAGAAGGCTAATGGCATACTGGGCTGCATTGGTAGGAGTGTTGCTAGCAGATCAAGTGAAGTGATTCTTCCCCTCTTTTTGGCACTGGTGAGGTCACATCTGGAGTCCTGGGTCCAGCTTTGGGCCCCCCACTACAAAAAGGTTGTGGACAACTTGAAGACAGTCTAGCAGTGGGCAATGGAAATGGCTTGCGGCCTGGGGAACATGACTTGTGAGGAGAGGCTGAGGGAACTGGTCTTATTTATGTAGCCCAGGGACACCCAAGAATGTGCCCCATCCTCAATAGGATGGGATAGGTGGACAGGCAATGGTGCTGTGAGAGGGTTCAGATCCCTCCATGTTCTATAGAGCCAGGCCAGGCAAATGTTACTTAACTATGTACAGTTTATTGTTTCATAATATAAAATACATCTGACATATGAAAATAAATATTTACAAAGGATAGACAATAAACAATACTCCAGACTAGTTGATGGTCTAGGAACTGACTGTCCTCTGGGATGTCACACCCAGCACCAACACCTGATAAGGAAACCCTATAAGCAACAAGCAAAGTGAGTCCCCTAGTCCCCCCAGGCACAGAGAAGTGAGAGATCCTGCAATAGGTAAGCATGGGAAGGTTAAAGTATCACTTCAATAAACATACACAGGCAACTCAGTAGGTAAGCACAGGTAAGTCAGGTAACAATATAGTTGGCACATACAGACAACAAAGGAAATAAACACAGACAAGTCAAGGCACCATTTCAGTAAGCATATATAGGCAGCAACCAGGTAACTCAATATGAACATCTTAAAGAGTGCCCGTACTTACATTTACATCAGCATTATATTAATCACAACATATGAGGTGCATTCAATACCCCATGGGGTGTCTCGTACAGCCCTTCCCTTTTTGAGTCCAGGCTTGGCTCACCTCCCAGTAGAGGAGAAGGAAAGCTCCAGAATCCCCCCTTCCCCTTGCTGGGTAATCCTTCCCCAGGGAAGGGTCCCAAGTGTCATGATGGGACCGAACGAACAGGCTGGGTCTAGCGGCGGTGGAGTTCTGAGCGACATGGAAGCTCGGAGTTCTTTTAACAGAATGGATTTATTGACTTACACCTGGAAGAGCGCAGGTACGGAGCCTTCAGTTACAGTTATTAACTCACAACAGAGGGACCTGTTGTCCCACGGGGTTCACCGACAAGACAAGCCTGTCGGATAAGTCCCAGGGATGGTCAACAGCTTATAACGGAGGAACAACTGACAACACAGAACCGTAACTTGCCGGTGTCCGCTGACAGCTGAACGGTCAGATGGTCGAGATGATTGCCGAGGTCCAGAACCAGGTAAGTAGTCGAAACTGTAGTCAGAGCCCAAGGGGTGATCCGAGGTCGTGGTTAGAGATCGATGCCAGGTAGGTCGTAAACCGATAGATCAATATAATATACTAAGCTTTGTATATGGAACACGAGACGAAGGAGGAGACCAAAAAGCCTAAGGGCCTAGCTGGAGGACAGTCCTGGAAAAGACCAGGCTCTCTCTCCAGTCCCACAGGTCTCTCCCCCGAGGGAGGGGTCATCAGACCTTTTATAGCAACTCTCATAGCCAATTAAATTGCTAGGAAGACCGAACTTTCCAGAGAGATTACCTCATTTCTCTCATGTGCTGGGCATGCGTAGCAACAAGCTCTCTGTTACAACTGAGCCTGCGCTTCTCTAAAAGTAGGTCACACTTGACTGACAGGCCTTCAGGTCATGAAAAGGGCACCAGCCAGGCCTGTCTCCACGGCGCATGCTTTTATTAGGTTATGCAGAATTCCCCACTCCTGTGTTGGCAGCACACATGGTTTTCTAAGACACCTCTGATAGCAATATCCCCTTTCCGTTAACTTTCCATTAACTTCTGTCCCAAAACCCGGGCCCCTATATAACTAGCTCCCAGAGGGGCCCCTCCCATGTGGGAGCCTCTCCCCAGAAACTCACCCTCCTGCTCTCCAGAGCAGTTGGGGCTCGTCCCCTGGATACTTCGCCTCGCCCTAGTGGTACTTCCTGCTTCTCTTGTGGCCAGGTGCTCTGATCCTCCCCTGGCTATCCTGCCTCACGCTAGGGGTTGTCCTCTCTCTGCGGCCTTATGCCCCGCTCTGGGCACTGAGGGCTCCACTGGGTATGCCAAGCCATGCTGCAGCTGACTCTGGCCATCCAGCCTCACACTGGTGCTTCCCTGGGCCCCACTCTGGGTACCCAAGGGGTCTTTTAGATATGCCAAGCCATGCTACAGGCTCCGGCTGCCCAGCCTCATGGTGGGATCCCAGGCCTGAACTGCCTTACGTAGCTCCCAGGGCCGAGGCTCCATGCACCAGTCTCTGCCCCTTGACTCTTCATGGTTTCTTTTGGATGGTGTCCCACTGGGCAGCTTTCCCCAGCTCTTTGGGACCCCACTCTTCTTGAGTCCCTTGATGCATCTGCCCTGCGTGTCCTTTTATTCTCTCTAGAGGCTTCACCCCCAAAGTCTGCTGGACCTACAAGGTGCAGTTCTCAATCAGGTCCATAGCTCTTTGCCCTCCTCCCCTCCCTCCAGCAGGGGCAGGACAGCCTCTCCTCCATCACCTCCTGATTGGTAGGAAAGTTTCGCTAATGGCTCAAAACTCTTTGGAGCTGGCAAGTCAGGCTGCTACCCGCATGCCCACCACGTTTAGTTTAGAAAAGAGAAGACTGAGAGGGGATTTAATAGCAGCCTTCAATTCCCTGCAGGGGGATTGCAAAAAGGATGGAGCTGGACTGATCTCAGCCAGGGCAGATAACAGGACAAGGAGCAATGGGCTCAGGTTGCAGCAAGGGAAGTTTCAAGATGGGCAGTGAAGTACTGGAACAGGTTACTCAGGGAGGTGGTGGATTCTCCACTCTTGCAGGTTTTTAAGACTCGGCTAAACAAAGCCTTGACTGGGATGATGTAGTTGGGGCTGGTCCTGCTTTGAGCAGGGGGTTGGATTAGATGTGACCTCCCGAGGTCCCTTCAACCCTCATTTTCTATGGTTCTAATCTATTCAAAGTCTATATGCATATATGTTAACCTCCGCTTCTTTCTGTCTGATGCAAACACATACATTCATGTGCTCTTTCAACTTAACATGCTGGAGGGAAAAAGTGTAATTAAAACTGCAAGCCAAAGTGGCATGCAGACAGAGGGAAAAAATGCTTATGTAATGAAATGTCCTCAGGAGGAGGGCTCTAAATCATGAGTATCATTAGCAGAGTGATCGCTCTTTCTAGATTTCAGTAACTGAAACAAGTAGTGTTGTTATGGGCTACATCCAAAGCCCACAGCAGTCTATGGGAGTCCTTCCACTGATTCCAGTGGAATCCAGTGGAAGCATTATGGATCAGCTTCTAAAAAACAAAATTAAGATTTTGTTGAAATATTGAAAAGAAAGGACAGAGTGTGCCTTATAAAACACAATATAATACAAAGGAAATGTTTTGGGATTATATAATACTGTATCAATTACAGATATTTTCATGGGAGGAGTTTAATTTCCTTATAGAAACTAAGCCTAGATCCACAAAGATACAAAAGCATCTCAATTCTATTTTGATGCTACATATCTGTTAGGCACCTGCAAACCACTGACAGCTGTATTAAAGTGGAGAAATAAGTACATATAAAAGAAAACCATATATTCAAATAGTAACCAGTGAGAAATGGGTACATAGCCTGTTTGCTGGGTCCAAAACAACATTGCGTATAAAACACTCCAAGGTTAGGGTAGAACTGGGGCAATGAAATTGAGCTAGCAGAACCCTACTATACTGGCTCTTGTTAAGAAGGGTAAAGAAATCCTCTGATCTATCCCTGGTCCCAATGGACATTGCCAAATGTCACCTATCTATAGCCCTAAATGCCTTGTATCACATACCTGGAAGTCTGATTAGACCGAGCTGGTTCTCCTAGATTCTTCTTATTTTTCAGTGTATTTAATTAATTCTGTCTCCTTATCTGTCTATATATTTCAGTTAGATATTGCATTGTTTTTATTTTCTTCTTTTAAGCTGTTAAATAGTTAATTGCTGTGTGCTGCTCAATATACATCACTTTCCACACTAGAGATGTTTGATTTTTATTTTTTTTCATCATCTAAAGCATTCCATATATCATTTTTCCATTTACAAAATGGTTTAGAAAACTTAGGAAGAAGGGCGACCAATGGGCTGGACAGTGCATCTTCTGTGACAGCTATATGTTTCAGAACCATTCAAAGACACCCTCAATTCAGAGGCATTGCTTATGGGAGATAAAGTTTTTCATTGCACTGTTACTTGGAACAATATAGCTGCTCTGTGCATTTCCATGTGTGCTTTGTGTTTTCTCATCCAGCACCCAGCTTTTTAATTAGGAATAGCTAATTAAAAAGCTAACTTATTCCCATACTGTTGTGAAAGTGATAATGGGCCATGGATTAAATAGATAAGGACAAATAAAAGTTAAGTTCATTAAGTTTAATTGGTTAATGAGACGGAACATGAGGCTAGTGTCCTTAAGAATTGTTACATGGGGCATCCTCATGAGATATTTACTGCAGACCTGACTAATTAGCTCCACAGTAAAGCATCAGTGTCTACACATGCAGTGCTATTAGGCCAGGGTAAAGTAATTAATTCCACCATAGGATAGTACTGGCCAACCCAAATACTATCCTATGGTGGAGTTATTTACTCCACTGCAATGCACGTGTAGACGATGACAAGGGCTGCCTGGGGCATGAGAATGCTGCAGCAGGGACTGCCATCTAGCTGTCCCTATAGTCTGGCAGTCTCCTGCCCCAGCCAGCCCCTCTGAGGCACATTGAGCTGAACCAGAGCAGCTCCAGATTGCCAGGCTGACCTCCAAGAGCTCCCTGCAAGCTGGAGCTGCTCTGACCCAGCTCAATGTAATATGGTCCCAGGCATATGTACAAATGTTGCACCCAGGAGCAATAAACTCCAGTGCAAACAGCACTGGAGTTTATTGCATCAAATTAATTTCATGAGTAGAGGTACCCACAGGCATATTCCTTGAAAGAATGGGAATCTTCAGGTCATATATGTCAGATAGCTTAGGACCAACAAAGAGTAGATTAGTCAGGGGACTGAATGATAGGACCTCCTACATGCTCATGAGTTCTGCTAATAACTAGCTGTTTAACATTTAGTAACACTGAGCAGAGTATTTCATCCAGCATTTTCATTTGAAAATGATTTTTTGGGGGGAAGAAATATATATTTTTTCTTTTAATTTTTTCCAGTTCTATGACTCCCCCCCCCCCAAGCTAGCATTCTTTCCATTTTTCCTCTTTCCTTCATTTCTCAGATTTGCCAGTAAAAAGGAGAAACAGAAAAAAACCCCTAAGAAATCTGAAAATTCAATGTTTATTTTTAGCAAGAATTTAACCAAAAAAATCAAAGCTTTTAATTAAAAGCATTTTGGGGGAAGGGATTTATTTTCTCCCAGGAAACAGTTACCCCTTTTGCAGGTCACCTGAACTCCTCATAAATCACTGGTCCCCGTGAGGATAGGATAAAATACTTTTCTCTCAAATAGGAGTACAAGAATTAATTAGCTAGTGCCCATGCAGCTGTCTGGAGATGGAAAGGGTTAATTGCATAAATTAAAATGTCATTTCCTCATTAAGGTGCTGAATTAAGGATCAACTATGTTTTATATACACAATCAGTACAACATAGTCAGGCACAGAGCACCTAGTCCACCACAAGGAAGAGCTAAGTCTGCACCAAAATGAGCCTCTAAATGCTTATCTATACTGTAGTCAATGGGGTTCCTGCAGCTCATATGGGATTGTCAGCTTGTAAATAGCTAGCTTGGGTGCCAATAGCAATGTAGCCATAGGAGCACGGAGCTAAATGTAAATGGCAAAACCTTTTAGCCGGTTTCAAAGAAGGGATTGTACAAAGTCTTGGAGGAAAGGGCCATCAGTGGCTATCGAGCATGGGAGTGAGGGGCATGGCCTCTGATTCAGGACTTCCTACACCTTCAATTCTGGAGGTTACAAGTTAGAGGAACCTATGGTCTGACCCAGTAAATGGTAGCTTTCATGTTCTTATTCCCTGAACTGCAAATATATTCTCAGGTGGCCACTCATGCTGAGCTCCAGGCTGCTGTGCTTTCATCAGCCCCCAAGGTGGCTTATTTAGCAGTAGTGTGGATTTAGCTAGAGGCAGTATGGTCATGTGGTTGGTAGCAGTGTAGAGATGTCCTCCACAGATGCCAGGATTAGCTCTCAGGAAGGGTAAAAAGGAACTGGCAATATAAGGTAAAAAGCAATGTTGATGGGAAAGAATGAGCGAATGGCATCCTCGGGATCAAAGCTCAGTTCAGTCTCAGAGGGCACTTCTACACATGCATTCATGCACCTTAGTTATAGTGCATTATGTTTACTACCTGTAATAAGAGGTACTCACTGAATGTGCAGTAACTAGTACTACTGTACTGTAATGCTGGCACACACGTTTTTAGTGATGCTAATATGCAGTAGACTAATTCTACTGTGCATTAGTACAATAGCATGGCTTTTACCATGATACATAATGCACAGTAGAATTAGTCTACTGCACTTTTAGTATCTCCTGTAGATGCTCCCAAAGGTTGCAATGCCTGGGAAAAGGGAGTTTATCATGTCATCTAAAGCTTCAGATCTTAAGATGGAACTGGAGGTTGGTTCAGGCTAATACACATGTAATCGCTTCTACTGCCTTGTAGAGATTTTTGAAACATTTCCGCCAAAGCTCTTTCACTACAAAAAAGTGAAGCTTTAACTAAAACTCCCCTGAGGCAAAGCAGCAGTATTTCCTTTATGAAATAAAACATTTTTGCATTTGGTTTTCTCTCCTGCACATGGTAATTTCCACAGAGAACAGAAAAAAATAATTAACAAAAAGCTGAATATATTGACTAGCATTATCATCTCTTTGACCTGTAAAGTACTTAGAGGTGTCAGCACCCCACACATAATTTAGTCTGACTGTAAAGATGCCCTGAACTGTGTACAATCTGTGGTTCAGGCACTTCAATACTTGGCACAGATGTAATGAGGCAGGGCCCCTTGTACATGCTACATGTCTTTGTCAAGCCGGAGTTGGTAAACCAAGCTCATGGTGTCACAGTGGGGTAGTCGGGTGGTGGCAATTGGGCACGGAACAGGTGAGATTAGCGGTGGCAGAGTTCTGAGCAGCAAAGAGGCGTGTGGTTTTCAAACAAGGGTGATTTATTCAACTTACGCTTTGAGGTGTAGGTACTGATGTTCTTCAGTTACAGTGAATAACGAAACGAGAACAACAACAACAGGGGTCTGTTGGCCCATGGGTTTCTGGAGTGAGCGCTTGCTTTCTAGCCAAAGCTAGGTGCGGCTGCCCACTCCTTAAGTCCCAGGGCTGGTCAACAGCTCATAAGTGGGGAAGACAAACAAACAAAACTGTAACGCGGTGAACGATGAAATGAGACGTGACGCCAGTCAAAAAGGGACGATTGAGGTCGAGGTCAATGAAGAGCAGTGCTGGAGTCGAATGCCAGGTACGGTGGGACAGATGGATGGTCGAGGCTGAAGGCCGAGGTCGGAAGCCGTGGAATCAAGGTAAGTTTGGTTTGAGAGTCCGTTAATCAGTATCAAAGTCGTAGTCGTAGCCAGTGCCAGTTAGATCGAGAGCCAAAAGACCAATAGGATAAGCGCAGAACGAATCGGAAGAACCGCAGTGGAGGAGACCGATAGGCCGCAGAGCCTAATTGAGGGACGGTCCCTGAGAACCAGCCTCTGTCCTCAGTTGAACGGATCTCCCCCCGAGGGAGGGGCCCTCAGACTTTTTATAGCAGCCCTATAGCCAATCAGGCTGCTTGGCTGAGAGAAATTTCTAGAGGTATTACCTCATTCCAGTTGTACACTGGGCATGCTCTGCAATAAGGTCTGTGCAGCAACTGAGCCTGCGGAGGGCTGAAAGTGGGTCAGGGCTGATTGACAGCTCCTGAGGTCACCCAGGGGGCACGTACTGGGTCTGTTTCTATGGCGCATGCTCAGACAATTCCTTAACTCCTGTAGTGTCAGCAGTCAAATGAAAATTTACCATGACAGTCTTGGCCATATGGATGGCGGAGCTGGGATTTAAAGGTTTTGACTGCGCAATGAAGTACCCGCGACTTTTGTAGCAGGCCCAGCTTGGCTGGAAGAAGACATTGCTTGATCCTCAACTTGTCAGCTCAGTCATTCCAAAGATGAAAAAGAGAGAGGGAAAAAAAAGAGATAGTTGGAGATAAGGCAATTAAAATCAGTTACTTATCAAGGGGGGTTTTTTTGAATCTTGGGGAAGTTAACAGCAAACGTCTCTGTCAGAGCAAGTTTTATCTACATAAACTCTTTTACCTGAAGATAAACCTTATCTGATCTTTTTGTGCTAAGGGGCTTCTACCATTGTACCTTTCATCCCATACTTCCTCTGGCAGAAGGTATATTAAAAAAAGCATCCGCTGAGCTCTCAGAGGTATTATTACACTTGAAGTTGTGTCTTCCTTTATTTTTCAGGATTTAGGATTAGGGAGCTAATGCAGGAAGTCAATGAATATGGTTTCTCTCCTGTGCATCTTACTGACTGCTGAAAGAAAGGAGATGGCAGTTGAGTGCGGGATATATGTTTTCAATATTAAAATGCATTTCTGTTATCACTGGGCACTTCTACATGAGATGCTAACTGCCCAGTAGCTTAATAACACTGCACAGTATCATAATGAGCAAAACGCTTGCCAATATGCTACTGTGCAATAGTATTGAGATACTACACAGTTTGCATCTGTAAAAACCTGTGTGCCAGTGCTACTGCACCATAGCACCAATTACTGCATATTGATTTAATACTTGATTATGCAAGTATTAAATGTAATGTGGAGTGACTACAGCATATTAATGAACGTGTACATGCTTCCATTGGGAAGGCACTGTGATATAGACACCGGTGTTTGCGGTGTGCAAGGAGCAGAGAAAGAAGGATTTTTATATTACCTCCTTGTGGCCTCCACGTGCGAGGCACAGGATGTAGGCATTGTCAACATGAGTACCTGCCTTGAAGAACTTACCATCTTCATAAATGTGGCATTGAAAGGAAATGTTATGACTCTTCCATGGGGCTGGAAAGATGGTCAAGCAGGGCACCTATGAGAGATAGACCTGAAACCATCATCTCTTGGGTCTCGAGTCAGTGTCATAAACCTTGTCTGTCCTCCCCCCACTGCTGAAGCCACCCCCACCACCAAGGTGCATTCACATCCATGAGCTCCTGGTGGTTTAGTGTGGCCCAGCTATGTGAAGTTCCCTCTGGCAGAGGATCAGCTGCTGAAAGTGAGCATGGCAGGTGGTAGAAAATGCAGGAGAGTTTACAGGCACAAACTACCAGGTTGTGGGAGACATCTTGGTGGTACAACTGGCACTGCCACCACAAAGTAGTTTTGAGTGTGGATGCACTCAAAGTTTGGATGGCAAAACGTGAAGCCCTACTAGAAAACCTTCATCAGACAGACTACCCCTAATTTCAAGGCCATCCTTCTTCTCCAGTAATGAGAACTTTCCAACCACTCGGTGCCTGATCATTCCCAGGAAAAGGGAGCTTTATTGTGGACCCTAATGGGTGCAGTTTCAAGTTCCTACTCATTACATCATTCATTATAAGCAACTGAATAAAGTAGTCCTCGACAAACCATGCAGAACTCTTATGCAGCTGTAAGAGATAAGTTGTAGGAGATGAAGTAGTTGTGAAGAATAGGGAGCAGCATTTCATTTGTTTATTTATTGGTAGTGAATTCATTGAAAATGATGTTTCATAGTTAACCAACTTCTTAGGAGTTTTAAATCAATTTTGGTGCATGGAGGTGGCTGATGAAAAAAGGTAAGAACAACTGAAAAAGTTGAAAAGTTGTGTTTTGATAATTTTTAAGCCAACCAGTTGGACTTTTTGTTTTGAATTATTGGGATCAAAAGGCCATGGGGACAGGATTTTTGTGAGGTCCTCAGGTGACCTGAGGAAGGGCACTACATGCCCAAATGCTTGTCTAGCAGCTCTCCCAACTATATACTCAGTCTAGTAAAAGATATAACAAAAAATCCTTGCTACTCATGTATTTTGTGGACCATCATGATGACAACAACACTTCAACCCCACTGAAATTGTCCTCCTAGGATAATTTCAAGGATGCAAACTTAATCCATAAGAGGTAAACCCTATTGCAAAAGCCTGTAGTACCAAGCGTAACTCTTGTCTTCCTTGATCAAATTGCAATATGAACTCTGTATCCTTAGGGATAAGGTTATCTTGCTAGGAATATAAGGTCCATTTCCTGGCTTTAGATAGTCTTGCAAAGACAGTCATTGGTTTTGGATCCTGGCTTGATTTTTCCCCTGGCAATAATGTCCTGAATGAGTTATTTTGTTTGTGCTTTAGTTCCTGCATTGGTAAAACTCTTTTTTCAGCTATTTAACCTGTAACTGCTGAACTATCTCTTATGATGAATATATGTAGTGCTAGCACAGTGGAGTCTGTTGAAGCATTTGTGGAATCCTGTAAAGGAAATCCCAGGATAGCCACTTCACTTTACTAGTTGTTCAGCCCTACATATCTGGACATGTGAAATCCAGGAAAGGTTTCATTATTTTTTGACTTGTCCCTAATGTTCTCATGGGTAAAATTAAGAAAGAAAGTTTAAGATATAGTGTTCTGAGTGGCTACAGGGAATCAGTCACTATGCTATTTTCCTGGGGCAGAAAATAATGGTTTCTATAGACTAGGTAATTAAAGAAAAGAAAACAGGTTAATTTATGTTTAAAGACCATTGGGTACAGTGTGTAACTTGGAACTCTACACAAGCAACTCTGGATAGGAAACAAAATTTGGACAGAGTGTACGTGAGAGAAATGGGGGAGAGAATCGATGAAAAAATGGCACAAATACTGACACAAAAACGAGCTCATTTACAAGAGATCTCAGAACTGCAAATCAAAGCACATAATATACCATAGTATATGTGACACATTCTGATTATATTTTCCATGAGTGCTGGTTGAAACTCAGTGGGTGTGTCTACATGAGATGCTAAATGAGCAGTAGACTAATTCTACTGTGGATTTGCATGGCAGGAAAAAACCATGCGAATGCACAATAGAATTAGTGTGTTGCCTCTTAGCATTACAAAACAGTGATGCCAGCAATACTGCACAGTAGCACCAATTACGGCGCATTAAATTAGTACCTGTTATTTCAGTCACTAAACTTAATGTGCCGTCATTACGGTGCATTAATGTACATTTAGTTATGTCCACTGTTCCCATTCCACAGGGAATTCTGATGTCCCAACACATTTTCTTGTTCCTAATCAGCACAAAAGTAAAAAAAAAAAAAAAGTAAACTTGTTGTGAAACAAAAATGCTAAAAGATGTTGTATTGGAATGATTGAAACAACCTTATCAAACCCTTTTGCTTTAGTAAAGGCAAAACATTTTGTTTCAAGAAGGTTGGAAAGTCTTGTTTTGACTCTATTGTTTTTCATCATCCGGGCTAAGATACTATGACATAATATATATTACACTGAAACAAAATTTACAACCTCATAAAAATGAAGTTTTATTTCAATAACTTCCAATGCCCGTGAAATATTTATGCTCTATTAAATCAGCATTTTTCTATGGAAGAGTATATTGTCCTTCATAGGACACCTCCTGCAGGCAACTTTAAAGATAAATGAGTGAAAGCTTGCAGCCAACGCATGTGAAGCTAATCAGTACTGGTCTAGTTTCCATTCTGCAGAGGCAAATGGGATAGATGCAAAGCTGCTTGAAATCAGTGGGAATCTGTCCATGTTTCAGGCCCAAACTGAGACTCAGAAAGTTTAATCAGCTGACTGGTTGCCTGTTAAATCATTTTAAATACTTCTCTTGGCTTCAGAGTTTGTTGAATTAGACCCTAAGTGATTTGCCCTTTGTAACACAGCAAGTCAACAGCAGAGATGGAAATAGATGTTGGGATGGTGCTGTCTTGATAGTCACAGAGTTTAAAGCTAGAAGGGACCATTAGATCATCCAGCTTGACCTCTTTTATGTCCCAGGTTCAACAATGCTTTTTTGCTGATAGCTAGGTAAGTAAAGTCACATTTGTAAGTCCTTTGTTTTTATTCAGCTCTTTGCCAAAATGTAGATGTCTTAACAAGGAATAGGTAAGGACTTCAGAATCCAGCCTGCATGGAGGACAGGGATAAATATATATCCATGGCAAATAAATTATTAAATGTTTAGAGCCAGGAAGCAAGTCTTTTTGGGGGAATGGGCAGAGGATAGTGAAAAGAAGGAAGGAAGGAAGGGTGTCATGGGGAGTCTTGTTTTTCCTCTAATAGATGATACCCTATAAGTAAGTCAGCAAACCCAGGAGCCTAAATCAAAGCAGTAAGGATAATAACCCTTTAAAAGCCAACCCTATGGGCAAGTGAAGGAAGTCTCACGGGAGCGGCTGGTGCGTTACTCTAAGTTTCCCCTTTAATTAAGGCAAAAATGACTTAGTTTAGCAGGAGATGTTGTGATTGCCATTCCAGGGGAGCTGTATATTAATAACAAGGGATGCTAGTTCTGGGGCAAATGCCGTAATTGGATCGGTAACCTGCATCAATGTCTATTATTTGGTTAAGAAAAAATATAAGCACATAATTAATACTTTAGGGATTTAGGGAAAAAAAACCCTGTAATCCTTCAAACTCCCAGGGGATGTTTAGATAGATACATGCAGGCGAAAAATCATCTTTACTGAAAGGTTTTTTCGGGTAAGACAAATCACAACAATAGATGTTAACTATGGAGCTGACTCTTCCCTGAATGGCACTGTTTGGATTTTGCTGCAGTGTTTTCAATCTATGCTTGCTACCATGGTAAGGGGGAGGTCAGTTTGCCCCACCTATAACGTTATGAAACTTTGGTGCAAAAGTTGTCAGTCAGCTGTATAGTCCCTGGGTGATTTTAAACAGGCGCAGTTACAGTGCCAGTAAAAGAGTTGCAATCATAGGCATCTGTTGTGAATCTGGCCCAAGGTAGTTATTCAGCATAGATTATTAGACTAAGCAAATGAGTGGAAATACTCTGTTGGCTGTTTATTGAATGCTAAGGCACTTGATTGATGATGGTGATTCTGTTTTTACATCTAGTCCAGCCACACCAAATGGAGGGGAAAATCATGTAAAGACAGAGACAATGCAGAAAGAGGTGATCTGGGTGACATGATATATACAGTTCTTGATTAGGAAGGAAAACCAGATCTTGATTAGGACATTTGGTTTGGCCCAGAGCCTATAGGAAGGATCCTATCAATCTTTCTAAGCTTTGGGTCAGTAACTGCTTAAAACTTGTATCTTAGGCCTGTTTTAAGGTGGGTGTAAGACAGGACTTTCTCACAACAAATGTCAGCGTGTCCTGCGATGCCCAATTTGAGTCTTCTTGATCAGTGGCGCAATAAATGATTTCACTTAAATGTCAATTACTCGGTAATGTTTCCAGGCAGTATGTGGTGAATAGCAGCTATGAAAAACAGATGTTCCCTATTTCTCGACTATCAGGATTATTTTTAGTTCAGTGCTTCTCTAAACCTGACCTATTCCCTTATCGCAGTGCCTCTGAGAAATCTGCCTTCTGGCAGTTCCCTTTTGAAATGCATTTCTGCTCAGAAGCTGAGGATGCCTTACATGTGCCCTATGTTTTTTTCTTTGACTTCTTTTGCTGATGAGCCAATGAACAGCCAACTTGATTAGGAGGTCTTGCTCCTAAAGGCATAATAGCAACTCCCCCCCCAAAAAAATTCTGTGTAAGGTTTCATTGCAATTAAGGTCAAAATGCTGATGAGATGTGAGTGTTTGTGGAAGGGCCTCTCTCTGAAACAGCTGCTTGAGTACATGTTGTAGGGTATATTATTGTGTGTTGCATGCCTGTATGATGTGTGCGTTTTGCATGGTACCCGTGTGTGTGTCAGAGACTTGGTGAGAGTATTGCAGTGCCTCTGAATTTCCAGGGCATTTTAGGCATTCTGCATACCTATATGATAATAGACCCTGTTATTTTCTTTCTACCCCATCTCCCCCACCGTCCGAATTTTTGCTCCTTTAATTCTTTGTTGTGATTCTCTCTTGAATGCACAGCTTGAGATATGCCCCTGTTTTCTTGCTTTCTGTGCTCTTTTCATTGTAAGAAGGTTAATTTTTTTTCCCTATAGGAGGCTGACTATACACGTTCTCGGAGTGGGGAGGAGTTTATTAGAGTGGTTTCTGGAGAACCTTTCTAATTAAAACGCTTCATTGTCACATGTATTAAGTCCCCATGTGTTTCAAAATGGCCATGACATGTGTTATCTAAAGCTCATTCAATGAGGTTTGGATAAAGCAGCCCCCACAGCCATTTTGAGATCCACAGGGGTTTAATACACGTGACGATGAGGTGATTTGGGAGCATTTTAATTAGAACGTGGAGTAGACTTGATTAATTGAGCCTGATCTGATGCATTCTAATCAGAACATATCAGAGCACATGGATAGGTGCCCTAAGGTGCCATTCTGCACTGCCGTCTGCCTGACTTCAGCCTACCAAATCTAGCTACTTCTCTCTGCCCATCAGACTAAAGTTTCACTGGGCACTAGGGCTGTGCAAAGCTTCAGGTGGTGATTCAACTTGGAGGGGATTCAACTCAATTCATTGGCCAACTCTCTGAATCTAAATCGAATCGGGGGACCAATTAAAAGGTTTGAATCGAGTCAAAGCTCTCCAAATCTTCAGAAAAGATTCAGAGCACTTTGATGATTTGGACAGTCTCCGGTGGCTGCAGCAGGGGTGGGGAAGGGGACCATGGGGAGACCCCTGCCATCCCACTTGGCCCTCCCCCACTCCAGCTCCCAGTGCTTTAAAGAAAAGCCCTGGTGCTCATCAGGTGCTGCTGGGTGGGGGGCACGATCTCCACTGCTCTCCACTGCCCCACGCTGCATGGGCCCCGCTTGGGACATCCCCAGCCCTTTAAGGAAAAAAAAAAAAAAACTCATAGAAAAGCCCTGGGACTCACCACTCCTGCAGAGGCCTTAGGGATTTGGGGGCTCGTGCAGGGCCCCCCACGTGGTGCGGGCCAGTGGGGAGCAGTGGGGATCGCCTCCTGCTTGCAGGAACTGCAAGTGCATGGTTTTCTCAGGTTTTTTTTCTTTAAAGGGCTGGAGCTGGCCCAGGCAGGGCACCTGTGGGGGGGCTGTGGGAGTGAGGGGGGTTGGGGGGCTCATGCATAGCCCTCCTATGCAGCGCGGAGCATTGGGCAGGCACTGGGGATTGCCCTCCCCTCTTTCCCGTACCTGGCAGCACCTGATGAACCAGGGCTTTCTTTCCCCCAAAGAGTTGGGAGCTGGGGCGGGGGATGGGCCTGGCTGATTCAGAGATTCGGAGATTTGGCAACAGCCAAATCTCGGAATCAGATTCAGCCGGTTCAATTCAGGACAGTGATTCAAATCACCGATTCGAATCACTGTCCCCCAAATCAGCCAAATCTGAATCCGAAGCGAATAATAGCTGCTTCACACAGGTGTACTGGGCACATTTACACAAGACACTACAGCACAGTAGCAATGAGGAACTGTGCTGTAGCTCAGTGCTACCCTGCAGTAGTGTTGCCAGGCACTAACTGTGCAGTGATGACACTGTGTAGTAGTAACAAGTCATTGCGCAGTAGCATTGGGCAAAAACCACGTGGCAATGGTACTACGCAGTAACATCAGTTACTGAGCAGTCCTTTAGTACTTGCTTATGCAAGTACTTATGCAAGTACTGAATCACTGCATAGTAACAGCTGAGCAGTGGGTGGCTCATGTAGATGCGCCCACTGAAACATAACATGTGGTGAGGCCTTATGGCTATGAAAACTTGAATACACATTGCATTCAGTCTTTGATTAATATATAGTTTCATTAGGTTTCTCAAGACAAGTGACACCAATAATACAGAAAATCTTCACATCTAAAGAGGCTGTATTTCCTCGTCTCCTCCAGAAGTGCTGAATGCTAGGGATATAACCAGCACTATAACACAACAGGTCTACAATTCATACTGGAGCTGTTGTCTGTATGTGACAATTCAGCCCATCTTAAGAGTTTTTAGCTCGTATTCTTTCTAGTGCAGGTAGCAGCAGTAAGTGAGAGCCAGAAACCTTACAGCTGACTGGTTTGGGCCTGAATCAAAAGGTAGGTGAATGCTCCTCCTCCTCACTTCTTTTTTGATACTTCGTCTTAAGGCTAAGATAGCCTTTAGCAATAATACATACTTCTATGGATTTGGAAAGACTTGATCAGGGTGGAGTGGAATCATCTTTAGGCGTCTACATCCACTTAAGTGCCTAATAGGTGGACTAGGAGCTGGTCCATAGTATATTTAGAGTAACAGGTACATCTTCATGAGCTTTTCTTGATAGTCTTATCTCTCGGGAAATATTTGGTGGGGTAGAACTACTTGAAGGACTCCAGTCACCTCCAGTATCTCAAAGCTTTAATATTGCCTGTCCCAGAAAGGCCAGGGTGCTAGACTGGGCCTTTATTACAGGAGTCCTACTTGCTACTTGGCCATGTCAGATGATCATTGGCAAATCATTGGATGGGACTAAAGGAAAAATACAATGTCTACAGTGTTAGGCCAGATATGCCTCACTGTTCTAAAAAAAAGTTATTCTTTTCCTGATATCCAAGCTAAATCTACTTTTCTGCATCTTCAAGCCATTGGTGCAGGTTTTGCTCTCTGCAGGGAGAGAGGAAAGGTGTTTTCCCCTCTTCTTTATGACAGCCCTTCAAGTATTTGAAAACTGCTTTCATGTCCTCTCTTAAGCATCTTTTCTGCAAGCTGAACATGCCTAGTTCCTTCAGCCTCTCCTCGTACGACTTGCCTTCTACAACTTTTATCAATGTTGTTGCCCTTCTCTGTGTGAGCATATAACCCCAGGGTAGTGACAGTGAGTGAGTCTGTCCCAGGGCTCCGGATGCTGGAAGTGGACAGTCCTGGCCTGCAGGTCCCTCATGGGATTGCCTTGGTGAGGGAACCCCAGACAGCTGCTCAGTGAAATTGACATTCTTGTCACTTTCACCTCGAAACTGACATGAGTGTCCACAGCTGCAGGGTCTGGGAAACTTCCCATTTAGAGAAATTCAAGCAAACAAACAAAAAACAAAAACTCTATTGCAATTGGGACTGAAAAAAAGAAAAGAAAACTAAAACTTAACAGAATGAGAAGAAAATACTTCAATTGAACCAGTAACCATTGTTTTTAGCCAGCTCTATGGCTGAAATAGGTGAGCAATGAATCAATCAGAGAGCATTAATACAAGTCATTTGTGAACTGGAAAAAGTGGTGAAGTGACGCGTTTTTATTTGCCTTTTATGCTCTTGCCAATGAGGCATTATTAGTTAAAGCAGTAGAGAGAGAGAGAGGGAGAGAGAGAGATCCCATATGAGCGTCATACAGCTGCAGCTCATTATCTTGTATAACAAAAAATAAATAAAGCTGGCACAGGCTGAAGGAAGGTATCTTTGGCTCTACAGATACATATTTGTTGCTTGGTACCAAATTTTGGCCTCTCTTCCAAACATGGCTGACCATCCATGAATGGAAATTAATGGCTTTCCAGGCCATCAAATAGAAATATGTGTTTCCATTACACAGCTATAATTATTTAATACAGCTCCCTTTAATAATGGTTGAAACTCAGCCACTGATGGCTCAAGAAGAAAGAGAAGGAATACATCCTAAGCAAAATAGTCTACAGAGATACTGAAGTTAAAAAAAAAAAAAAAAAAAAAGACAAATTAATATTGGTTTAAAGCCTTTTCCAGTCTGGGAATTGTGGTGTGAGGTTGATTCCTCAGGAATGGCTTGTGACTTGTATTACTCTACTTACTTGAGCTACCAAAAGCAAATTGCCATGATTACTGAAGAAACCAGGCAGGGAGGGAAGAGTCTTGAGAGGTAATCTGCCCCATCTTTACTTCCCTGCAAGTCATCGAGCCACCATGAGCTATTATTACTGCCGGAGGGAAGCTCTGAGGCAGAAGTGATTTTCTGGCCATGCCTACACTACCACTAAGCCAAGCCCCCTCTTCCTTGTGCCATGCACCACCAAATTCTGGAAATGAAGCAATGTATTGGCTTTGCAAAGGGGTCAAGCACTTACCCAGAGCCACGTCCCATCTCTCTGTCTCTGATGTACTGCTATAATATGGCCATATTGCTTCATTACTGTGATTTGGTGCATTTGGAGAAGGAGGGAATAGGTGGGCATCAAGCTTGGTGGGACACCCCCAGGGCTGGCAGGGAAGCAATGTAGATAAACCCTTGGTGTCACTCTAAGTTTCGGAGGCTGCTTCTGAGATGCTACCCATTTCTTTAACATGTCTCACAGAAAGCTTATTGTCCTGTTTGGTTCCTTGACCCCCGCCCCCCAAAAGCCCTCCCTGCCCATCGTCATGGTGTATGATCACCTCAGTTGTTCTCCAAGAATTGGTAAGTGTCAGAGGAATAATGGGCATTTGAAATCAGGCTTTTGTGCCTCAACCACCCCCTATTCCCCGTGGTATATGATGTCTATAAGTCTATATGGTGTCTTTCTGGGGTGAAAGTTCAAGTTGAGAGACATGGGTGTGGCTTGTGCAGCACCTAGCACATTGTGGGAACTCTAGTGATCTCCAGGTTCAATAAATATAGGCATACATGAATAAGAAGTCCAAAACAATGTGAAGCAGTAGGCAAGCTCTGCAGACCCTTGGTCTTTCTAATTAACAAACCAACTGCTTCCTAAGTGAAGGACCATCTGCCAATTCCTAGCTTCCTATTAGGGAGCCCCTGTAAATGGTAACTTTTATTAATATGGGAACCACGAATGTGGTTTTCTTACAGTGGAAATTGGGAGGGGAGAAGGAAAGGACAGCTAGTTAAATAGAAAGCAGGCGGTAGTAAGGAAGGCCTAGCCCCTTAAGCATGTTTGACCCGTGATATCAATGCATAAGGACTACATTCTTATAGGTATCTTCAGCATTGTAGGGCCTCACTGCTGGGCGACCTACCATCCAAGTCATATGCCCATGGTGCATCTACAAATGGCCTTGGCATTGAGGTGGGGCTCTGAGCAGCTTGGCTGTGGAGCAGTGTCAGCATGCACGTGGGTTGCTCTTCATACAATCTCTGGGTAGAAGTGTTAAGTGGTCACTGAGTGGTGGGATGTTGAGGACATTAGTGGCACCTACATGAAGTGAGGTGCCTAAGGGCCAGATTTCCACAGGGACATAGGAGCTCCTTTCCAGCTGAATGGACCATAAAACCTTGAACCTTCTTGGACAATTGTGTTAACCACTGGGAACTTTCAGATGATAACTCAGGCCATCCCCTGCCATCAGGTGTGTTGTTGGATGTGGCTGTGAATCCTCTAGACCTTGCACTAGAGATATCCTCTGCCCATCTCTAGTGCTAAGAGGCTTTGGATAAGTCAAGCAGACTTTGGGTAAGCAATGATAATTTGGGGATACTTGCATGCCATGTCCTTGGGCAGCCCAAGACGGTCACTGAGGAATGAATTCTGACCATTTATTCTCAGGCTGCATGGGCTGGTTGCCAGAAAATATTGCATAACTGCTTTTCGTTGTAGGCCCAGAGATGCTCTTGGAGTCAGAGGCTTGGACATGACGCTGTGCATGCCTGGCACTGCTGTAACAGTGACCACATGTACATGTTTAGTATGTGGTGCATGAAGAACAGGGGTTAGTGGGCATAACTAGTTTCTCAGTGGTGGTACATGCCTCCACCTGAGCTGATCTCAGCCTGTGAACCTTGTGGAAAACTATCCATCACAGCCTAAATAGGATAGGTCCTAAATCAGTATTTACTGTGTTCTGGTTGACAGAGTCAGATTTCAAAGAAGCCTAAGAGATTTAGAGGCTCAGGCACCATGCAAAGCCAATGATACTGGTTGCCTAACTTCCTTAGACTCACCGCTAGAATTATTGAGTCTGATCTGCTCATGTAGCTCACATTATAGATGTACGTGATGATGGCAGTGTATGCCACTGAATACCTCCATAATGTGTCATTGCATGAGAAATAAAGGATAAAAAAGGTGAGTCACAGTATTGGCTCACAAAGTATATACGACTAGAAAGCTGTCTTCAGGGGTGCTTTGTAACCTGAATATCTCCACATGTGATTTTTGTCCGCTGGACATATTTGCCCTCATGCATTTCAGAGGCAGATGTTGCAAACCAGCCTTAATTGACAGTCAGGGATGTTGAACAGTGATGAAACACCCTGTGACAGCACTTTTAGCAATGCTTAACATTGATAGATCGGAGTAGTGGGAGTTTCATCCTTTACTAGCGTCCAGGCTAAGCCTGTTGTTAGTGATGTTAAAAACGAAAATGACCGAAAATGCAAAATCCCATGATTAGCATTTTAAATGCCCATTTATCTAAGAAAAAACACAGCAGTAGGCTCTTGTCTTCCACACAAAATCATACAAAAAGCTCTTTTTTATTAAATATACATTATTTACAGTTTAAGTCGTTCTTCTGTACAACAGTAACCATAAAAACAAAAGAAGCTAAGGCTATCTTTTTTTAAATTCCCCATACAGTGTATTAAGACATGTTACGTGGTCTACAAAACTGTCTTGGACTGAGGCAACGTCCTGTGGAATTGTCTTTACAAAACCAAACAGTGGAAGGGGAAAACTAGACGTCCTCTTTTTTCTTTTTTTTTTTTACTGTAACTCAGAGACTGTTGTATTACTCTTAATAGACCTTTCTTGCCTTGGTATTTAAACTGAGCATCATTTCAAAGGATTTTGGTATCATTTGAGTAGAGCAAAGAAAAAAAAATGAATGAGGATGGCTCCATATCTATCTAGAAAAAAACATTAATATTACTTCTGAGATGATATATATATAGCCACTTTTCCTTTGCTTGGCCGCTCTTTGTCTTACCAAGGAAGGAAGTTTTCCTGTTCAGTATAGATTGATTTTCCATGTAAGATGCAATTCACCACAGCATCCTCGGGGACTGAATCCCATGAAACACAAAGACAAACTTCCACAGATGTCTATACATTTTGGACCAGGCCTGAAGCCTCCACAAAGTCCCAGAGGCAGTTTAAAATATACACAAAGGGCTTCAATGGGGTTATGCATTCTGTGTATTTCAGTAATGTTGAGAATTTCACCCCCAATTCCCTTAGGAGAAATGTCCTATTGCACTGAATGTAGGTAATGTTGGCCGTATTCGTGATTGAGAAATGTAAGGTCTTGACTTGAACTCACAGTTGTCAGGACCACCTCAGAGAAATCCAGCATTACCCTTGCCATGGGCTATCGGAGACTCAATCATAAGGCAAATTCATCCCTATGAAGCTCAACTGACCTCAGCAAACTTAACATCAGGAGTGAATCTAGCTTGGTGGGTTCACGCAGATTTCAAGACAGGAAGTGAATATGAAACTTGGTCTCTTGCTATCATTTAGATAAAAGAGACTACGTGAATAATTCATTGCAAGACACAGAGGTAACTTTGTGTAGCTGGATGCCTGAATCAACAAACCTGTTTGTTCTTTTTAACCCTGAATGTTAATGGAAGGAGCTTGGGTTCCTGATTAACTCACTGCATCTTGGGCTGTATGAGTGGCTGCTATTGTTTTTGTCTATACTTTACCTCAATAGAGACAAGACCCCTTTAATGTATGGCAGGTGTGCAATGACAAAAAGCACATCTGAAAATCTTTTGCCTTAATGATGCAAGCAGGAGGGGGCGGAAGGTCTAAAACTGGCATGCAGATGTAAGTAAATCATTTCCCATGCAGAATAACATTGGCACTGAATGGAAACCCTGTAGGAACATGATGTTAAATACAGCCCAAAGGGCAATGATTAGCATAGTAGGAAGTAGCTGTTCTGAGTATGTGAACAGCAACAGCCACCACCCCTAAGTGGGGAAAATAAAAGAGACAAATAAATGACAGGGGAGACACTCCAGAGGAGTGTCTGCACATCATCTCCATGCACCTGCGAGCATGACCCTGGACCATTCATGGCCCACGTACTTCAGCTTCACCTGGGCTGAATCCCAGGGATGAGGTCCCATAAGCTGGCCCTGAGCATATGCCAAAAGCACACTGGATTGTCTAAAAGTGTGCTGGGCATGGACTCAGCACTATCTTAAGGTGCCCCCAGTGGCTCGGTTCGGAGAGTTGACATCCCTGGAGCAAGAGCGAGCGGGCAGGGCATGAAAGCCATGTAGACACATCCTAAGTCAACACCATTATCTTGATCACTTATTGTCTGTATAGACTGTAAGCTCACTGGGGATATGGCACATCTTCAGTGATTTCAGTCGAGAAACCCTGATTTACAATACCATGTATGTGTGTCTTATTTAGCAAGGAACAAATTGCCGGCCCTTGGCAAAAAGACATACTGATTTCATTACTGGTTCCTAACACAATATTCCCCTTACTTTCCACCCTACTGATTTGAGTTCCCCAAATACCAACAAAGTAGTAATAAAAGAAAGCAAACCAAAACACCCTCCCACCCCCCAAAAATCCCCAAAGTGGATGTGTAGTGAGAACATCAAAGCAAAATGTTGCCTTAATCCTTCCTTAGCTCTGCTTGTGGCCACTTTGTAGACTTAGTACATTACAAAAGACGAACGACGAGCTTACAAACTACAATAGTTCACCAGAAAGTGTGCTTTTTTGTTGTTGTTTTTGTTCTCAGAATAATTTAGTGCAAAAGCTCACAAAAATAAATACCAATACATAGAACTATTAAAACTCCTATAGGCATGGCTCCAACTGAGCAGAAGGGAGGGCGTTGGGGGGGAGGGAAGCCACCCTGCCTTCCAGCCTGATATTTCCCATGATATTTCCCAGCTCCAAAGAAAAGTATGTTTAGCACTTCACATACCAAAAATACACGAGAGAGGACACGCAGACTGCATTGGGTGTCTGAGTTCTTGTCATTGGCTCCACGAAAACACAAGAAAGCCCAAAACAAAATTAAATGAACCACAGATTTAAACCTTATAGCTTTGTTATAAACTTGCTTTAAGAGCCTGAATAAGAACAAAGGGCACGAGGCATCTCCGCATGAAGTCAACTTGCATGGCATAGCAATCCTTGGAAGTTTTATCTAAGTAAATATTGATGCATCTCAGACAGTACTGGGAATAAAAGACTGATGCAAAAAGGGCAAGGAGGGGGTGCATGTTAACCCTGTTGTACTGGTGGCAGTCCTACAAAACAGTACTGACTTCAAGAAGGTTATTACAGGTTTTGTAGAATCATAGAGAATGAGGGTTAGAAGGGGCCTCAGGAGGTCACATCTAGTCCAACCTCCGGCCCAAAGCAAGACTAGCCCCAACAACATCATCCCAGCCAAGGCTTTGTCGAGTTGGGTCTTAAAAACCTCCAGGGATGGAGACTGCACCACCTCTCTGGTTAACCCCTTCCAGTGCTTTATTACCCACCTCATGCGGGTAGTCTAACCCAATCTTCCCTTGCTGCAACTTGAGCCCATTGCTCCTTGTCCTGTCATCTGCCCCCATCAAGAACAGTCCAGCTCCATCCTCTTTGCAGCCCCCCTGCAGGGAGTTGAAGGCTGCTATCAAATCCTCCCTTGGGACTAAATAAGCCCAGTTCCCTCAGACTCCCCTCACAAATCAAGTGCCTCAGCCCCAAAGCCATTTTCATTGCCCTCCGCTGGACTCTTTCCAATTTCTGTAGGGTGGGAGGTGATACTGGGCACGCTACTCCAGATGTGGCCTCACCAGTGTTGAATAGAGAGGAATAATCACTTCCCTCCATCTGCTGGCATTGGTGCAAGGGAAAGGAGCCTTTGATGTGAAGGCTGGTCATTTGATGTGACAAGGGAAGAAAGAAGCAAACAAAAAAGTGTAAAATGATGGCAATTTTCAAGCATTAGTTTGATGCCCCAGTAAAACTAAATATCCACGCTCCCAATGACTTTACCAGGAGAAGACTGAGCCACACATTAGATAGCCAAGAGGGGTGTTCATAAGGCAGAATCTACACATTCACCAAGCCCAACATCTAACTAAACTAAGGCATGTCTACACTACAAAAACAGCAGTTTTCTGCACTTGGTTGACAATAACAATGAAGGAAAAACAATGTGAGTGTAAATTTGGATGTGCTGCCAGAACTCAAGCTAAGAGATGTGTCCGGGGTTAAACTCAAGCTCCTAATCCAATTTAAAACTCAAATTACTTTATCTTAACTGCAGTTTTGTTTGACATTTGCTATCCCAGCGACTCTAGTCGTTACACACACTCAAGTTCAGAACACACTATCTCTCGGTGTAGACATACCCCCTATGGCCAAGAAAAAGAAGCTTAACTTTCTGAATTATATTTTTAAAAAAACCCAACCCTTTTAACTCTAGTAAATAATGAAAAGAAGATTGAATTTTCCTGTAAAAACAAAGAGAAAGCAACACAGGAATTCTTGCATCTGGAGATGTCACATTCAATATACACTTTCATTAGCATAATCTAAGCCGCTAGTTTGGTAGCATTGCCCTGTGCAACACTCACACTTGCCTCTATACTGTAAATTGCTGTGTCTTTCCTGTGAGATCCCCTGTACTTTTGATATATTCTGTTCAATTTAGGGCTTCTTTTGATCCATTTTATATGGTTTTAAGGTAGCAGATGAAATGTTCAAAATCACCCATCTGACTAAGATCTTTTTGGAAGTAACTTTGGGCCAAAGTTTCAAACATATGAGAGTACCCGAGATTCACACAGACATCTACAGGGATTTTCAAAGGCACCTCCCAACCAGTTTAGCTGCATAACTTCCAGTGAAATCATTCAGAGTTTGGTGTCTCATTTTAGACATTTCTGAAAACCCCAGTAGGCATTGATCTATATTGTTTGGTACCTAAATAACTTTGAAAATAAATATGACACAGGTTCCTAAAAGGAATTGGGGGAGGAGGTGCGAGGTGGACACGTTAACCCAGTTACACTGGTGTCAGTCCTACAAACAGTACCAATTTGAAGAGGGATATAAATGCAAATAAAACGAAATATAAATAAAAGTTAGTTGCCCAAACACTTGTCACAAGCCCTTTAGGTATCTATCTGCATCTTTACTGTTTCAAGATCTTTAAAACCAAGGTTCTTCATGGTTAAGTGACTTCTGAAAATGGGACTCAGCGGTGTGTAAGTCCTCTGTGTATTTAGCCCTAAGTGATTTAGAAACCTGATGTTCTAAAAACCAAAACTCCCAAACAAACAAAAAAACTTCTGCCCAGATGTTGCTGTCTATGCTAAGCTTTTCACCAGCAACATCCCATCAAATGCCTAAATGTCCCCCAGAGGCAATGCAGAGAACCACATCAAATCCAGATGCTAAAGCTACACAAAGCCTTTTGTCACATCCCAACTGCATCTGGGGCCATAGAGGAGACGTTACTTTGCCTATTTTATCTGCAAGATCTGTAGTCATAGTCAAACAAAAACAATCATTAAGAAGAGGAGATGGTGGTTGTGGTGTCTTTTGCCTTACGCCCAGTCTCTCAATGGTTCGAACACTTGCCTAGGATATGGTCTTCCAGGCCATGGTTACTCATTCCCTTCCCAATTTGTAGGAGGGATTGGGATTTGGGTCTCCTATCTCCCAGGGGACTGTCCTAAAAATAAGTCCATGAGATGAAAGGGTAAGCCCCCCTTTTCTCCTAGGTTTTAAAATTGTAATTGCCTAATCACACTTGCAACATGTCATTGAAATCAATGGGGATGTTTTGGCTGAATTAGGATTTGAGAACCTGGCCAATGTCTTCAAAATGGGAGTTGAGCTCACTTCATCATGACAGAAAGATGCTCATTGCCCTGCACAAGACCAGAATCTAACTGATCTTTCAGAGAAGGGTTAAACATCTTTGTACAAAATAAAGGGAGAGTGTTTTTAAGAAGAGATGATTTGCTTCAATATGATGTTTTTGAATGGTGACCTTTACCACTGTTTTTAAGTTTTAAAGCACTCATACTTCCTTTCTGGAGGGGTAGGAGGGAGCGTGGGCTGCCATTTAAGGTGGGCAGCAGCGTATCTTTCTTTCCAGTAAGGGAGTCCAGATAAGAATAGAGTTTGGAGGTATGTGGAAGTGTGGACTGAAAGACTGACTAGATGGTTCATTGTTCACTTGGTGGTGAATGTTTTTGCCACAGATTCAATTAGTCCAGTCCTGGTATACAACCTGGCTGATGTTATTGTTGTTGCTGAATATTGTCTTTTTCTAAAGCACAATTTTTTCTTTAAAAAAATTGACCAGGGTAGTAGTTTCCAAAAAAATCTGTGATATATATATATTTTTTATCAATGTTCTTAAAAAGGTACATTTTTATTCACAAAAGATGAGGTTTACTACTGACAATTGCTGTTTGGGTAAATAAAACAACGAAAAAACACTTTTTCATAACAGTTTGGGAAAAGCAGAAAAACTCTTGTGATGAATGGAAAATAGGTCTATCTTGAACCCTGAGCAATGGGAACATTTTAAAAGTGTTTACAAAATTATTCCCCCACTTTTTGACCAGCTCTAATTGACATATTAGTAAAGTGGATGCTAACTGCAAGGAAGGAAAACACATCCAAAGCAAGAAAAGGGGGAAATTAATTGTGAAGTTTACCTCTTATATTTGATGAAGCATATTTTGATTTCCTGGGGATTTGAAATGTGTCTTTTATTTCTTTTTAAAAGAATATAATACCATAATGTACAGCTCTATATGTACAAATATAGGTATCAAGCATTATATATTCCTACATGAACTAAACACATTCTTGACAAATTGGAGAGAGAACTGGTCAGAAATTAATAGGGTGTAGTTCAATAAGGACAAGTTCAAAATGCACTAAGGCAGGAACAATTAACTGTGCAAATGAAAAATGGAAGATGACTAGCTAACAGCAGTTCTACAGAAAAGGATCTAGGTATTTTTGTGGATAAAAAACTGAAAATTAATGTTAAAAATGTCACATTGTTATAAAAAAAGGATCTAATGTCTTGTCTATACATGGCCATATGGTGATGTGCTTTATTACTCCTGTTGGAAGTACTAAAGCATGGTGCAGTATGAGCAGTTACTGCACTGTGCATGCGGTACAAGGTAAGATTTTGCTGCTACGACATCGTAGCAGTGTGCTATACCGGGGAAAAACACCACTACGTTGCCATAGCTAGTGATCATATATAGATCCACCTGATCTCTATGTCGTCATGCTAAACAGTACTAAAACCTCAGCTATGTCCAATTTTGGGCACTGAACTTAGAAGATGTGGGCCAATTGGAGAAAGTCCAGAGATGAGAAGTACAAAGATGATTGGAGTCTAGAAAACATGATTTATGAGGAAAGACTAAAAGAACTGTCTCAATTTAGGAAAAAAAAGACAGGGGAGTGGGGGGACATGAAATGATCTTTAAATATATAACAGGTTCCTGAAGAGGTAGGTTCTAAATTGTTTTCCATGTCCTCTCAGGAAAAGAGAAAAAGTAATGGGAATAAATGGCAGGAAGAGGGATTTTAATTGGAGAGGAACTGGTGCAGACTACCAAGGGAGGTTTGGGTAGTCACATCATTGCAAGTTTTCAAGGACTGGTTAGATAAACATCAGAGATGATCCTGCCTTGGAGTGGGTGGATATGCTAGATGACTTCTCGAGGTTCCACCCTGCCATATATGACTACCTGGGCCTATTTATCTGTCCTTTATCGTAAGGTTAAATGAAGATAATAAGCAAAGTAATTGGATTTTAAAAAAATTGAAAACAAGGACACAAAAGCAAACCACCAGCAGCAGATCATCAAGGAATCTTCTGTGAAACACCTAAAGGACAACAAGATGATAAGGAGCAGCCAGCATGGGTTCACCAAGAACAACTTGTGCCTGACCAACCTGATTTTGATAGACTGTACGGGTGGGTGTAGAGCAGTGGATGTGATGAGCCTGAACTTTACAAAAGCTTTTGATACCGTTTCCTGCAACATTCTCATTAGCAAGCTAAGGAAACATAGACGAGGCAAAAGTATTGTAATGTGGATACATAACTGGCTGGATCATTATGCTCAATGAGTAGTCAATGGCTCAATATGTAGTTGGGGGCAAGTACCAAGTGGAATTCCCCAGGGGTCTGTCCTATGACATTGTTTAATATCCTCATTTATGATTTGGATGGTGGAATTGAGTGTGTGGTTAGCACATTTGCAGCTGGCACCAAGGTGGGTGGAGCTGCAGACACTCAGCAGGGTAGGGCTAGGATTGAGAATGACCTGGATAGACTGGAAAAATGGTCTGCAATCAATCAGATGAGATTCAACGAGGAAAAGTGTAAAATTTTGCACCTGGGATAAAATAACTGCTTGTGCAAATACAGACCAGGGGATGAATGGCTAAACTGGAATACTGCAACACAGCTAACATGTTTTGATGCTGATTAAGGTCACGATCCAGCAAAGTACTTAAGCACATGTCTAACTTTAAGCATTTAAATAATGTTATTGAAGTCAGTAACAGGAGATTACACTTCTGAGTCTGGCCTTATATGCATATAAATCTACTTGCACAGACAAATATCTTGGGCTAGCAATGTTTACTAGTTACAAATAGCCTTGCATTCTGTGCTGAGATGGGGACTCACTGGTTCTTTCCCTTTGCAATTCCATAAATATACACATGCATCCTTTATGATAATACTCCTGACAAATTGTCATGAAATTGGTGTGTATATTATACATACATGAGGGTGCAAGGTGTGAAAATGCATGTGTGTGCATACAGTGCCAGAAATGCCCCCCATCTCAATCTTAGTTGAATATGATCAGCATCTTATAGGTCCCCATTCTAGGACAGGAAAAACAGACATGTCTTCTCAGAGACTTGAATAATGAGATGATTTTGCTTTATTACTCAAACTTTGCCTTTCCCATCCATTTTATCACTGGATCTGCTTGGGGCTAGGCTCACTACATTTCCTTGTGACTTTTATGTCACAAAAAGAAAAAGAGTATGTAGCAGAGCACAAGGATGATTTATATCCGTTGTGTTGACCAGGAAAAAAATGCACAGTACAGTAATTTGTGGGGAAAATAATTTATCTGACTAACATGTGGATTTCCTCCTCCTCTCTCCATTATTCTTCACAGAAGCAATTAACCATGTTATAAATTAAAAGCACCCTCTTGCTAAGATCATTTAAATGAGATGACTGGGACAAAATCTTGCTGAAAATAGTCAGGGGAAATCTGGAGTCCAAAGAAACAGAAAAACACAATTTGCTCCTGTTTGTTTGTCTCTACAAAAAATATTTTATGAGAGAAGCCATTTGCCAAGGATCTCCTTGGTAGAAAAATTAAGTTTCAAGAAGGGATGCAGTTAATGAACAGGTCATTATGAGTTACGAAATACAAAGGAAATCCTGAATATTCAAACATTATACAAACAGCCACCATAAGGCATGATAGCTGCTGCTGTCAGGAATGGGGAAAAGTAGCCCCATCACTACTTTGAAATGGTCCCACATTGTAAAGCAGATGGGTCAATCCACTGTTCATTGTGTTGGCCAGGTTTTAAATTTTAACTCTCACCTCAAAGGATAGCCAGCCAGCCAAAGATGATTACAGTGCAATTTAGAGAGTTGAATATCAAGCCAAAAGGGTCTCACATTCCTCCTCTAAGCTAATGTCTTCTCTGAGGATAACCATAAAGCATCATTAAGCTGAGGGGCATTAATAAAATGTTTTTATTCCTCCCAAAAAACCCTACTGCACTTCTATGTGATCTGTGCAAGTCCCAGCCTGCTAGGCTAGGGACAGAAGTTACACATAAACCGGTATAAATGATCAGAAACTGGTTCAAATCTATAACACAAAAAAAGTTCACTGCACATAAACCACTTTCAGAATGGCCAAAATAGGTTTAAGATAAACCTGGATGGCTGTAGTATCAGACTTAACTGATTTAGTTTCAATCAGTTTATTGAACTACAGTCCCAAATCCCCTCCAGATTAAAGTTAAGTCACAGTCCCCCAGCATCCCAAGATACTTTGCACTTCCCCTGCTAGACCCCCCTTACAGGGTTGGTGAGCTAGCTTTGGCCCATGCTATCTGCTCCAGCCAAGCAGGGAGGCATGCTCTAGCACCCTCCAGCTTCTGTCCTGGGCCACTGCAGGCATGTGGCTGCATTTCTGGAATCAAAAGTGAATGTCTGTTTACTTGCTTATTGGTTCAGTCTACGCAGCTTAGACTAACCCACAAAGACTGAATTCAGCCGTGCGCTTTTTGACTGCCCATACTTAGCCTAAATGCTTTGTGCATCTACATTTCAATCTACGCTTTGTCATCAGTTTTGATCCTACATTGGATTTCATGAACTTAAATCCCTGTGGTCCTAAAGAAAACTGTATGTGGCTTGATAATGGTTTGGGACTTAGAGGGAATAGATCCTGGTATGGGGTTGAATCTTTTGAGTCTTCTCCAAAGCTCAAAGAAGACAAGAGGAAGATTTCCATTTTATGTAAGGATTGGAGCAGAACTTTCCACTGACACGTTCCTCAGGCTCCAGTCACACTGTCACTGTCTCTCAGCAATAATAAAGGAAGTGTGGGCACCATGCAAATGGATGCTGGGTTTAGGAAAACAAATGAGCAAGCGAAAACAAAATACTTCTGCAGGCGCAGCATTTTCCCATGTCACATTATGCAAGCAACATAGGGATTTAACACCATGCTTAGGGATCAGGAGCATCTACACATTCAATTAATGCACTTTATGTAATGTGCATTAAATATAATACCTCCATTGTGAGGTACTAGAAGAATATGCATTAGCCTATTTTAATGTGCATTAGCTAACGAGCACAGCTTTTGTGACACTAATGAAAATAAAAATAAACTAATGCACCTTAAACTGCATGTGTAGATGCACGCACTGAGGAAGAGTAAAGCTGGCCAGAATAGAGCCCATATGATTTGTTTTGCCCAGTGTCCCTAACAGGATAGAAAATAAATCTTTGGAAAACAAGAGGGAAGAAAAGAATTCAATCAAAATTCAGACCTTTTGACACATTCCCTTAAGACTTTTCCTTGTGAGTTTGCTAAAATGGCTTTATAGAAGCCACTTCAAGCATTTTCCTTAAACATAGCTTTGGGGCAAACATCTTGGTTTCTACAGACAAGAAACACTGTCCTTTCTATCATGCCATTTTTAAAGCAGTTTAATAACAGTTTGGGTTGGCTTCTTAACCATGAATCAGCATGATTTAGGTCACATGATAGGAGTGCTGTTAGTTTCCTCCTTAATTTGGTTGTGTGTTGCCCCGATAAGTTAAATGGTTGACTTCAGTACATGATCACCCGCTATATAATGTTAACTGGTGTATGCTGCACTTCTAAAGTTACAGACGAGTCATCAGAGAAATTTATAGAGCACCTAACTTCTAGCAGCTTCCTAAAACCCTTGAAGAGTCAAGCTACAATTTTCCATGCTTCATCTAAATTTATGCTAGAGTATGCTGGTTCTAAATAGCCAGCCTTATGAAACAGTGGTGTACAAGGTGCACTGGAATGGCATTCTAGCCAATGGTGTTATCCATATTCCTATTTTAAAAACATTTTTAAGCCTTAAAGTTACAGTAAAAGGACAGCAGGGTGGGGGAAGTAGTCTAAAGAGAAAGAAAACAATGCTTTTAATGCCATTCCAGATTCTCAGATGGTATAAATTGTCACAACACTACTGGAATCCATGGAGTTATGTCAATTTATATCTGTTGAAGATATAGCTGGTGCTTTATGACCGGTAGAAATGCACCAGGAAATGTTCTCATTCATTCCCTCTACCCTGTCCCGATAGCTGTAGTGCTACTTATTTAGCTACTTGACCTCTAGTTTATATCGCTCAGGTCAGATGCAAAGTGACGGAGGAAATGGCTCAAAAAAACCAACAACAAACCGAGAACCCCAACATAAGACTTGAGAAATCCAGGAATTTAAAACAGGCAACCATGCGTACATGTGTATCTTATTCTGTCTAGAGTATAACAGCAGGTCTCTTGAGTTTAAGTGCAACTGTGACAGGTTTTTGTGAAGAGAACGAGGCACTGTCGTTGCTGCCAATCTCTCCTGTGCAGGGTGGTCTCTTTCCATAAGAAATAAAGCTTGCAGAGAAATGAGTGTGTTTAAAAAAAAGGAAAGAAGGAAAGACAGAAAGAAAAGAGGCACAGGGGAGGAAAATGTGTAAAAGGATCAGGAGAGTCCATCAGATGAAATATTCCCGTTTGCACTCGCTCACTGTATTCTGCAAGTCAATATCAGTCTTAAAGGAGCGGTCAAGGTTTTCTGGGTATTCTTTCTCTTTTGCCTGGTTACTTCGATGCGTCTGTTTGTGCTGGTAGAGGAATCGACTCATGATGGCAACGATGCAAAAGATGATGAATATCACTACTGCTATTACACCTGCGGAGAGAGGAAAGGTAAATAAGGATTTGAAGGGAAAACACAAAAAAAGATTTCACCAGTGTTGGCTGGTAAATAGATCAGGATTTATCCACTTGTGGTGGGATTTTCAAAAGAAGGAAGTTTTATAAAGTTAACTACTGTCTCCAGTGACAACACGGTGAATCCCATGTTCTCCAGACCCCATGCCTTATGCACCTGCCAGTTCCCCCTTTGCTGCACTTTCTTCTTGTTACATTGCATTTTCATATAACTTGCATAGATTTGATCTGCAGGATGCAGGGGTTTGCCAAGCTCCAGTTGCCACAAAAAACAAGCATCAGATATAATATGCTGGGTTGAATCATCTGACCTGACTGTCAAATAAACATAGAAAACAATCTACGGAGGTATTAGGACCACTCATGAGGCAACAGGTGATGTGGTTTATAAGTGAGTCTTCATATGGCCTGAGGAATTCCATCACAGACACCAAAAAGGAGAGAGAGGCCAGAAGATAGATGAGCTCTGACCTCCATGGCACAGTACTAATCACAGAGTTATATAAACATTTGTAGTGTAGCCATGTCTCAGAAGGACAGGTGTTCTTTTGTATTTTATTAAAACATTTTTCAGTTCTTCAGGGTAGACTATCTTCACTCATTTTACCCAGTCCCTAGTTACATTGCATTTTGATTCTGATTTGAATCTTGGGATTCTGTTAAAACATAGTAAAAAAAGAGTGAGAAGACTATGCAGCTGAGTCGTCACTGGAAATACTCCCTATACATGTTTTTGTTGAAATATGTTTACATTATAGGATTTCCAAAAAAAAATTAAAGGTTACCTCCAATCACAGCGGAGTCACTTCTGACTGCATTGGTAAGCGGTTCCCTCTCATCTGTCTTCCCAAAGGGATCTGCCAATGATTAAGCACAAAACAAACCATTTTCTTTAATCAAGATGCTGGATTTTCTTCTGCACTTTGAAAGAAGGTATCCGCCATGAGTTTTGGTCAACCTTCAAAATACACGGGGTGGGGATTAGAGCATTTGATCAGTCCTCTTAAAAGCTGGTGATCACAGAACAAGATCCTTATGCATTTTCAAGGACTAAGCTATGTGAGCTATGGATAAAAGAGGGAAGGAAGGGCTTTGTTGCACAATGCCAGAACTCTGAAATATTAAGTACTAGTGCTAGCTTGCGTTCAGAGCAGTCACACATTAAGGCTAAAAACGTTATCTAACTTTCCCCACCTGCACAGCTGTGACTTGCTATGAGAAGGCTGGCAGGGGGAGAGGGATCACGAAGCTGGGGGGAGAAAGTTAATGGGACGGGGGCTAATAATGAAATAGGAGGTGGAAAGGAAACAGGAGTGGGGCAAAGGAGGTAAAAGGAAGTCAGCCAGCCACTTAAAGACAAAATAAAAATAAATTAAACAAATTAAAAAGAAATGAAGAGGAAGTAAATGGAAGAAGGTCTTATGCTTTAATAAATTGGGATTTGGTGTTAGGGTGTGAGGGGTGTTGGCTGTGCTTCCTAAGGTGTCTGGGAGGTGAGTGTGGTGAGGGAAGGTACTTTTGGAGGACCTCCTGCCCCTGCCCTGGGAAGGAAACCCCATCTCATGGGGACCCAATCTGGCCCCCTACCTTGTTCCCTGCTACCCCCACTGAACCCCAGGCCTGGACCCTTCCCTGCCCTGAAACCTGGATAGCTGGCATGTGCTTTGCAGGTTGTTTTCATGGGGTTGCACCCCTGGGAGTGGGAAGGTCATATTCCCAGGGGTGGGAGGGGGGTTGGCTTGGTGTCAAAAACCACCCCCTGGGCAGTAGAGGTCTGGAGGTGGAAAGTTTGTTCACATACAACAGGAGGGTGGAAAAGGGGACACTACAGCCTGGGATGCTCAGCTTGGGTGGCTCATCCGTGGGGAGTGCCCATACATTAACGGACCATAAACTGGGTAACACGGATCAGAGATAAACCTGCCCTGGAGTGGCATAACTTTTAGCCATCTAAACTGTGCTTAAAACTAGTTTCAGGTGTTAATGTGTGCAGAATCCAGGGGTTAAGAGCTCCAGGACATGCCTAAAATGAATATGTAACAAGGCCTTAAATACTTAAAACCAACACTGTAGATTGCTACTCGATGTACCTATTGGGGATGATAGGAAGATATGTGATTCAGGAAGTCTGTTGATAGCTGGTCTCAGCTCTTACAATTTTATGATGACAAAACAACCGTAGCAAGAACCAGCAAGAAAAATAAAGGAGATGGATACAGGATGTGCAGGACAGATTCAGTAGGGAGACGCAGTAGCTGAGTGAGATTGGGATGGGTTTGGAAGAGTTGCCTGTCTACAGGGGAGGGTGGTTGAATCCTTGCTCGACATAATACCTTTAAGTTAACAAAATATTGCATTTATCTGCAAGCTTTTGGGCACGCACATCATTCATCAGGCATAGGAGAGATTAGAGGTTGTAAAAGTTCTCCTAGGTAGAAATGAAAATACATATTTTCATTTCTACCTAGGAGAACTTTTACAATCTTTGCTCTCTCCTATGCCTGATGAAGGGTGAGTCTGCCTGAAAACCTGCAGATAAATACAATAATGTGCTTGCAAACATCTAGTTGGTCTAATAAAAGATATCACCTCTTCCATGAGTTTTGATTCCCTTTGCCTCTAGACCAATATGGCTACAACCTGAATACCTGTAAGTTAGGCCCTTTCTGATCTTCCACCATCAGTTGCTGTAAGTCCTTGTGGCTTGTGTTTCCTCCCTCCATTCCCATTCTTAAGCTACCAATCAGTCACCCGTCTTTGAAAGCTGGGAACCATGAGAAGGAAGATTGCCTACCATGGCACATACAGTCAGCCTAATGATTTGCGTTAGATGAAATATAAATCTTTGACATTTGGGAGAAATATTGTTCGGAACCAAATTCCTCTATCCAACCATCCTTAAGTTCGGTGCTGTTCATGGCTGGTTCTTCTTTATATCAAAACACAAGACCTAACACACCACACTTTGTGAGCATCAAATTCAAATCCAGCTTAAGGGATAAACCCTGTCAGTGGAGCTATGATAAATCGCACAAGCTGTGTGTTTCACATCTGCCATTAGCTCTGGATGTGAAACCTCTAGGCCTCCTTTACCATCCTATCATGACTTCAGACTCACCTCAGCCTTTTCTCTACTGAAGCTTCCATTGCAAAGCTATGGTTTGCTTATTTTAAGCCTTCAAGTTACTATATATACGTTTCACTCAGGAGTTAGGTCTGACTATATCAGGTACATGTTTTATTGCATTGTCAGGTTGCTCTTTTCAAGTGTGAGATATGGAGACCTAAACAAGAAATGCAAATTGCTGCAGAGACTGGCTCGGTAGTTAAACGGCACCTCGTTGCTGAATGAAATTTTTCATTCAGACAGCTATAGATCCTTTCGCTGTCTGTGTGTTTGGACCGTGATGAGTCTGTGTCTTCAGCTATATTGGTTTTCACTGTCTGTGTCCACAAAGCACTCAATTCTGTTATGCCCTGTGCATTTAGTCGGTCATGCCAGTGCAACTTGAATGCAGTGGTTACTACTCATAACCCATTTGCACTGATGTAAATGGCTGTGCATATTGCAGTGCAAATGGATAAGAAGGTCCAGGAAGTTTCTGGACCAGGAGTCCATTTTATAGAGGAATCGATCTCTCCTCTTCTAAATAGGCATTTGCAACTCAGAAATATTGGGGAACCTGCAGTTCTACAGTTGGCTGATATTCAGGATGGAGACAATCATGGAGAGGACTTCTGGATCCTGTGGGATGGCTTACGGAAGTGTGTACCAACAGAAGGAAGGGTCACATAAGGGTAAGTCACCCATTGTGGGGCTAGGGCATGGTAGTGGAAGCCACCATGTCTTCATTGCAACTACCCTCTCTTCACTTGCCCAAAGATTGGGCATCTAGATATGCCATCTCTCACTCACAGGAGAACTTGAAAAACTCAGATTTTTTATTGATCAGAAATAGTTGATTTCTAGATACAGGAGTACCTGCTTCAGCTAACTTTGCACACCTTGGTTGCTGAAGTCAGTAAACTTTACAAAATGATAACGACTCACGGCCAGGTCACACATTACACTTAGGATGTGTTAACCGCACATAGGACACAAGCAGTTTGCTCACTGAAGCAGCAAAACACGTGAACATATTTTACTCTAAAAGCCGTGAACAAGTTTACTTTTTGGCCATCATTACCTGAAGAAAACCAAAGCAAGCCACTGGGGATGCAGAGGTAACTTTCAATTTCTTGCACTTGTTTAATGCAGTTTTATCTACTTCAGCATGCAGGTCGACAGACCTTAAAAGTTTCTAAGAATTATGTTTTGCCCAAGAACTAAAATCAGGATCCAGGGCGAGGAGGTGTTTGTTGCAGAGAAGCAGATGGCAAGTGACAGCACAACCTTCCCCAGCGGGATCACAGTAAATTCTGAAGCCAAGAAAAAACAACACCGTATCTCATATGAGACTTGAATAGGATGTTCTGTGCCTCTTAGATATGACCCCTGAGACTACGGTATGAAGACAACTGGCACCAGAGGGCACCTCAGCAAAATGGGGACGTGCCATGTCTCACATGCCTTCCAGAAGCAACATATTTTTGTACCGATAGATTATTTACATATAGATTAAGTAGTTTTTGCATTATGAAAGTCTTCAGTATGCACAGTTTAAATACACAAGACCCAGATCCTCAGCTGGTGTCAACTGGCTGAGGATGTGGACAAGCGCTGTGAAAAAAAACCAACCCAAAACCCGACACTTTCTGTAAAACAATATGTGATCATACTGTGATGTTTGTAGCAGCTTAATAGAGCTGACACGGTTTTTTCAAACATCAAAGTACATTTTGCAATGGCAACTACTGTGTGTGTTTATCAATCTCAGCATGCGAGGAATGACTGATCTGTGGAACTCCATAAAACATCAAAATCCCATATCAAATATTTTAACCATAAAATGTATGCATGAATAACTCAAGTATATCTAAATGGATTTTGAACAAGGCTTGTTAAGAAACTTACCTAGAGATCTAATAAATGTTCCAAGTTTGAAGAAAAGTGCTTCAGTTATTCTGACGTTATGATCACTGAGCACTTTTATTTATTTATTTTTTTGGAGGAAAAAACACTTAAATAAAGTAAGATTTCCTGGCAGGTTGCTTTGATGTAGCTGAGCAGAAGAAAATGGGCAGATGCATGGGCAATTGAGTTCTGCATTTGATTTTTTTTCTGTTCAGATATGCAGAGATGATAAATTTATAACTGATAAATTGAGGGATTAATAGCAAAGTCGAATGGTCAGCCTTATTTCTATCTCCCTGTGATGGCTTCAAAAATACGGTCTTTTCCCAGATCAGGATAATGTATATGTAAATTATAACAAAATATAAGGTAAAGCAAAGTGCAGTATCTTACAGAGCAAGGTACACATTACTTATACTACAGGACATACAGAGCAATCATCTATTTTACCGCTTGAGTGTGTGACATGTAGTTTTCAGGTGTTTTCATCTAATATTATTCTACTTTGCCTTATGTGAAGCATATGTACACAGCTGACCTTAAGCAGCTACATTTTTACCTACCTACCCAGGCTTGTCCTGCTGCTCATTCTCAGCATGATTCACGAATGCCCTGGAAAAATCTACGTGCACTTTGCTCCATTGCAATTCAGTTGCATTGTAAACACACAGAAACGCTGCACAACCCCAGCAACTGCAGGTGGGTGTAAATCCTGATTAGCATATATCTGATGCTGAACTGAGACGGGGCGAGGGCTGTTGGTACCCAGTGACCTAGTAAGCAGACCCACTATCTAGGATAGGAGAGACATGGGGCACCTGGGTTATAAACTAACCTCTCCCTACCCCAGGGGATTTGAAGCCTGATCTCCCACATCATGCAGCACTAACACAACCACATACAAGGCAGCACTGAAAGCACCTTCCCATTGAAGCAAGGCCACTAGGAAGCCAAAAAGGAAAGCAACCTATAGAGAGAAGGCAAACAAACAAGAAACCTGGCCCTGTGGTTCAAGTAGGTAGTTTCTACTTTGGATGTGAGCCCTTGCATTCATTCCTGGTTGTGTGCATTTTGCATGGCAGAGTCATTGATAAAACTGCACCAACAGCACTGGAGTCTTTCCCATACTGCTTCTTCATCTACTTGGAAATTCCCAGCTCTGGTAGTGGGATACTTGCCCAGACTATGCTATTTGGAAAGTTTCGGAGAGGTAGTCCTCATTACACTATATACACGACCCGATGTGTCTAACAGGAAAGCCTGTGGGCTTGTGTTTGGGCAGGGGAAAAGCCAGCATGGTAGATAGCTCATGACAAACTCCAAAGTTTCTGATTTTTCTCTGAGAAAAATAAAGCGCTTCATGTGTCCAGCGCTCTGCCGTGTCCAGCCCTCTGACTAGCACACTGCACCTTATGGGACATCGACTTTGTGACTCAAGACTTGCAAATCTCTCCTGCGCCACCTCTCACCACACACCTGCTTACACAAGAGGGAGCAAGGGACACACTACAAACAGGTGTTCAGACCACTCTGTGCACTGCAGGTCAGAGTCCCCTTCAGCTTGCACTGATGCAGCTCTGGTGGACCCGTTCTCTCTCTCGGTCTTCAATATGCGATTCAGAATAGCACCATGGCTTACATGCCGCGACCCCCAACTAGATACATCACTGTACCTGGTATTTAAGGAGTCATTGAGTAAAAATGCATACGTCTCAGTAAGATCTATAAAACAAGTTTGTTTTGAATATGGAGATTTTATTAAGCGTTGATTAATCCGGCATTAAGAAAAAGTTGACGCTGTTTTCAGCACAAAATTGCAGACCCAGTATAATGCTTTCCCTACGGTCCTGCATTTTCAGATATCATTGTGCCTGATTAACCTTAACTTTTCATTGCGTCAACTTAACTGCAAAGTTTAAAAGGGCAAATCCTATGCCATTCTAGCTTACAGTTTGAACTCCCTTCTCGAGACACAGGGCTTTCCCTAGACTGTCATCTTCTATGGATGGCAGGGATAGATGAGAGCAAAAATTGGCTACTAAAGCAAAGGAATGGAGGAAGAATGTGTGTACGCTCATAACCATACACACCTAGCATTTTGCTGTTAAGAAGCCATGCTTCTTCCCTACCTCACAGAGGCATGAGATAATTTAAAGGCAGGGGGAGGGCGAGTGAAGCACACATAAATTGGAATCCATTTCCCATACAGAGAGCAATCATCATTCCTTTTCACAATGCCAGGCTCTAATGGCATCATTTGTTTTCTGTTGAACACCATGGGTAGAAGCTGAAGGAAATGGGGATTTGATGCAAGTGCATATGTCACGGAAATGGTATTAGGATATAAAACACCGGAAGCTTTATTAGTTACCCAAAGGGGAGAGAAAGTGAACTCGTGGTTTGAGGAAGATTAAAAGAACAAAACAAAACACAACCCGTTCTGTTTAATACCCCTTTCTGGTCATTAGGATTTCTCTATATCCACAAGTGACTAAAGCAGCAGCGAGTGTGTCCCTGTCTTCACTGACTGAACTACCAGCTGCTCTCTTCTCATTCGCTGCATACAAACACGCATAGACAAGCCACTTAAAATTCTCAGAGGGCAGCTGCACGATTGCAAAGGATGAACGAACTGCTGGGATCATCTGCCAGGATCATTCCAGTGACATGCCTTCCATTTAACCAGAGGGCATATGATACAAATATCCAGCCAAAGACACACGCAGATAAGAAGTTTCTATCAGAAACACTCATGCATTTCCACTACTTAGAGCAGAACCGTGGTTAGTAGGTGGCATGGCTAGTATATGGTAGTACCTGGCTGTGGGGCGTATGCCGGTACAGTGGTTGTCAACCTGTGGTCCGCAGACCTCCAGGGGTCCACAGACTATGTCGAAGGGCTATGAAAAAGGGCTATGATCAATCAAAAGTATGGGAATACCCACAATTACAATTCAAAGGGGTCTGGCACCTCCATTCAACCTTTTGTTAGGGGTTTGCAAATGAAAAGAGGTTGAAAATCACTGAACCATGGTGCCACACTGAATGGATTGCTTGTATTGGCAATGCCATTCCCGCGTTTTGGAAATGCAGCTTGGACTCAACCTTTGGGACTCAGGCTTTGTTCTCCTATAATGTCACGTATCTCTATTTTCAGGCAATGCAGGATATTAAACATTTGCTTTAGGTGCCTGGGGGATGTGCAACTGGAGAGACGTTAGCTGTATATTCACAGAATCATGGGTGGAAGACAAGGGGGGCTGCAAGGGACCTCAGAGGTCACCTTAATCAACCCCTGCTCAAAACAGGATCATCCCCCACTGAACCGTCCCAGCTAAGTGTCTGTCGAACCTGAATTTAAAAACTTCCAAAGATGAAGGTATACCACCTCTCCATCTGTGCCAGTGCTCAAAACCCCTCATATATAGAAAGTTCTTCCTAACGTCCAGCCTAAATCTCCCATGTTGCAATTTCAGGTCATTACTGCCTATCGTTTCCCCAACAGACACAGAGAATAGTTGATCACAATCCTCTTTATAACAACTCTTTTTGCATTTGTGGAACATCACCATACCCTTCCTCAGTCTTCTCATCTCCAGACTAAATCATCCAAGATCTCCCAACCCCTCCTGCTAGCTCATCTTTTCTAGATCTCAAATCATTTTCATTGCTCTCCTCTGGGCTCTTTGCCATTTGTCTATACGTTTCCAGAACTGGACACCATGCTTCAGGTTAGGCCAATGCTAAACAGAGAGGAATATTTATTTCTCATGACCTGTTTACAACCCTTCTGTTAATACAACCCGTGTACTAGGTTATTATAACAGAGAGAAGGCAACTTCCAAATCAAGCTTGTTTTCCACTATCACAATTACATTAAGTGCAGGAGGGGAGAAGGTGGAACAGATGCTGACCTCTGAAACAGAGATTAAACCCAAGCCTAATTTTTGCAGGGACTTACCTGATGAAGAGTATACTGTCGTGACTGTGTTCACATCAGCCTCTATTATGGATCTACAACTGGATTCAGTCAAGGTGCCCTTGACAGTCACAGGAGCGATGCTGGGATGTCTCAAGGCGGCCTTCAGGGGAGCGATATGATTGTACCGGACAGATGACAGGCATCCAATAAAGCCATAGGAGTTTGCCTTTGAGATGTCAGAATCGAGTCCCAGACTATCTGCAACAGACCATATAACAAGAAGTGGGGTTCAAATGTGGCTCTTTGAGAGTTTTTCGTCTCCTCCAGATGTTCCCACCCAACTCATCTCACTCAATCACATCTATTTGCTCTTTTACTCAACTCTTGAAGAGGGAGACACTTGCTTTCAGCTCATCCATCGAGTGCCCCACCTTCCCACAGCAACCTGCATGGCTTATAATGAATGAAGCTGGCTCATGCATAAATTGCTTCCTTCTCCTTCCTCCTACCATTTTTTCTTGCCTCTCTGGGAAGCAACTAAAAACACCGTGAGTACTGCCATAATTGAGCAACGATGCTTTCCATAGGGTCCTGACTGCTGGAAGCTGTAGGAAGAGAGGGGCAGGGAATAAATCATCCTGGATATACCCTACTTAAATATTATCCCATTAGCATCTGTGCCACTGTGAGAAAGAGAAGACTGAGCTATATGGGCCTATGATATGGTGCAATATGGTCATTGTTTTGGCCTTATATACAATTTTAAAAATTCTTATTACTTACAATATATTTTACCAGCAGTGTTCAGTTTGACAAAAATGGACAAGACTTATTAGATCATCTGCTCTGCTTACTGATCCAATAGTGAATTATTCCCTAATGTATATTATTTAATACGTCGTATCATCTCATGTTGACTATTTTGCATCCTTGAGCTTCTAACACTACAATGATTCTACAGTCTAGGAGGTTGTTCAACCTACTCACTTGTCACTGTTATTGTTTGTTTTATTGGTTATTCCTAAAAGCTCAGGTCAAGGGGCCTAGGCTCCGCTGTCCTGGGAGCTGCACCACCGATCTGAGGACCGCTGGGGTATCTACAAATTAAATATCCATTTCTGTGTCCTTTCTCAAGCTGCAAGAGAAATAACTTGACTAATCCATGCATTTGTGTTTAAACTTGTCGGAAAAAGCCAGTTCAAAGTCCACACAAAGTCACACAATGCAGGGAGGCTCAGAGGCATTTGAGAAAATCAGTAAAGGATAGCGACGTTGCATTCTCTTTCTTAGGATTCCCTTTTTATTTACTTCCCAAGCACTGCAATTCGCCCTGCTTAGAGGTCTGTGACTCAGTATAATTCATCTATCAAGGTCAATCAGAAACAAAGCAAAGCAGAGTAAAAATAGTTGTTGAGCAAGGGCCCAATGATTGTTCAAGGTTAGAAATCTTACCTGCAGGCAGTTAGAAACTCATGGTTTATAGCACTGGAAATCTGGATTCTTTCCCTGTTCTCCAGTTTGTTATGACACATTCAAATTGCAAGGCAAATTATGACACATTCAAATTGTAAGACAGTGGTGTGACAAAATGGTGCTCTCAGATGCACACCCTGAGTTTGTGCAAGCCTTCTAACCCCTGACTGCTGAACGGGTCCACCCGGGTTATTAACTTGCCCAGAAATTATGATTTGCAATTTGGCAAAACAGCAGAAGAATGAAAGGAAATTGGGTCTAAATAAAAGACAATTTTGTATTACAAAGAAATATGGTATTAAAAAGAAACTAGTATACAAAAAAGGAAAAGGAAACATGGCATAAAATGGCAAAGGGTATCAAAAAGCAAAAGTGATCAAATGCTTTGACAATGAGTATGGTAAAACAAAACTGATAAAATCTATACCCTACATCCAGAAACTTTATAGGGCTGTGAAAATGTTGCTGTGAACTCCTATAAAAATCTTCTGGGATCAACCTCCCTCAGTTACAGCTAGCTCCATCAACCAGGGACTCACCGAGATCCCCCTTTCTAGTCACCCTAGAAGGAGTTGAAAGTCTTTCCTAATCAGACTGGAGGAGATGCATTATTGGGAAAGCCACCAAGTAGCAGTCCCCTCCTAGATTCAGTCGTGGATCCCCAAGTGACTGAACCATCCCCAAGTGACTGCAAGTAGCGAGTAGGAAAATATTGATCCCTTCCTCGTTTTTGCACTCTTCTGTTTTATACACGTGTTGTGAAAATGTCTGAGAGCTTATAAAACGCTGAGTGGAAGTCTGGGAAATCATCATCTCAATGTGTTTGGGTCTTGAACATGAGACACTATTGTGCACAATTTGCAACAAGTTGAGTTGCCCAAATTCTTGTGGTCAGCACAGTTTAATATTAGCCATTGATAAAAAGCACTTCTTTACAGGATGACATATTCTTATGTACATGTATTATGAGATGGCTTTAATTTCACCACCTCACATTATCATTTCCAGAAAAAAAAACACCCTCGTTTAGTACGGAGGATGGGAAAAAAGGTGAGAGAGTCTGTTCCAGTAGCAAGGGTCAATCTAACATCTCTTAATTTTGTGCGCTTGAGTGTGCTACCTAAAAACGTTTTGATGAAGTTTTTTAGTATGCAGTTTTGTTTGTTTGTTTGCTACAGAGCTGAAATGGCTGAAGACTGAATTCCACATTGCCCTGTGCAAAATCAAGTTTATTTTCTGCTGAAGGGGACTTTTTAACCCACTTTACTTTTCCCCGAGCCTGAGGAAGGGTGCATATGCCCAAAAGCTCGCAAAGAAAGATAATTTTTTCAGTGTGATTTCTTACTTGGTCTAATTAATGGTATCATCTCTGAAGCAAGAGTTATAGAGTTTTGCATTTCTTTTTGTTTCAGACCAACACGGCTACCAAATACATCCCATGTTACCCTTTGGCACTTATGGATGCCGATCATGGCATGACAGTCAAAGATGGATTTAGAGGAGAAAAGCTTAGTAATTAGCTTTTGAGTTTCTGCATGAGAACACATGACACCTAACTGTGGCTGTTTCTTAGCAACTCCATGTGTAAGTGTGAGATCTCACTCGGAGGGCTTGCTTTGCTGGAAGGAAGTATGCCATAACGGCTCAATCTGTAACGGGTGCCACTATAGCAATTGTCACATGGCCAAACTGTAGGTGCAAAAACAAGCATATGCAAAACTTAGTCAGAGGCACCAAGAAAAATTATATGCAAAAATCTAGAACTCTTGGCTCAAAGATGATACGTTTTACTAAACCAACTAAGAAATAGCAAAAAAAACCCCCCAAACCTGTCTTTTTCTGCCAGCTTTCAGGCTCTCACACCTGAAAATGCTAGTATTGTTCTCCAAAAGAGGATTGGGGAAGGAGTTCTCAAGGGAAGCACGTTTGTCTTCAGCGCTGGAAAAACTCCTGGCCTTCACGAACGGACTCTGGCCTTTCTGAAGCCGTCCGTGTACAGAAAGAGAACCGGAAGATGAAGGAATTAAACGTGGTAGGCCATTCACAAAATACATCACTGGCTTGATACTTCTAAAGAAAACTTCCAGAAGAAATAGAGAAATGTTGATTCAGAGCACTTTCCATCTTCACAGAAGTCAGAAACCCCTCCACTCAGTAAACATTGCCAACTTTAGCATTTCCTGCTTCTTTGCTGTCTCCGACGAAGGAGATGGACATATCTTATCTTTTAGCACCAAAATATTCAGTGTGTTTACTTCATTTCCTTGGTATCAAAGGGAAAACCCAAAATTTCTTTTTCATGGTAACTTGAAAAACTTACGAGACATTACATGGCAGGTTTATTACTTATTTTGAAATTCATATGAATTTCAAAGGGGAGAGGGGTGGTTATTTGCTTCGGGGACTTAAAGTCCCCGGTGCTGCTGCCATGCTCCAAAATGCGGAGGGAGGTCTGGTCATGCCCTCGTGCTCACTTCAGATCCAGCCCAGCACATACGCACGCAGCTATGAGAACAGCTGACTGAGGGTTGCAAATGGACTCTCCATCACTTGAAATCAGGAACAGCTGGCTTTCTAAAGGACATGCCAGCAAAAGTTACTGGACTCAATTACTCTATAATACTAAGGCTTGCGCTATGGGGGACTTCAGATGAGAGGACTAAAACTGTCCCTTCTGACCTTAAAATCTGTGAATCCTCCAAAGCATTTGTTTGACTCGGTAAATTAAGCCCATGCAAACGTGGTGCTCCAGTCTCGCTTTCTGCCATTCCTGCGCTGCACATTTGTTCTCAGTCCCTCAAATTAAGTCATGCAGTACGACTCCCGTGTCGAGGGGCAGAGGAGGAAGAGAAGGAGTCCATCTTCGATTTGCCTTGCTCAGCTTGTGAGTAACTTAGCTGTTCTCTCTCATCAACTTGACTTGTCCCATGCATTTAAAATGCACAATTATTCAGCCGTCTCTGTTGGCTTGCACATTAGTTGGTCTGTGCATTCGTTCTTCTGATTATGGATTAAAGTGGCTGGCTTCTAGCTGGATCCTGGTGTTCACTCTTTGAACGCAATTCAGCAATTCACCGCTCCCATAAGCTCGCATTGTTCTTGCTCTCTTGCCATTCTGACTTCTATGTATTTACAAGGACTTCCTTTGAAACTGGGGATTTGCTTTTAATATTGAGTTACTGATTTTTAGGATTCTTACGACGATTTCAGCACCTTTTATCTGCCGAACCATACACGATTTCCATTTTTATCTGCATTATAACAAAGCGGCCGTTTTGTACATCCCTTCCACACATTACACACCTGAAGTAAAACCTGAAATAGGACGTGCATGCACCAACTGCAGAGACTTCCTCAGCCTGATGAATGGTTTTTAAACCTGAAAGCTTCCTAAAAAATTTTTTCCAACTTTTTAAGCTGGTCTAATAAAAGGTATCAGATTCACCCACAGAACCTTGTCTGCCTGTGTCCTTAGACCAACACGGCGACAACCTACACCCCTTAAATATATACTGCAGTTTGAAGTCCAAATGCCTCCATGATGGAGTTCACTCTACCTGTAAGTGAAATACAGCCACCTGTACGGTACAACGTCTGAGCTGCTTCCCAGTGCAAAAGCGAATTAAAAAACGGTACAGGACAATGTGAATATTATGGCTAATTGAAATTACCTGTGGGAGCTTTGGCAGATGTAAGCTGATTAAGCAATGAGTATTTCAGTGGGACACTGAGATTATTGATCTGAACTTTGACAGTGGAGCGTCCTAAATAACCACATTTTTAGGACTTGGGTTCTTAGCATCGAAGTAGAAATCACGTCTCCTGTAGCATTAGGCAGGAGTGTTATCCTAACTTTGACTCAGGGGGAATAAGTTGCACTTCCTAAGTCACCGGCATCACTTGTCCAAGTCTCTTGGGTTTTATTCCCTGGCCTCCTAACCAATCATCCAATGAGCCCGACATCACTGTCTTTCTATGGCCTGAAGGTGGTGCAGCCAAGTCAAATCAGGGTGACTTTCTTATCATCTGTACAATTCTCTTAATTTCTACAGGCGATTCAGCCATTCTTTACTCACTGAAAGGGAAAACCTGCCTTTTCTTCTAGATGCTTGTCAAAATGTGGCAGTTTCCAGCTGGTTTCTGCTGACTTTGTTAAAGTGCTGTTCAGTATGCAAACAGCATCACAGGAGGGAGAGCGTTAGAAATGACGCCCCTGCGATATCACAGAGCCGGCAGCCCATAATGGCCTTTCATGCATTCCCCAAGGGTTATGGCCAGGCTTTTGGGAAAGCTGTGGGGACACTTGGATCCTCTCGGAGACACTCGGGGGTCCCTTTTGACTCTTCCTACCTCCCGGCCTCTGGTGAAGCTGAACGGGACTTAATTTGACAGCGGCAGTTCTGTAGGCAGAAGGAAAACTGCAGAAATATTGCAAAAAAGTTGATCAGAAACAACAGTCTGGGCTGGCAATACTCAAGGCAATTCATGATTTCCCTAATAAAAATCACCGAGCTTGCTGATGGGGCCTTTCACCCGGTTGGTTGCAAAAGCTGAATCATTTAAGAGACCAGAGTGTACGCTCTTTGCATTGGGGGATGTCTGGGTTGTGCAGGGCTTAGTGTAGTCAGGCTGGCACTCCTATGGTCATACAAATTAATAACCACAAACAGGGAGGCTTCACACTTGTCTCCTTACATTTAGACTTGCAGATCCCTGCCTGACACTCTCACAGCTTGGACACAAGTGACTAGTGGAGGAATTGGCAGTACGTTTTGGCACCGAAGCCAGGCAAAACAGCACGCCCAGGCATGCCGGTTTCTTAGAGAGGCAGTCGAAAATGGAGGAGCGAGCTCTCAAAGCCTTGCCGGAAATATGCCTGCAATTACAAACCCCACTTCAGAAGCTAAGAGGCTGATTTATCTTGCTTTACTGGCTAAAATAACCATATTCAAAGGGCTACAACAATCTTTAAAGACTTGAAAAGTTTCCCCATTTATTCTCCGTCCTTTTGAAAGGCTGGATTCTTTCCTCTCTCACACCTCACGCTGTTAGCGAGGGGAAGATGCTGGATCAAAGGGACTCTCTTTTGAAGGTGAGACTAAGGGAAATCTCAACCATGGACATTCTCCAGCATCCTCCTTTTCCTCCCAAGCTATGTTTAAAAGTCTGTTTCATGCTCCTGACAAGCACCAACATGACAGCTCCGGAAAACCTGTCATAGACTTTACTGCTGGGGACACTGATTTCATTGAGACAAGGTGCAGCACCCGTTAAGTGTTCCTGTGGTGCCATTTATCTCTCTTTTAAATGGACCGCTGCTAGGATGCAGCAAGGGCATAATCCACTGGCTGAAGCAATGGCTGGGCTCTTTACTAAGCCCGACAGACAAACTAGAAACATCCCAAAGTGGCTAGACAACCTTGGCACGGTTATTTTTTGGCCTGTAAACCAGGGGTTGGATTTGATTCAGTGACCTAGAAGTAAAAGACTCTTTTGGTCTCAGTTCTGCATCTGTTATTGAAATGCAGAGTTGACCACCAAACTTTCTAGCTCATCGCATCAATATCTGGCTGCAACCTGCCACAAAACTGAGATGCTTTGCTGATTCTGAGCTATAAGTGGGAAGAAACAGAAGACACATGTGAGGCTGATTTCTGATGTGCATTAGGGCAGCTTTGGGCATGCCTGGGTTCCTAGCACAAATATACCCCAAAGCCAGCAGATGAAGCCCTGGACCTTGTCAGGATTTCTCTTGCTTAAGTTTGCCCTGGGATGGTACAGATCCACTACATCTGCTCCTATTCCACCTAGTCCAGTTTCTCCTATGGAGAATACAAGGTACTCTAGGTGCATCTACACATGCTATTAGCATGGAGCAATAAACTCCAGTGCATATTGCTCCCGGGCACTGTGTTTGCAAGAGCACCTGGGAACGCAGCATTTTGAGCCCTGGCTGGCAGGGCGTCTGGGGGGTCAGCCTGCCATCCTGGGGCTGCTCCGATCTGGCTTACTGTGCTTTGGACATGCTGACTGGGGCACAAAGGTACTCCAGTGAGGGGCTAGCTGGCAGGCAGCCCCCACACCAAAGCATCCCTGTGCCGCAGCCAGCCCTGCAAATGTCTACACGCGTGTTGATGTGCAATAAAGAACGCTACCATAAGATAGGACTCGTGTTTACAAGTACTAACCTATGGTGGAGTTAATTAGTTTCCTATGGCCTAATAAGGCCACACATGTAAATGATGTGACTTTGGCGTGGAGCTAATTTGCAGCTCTGTAATAAACGTCTCATATAGATGCTCCCTCTGTGTAATGTAGAGAAGCCCATGGATACTGGTGTGGTAGAGGAGTGGCAGATAGGACTAAAAGACATGTATTCCCAAGCTCTGCTGGGACACAGATGGACACGATACATCTTCCATTGTGCCAAAATTACAGAACATTTCATATAATGTGAAATACTTGAGGACTCTGAGCTCATTATGACATATGAAGAAGTAAAACTCTTGGTTCCAAAATGATGCCTTTTATTAGACCAACAGGGAAATCGGAAGAAAAAAATGTCCTTTTCTGCAAGCTTCCAGGCTCAAAGTTCCTTCATCGGGCTCTGGGAAAAGTACAGATGCTGAAAGATTTTTTAAAGTCCCCATAGTACACCCCTGAGGTCATTATGAGTCACTCAAGCTAATTTTACACATGGCCCCCGCCCCACTCCACAGATCATCTAACAGCTAAAAAAAGACTTTGCTTCAGGTTGCATTGTGACATTTGTTAGGTGTCAGAAGCTCTGTGACATCTGAATCCTAACGTGTCATAACACAGCCACCCCTGTTTGATTTCTACCAGAGCTCACAATACAGTACATTATACAGTACAATACAGCCATACTATAAGATGCAATTGATGCACGAAAAATAAAGAGATATAGCCGATAAAAGAAGAATACATGGATTCTTTTGAAAAGAGACAGCTGCAATCAGTTCAAGTAGCAACTACTCAGAGTAAAAATAAAGCTCCTAGATAAAAGATGATGGAGAGCAGGAAATTATCTGCAGACCCTTCTTCTGGGCAGTTCTATATTTAGGGAAACAGAAAGATTCTCTTTCAGGATTATATAAAACATCGGCAACAATAGATAAATTGTGTCAACCCTTGAATTATCTGTTGCAGAACCACAGGTGTAACCTGTAGAAAATCACCTCCTCCTCCCCTTTCCTAGTCTCTCAGCATCATCACCAAAAATACTTTGCTTGGAACAAAGCAGCTTTGGGTGCCCATACATGTGCTCCGACACTTTCTAATTAAAGTGCACCAAAGCAGACTCGATTGATCTAATCTTGATTAGACTAATTAATGCCCCACCGTGTCTCACCATCTCAATGTATTCAACACCCCACATTTCAAAATGGTGGTGGGGGCACTTTAACTAAAACTCACTGAACAAACTTTAGTTAAAGCACCCCGTGGCCATTTGGAAAAATGCAATGCTGAATACATGTGGTGCTGCAGCGTTTTAATTAGAGCAGCTGTCCAGGAATTGCTCTAATTATAACACCCCACCACCCCCCCAAACCCCAGAGCATGTGCATAAGTTGCACCATGGAGATCTGTTTGTCTTGGTGGTCGTGGCCCATCTAAGGAGGCTGAGAAAGCAGAAGAGGGAGGGAATAAAGTAACAAGGGAAGTTTTGAAGAGGTGACAACATGACAAATAAACCGATGGAGGCAGGGGAGTGGTGGCTGACGGGGCAAGTCATGGAGTCACCATTCTGTTTGGTCTTTAAAAGCTGTAGGTTCACATTCATTGACTGAAGCTTTTCATTCAGTCAGAAACCTACTACATTTTCAACTACAGAAAAGGTGACATCTCATACCTAATTTTGACTTCACTCCTCTTCTTCCTCCATCTTCTGCTTCAAACCTCTCCTTAAAGAAGCATGTCTTTAGTGCAGCTTCCCTACACCCTTCCTCCCATTGATGATACCTGAAATAAACCTGATGTATTTCCCCTACCAATATAATACTCATATGTATCAGTCTGTAATGGTTGAGGGTGGGCACATTTATCATTTTTAGACAAGATCTATGTTTTGCTGTTTATTTACACCACTGTATGCATTTTCTCTCTGTACAATGCTTTCCCAATAAATGTATTCTTCAATGTATTACACATATATGGCCTGATTTCGCCATTATGGAGGTAAGTGGAGAGACTCTAATGTGGCTGGACCAAACCTGCATGGAAAGAAAGTGATCCATGAAGATGTAGTATTGAGTATAGATTTTTCTAGCACAAATCTGGGACATTCTGTTTACGCGCGACTGGAGAAGACACATGTAAATTAGAGGTCAAAAAAAGCTTTATGCTATGCATCCTCAAGGAATTCTTAAGCCCCTATTTTAAACATTGTTTTCCCTATTCTGGTACCACTCTATCACGGGTACCATGCCGGTCTCCAAAGAAGCGATACGTAGGAAGCTAGATGCTGTTATCCCAATAAGTCAGATGCATTCACAATAAATATGAGCACAAGGACTAGGCTTTTCTGGCAATGAATGAAGAATTTTCATTAGTCTGTTAAATGAAACTGAAGCAGCTACCATGAAAAGACCAGGCATTGCATGGATGAAAACAAAATATATTTAGAGACTTGTAAAATGGTAAGGTCAAAACCAACCCAAGCAAATCAATCCACCACTTTCCACTGGGCTGTATGATATCTCTTTATAGATGGACCTGTATGCATACACTTTGCATAGAGTCTCTATAGAGTAACCCTAAGCATAACTGTAATGCATGTGATCTAGTTAAAAGCACCAGGGCACAAGCACCAAGAGAGGTGGTCTTGTTTGTAAGGCGCTAAGCCAGAGGAAGAACTGATCTATGTTCCACTCTTTGCCAAAGACCCTCCTCTGTGACCCTATGAGCAAGCTATTTGGGATCAAAATACAGTAGATATGAAGGGACTTTTACGGACATCAGTATGATTCATCTGGGTCCTCCTGTAACTTCAGCCTTATGTCTGTAAATGATAGCAGTGAAATGTAGAAATAATAACACTTCCCCTTAGCAGAGGGATTCTGTGAGGATAAATTCAATAGATGTTTGGGAGGCACTTGAATAGTTCTCCACTGTATTTTCTCTCCTTGAAAGACAAGTTTAAATTTAGATCCATCTCAGATACTTACACAGCCCCCACTACAGTAGGGTCTGAGTGTCTCACAAGCTTTAATGCATTTATCATCACACAACTCCTGCAATGTAGGAAAAGGCTATTATTCCTAACACCCATGGTGGGACAGGGATACACGACACCTGTACATGACACTGGTTTTTACTAGCTAAAGATCATCTTTAGGTTTATTTCACTCTCACAATGTGCCACAGTGATTCCTATTACTATTTTGCACGTAACACGTTGAATGCTCATAATTGATAGATGTGCTATTACTAGTAAAAAAAATGCTAGAGGGCATCAGGTGGCCAAATTGTGTCAGAACAGGGAAAATGGCAATTTTAGCGTTGTGTAAGAATATCCATAATGAAAGTTTCATGATAAAATTAAACCTGGTGGAACAATTAGCCACGGTTAAAACAAAACTTGTTTTGGGAAACAAGCAAGAGGAACTTACCCTCCTGCTAGCTGACACCAACCCAGTCATAGTGGGGCTCACTGAAATGTGGTGGGACCCAATGCAGGACTGGGAGGTGAATACCAAGGGCTATGGGCTGTACAGGAGGGACAGGACAGGGAGGAAAGGTGGGGCTGCGGCGCTCTACATTAAGGAGGAATACACATCCTCGTCAATTAGCAAATAATCAGAGGGGGGCACTCTGAAGTGCTCTGGGTTAGAATACAAGGCAGTCGAGGGGAAAGAGACTTCATGGCGGGGGTCTACTACAGACCACCCGACCACGGGGAAAAGCTCAACTAGGAATTCTTAGATCAGCTCACGGAGGTCGTTAGGTCAAAGGACGAGGTCATCATGGAGGACCCGAACTTTCCAGACATCTGCTGGGAAGAGCAGTCGGCCAGGTCTGACCGCTCACGTAGGTTCCTAGCCAGAGTGCAGGACCTCCATCTACCCAGGAGGTGCACAGCCCCACCGGGGGAGATGTCTTGTTGGACCTGGTGCTGGCCATGGACGACGACCTGGTGAGGGGGCTGCGGGGGCTCGACCACCTGGGCGACAGTGATCATCGCCTGCTGGGATTCACCATCCAGCGCAAGGTGGCAAAGGCCTGCAGTAAGGCAGCAGCCCTGGACTTCAGGACGGCAGACTTCAATGAGCTAAGGAGAAGAGTCGGGGAGGCACTGAGGTCCCGGAGGGGAGGGGAGCTGGGTGTCCAAGAGTGGTCGCTCCTTAAGGAGACGATCCTCCAAGCCCAGTGGGAGGTAATCCCACCACGGATCAAAGGGGGCAGGAGGGCGCAAAAGCCCCCATGGCTCACCAAAAGCATCCGGGAATGTCTCCTAGCTAAAAGGGAGGCGCACACCCAAGGGCAGGGAGGGGCCATCCCCAGGGAGAATTATACTGCGGTTGCTCAGGGATAGTTTCATAGTTTCTAGGGTCGGAAGGGACCTGAGCAGATCATCAAGTCCGACCCCCTGCCATGGCAGGAAAGAGTACTGGGGTCAAATGACCCCAGCAAGGTGTTCATCTAACCTCCTCTTAGGGTAGGAGCCGGCACCACTTCTCTTGGAAGTTGGTTCCAGATCCTAGCCGCCCTGACCGTGAAGTCGCGCCTCCTGATGTCTAGCCTAAGCCTACCCTCTGCCAGCTTGTGATCGTTATTCCTGGTCACTCCTGGCAGTGCTCGGGGGAACAGGGACTCCACCAGTGCCTGCTGGTCCCCCCTGACTAGTTTGTAACAGGCCACAAGATCCCCCTCAGCCTTCTCTTGTGGATGCAGGGGAGGTCAGGAAGGCCAAGGCAGAGGTGGGACTGGGACTAGCTTCCCGGATCAAGGACAACAAGAAATCCTTTTTTAAATACATAGGGGCCAAAAAGAAGGTACCAGGTAATGTGGGGCCCCTGTGGGACACACTAGGAAATTTGGTTGTCACACCAGATGACAAAGCTAACATATTTAATGATTTCTGTGCCTCCATTTTCCTGAGCAGGGACCAGAACAGCCATCCCTCCACTGGGCCCCCCTGAGACCTCAGGGGAGGCCTACCTAGGCCAAGGGTCAGTGACGAACTAGTCAGGGAACTTCTGGAGGAACTGGACGTATTTAAATCAGCTGGTCTGGATGATCTGTACCGCCGAGTGCTGAGGGAATTAGCCGAGGTCATTGCGGGACTCCCGGCACGGCTGTATGAGCACTTCTGGTGCTCTGGTGTGGTGCCAGAGGACTGGAAGAGGGCCATCGTGGTTCAAAAGGGGGAGGAAGGAGGACCCGGGAAACCCAGCAATGAGGGGACGCGGTCAGGAAGGCCAACCGCACCTTGTCATCCATCCACAGATGCATCTCGAGCAGGTCCAGGGAGGTGATCCTCCCCCTCTATGCAGCACTGGTCAGGCTGCAGCTGGAGGACTGCGTCCAGTTCTGGGCGCCGCACTTCAGGAGGGATGTGGACAACATGGAGAGGGTCCAGAGGAGGCCACTCCCATGGTCAGGGGCAGCAGGGCAGGCCCTATGAGGAGAGGCGACAGGACCTGAACCTGTTCAGCCTCCACAAGAGAAGGCCGAGGGGGATCTAGTGGCCTGTTATAAACTAGTCAGGGGGGATCAGCAGGCATTGGGGGAGTCCCTGTTCCCCCTAGCACTGCCAGGAGTGACCAGAAATAACGGTCACAAGCTGGCAGAGGGTAGGTTTAGGCTAGACATCAGGAGGCGCGACTTCAGTGTCAGGGCGGCTAGGGCCTGGAACCAGCTTCCAAGAGAAGTGGTGCCGGCTCCTACCCTGGGGGGGTTTAAGAGGAGGTTAGATGCACATCTTGCTGGGGTCGTTTGACCCCAGTATTCTTCCTGCCATGGCAGGGGGTCGGACTAGATGATCTGCTCAGGTCCCTTCCGACCCTAGAAACTATGAAACTTTGAAAACTTGTCGGAGGTGGTCTAACTTGCCATGATAAATCAAAACCTACCATGAAAAAAAAAATCAACATGAAAATAGTCGACTGACCTAGTAAAACAGGGTTTTTTGGTGCTCTCTCGTAACGTGCATCTAAACAATACACATCATGTACAAGGGCCCACAAAGACCAAGGCCTAGATTGATCTCATTTGAAGGTAGGCATTTACATACCTTAGAGCTCATGGCCACACAAGAAGTCTGTCGTGAACCTAGGAACTGAACCCCAGACTTTTCAGCCCCAAAATAGCACCTTTTGACTTAAATAGTGACAGTTTCCTGCAGAGGATACAAGACCAAAGCTACGGGCAGCCAATGCATGTGAGAGCGATACAGAAATCAATAAACCTAAGCAGCTTTAAAGTAAAGAACGTGCATCTGTTCTTCCACAAAATGGTTATTTCTCAGAGTTATAGCTGTGTTTATCTGGTTATCAGAAGGGGATCTGACAAGAAGATTTCTTTATTCTTTTATGACATTCTCCTAACGGCTCTCATCAAGATGGCCATGCTAAGAGGAGCTGAGTGAAGGGCCTAAGAAAAGAAAGGGGACATAACATAAGTTTCTGCTGATGCATCAGAGGATCAGAAAGCTGGAAAAGAGTTGGGATGAAATGAAAGGTTAAGACTGGGCAGAAAAGAGGTGAGGAGGAAGTTTTTCAGAATCAGAGAATGGGCAGATGTTTTGAAGGGCCCCGTCTCCATCCAGGGACTGACGTAGTCTTAATTAACAAGACAAGGAGGGCACCAAGCTCTTCCAAACATCTGGCTGCTTCTGTTCATAACTGCAGCCTAGACTTTTAAAGGTATCTTGGCCCCACTGAAATCAAAACCTTAATCCTTTAAAAATTTGAGCTGGATCCCTTTTGACAATCAAAGAGTACTTATGAGCAATTGGTTCCTCTTTGGAAATCTGGCCGCTGATAAATAAGAGCAACAAAATAAATGCAAATAATAGGAGAGAAAAAATAAATACTTTGGAAGTCATGATTGTGGTGCAAAAGTGTTCATCCATTGGCATATCACCTTTAAACGAACACATACATATTTGTATGCCATTGCTATAACAATAATAATGGTTTTGTGATTCATACAGGGCCTGACATTGGAAAATTCACAGAGGCAAACTTTCTAACGAATGCCGACAGGATTAAGGCTGCACCTTCTGTCATCCCTGTTGAAATGCAGCTACCTCCAGGAAGAAACAGGGCTGCTGTTTAACAGTGCCCAATAACATTCATTATTCAGCTATTTTAGGACAGGAAGTGAAGTGCATCAACGCATATTACTAAAACAGAAGGGATAAGTAGGTTAAAAACTATAATTTAGAGATCCTTTAGCCTCACTGACTTTTAGGGCTCCACGGGCCAAATCCTGTGTGTTCTGCATACAGTGATCTCTTCACCACAGGGGCAAGAAGTTTTCTAGCCACTACAGAGCAGTCTTATCAAACTACAACTACAAGGCAACTGAGATGAAGAGAAGAGGAATTTGCCCATTACCAGCTGTCTGAAACCATCGTTCTTGTAACAAATGCATCAAGCTCCTCAGGGACTGCTCACGCTGAAGAACCCTATTCTATAATATGGCCTGAAGCAGACAGTGTCAGCAACCCAACAGGCCCTTGAATTAATTGGGACGTTATCTCAGTCTTGACTTGGATGGGGAAGTGCCAAGTACTGACACATCAGAGACTGGGGTTGCTCTTGGTAGGCTCTTTATAAAAGCAAAGTTGCGTTGTGGGGCAGAAGCCAGACCTTTTCATGTGCTATTTAGCAAAGAAGGATGCAAAGTGCACTGATGCTATTAGGTATAATGAATAGCTCATAAGTGGACACTAGTGGGCATCTATTGTCCAGGTCTGGCAAAACGGTTTGCAGATGCACAGGCTTTGGGTTCCATTAAGGAAGCATTTGAATTGCAGCAATAAAACAGGCCGTAAGTGCCTCCCAGATGGCAAGCTTCATTTGAATGTCCAGTTCTAATATGGGATCAGCAATAATATTCTCCCTGTTCTTTTGTCATAATAAGGAGAGACTTCATCTCTTAGTGGAAATGAATGGGGCACTTAAAGAACAAAGGGAGACAATTTGACTACAGGGGAATAAAGAAGTGTGTGTCTGGGGAGGATGCTTTCTAAATTGCTGACAGATGGATCCTGGTTTTGAGATGGTCATGCAGCATGGGAGGGAAGCCATGTTAAAAATGTCTGGCCTGCATGCACAGCAGGCATAATTGTAAGCCCTTCATCATTTAAGAGTTTAAGGTTTGTGTCCTGCAGTGCTCAACTAGAATGGGGAGGGGGTAGAAGAAGGGATGAGGGGGGCATGTCTCTGTCCTCCCCCAGTATGAGAGGGCAGGTCTGGCTAGACACTGGGTGCATACTGGGAAATGGTGAAAGAATTGCAGCTACACTGTGCCTACGAGCCTTCAAAGAAAGGTGCCTTGTGAAACCCCAGCATCCTACGCTGCAGCGAGCAAGGAGAGAGGTTAATATTGCTATCAGTGCAAATAAACAACATCGCTGACAATCCCGCTAACAAGGCTTTAATTTTGCTTTTGCACTGGTATAAGTAACAGCTCTGCTATTTTAAGGTCAGCCCCTGCAGACTGAAAACACACATAAACATGCACATACACACCGCTCTGTGCAGATAATTACGGAGGCTTTATCATGTAATCAAGGACAAATTAAGAAACCATAAGTGGAACTTACCAGTGACCTTGCCCAAGCTGAGTGATTTGATGGCCCTGAAGTCAATCTCCGAGAAGTTATGCTTGACTTTGAGAACTTGATCCACCTGAAATAGGTCAATAAAATAAGTCCATTATGGCAGCATGCATAGCCTCTCCAAAACTTATTACAAAGCCAGCTAGGGGAAGAATTTAGCCTCTATAGAGCTACTTGCCAAAAGCAAATAATACTTGGTTTCAACTGGGATTATGTTTCTAAGCATGGCATAAGGAATGTGCATGAATTCAGCAGGAGAAGCTAAAAGGTGCATTGGAGTCTTTATATAACAGGACTTTTAAGAAACCTTCTCTGCAAGAAAGTATAAAATATTTGAAAAGTGCTCATGTCCTGCCAGAGAGTTCTTGCATACTCATCTTCTATTACAGTAATCAAATGAAGCCTGGCTGTAAATGGATGGCCAAGGATCAGTGCCGCTTGGGGGAAGTGATTAGGGGTTGCATGTTATACTTAGACCATACTTAAAATTTGAGAGTCCACACATAAAAGTTCATTAACTCACGCTAAGTGCCTTCTGAGTGTCTCAACGTTATGCCATTTCAGGCAAGGACTAACTCTGGCTGGGGCTACTTGGCTTATGTTAGGGTCACTTCAGTCTGATAACTTCAGAGATAAAACGAGCAATTTGCAGTCCTCCAGCATCCCAGAATGCACCATCTCCAATTCCTTACCCAGATCAAGGATAGAGCCCAGGTGTCCATGCTCCTGTCCATGTCCCTGCTTGCTAGCCCTCTAGTAGAAAGGCAGACAATGAATAGTACTAATCCTTAATGTGCAGATGCTCACTGTCCGTTCTAGCTTTAATGCTGCTTAGCATCCTGCAGATTTAGCGTGGTCTAAGTGTAACATGTAACTACACCCCTAACTGGGCAATAAGATAAGATCATCATATGGGATAACTCCTCCTTACTGGTCATATCGTTTGCTTGCTGCAGGCTCAGAGCCACCTCTATTATGTGCTGTATTCATTTTTGGCCACACCTGTATAGACTGCTGTGCTAAAAAACCTGAAGCTGAAGTACAAACAAAACATGCACGTGCAGTGCAAAGCTCTCTCTTTCATCCTGCATCTTTTGAAGCATGCTCCTCCTCTCCTGCCTCTGCTGTCCCCCTATGCTAATGCATACCTGTCATAAAATCCCACTCCTTGCAAATAAGCAGATGCTTGCCAAAAAGCTGGTACAATTCCCTTAGGAATGAGACCAAAAGGGGAAGCTGTGAGTGCACGCCCCTCCCCGGCTTCGACAAGTAGGACAGCAAAAGGTTTCTAGTTAGCCCCTCAGCAATTGAACAGGTCCTAGATTGAGCACTGTTTCTCAGAGAGACAGCAGGAACGATGTAGTTGGAAAGCACGCAATAAAGAGCCTGCGGCGTTCTCATCTTCTGGAGGAATAAGATCCCAGGTGACGGGGTGCGTGCACACCAACGACTACGTTCTTCGGTCTCTGCAAAGTTAAATGCCTATTCCCACTGTCCTGCTGACATGAATGAGACCGTGTGTCTGAGTACTCGGCATTGCATGTGACAGTACAAAACGTAACCCTCTTCCCCACTGGATTATCCAGCTATGGTCACATTCTGCCTCAGGACAGACACACGAGTACAATGAGACTCCTGCATCTCTACTCAGCCCAGCCCCTTGGCAGTGCACCGATGAGTAAAAAGCATATAAAACGATCATTCTGCTAAGAGCTATTTTGTGCCAGTCTTGCACACGCGGGACCTTGCACTAGTGAGCAAACAGGAATACAAGGTGGCCCACTGAAATCAAGGGCACTGACTGTAGGGAAAAGCACTAATTAATGCTGAGCGTGGACGGCTGAATCTGAGCTGCGATGTAGGCCGTGACAGGTAGGTCTGATACCTGGATGACGAGCTCCTTTCCTTCTCTGTTGATCTTCACATGGTGCATTTCTCGATTTGCAAAATTTCCAGAGTCGATGGTGAAAATGAGGAGTCCATCTTTACTCAGCCTGTATCGGACCTGTAAACTTCCTTAAAAGTAGAGCACATTTCCAGCTATAAGACTTGTGTCCGTAATGAGGCTCTGCTCAATAGGTTTACACAGTATGAGACATTCATGCCATTTAGAAAAGCAGTGTAACATGTACAAGACAGAGAGTTGAGAAGAAGTAAGAAAGCATCAAACTTGAATGAGCAGAACGGACCATCGTGGCTACAACATTTTAACACTACCAGCGCATGAAAAATTAATTTGTTGGAAGTTTTTCACGTGAGCGGACAGACTCCAGTCCCCAGATACCTACCTTAAACAACTGGGCAAATAACTGTCTTAGAGGAACGCGTGTCTACCCATGGGTCAGGCATTATAACAGCAGCACATTATTTGATATATATTAAATTCTGTATGAATGGTTATTTCCACCAGAGGGCATGCACATCTGCAGTTCTAGCACTGTTTTGGAAGAGTAATAATTGTGGGTTTTATTAGTGCTCTTCAAGAAGCCAGTCAAGTAAAATATAATGGCCCATGTAGATGATGGTGTATTGGATATTGTTTGAAATGAGAATGGTCATGGCTTTTGTTTTTCAAAATATGATTTTGTCGCAGGTATCTTCAGAAACACGTTATGATTTACACTCCATGTGACAAAGGTAAATTGTAAATGAAGCTAGAACCATAGTTTGACCTTGCTTTTCTAGTCTGCTTGCAAAAATCTATATAACTCTCTCTCATACACACAAAAGCAGATGCTTTCAATGCTCTTTTATAACAAAACATCAGCTGTGGCTGCTTTCAGCTTGTGAGAAACAACAATACAGTGACAAAGCTGTGAGGGCATAAAGAAAGAAAGGGAACGGTTAACAGAGTTAATCCTTTAGCGTGTGCCAAAAGAAAAATATAAATATAAAGATTTGGGGACAAAAGACATTGGCCGATCTTATAAGCTTACGTTTTGACCACAGAAGAACAAACCTGTTAAGATCATCATGCGGGGAAATGACACATACACAAAACAAAACTCTCCAGAACTCCTGGGGCTCTTTTACAGGTCGGTAACTGAAACAGGCTGAATAATTCTGGTTCAACTCATTTAAAAAGCCTTTACAAAGCTATTTTGTTACATTCACTAAATGAGAATCTCAAAGGAGATAAGAAATGCATACCTTATCCTGCAATCTATAGAGCAATAATTCTTCATTATGCTTTTCCTGCTATTTACAGCAAAACACAGAGCAACTCCTATGCCCTTCCTTCCTAAAACTCCTGTCTGAGCTAATTCCAAATATGCCAAACTTCCCTCGATTTGGAGAGTCTAATAGGCAGACAGTACCTACACTGAAATGTAGGGAAGTGATGTTCACTAGGGGATTTGTTTTCCCACTGTTATATTTCTAGGCTTTGTTTCCTCATTTGCAGAAATCCTTCCCAATCTTGCAAGTGCCCATCTTCAAGAAGGGGAGGAGGGAGGACCTGGGTAACTATAGGCCAATTAGCCTAAGTTCTATCCCAGGGGAAATCCTGAAAGAAATCATTAAGGAGTCTATGTGCAATATGCTTGCAGAAAGTAGGACTCTGAACGATGGCCAGCATGGCTTTGTCACGGGCAGGTCTTGTCTTACCAACCGCATCTCCCTCTACAACCAGGTAACTTGCCACCTGGGCAGGAGAGAAGAGGTTGACATTGTATACTTTGACTTTCAAAAAGCTTTTGATCTGGCATCCCATGATGTCCTCATGAGAAAATTGGGAGGACTGTGGGCTTAACTGTGAGACAGTCAGGTGGGTAGGAAGCTGGCTGTGGGGTAGGACCCAGAGCCCTAATGAACGGATCTGTGTCGTCCTGGCGAGAAGTGAGCAGCGATGTCCCGCAGGGGTTGGTGCTTGGTCCAGTGCTGTTCAATATCTTCATCAATGGTTTGGATGTGGGGGTGAGGAGCTCACTGGCCAAGTTCAGGCACAATACCAAGTTATGGGGAAGTGTGGACATACTTGAAGATAGGCTGGAGATACAGGCGGACCTAGACAAGCTGGCAAGTTGGGTGGACCACAACGAGATGAAGTTCAACATCGAGAAATGTCAAGTGCTCCACCTCGGGATGAGCAACCCCCAACACACCTACAGGCTTGGCAATGCCAACTTGACCAGCACTATGAATCAAAGGGACCTGGGGGTAATAATTGACTACAGTATGAATATGATACCCTGGCGTGCATCAACCAATGCATCTCCAGCAAAACCAAGGAGGTGATTCTTCCACTCTACTCAGCACTGGTGAGACCCCAACTGGAGCAGTGCGTCCAGTCCTGGGCACTGCACTTTAACAAGGATGTGGACAAGCTTAAGAGAACCCAGAGAAGAGCCACCCGTATGATCAGTCTTACATGGCAAGCCATATGAGGAAAGGCTGAGGGATCTGGGATGCTTCAGCCAGAGGAAAAGGAGGTAGCAGCTTACCACTACACTAGGGGAGAACATCAAGGTCTTGGTGATCAACTGTTCACCAGGGCACTTGAGGAGAGAACCAGGAGTAATGGCCGCAAACTCCTGGAAGACCGATTCAGGCTCAACATTAGGAAAAACTACTTCACAACGATGGTGTCCAGGCTATGGAATAAGCTTCCTCCAGAGGTGGTACCATCACCTGCCCTGGACATCTGCAAGAGGAGACTGGACGGTCACCTTGCTGCAGTCACGTGACCCCCAGTTATCTTTCCTGTTTGGTGCAGGAGGCCGGACCCAATGATTTTTAGAGGTCCCTTCCAGCCCCTATGGATCTGTTAATCTAAGTTCTCCTTGGATGAAATGCCCCATTGAGCAGATGTCCTATTCCCCACTGCAGTCTCACTCACCTTTACAGTAAGGTTTAAAGTGGTGCAGACATCTGACATGCGCCTCCTACATGAGGGAGAGTTTCAATCTCTTTTTATGGCAGAACCCAAAAAGTTTTCAAACAGGAATTGCAATGAAAGTAAGCCATTTTTCTAATTTTCCAGGGTGTGTGAGTAGAAGATTAGCTTCTTCGAGTTAGCAGAGCTCCCGAAGACGTGCAGGGAAAATGAGAAAGGATTCTGGGAACTGGTCTTTGATCATTTCATAGTTGCCTGAGGTTTTACCATAAGGAGAAAGTACAGGAACTAAGAGGCACCTAATCATTTAAGTTGCATTCATGAAATGTTTCATTAATTTAAGAGGGAAATGTGTGTATAGATCTAGGTCAGTAGTGGACGCAAGGCTAAATATAAGAATATCTCCACTGAAGAGCCTTCTTCTACAAGCCTTCCCAGCCTTTCTAATGGATATTATTATTCATTATTTATACATCTTTTTTGTCAAAACATGCATTAAGATGAAGTTGCAACTGAGCACACATTATAATGTTACTATTATGGCATTTTTGTATTATCATGGCAACTCCATAATTCTCATAATGCCCATTGCCCAGGAGCCCCCCCACAAAGGTCATGGACCTACTACACTGAGGGCTGCAGAAAAAAAGCATTCCTGTTTAAAATAAAAAAAACAAAAAAACCCTTCTAATTTCATTAGGGGAAGCAATTCAGGGAAGGCAATGCAGAGGCATATGGTGGTACCCATGTTGACACAACGGCAGAGATGGGAATGAACCCACCGCTCCCGGTTCCCCCGTGACAGCCCTAATAGAGCTACTGGAAAGACTCAAAGTAACTAGACATTAGAGCCGGGACTTCTATGCATGGCCACGCCATTTGTTTGGATGAGACACTTAATTCCCTTGTCTATCAAAATACCTGTCCAGCTTCCAGAGATGATAAGAAAGATGATTGGTATTTGAAATCAGCTACTCAAAACTAATGGAATAAACTAAAGCAGTTTTGCTTCAGGCCAAAATTACACTAGTATCCATCTGAAGCCATTTTCCCCATCTTGATACAGTGACTTTAGGATTTTCACCCATTGAACTGAGAGCAGAATTCAGCCCATATTCAGCACCAATCTTTCCACACTGATCAAATTGTTTTGTTCTATATAAAAGCAGGACAAAGAAAGAAATAGAGTGTTATTTTTGTTGAGAGGTCTTTTGTGTATCTTTGAATTTGGATTAGCTGGTTGGTTGGAGTCCTTTGTCACATTATGCTAGTGTCACCAGCCACAAACAAATACCTGGGCACAATCTACATTTTCTGAAATGTTTGCATCATTTATTTTTGATCACAGGCATTCATGTACTAATGGTACTATGTTTCTGGGAGCTGTATCATGGTCATGGGCAATCTGCCGTCCTGTCTTCACTTAGGCCAGGTATAGACATGACATTTTTACGAGCAGAAATGATCAGAAGCTGGTCTATATATGTAACCGAACAGAAGTTTGGCACATATAGACTGGTTTAAAAATGGGAGAACCCAGTCTAAGATTTGCCCTGTACCTGCAAAGGGCAAACGTGTGCTCTGTTCACTGCCGATCTAAACTGTGCCACTTACAGACAGCCACATAACTTAGACTGGTTCTGCCTTGGGCTTCTTGAATGTCTGTGCCTAACCTTAGTGCCTGGGACTGCAAACCAGACTTGCAACAGTGCTCAAGCAATATGCTGCCAATTATGCTGAGCTCCTGAAGACCACTGTTATTAACTATATGCAGTGAAGGGACAGTTCTGTCTTATATGCCAGATTCGTGCCCCTGGTTGATGACGATTACTGGTGCTAGTCTGTGCATCAGGAGATGTTAGACTTAATGATCTTCAGGGCTTCATCTGGCCTTTCAACCTATGTCTAAATTGCAGGCGATGGCACGTTGAAATGCTTGAGCTATCTTTCAATGAGCTAGCATAGGTATGGGAAACAGGCCAGCCATGGCAGCATGGAGCTCCCCGTGGTTTAATTTACCTTGCTTTTCATCAGGATAAATTAGCCTCTGTGGAGCTCTTTGCTGTTACTGTTAGATTTGGTATGTGACATAGCTTAAAGTTAACTTAACCACTAAGCTGCAGTTTGCCCATTAAGGGCTGGTTTACATCTATACAAAGGTCCCATAGAAATGGCTTGAGTGATTCTGGGGGGGGATCCCTCTTGTGCTAGGAGAGATCCCAGACCCAGCACAGCTGCATTTATGCCATCTTTTACTGACACCTGTACAGGACACCTGACACCTGTAGGTAGCAATGGGAAAGGGGATGAGACCAGTGTCCGTACACCTGACCCCCCCTGGAATGACTCTAGTCTGTGCTGAGGACAGCATCAGACAGCCCAAAAACTGGAGGAAAAGTAACAGTGGCTTAAAACCAACCCTCACCTCTGGTTCTGCACTGAGTAGAGGCACAAGGGAGCAGTGGCACCAGAGCCTGCTGGGAATCGGTGAGAATTAGTCCTCCCTCAACAGCGTGCAGGCTCACATACGCTGCATCCAATTTGAGAGGTAGAGCATGTGCAGCAGCGTGACATGTTTGAAATTATTGCCAGGGTGGGTAAATCTGCACCCTAGACATGATCCAAGTGTCTAATTTCACGCAGTCTTAAAACCATGCCTTTGTTTTTAAGGTCTCCTCACTCACTCACTCGCTGAACTATATGGAAAGGATGAGGTCCTGCAAGTCTCTGGAAAGGGCCTTAACTTGGTCTTTAAATTTGTGCTACTTAAAGCTGGAAACTCTTGCATTAATGCACTATGGCAAGCAGAGTTTCATAGTTTCATAGCTGTTAGGGGTGGAAGGGATGTTACAGATCATCGGGTCCAGCCGCCCCCACACTTGGGCAGGAAAGACCACTGGGATCAGATGACCCCAGCAAGGAGGGCGTCAAGACATTTTTTGAAGGTTGCCAGGGTGGGTGACTGTACGGCCTCTGCTGGGAGCCTGTTCCAACCCCTTGGCACTCAACTAGTAAAGAAGTTTTTCCTTACATCTAGCCTGAATCGATTTTCAATCACTTGGTGCCCATTATTTCTTGCCCTCCCCTAGACAGCCATGGTTCTTCCACAACCATGTGAGATTAGGTGGCGGAGCCAGCCATAAGGTTGATTGGAGAACCACTGGCTTAAATCCGTCATCTTTGCTGTCTCCCAGAAAGGCAAGATCCCCAGGTGTGAAAATACACTCCCCCTGGACACAAACCGTTTACAAGTCAACACATTTGGCAGATCATTAAAACAGGAACTACAGCGGCTCAATATTTCCACAGCACACAGGGAACTGGTAGTTAAAGAAGAAAATAATTAGGGAAAGTGTTGATTAAACAAGGGGAGAAGAACATTAGTGAAGCTATTAATAATACCGTGCTCTCAACATCAGCTATAAACCACGGTGCCAAGAAAGCCTCATGTAATGATTTAGGTGATAGTTTTGGTCTGTTCCTTCCAGGTCACACAGCGCTGAAGGACTGGTTTTTGGTACCGTTCACCACAAAATAACTCCCTGGCAGTTTGCACAGCCTTGGTGCTCTGGTCCCTCTCCTTTATAGCCTGCATATTTAAAAATGAGCTACCTCACCATTTGTAACATCTGGCTAGGAAACCTGCTCCTTAATTAGCAGCTTCTCCCCAGGGACATTTACTCAGTAAATTTACTCTTCAGAGGAAATGCAGCTGGCGTTGTGAAACAACAGGGTCCATCTTAGTTAAAAACCACTGGACATTTAATAAGAAAGTGTTTGCATCATGGTTTTTTTTGTTGTTTTTATTATTATTATTGCAGGGGAAAGCAGGATGAGTATTGCTGATTGTTTTATGCACAGAAAATAAAAATGGAAAGAAGAAAAAGTCAGTTCTGTTTCCCAGTTCTATTCCATAGTTATTGCTCAGCTATTTATCTTGTCCAGGTTAATCCCCTGGCATGCAGATTAGATGCTGACATAAACCACAGGACATGCCACCACTTTGCAGGTATAGGAGAAATATATTTGGTTACCGTGAGATTTTGGACATGAAACATTGAGGTGCAGGGATTTGCAGGGGTAGACTTTGTTTAGTTATTTAATTTATTTAAGTCCCTTCCACAGTGGGACTGAAGTTGCAGCAGGTGGAAGTGGGATGAAATAGAGAAAAAAAAAAGAGATGTGCGAGCAAGGAGGGCTTTTATAGAGTAGGACAGAAAGAGGAATAAATTCACTGTCCCATGTGGGCCTCTAGTGTGGGTTCCACCATTTTAAAAGAAAACACCGCTTTATTAAAGCTTATGGTAGCTAAATTGAGATAAGCTACTAATAACTGCAGTTGGAGAATTTGCATCCTTATTTAAATGAACCCAGCTCAAAGACTAGGGTGATTCTCTCAAACTAATGTCAATGCACTGTTCATTCTCATGTGTATTTTGTGCTGTCATATCTCAGGAGGCTCAAGGGGCCCAATTCAGGTTACGGTCTTACTATCCTGACGCTTGAGCCACTTCGAAAAAGTTATTCAGATGTTTCTGGGATTTACAAAAGCCCTAGACTGTATAGGCATCTAGCTCCTATTGAAAAAACAATGGGTCCAAGGTATCTCAGCCAATAAAAATGCTACCACGTGGGGGGGGGGGATGGACTAGGAGTTGCTTCATACTCCAAAGCTGGAAAATAAGTAAGCAAAGAAACTAGTATCCAAATAATATCCACTTTACCCCTCATTTCGATAGATCACACCCATAGAGTCCAACCTGCAAGACTAAGTGACATTCTTCACATGGGCAACTCTACCCATTTCAATGAAAGTATTTACACATGTGCATGGATGGGTCTAGGATTTTGAAACGGGGGGTGAAGATAGTGGGCTGACCCATCACATACAACACAAAACATATTTTCCCCAGGTAAAAAGAAACTAGAAGTGTTAGTAATATGCTAGGGGCATAGGACTATAGTATTCAATTTAATATTGAAGCAAAAATAAATATAATTTTATTGGACTGTGCATTGATTTTCTCTATGTAGTTTGCTGTATATTAACAACACAACAGGCTAGGCAAAAATATTCAAAAGATGCTGCTTCTTTAGTCCTGCTGTCATTAGAATCAAATGGGCCTCTCTTTCGGATCCATAAAACAAAATCAAGCCTCCTTGAGCATCTCGATACTACATTCAATATTAGAGTTACCCCACCCCCCCAAAAAAAAAAAAAAAAGTCTACAGGGTGTGAAATGGGAGCTACATTACCAGGAGTAGCTAATAGACAGCAGAACTGCAAAAAGAAAAAATAGAGCTTAAATAGTGGAAAAGTAAGACCCTTAAAAAAGGTCATTAACACCTGTGCAATGAAGAGTTTAGAAGGCATGAAGCCATGAAGTCAAGTTACTCCCTTACTGCTGTCTGATTAGAAATGCTGCTGCCACTGCCAGGTAGTTTCTTTTAAAATGGGTGGAGCAAGAAGGAAATGGGTGGGGAAGTAAGGGGGCTGAGGGGTGAGGTGCACTACACCACTTCTCTCCCCCCCGATCCACCCCCCGCATATGTGAAGTTGCTTATATACACTTGCACAATTGGACTCACGGACCAAGTCAAAAACATACTTGAAACTTGGAATAAATAAATCCTAGGAGACGGATCAATATGTTCAGAGACAGGGAGCAAGGGTAGACACAGGAGGTGACAAACTTTTATCACATGCGTCTCCTATTTAGCATGGTCGTACGTGTGCATACGTACAAGGGGAGGCTGTGTTATCTCCTGGATAAGACAGGAGCTGAGGTCTGGATTCTAGTTTTAGCTCTAAACTGACCTGCTGGATGATATCAAGCAAGTCACATTGATGCCCTGCTCCCCCCCTCCCCCCATTTTCCCCATGCTTGTAAAATGAGAAGAGCAATATAAGTTTTTATTAAGTATTTTAAGATTTATGGATGAAATGCTCTCTACAAAGCCGGGTGATATATGAATTGCTACGGCTCTATCCATTTCTCTCCAATGAATGAATGGGGCTGTTGTTGCTCTCAGATCGGGATGCTACATCAGTGATGCTGCCCTGCAGGAAACTCAGTCTGATGAGGCAGAAAAGCACAGAGGGCATTAGCTTCGCCAGTATAAAAACTCTCTGGAACCACTGAATCGTCCTTTCACTTAATGGGAGTGATTTAGATGAAGTCTAATACTCCATCCGCCAACTGCTTTCCATTGGCACGATCTTCAAGCTTCTTTTTTATTGCATTTAAGGCCTTTTGTTTAAAAGAAAAAAAAATTATTTTTGTTTAAAAAAAAAAAAAATAGTCTTACTTGCTTGGAATGCATACTGAATTCAGTAAATCCTTCTGTGGGCTTTGCCTGGAATTATATCTGCCCCTCGTGGGTTACCACATTGTTGCATATAGAGACATCCACTTGCACAGTTTTGACCTTAGACAGAAATTTGAACTTCGAATCTTGAGCAGGAGCCACATTTGCGAGAGGAATCGTCAATCTCTTCCACGCAAACAGAGAATCAAGCTTTCCCCAAGTTTTTCATGATTTCCCAAATTAGGCATTATCACTTGCTGTGTTTGAATAACTTTGGGAAGATGGGAAAAGCTCCTCTTCTATAACACCTTAAAGGAATGATGCCAAATGCTCCTAGCTGAGGCTCTGGGCGGTTGTTTCCACATTTGTTCTATTATTTTTCATCCATTGTAGTTTCAAACTTCAAAGGACAGTTACCAGTTTGACTAGGGACATCTCTTGCATCCTAACAAATAACTGTAATATTCCAAAATGAGATCACGATGGAATATGAACTGAGTGGGTTGGCAAAATGATACAGCCAATTTGTACAGTGCTTTATGTTTCTAGGCCGAGAGAAGAAATAAAGCATCTTTCTTTAAAAAAAATAAAAATAAATAAATAATAATAAAAAAAAAAATGCATGCCCATTTTCTGTAACTTCCCACTTATTCTTTGTCCATAATAAAGACCTTTGTGCAGAACGCTGCCTGGAGATTAATGACTGCCCAAGGTTAATGGTCTTTGCTTGTGTCATGGTCCATCAAGAATGCCCAGCTGGTCATTAATCCCCTGGAAAGGCCTTCTTCCTCTTGTCGCTAGGTCCTTCTAATCATTACCTAATGTTTCATTGGCTTTGATGGCTCCCATGCTTGGAAAATGTTGATTCGCACAACAGCAATACTGGCCCAAATCTTGATTTTTAGAGATCAGATATTTAGCGAAGCCTCAGGGGAAAGTATGAGTTTCACAGTGAATAGCAAATCTATTGCTTACAAAAAATAACTTGCTCACGAGTTTTAAGGGAGACTATGACTAATAGTGATAACAAAACTAAGACGGTTTCAGGTAATGATAATAGTGTGCCAGTTATACACTAGTTTCATTTTGACACCAGTTCTGGAGCAAAAGTATATGCCAATATATCTTTAGTGGAAACATTTCCATTTCTCTGTGCCTTGGACATGTCCTCTCCCAGAGCAGAACTTGTGACCATCAGAACTGCTAACCCAACCCCTGCCAAATTAGTCATTTTTGTAATCTGCACTTATCTGTTTCAAGAATTTGTTGTTTTTAGCAAGCACGAAGCACAGCGATTGTTTTCTGCCAAAGATGTTGGTGCAAAAGCAATTCTGCGGCTTTGCTCCTCTTCAGGAAAAAAAAGAACAAACAACCCCTCCTGAACACCCCCCCCCACACACACACAAATTATGAAAGATTGCGAAAATCTGGGATTTCACTTTAAAAGTAATAGCTTGCACACGTACTCCTTTTGCACTGCCAGCGGAGGTTGACTCGTCAAGAATTTAGCAACGAGATGAAACATGATCTGTCATCAGCAACATATTAGCTGGAGGGTCTGGGCAGGAAGAAGCCTTCTACTGGATGATTTCCAGAAGATAAAAGCCAAGTTTAGCAGGAGCTAATGAAGATCCTCATGTTAGCTCAAGAGGTAGAGGCCTATTTATTTGCAGCCAGTGGACCTGGGCTTTATCCCAGATGCCAAGATGTTCAAAGTCAGTCTATGTGCGCAGCGCACAGATCAGTTACAAACTGCTTGCTCTGCCTTTCCTGCTCTATAAAATCCAATTACATTCCCCTAGCTGCTCGCTTTTGAGTCTCCTGTGCATCTCTTGACCCTTCAGTAACCTGCGGTGCTCTCGGCAAGTATAAAAATCTCTGTGATTGAGCTAATGAAGCTGCCCTTTCTGTTTCTTCCTTTAAGAGCAGATAAAGAAATCTGCCAAAGAGAGTCCTTGGCAGAGCATCTGTGGCTGTTTCTCCTTCTGAAAAAGTCTTTCAGACTTAGAGGCTTGGCATACCGTGTGCTAAAGCAAAGCCCATTTGGATGCCTGCTAGCCAAGTCCACCTACTGCCTCAAAGATGTTTTATAGCTGGATTTGAACAGAAAATCCTCATCAGCTCCTCCATTTTCTTCGCCCATGCAAGGTCATTCTCTGAGCTACTGTGACAAGCTCCATGTCATGCCACCATTTTTTGATAAGGAAACCTCTGAGCTGCTGGGAGACTTTTTCTAACCTAAGTTTTCTCACAGTATGGAACAAATTTATGCAGAGAAATTGGCTAGTGGATCTCTGGCCTTAGAAGTCCTTTTTCCCCTGCATTGCCATTTATTATCGACCACCTCACTTTGCAAAAAGAATTGCATTGGCTGGCTCCCGTGATAACCCTCATGCTAAATGCCAGCAATCCCTTGTCAGCAAAAACAGTATTTGGCAAATATTCATGAATGTCATACATCAGAGCAGCCAGAAATAAGGAAGAGGGGCCAGAGCCCCATGAATAGCCAGTTCTCTATGAAAAACCAGCAAGCACTCTTCAGAAATCTTCTGGATATTATTTGAGAACCACTGCCCTAGACCAATTCTTACCTCCTAGTCCCAGGTTTGACCTCTTTCCCCTACTGCTCACCTGTTAAACACAACCTCTTCCATGTGGTTTTGTCACCAACTTTGCATGCCATTGGGCCCGTCTACGTATTCATTAATGCGTCATAGTTACCGTACATTAAGTTTCGTACTAAGATAAGCAAGTGCACAGAAAATGGTGCTCTTGCATAGTAGCACTGGTGCATGGGTTTTTACAGATGCTTACTGTGCAGAAGCCTAATACTACCGTGCAATAGCATATTGGCGGGGGGGGTTGCCCAGCGCACTACTGCACACTTAGTGTCTCATATAGATGCACCCAGTGACATGTTTCCCTACACTGTATCCCAATGGTAGGTAAAGAGTGCTTCATACCCCATTTGTAAAGACCAGTGCAATACTCCAAACTTTAAGAGACTATAGAAATGTAAGCATGCTTCATTAGTCATGTAACAGCACAATCATTCATGTGGCACCAGACCTCAATGGCATGATACTTCATGGCTCACAGAGTCAGATATGATTACTCTGATACATGAAACGGAGGATTGAGGTCATACACACAAAAGGAACTGTGGATTGTGTAAATAAGTTTTGGTGATTGTTTTCCTTTGTATTGCTTATTATACCCTTGCCTTTGATTTATTGTAATCATCATCATCTTCATCTCCACCACTAGCACCACCTAAGAAGCCCCCGTCATGCCTTGGGACTACACTGTGGGAAGTGAACAGAAAGCAATGGGCACCATGCACAGAGTAAGCACAGACTCAGGAGACACCACACCTGTCTCCAAAGAGTTTTCCCTCTAAACTATAGTCTTTGTCTGGCTTTAAAATGAAAAAAGTCTTTGCTTCCAACTGAGTGAAGGGTGTTCCAGGTTCAACTGAATATGCTTCCCAAGCAAGAGCAGCAGGTACTATTAAAATGCTCCACGTAGAAAGCCTGCCTCTGACTTTGAGATGGAGGGAGATTGTAGTGGATTATTCATGTATATATATATTTAAAAAAAAACAAAAAAAACTCGCCTATGAACTGTCTGCTTTGTATCTCCTAAACTTTTTTTCAGCGGCATGCTAATTTATCCTATTCCTACTGTGGATTTGGTCTTTTGTTACACATTTATTGAAAAGAACGGCGGATTTCAAGACCTGAGACAACAGGATAGCTGAGTTCACCTAGTTACTGCTACTGGAAGTTGGAAATCAAAGGCCCGGTAGGAGAATGACTCAAGCTGGTTTCATTTGTACTTCTGCTTTTAACTGGCGTATGTTTCTATCTTTAATCTTTCCCGTGCAATTTCAGAGTCTCTTCTGCTACAAGAGGAATTGAGAAGAGAACTCCCTGTGTGGCAAAAGGTACAGAATAGGGTGAAAAAAAACCCCAAACCCTCACATTGTTTAGTTTCTCATGAGATGAGATAACAGATTCAGATAAAGTTTCTGGCATTCTAAGAAAGCTTGAAATCTATTTGCTTTGATACCGGTTATCTCTTGTCTTTCTGGATTAGAAATCACACAGTGCCCACGGAAAAAGCCAATGACATTGGAAATCAAAGGTTTGGAAAATCATTTCCTAGAATAACTTTCACCATATTTCTTAATTCACTTTTCAGGGAGCGAATTGACAGAATTAATCTTTGGCTATGTCATTTTTTATTCCCCATCAACTGTTTGAAGTGAGTGGTTTTGTCAGTATGGGGAGGGCACATAGCCATAATTACTTAATAAAGTCACTGAAATTTGAAAAAGAAAGTTACATCATAAATTTGGAACAGGATTCAAGAAAGAGGTTTTCTTTTTACGAAGGTCCCTGCAGCTAAATGAATGACTCTTTGTTATAAACTGACAGAGGAAGTTAGAAACAAAATCAGTAAACCTGTTTTCCTTCTATTACAGCAATAGCCCTTATGCATTTAGTCACACTGAAACTTTCTCAGAACAATATAACCTAATTGCCTAATTTCCTCTAAGGTCAGAAGGTCATGCATCTGATCTCTGGAAGGAAAAGGAGAGATTTTGATATTTTTAATAAAACAGAATAATTTTGTGGTGCCTGGACTTTGTCGCTTGTACTAAGGCACTAACATTTTGTAAGACAGGCATTTTGCTATTTGATTCACATATATATGTCTCAAAATGCGATGCTTGAAAAAATCAGGTTTTGGAAAATCACCAAATAAAGGTGATCTTTGAAATGATTGTAACTGTAATGTTACTAATTACTAAAGATACTGAGTTTACTAAGATACTAATACTTGATAATGATTCCAAGAGTTTAGCAACATACACACATGGGATAGATTATTTTTACGTATTTTTATATATTCTGCATTGTGGAATGCACCAAATTATATAGGGTGTGGGGAAAAAGATGGGAAAATATCCACAGCTACATCATACAGACTTTTGAGTTGGCAAGGACAAGGAGATATAGGCTAGGGACAGAAATGACATATAAACTGCTGTGATTGGAAACCAATTCAGATCTGTAACTCAGCAGAAGTTCAGTGAACATAAACCACTTTTAAAATCGTCAAAACCACTTTAACATAAACCTGGATGGATGTAGTATCAGATTTCACTGATTTAGGTGAAATTGGTTTAGTGAACTTTCCCAGATCCCCCCCAGATTCAGGGTAACTCACAGTCTCCATGCATCCTAGGATGCTTTGCACTTCCCCTGCGACCCCCCCTCCCTCCACACACACACACGCCCTTGCAGAGTGGGTGGGATAGCCCTGGCCCAAGCTGTGTGCTCCAGCCAAGTAGGGAGGCATGCTCTAGCGCTCCCCAGCTTCTAGCCTGGGTCACTGTAGGGAGGTGGCTGTATCCTCAGAATGAGAAGTGAATGTCTGTTCACTTGCTTATGGGTTCAGTCTATGCTGCTTAGACTAACCTACAAAGATTGAATCAATTCAGCCTTGGGCTTTTTGACTGTTTGTACTTAGCCATTATGTACTACTTCCAAAAGAGCCTGTGAGACTTAGAAACCAAAGTTTTAATTCACAGTATGCAGCATCTGAATTTCTACACTTGCCTTTGAAAATGGGATCATCGAATCATAGAAATTAAGGGCTGGAAGGGACCTCAAAAGATCAAGTTGAACCTCCCGCTCTGGGTAGGAATACTGCTGAGATCAAATGATCCCAGCAAAGTGTTTGTCCAGCCTCCTCTTGAAGACTCCCAAAGTTGGGCACTGCACCACTTCCTTTGGAAGTCTACTCCAGATTCTGGTAACCCTTATGGTAAAAAAGTTCTTCCTTACATCCAACCTGAAACCATCCTCTAACAGTGTATGGTCCTCCTCTGGGGTGCTCTAGTATACAGTTTTTCTTCCAGCTCCAGATATTCACCCCTTATATACTTATAGACAACCACCAAGCCCCTCTCAGTCTTCTCTTCCCCAGGTTAACAGTTCCAGATCTCTTAGTCTTTCCGCACAGGGTTTGTCCGCCAGGCCCTTACTCATTCCTGTGGCCCTCCTCTGAACCCTTGCAAGATTATCCACATCTTTTTTGAAATGCACTGCCCAGAACTGGACACAATACTACTACAGCTGGTGTGTCACCAGCGCCAAATAGAGAGGAGGTATCACTTCCTCAGCCCTGCTGGTGACGCATCAGCTAACGTGCCCCGGTATGCTATTAGCTCTGTAGACTATGGCAACACACTGGTGATTTGAACTTTTGAGTCGCTTCAATTTCTCTATGAACTTTATGCATAAGCTCTTATGCTTCAGGATATATGCCAATGACTGACAAAGGTGAAAAAGAAACCTTTTATATAAATGTAGCAATTTATTACATCATTTTCTAGATTTTGCGTACCTCCCACTGAAGCATTAGGTGCTGGCCGCTACTGGAGACAAGGTACTGGAAGAGACAGATCTCAGGTGTGATCTAGAGTGGTGATTTCTGTGTGTTTGATTGCTGATGGTGCCTAGCCTGTCATATAACTGTAATTTACTCATTAGGCACCTCTTCTTGTTACATTCTGATCATCAGTATGATTTTACCAGGGCAAGGCAAAGTCAGATAATGGATAGACCACTGGACCAGACTTAATAAGGCCTAAATTATATGACCAGCTCTGACATGGGTCTACTGAATGATCTTGGGCACATCACTTCACTTCCCTGAGCCTACCAGTTTTGATGCCAGTAATAATAATAACACTATCGTTGCATGCTAATGAATGTAGCTGACCTCCTTTTTAGATGTGTAGCTAGGAATATATATATATATATTTAATTATTCCATTGATTCTGCAGCAAACACAGTACATTTGATAGGATTTGGTCTGAAGATACCTACTCAGGTTCAACCTCCCTAAAATCTCTTTCAATAGAAGATAAGCATTCACAACCTTTTTGGATGCTTTAGCTATTTTGAATGTACATTTATTTATCCTGGGGACACCTTAATTATCATCAGCATTTTTGTTGTAACATTATATTTATTGATCAGAGAGTTGACTGGCCATTTCATGGAATATGGAAACTATCAAGAGAAGCTAGCAGTAGCCTAGAGAGGTTGGAAATATTGACTGCAATTGTTTTGAAGCAGTAAATATGGACATTTTTTCTTCCAACATGTGACTTTCTCAACAGGTGCAAAAGCTGTCACAAATTCAGAGCAGTATGGTTCAGTCACACATAAGATGGCCACTCTCTCCTCACCAAAGACCATGACAGTTATTTAACCAATAATCTACCCACCAGGTACCAACCTGGGGTTTTAGCACATGGTGCTGTGCTCAGCAAATAGCCCAGAGAAAGAATCTATAACATACAAGTAGCCACATTCACTTTTATAGCTGCAAAAACATTATTATTCATAGGTCCAGTAGCTTTATAGCAAGCATAAATGTCCTGCATGAGGGAAAAGTAACATATCTGAATATTATTTTCATTGGGATAATTTCAGTTTCAACAAGACTTAAAAAAGGGGGGATATGAAATTAAAAAATGATGAAATAAGGCATAAGAGCCAGAGGAGGTAAGGGAGAAAGTATTTAATAGGGGAAGTGAATAGGCGCTGACAGAGAGTGATCAAGGTCAACGATACCAACTCTCTCGCTAATGTATGGCATATATTGCCACGTTTTACATCTGAGTGGTAGAGCGGTTAAGTCTCAGGTCCCTTGGCTAACGGTGTTATTCTTATCCTGTAAATGAGTAAACTGAGGTACAGTGAACAGGGTCTGCAAAACTGACTTCTGATTTTGGTGTCTGCATTTCTGGACCCACAGTCTGAGGTACCTCAATCCCAGTTTTTTCAGAGGCACTGAGCATCTCTAATCCTGAGTGGAGAAAATAGGATTTGTTGGTGGACAGGCATCCTCAAATGAGAGGCTGCTTTGGAGAACGCTGTCCTGGAAACCACAAGAAAAGAGAAAGATAGTGAACCCAGTTCATTTCTCCAGCCACTACAAAATAGTCCATCCCTTCCTGAATTAACGACCTGAAAATTAAAGCTACAGAATCCTACATTTCATGAAGAGCAAAGGCCTGACTTGTTAAACTAACACAGGTTTTACATCACCGTGGCAGCATAAAGGAGAGTTTAAATAGGTGAAATGTAAATCTATACTCACTGTAAGACCCATGTGGAAGAAAGAGCATTACTTAACTGAGAATCAGAGCCCAGGCTGGTTTGGGCTGAGCTCTGTCTATGTGAACTTACAAAGTGTCCAACCAGTCTGGACCATTTGCTTAGATAAATATTATCATGGCATTAAAGTCCTATTCCTCTATACTGTATACACATGACATATATCACACAGCAACAAGGGTACCCATGGATAAAGCAGGGAAGCAATGAATAACCAATATACATAGCCACCAGTCTCAATTTGCCAGTACCAAAACTCACTGCGTATAACCCCAAAGATGCCATTTGCTTGCTTGTGATATTTAGCAAGGATGGCATTAAAAAAAATAAAATAAGACTCAGGTGCCCAAGTCCAAAATCAATAGGACCGTTGTTCCTAATTTTGGGAGCTTTCAAAACCTCTCCCAAATATTTTCTACCGAACAGTTTTGAAGTGAATGGAATTAGTTGTAAAACCAAAAAAGCCTCTACATTTGCTGAATTTAGTGTTCAAGAGCACTCTTCAACTGGCTGTAGGCAGTTGAAAGAATTTGCTCAAAAGCAGCATCAGATCAAAATCACCCAACCCTACTGGGATAGTGAATTAAAGCTCACGAATTTTTGTAGCCAATGAGACGTATGTTGGAGTCATGTGGCTAACTCTCTCGCATCATGCCTGCCCATCTTCCCCCAGCCTGAACAAGTATTTAAACCTGTGTCAACTGCTGGCAGCCTTTGACACCAGTCTAGAGCAGCGCTTGAACTCCCACATCTGACCTGCTCTGGCACTGCATCCCTCTCCCAAAAAACTACACGCACAACAACAAAAGAGATGGAAGAGAATATTACCTTCCTGGCCCAGGCATTCATCTACCCTCACAGAATTTCTCATCTTTTTAATCCTGTACACCTAATGGATTTCAGCGTGAATAAATAGTGAGGAATTGCTACTATATGGTCCTGCTAAACAAAAGTCAGGAGGCTGGTAAGGTCGAGCAACATGATTATTCAAGGCCCAAATAAGCAAGTACCGCGCTGCATACAAAATAAAGGGACATAAACAAGAGTGATGGCCACTTATATGAATTGAATGCAAGGAACCTGTTAAAGTTGCAGTAAAAGAGCCAAATTTAAATTACACCCAAAACCTGTATCATCGCCCTGGTAACTCTCAAGATAGTGATCTTGGCCTCAGCCCAGACGCATGTCATAAGAGCTTACCATTTTTTGAGAGAATCACAGCCAAGTATTCATGAAAGTAGGTGTTGATGTACAGCAGAAGGCTTGGTGCATGTGCTGTCAGGAAGCTAAGCGCAATGTTTTCCTTCGACATAACCGCATCTGCATAAATGGCGGAAGATGAAGTGCTTGCATTTTTTGTCACTGGATAAGGTTCTTGGAAAACATAGGTAATGGAGGTGCCAGCTTCAAACAGCGCAGAAACCTCTGAAAACAGATATAAACCAAGAGATCCATTTCAGATGCTGCATTTGCAAACCTTTCTCTTAGATGTAGGCCTGAATTCAACGTGGGAAAATCTTTGGAGAAAAAGTGCAGACTCGAGTCTTGTCTTGGATCTGACCTTCACTGAGCCCATCTTATTGGAGTGAGCTACATGACATCTTTCCATCTGCAAGAAACGCTAGGTAAGGAAGGAGTCAGATCTGTATGGACCCGCAGAAGATAACCAAGTACAGAAGCTGGAGGCCTTCTCCCTGGGCACGGCAGATGCAGGCAGATCACCTCAAAAGAGCATATGCCAGAAGGGAAAATTGGGCAAAACATTCCTTGAATGGCTGCTCTATGGTGACTGTTCCTAGACGGTTAGAGAGAGCTTGTTCCCTTCTCCAACTGTCTGGGGTAGAGAAAATAATTAATTAGGATGACTTTAACAAGTAATCACATCGTAACTATAGCGATTCTGTTACCCACATTACAGGTAACTTTGCAGCTCCTAATAAAAGAGGCAGAAACAGGTCTACAGCCTGACCTTTTGTTTGCTTGCCCTTTAAAATACAAAAAAACCTAACATTTATCCCAAAGTTTATCTGGGTAACCATGAAAGCACAACATAGATTCTCTAGCTGGAGAGACTTGAGAGGTGAGAGAAGGGTGGCATGTACAATACATGATCTTCATGATCTTTTTGAATTTACCCAATTCTCCAAATTTCTCTCCTGCCTATACCCAATATTTATAGATGACTCATTCTAATATTCTAATAAGTGATTTCTGATTGGTTTTATTTAAATTTCTTTTTTTTTTTCACAAAACTTTTGGAGCTGGACTGAACCAGCTCTCTCGTGGACTTGGAAGGTGTCAGTGTCAATTATTATTTGGGATTTGTACCCTTGTCGCCTTTCCTTCCACATGGTAGAATGCCATTTAACACTGGCCTGGTTCTTCTTTACCTTAGCTTACGGTCTTCTCTGACGAAGCTGTTTTATTTTTACAAATTATCTCAGGATCTTAACAAAAATATATTGACATAGCAAAATAACATGCAATATATTCGGTTACATCAATCACTGCTACTAATACTTTAAGATAAATCTATCATAAAGTGTATCTGGATTATTTAATGTATGGTCTTCCATTATAACCTCTCCTTTCAGGCCCCGTGCTTTGTTTAATTGCATCTCATTAATGGTTTAGTTAGACATGTGAATGGCTTGCTTTATTCTGCTGACCAAGCTAGTGGTTACACCTACAAGGGTTCATGCTATGGACCCTCAATGGCTATAGGTACTGGTTAATGTCGATTCCATAGGTACTTTCCCATAGGACACTCCTATCTTTAGTAACTCTCACCCCTTTTCTAATAAATTACAAGGATGTATTCAAAGTGCCCATTGTGATATTAATGCCAATCCTCCTCTGTTCATTTAACTTCATTCTAACTCCCAACAGAACTAGGACAGTCTCTAGCAGCAGATGATCCACCCCATGGATAACTGGCGTGGCGTCCGCAAACCGAGAGGAGCAGTGGAAAGTGATGCGTTTCCGTGAACCTGTATATGACCTACAACTATTAGAAGTTTAGGGTGAACATTAGCTATTCATTCCTCCTTCCCCGAAGAAAACTTCATCTAAGAGAGATGTCCTCTATTTTTCCTGTTCTTTTTGTTGAGTCGGCAACGGCTGCCGAAAGCTGGAGAAGAGCATCTTGCTGATACTCCCCTGAAATCTATTTTCCCCTTACTGCCTCATTGTACCTACAGCTGTCTCAGGGGCAAATCTGCACTGCACACAAAAGGCGTGTTATTTTGGCTGCAAAGAGATGACAAAATGCACAAAAAGCCACTCCTCCTGCTGCATCTCAAGCACCTGCTCCAAAGCATCAGGCCCTACAGCTTTGTAAAGACAAGATTTCAAGGGATACTTTTAAACCAGTTTCTCCTGTCCTTGTTCTCAAAAGCGGCCAACTTGCTCTGGCTGAAATCTTCCCAAAATACTCAACCTGAAGCAGGCACCACACCTGAACATTTCAGCCCAAAGTTTTCATGTTGGGCATAGTTGTAAACAGTTTAAAATAGGGTCCAATAATGACAAGTGTAAAGAAGTGTTAGCTGCTCTGCTTATATTTTCCAAGGCCCTTGGTGAAGTCCACAACTGAGACGATCCCTCGTTTACAAATGAGGCAAAAACATCTCAAGTCGAGGCATGGGAATTGATGTAGGGAGATGTCCTTGCGATACAGGGGCCACAAGGAGGACTGTGATAGGGCTGGAAGACAGAAATCCTGAGGCTGACAAGGAATGAGAGTAAAACCAAAGCGTACAACCTACCTTCCTTGCAGAAAGGTCCTTCATAAGCAGAGTTGGTGCAGTCACAGGACGAACCGTTGTACTTCTCCACGCATTTGCCTCCATTGTGGCAGAGGCTACCATAACTGCTGCAGTGTCCCGGGCACCCGGGTGTGACACCAGGGGTTATTTTTGCCCTCTCTTCAAGGTCAAGTTTTTGCCCATTTAAATGTAATGACCGGATGCAACCTAGAAAGCCCTTTTGTCTGGAAGCTCTGGCTCCTGAAACAGAGAGAGAGAAAGTGCAGAGGACTTGATTTTTGTGATGTGTCTGGAAAACGAATGCAAACACCAGGTCAATTAACAATACACAGTGACGATCCTACCAAAAATATATCACAGAGCAATAATATCCTATAGTATGTTACTGGAGTAGCAAACAGAGCCAGGTTTTCAGGTCCCGAGGCTGGAGTTCGTGGCGTATCTGCTGGACTAGGACCAAATCACCTATGGCAATTCCATGCAGATGGGACGGATCCAGAGCAGGTGCAGTTGCACAATTGTGCCCCCTTCCACTTTCAGACCATGCGGTGGGAGCAGCAGCCAAGGACTTTTTCAATTTCTATGTCAGGTAAAAATTGCACCTCCCTCCTTTTCCCCTCCTTGATCAGTGGCACTTCCCTTCCCCTTCCACCACTTCTCCTGTCCTCACTGTCTCCAGCTCCTCAGAGCCATTCCTGCCAGGCTGCACTAGGATCCAGCCTCGGCCCCGCTTCATGGCAGTGATGTACTAGGCCACTTTATAAAATCCTGGATCTGCCCATGCATGCAAGTGCCTGCAAATGTCTTTATCATGAATGAAAGGGACCCCTTTTTTGTTCCAGTCTTTCCTAAGAAATGTAATCATATTTAATCCTGATAACTTGGATACATTTTTTGGTGAAGACAAGCTCTGGGGAGTTAGATGACAGTTTAGTTTCTATGGTCTACTTAATATTTGATTTCTCTGAAATTACCCTATTTGCAATGAAAATATCTATCCCCTGCGAATTGGATTGAGAAAATAATTAATCGACGACAGCGGTAAGACTGGTTCACAAAAACACCGCTGCATTTATTATCTAAGGCTTTGTTTGACAATTGCCAATGTTTTGTTCATGAAACTTCTGCAACTTGCCTATACCTTGACCTCTGATTCTGGTTCAAAAGCAAACTGACAATTCATCTGTGATCTGCATACATGTCAGCTGAGTTTGATTCGTGACCCAAAGCTAATGAAATCATTCAACAGCGGCCACTGGAAACGAGGATACAACCCAGACCTTATATTCAGTAGCAACACCATTGCTCAGGTAAGTAATAAAATGGAATAAGACCCTATTGCACATTCCCAACATCAACCAATTGGCATTCAGATCAAACCCACAGTAACGCATATAACAGTGCCATTTTGCCCACACTTCAACCTTTAAAAGGCCAACTGGAAAGGCTTTCTGAACACTTTGATGCCACAGTCAAAACCATCAAAGCACTGCCTGAGAACTATGACCAATTCATAAAAGCTGTACAAAAATCTGCAAGGAAGAACATCCTGTGGGGCTGCCACAAGAATTACATCCCCAGCTTCACTCTACAAACCACTGGCCTATACGACGACTACAGGCGATAGACCCCTTTTCTGGAAACGTGATTGCTACAGGCAGGGATCAACGACAGCCAGTTCCATGTAGTGATCTCTGGTAATGTCTCTGATGGCCAAGAGCTCCCAAATTAACACAAATGCCAAAGCACACAAAAATAAAGATATGGACACCATTTCGGTCATATGAAAGAAAAATTGCTATGGGTGAGGTGCTCATATTAACCATTATAGAAGAATGCAGGACATCCTGGCAGACCCTGATTGAGTCAACTGATATGACACATAATAGTAAAAAGGCATCGGCAAGAATACATAAACTAAGTGACAACCCACAGAAGACAGATACACATCATAATGTCATCCCGAACCAAACACAAATAAAAAGACCCTGAGACTGGAAAGGTACAAGCATCCCAAAGACCTCTGTTTTACAAGCCCCTTTTCAATGATGGAGCTGAATACTGGCATTAATGCACTGAAGACAGGAAAAGCAGCTGGCCTTAATGACATACTTTTTTGGACCCCACACGCAAGAATGGCTCCTCTGCCTGTACAACTCATGCACAGCCAGTCAAAAAATTCATAAGATATGGAGACATGCTCAGGTAGTGACACTTGTAAAGACAGAGAAAGATCCATCTGTCCCAAGAGCTTCAGGCCTATCTTTCTGCTGTGCTGCACATACAAATGGCACAAACAGCTTGCCCCATACACGCATAGACACCTAATCTCTAAGCAGGATGGCTTTCACCCTGGAAAACCAACAGTTCAATCAAACTCAACGTATTGAGGTTGGTTTTGAAAGAGGCCAAATCACTGGAGTTGTGTTCCTCAACCTAACAGCCACTTACAATACAGTTAATCACTGACGACTCATCCCCAAGACCCTGCAGATGACAAAAAAACTATACCTTACAGAGCTGATACAAACCCTGCTTGAAAACAGATTTTTTTTTCTCGTCAACCTGGATGAGAAGCAAATCAGATGGAGGTGACAGATGAATGCCCTCCTGCAAGGAAGCGTACCTGCACCTCTGTTACATAACATCTATACGAATGACCAACCAACCAATCAATTTGGAAACGAAATGTTTCACCTATGTAGCTGACCTGTGTGAAACAGCTCCAAACACTGGCTTGCACCAGACTGAAAAATCCCCACGTGAGGCCCTAATTGGCCTAACCTCATACTACATGGAAAAGCAATTATGCACCAACCCAGCAAAAACACAAGTATGTGCTTTCCATCTGAAAAAAAACATTAGGTGAACCACCAACTCAACATGACATGGTCTAGGACCCCACTATCTCACTGTCCAAATCTAGTTGGTCTTGGACTCACCCTCAGTCGAACCCTTTCATACAAAGAACACATTGTGAAGCCAAAAGCCAAAGTGAGCAGTCATGACAACATCCTTTATAAGCTCACCAGCTCAAAATGGAGAGGTAGCCCCTCAACCCATCCAAACCATTGCTCTGGCTTCTCCTCTGCCCAGTATGCATGCCTTGTGTGGGCGAGATCTGTACATGCTGGGTGCATTGATCCCCATTCTGAATCATAGGTGCCGAAGCGTCACAGGCTGTCTGAAGCCTCCCTGCCCAAACAGTGTGTGTACCTGTTGGCTGGCATCGCTCCTCCTAACATCAGAAGAGCAGTGGGCCAGCAGGATAGTCTGATCAAGACAAACCGAAGATGTGAAACACTTGCTGTACGGCCATCCCGCAGCTCACAAACATCTGAAGTCGTGAGGAGGTTCCTCACCAGGACCCAATCTCTCGATGCTATATCCAAGGAGAGATGATTACAGATGTGGAACGAGAGACTGAATAAAACAACAAATGCATATTCCAACTGCCAAGTCCTTGCCACCGGGGGCTGACACACCCTGGTAAAGGTGGCCATGTCTCAACCACCTCCGTATCAGAATCGGACATTCCCAGGAAGTAATGAAGAAGTGAGGTTATACCACTGGTTCAACCACCGGTAACTGTGGCACAGAGCCTCAGACCATACACCCACTGCAATGCCCTCTGCCCAGAGGCAACGAAAGATCTTGCAAAATCCAAGGAACAAACATAAGTATGTGCAACAAGATGGTCAAATATGGTTCTCAAATATGAGAAGGAGATCGGTGAGCTGGGAACGGTGGAAGAACTCGCCTCCTTCAATCTGCTCACAGGTTGAAGTAGCCATAGCACCAAACTAATCAGATGAGCACCGCTGGAGGATGGGATGCTATTGCACATCTTTGTGCTCGCACACACACGCACACACAGGTTCTTCTAATATCCAAAGAGTGATTGCAAGCTTCTGCCAGGAGCATAACAGCTGTCATGTTTACGGCATTGCTTGTATTCTAATTACTTTATAAAGTGCTTTGGGGAGCTGGCATGTGAGAGGTGCTCTATAAAATCAAGTTCTGATTTTTTTTTTCCTCTGAAATTTGGAGAGTAAGGTGTTTAGCTGAAAAGAGCAATGTGACCCTCAGATAAACAAAGCCGGAGGAATAGCTGAAGGTTTTGTTTGTTATTTGTTTTGTTTTTTCTCCAATTGGCTCATATTAACCTCCCAATATGCTTGTGGGTATTAGGGAAAATTAGTTAGAGCCTCTGGAAAAAAAATCCCAGCAACAAATAAAACCTTAGGTAGATGAGAGTTTTCAAGTTATTCTCATCCTAAGAAGCGATTAGATATGAATGACCCTGTGCTACAACCTGAATCTTTTTTCAGAGATATGAAGATGCACGTCAAGCCATCCAACAGTAAGGCCTGGGGGAAAACTTTGCTGAAGGCCAAATGAGTGAATTTGTTTGAAACAACAGGTTTCTGCAGCTGACTCTTTCTGAGCAGCTCAGAGATAGGCAGGGAAAGAAGCCTTCAGGATGGGAGGGGACTAGTGGGAATGACTCAGAAGAGAAATATTATCACACAAACCAATATTGAAGCTGAGTGGCACAATTGGCAAAATTACTTCCATTCTTTTAAGAAGCTACTTGGGATTTTGAACAAAAAAAAAATGGAGGTTTTCTTGGTGAGGGAGGTAGAGTAGAGGGAAGAACCACCAGGGATTGCATCTCTCTTTTAAAAATAAAATATGTAGAAAAGGAAAGTGAGCGAGTGTGTATGCATGTGCAAGGGTGATTAGCATTATTCAGAGAGAGGTAGGTAGCCATGTTAGCTTCAAGTTAGGCAGGAGACATGCCAGAGTGAGACCTTATAGACTAACTGAGAGAGGCATAAGCTTTCATAAGTAACAGCTTGCTTTGTCATACCTGATGAATCAAGCTGTTGCTTGTGAAAGCTTATGCCTCTCTAAACTGCCCAGGTTTCTATCATGACCCAGTTACAGGAAGACTTAAGAGCCCCAGGAGGGGGAAAAAAAATGACATTATGTAAAAGGGCTGCAAACCTCTAAGCAACATATTCAAGAAGCAGTGAAGAGGCACCATGAATTAGGCCCTAAAAATAAACAACCCCCAACCTCATCCTCTCTCAACATGTCTCCAGATTGCCCGAGAGCAACCAAACAAGTCTGTCCCTCCGCCCTGGGAGGCCTTCCCAACACGTAACCAGAGCAGAAACGTAGTAGGACAGGGTGTAAAAAGTTCCCCACAAATGGTGGCAAAGCCAAAAAATGGCTCTACACCTCAACTGCAGTGGAGGAGCAAATGACACATCTTTGCCTTCTGCCATTTCCTGGCTATGCTGTGCTGGACTTCTCTCCTGAAACAGCAGTGCAAGAGGGGTCTGGCAGATCCTCAGATAGGACAGTAACTTCTTAGGTTTCCTAGTTTGCCTCTTTGATGATATAAAGCAAGATAGCAGCCTGTGTGTGAGTATGCAAGGGCCTTCCTGCTGCTTGCGCATCATGGGCAAGTTATCACTGTGTTCTTTGTCTCTGTGCCAGAGAGTGAAGCAGGACTTCAGTCCCACATTAGGCACCAACTACCCCAGAAGAAATCTGCCTTAATATTGACTGGAAGAGATGGTTGATTAGACCAGAGAGAAGAGATTACTACAATGGAAACGGATAGTATGTTGACAATTAGGAAGGGGTCGTACCTCAAAACGAACGACGCCTTCCTCTATACTAGGGTCACCCCGTCTGGCCCTGGGAGCAAGGCTGGGTGAGTATGTGCAGTATGGCACGCAGGCTTCCTCTTTGTTTGTCCTAGTTATCTCTCCAATTTAATGAACCATATCTTTGTGCGCTTTGGCATTTTTGTCAATTCGGGAGCTCTTGGCCATCAGAGATGTTACCAGCAATCACTACGTGGAAGTGGCTCTCGTCAATCCCAGTTCAACAACCCATCTCAATCCTGGCTCAGCTCTGTTCAATGTGAGCTATGACTCCAGTGCACTGTATTGTCATATGGAAAAGGAAAAGGAAACATATATACATGTGCAGCAGGCACCACTGGGCACATCTACATGGGACGATTACTGCTCATTGGCCGAATAACACTGTACAATAGTCTGTCACGGCAAAACCCATGCTAATAGCTTAGTGCACAATGTTATTAGGCCAATGCAGAGTAAGCATCACTAAATAACTATGCGTCGGTGCTACTGCACAGTAACTTTAGGTACTGCTCATTTAGTTAGTGTTTTATTAAGGAAGTAGTAAACTGTGGAACTACATACATGTGATCAGATTCACATCCTCCAATCTCACCAGGTACACACAACTGAAAGAAATGTTGTCCTAATGCAAAGGAACTGTAACTGAGTGCAGAGTCTGGCAACAAGACCCCTGGCACCTCATCAGACTGTATATTATATAACAAGTCCCACATTCCAAACCTGAACCTTTTCATCCATGTAAGGAAGGAGGGCCATGGTTAGATTTGAATACTGCTCCCCTATGATTTGTTTGTAGTTTCCATTTTGGCTGCATCCAGCACCAGATCAGGACAGCACTTAAGAGTTCACAGAATCATACAAAATTAGTGTTGGTAGGGACCTCAGGAGGTCACATCTAGTCCAACCCCCTTCTCAAAGCAGGATCAGCCCCAACCATGGCATCCCAGCCAAGATTTTGTCTATCCCAGTCTTAAACACCCTGAAGGACGGAGCTTCTACCACCTCTCTGGGGACCCTGTTCCAGGGCTTTACTACCCCTCTCGTGAGAACCTTTTTCTTAATATCCAACCTGAACTTTGCTTGCTGCAACTTGAGCCCATTGCTCCTTGTCCTGTCATCTGCCCCCACTAAGACCAGTCCAGCTCCATCCTTTTTGCAGCCCCCCTGCAGGGAGGTGAAGGCTGCTATTCAATCCCTGCTCGGTCTTCTCTTCTCCAGACTCAATGAGCTCAGTTCCCTCAGCCTTTCCTCACCAGTCATGTCCCCCAGCTCCCAACCATTTTTGTTACCCTCCACTGAACTCTTTCCAATGTGTCCAAATCCTTTCTGTAGTGAGGGGCCCACAAGTGGACACAGGACTACACATGTGGCCTCCCCAGTGCTGAAGAGGGGAAGACTCGCTGCCCTCAATCTGCTGGCAATGCTCCCACCAACGCAGCCCAGGATACCGTTCCCCTTCTTGGCAACAAGGGCACACTGCTGGCTCATCTCCATTTTATTTGTCCACTGTCACCCCTAGGTACTTTCCTGCAGAGCTGCTGCCCAGCCTGTCAGTCCCCAGCCTGTATTTCAGCAACCTTAGTGAGTGTTGGACTTCCAGTTCTGGAGTTATGCCAAGGCATTGAGATGGACCTTGTGAAGAGCAGGTCTCATTGACCTTTGACAGACTTGGTGAGAGACACAGAAAAATGAGAACACATCAATGAGTGTGTATGTGTGTTTGTGGGGGGCGGGGGCTGGTACAAGATGGGAGTATTAAGAGTGAAGTAAAATTAATGAGGACAGGTGCTGAGATAAAAAAAAAGAGCTGAAGGGGTTAGGTATGAACTTGGCAAAGACACAAATAGAAATAGATATCTTGGCAAAAGGACAGACAAACCTTGGCATGAAAACTTGGATTTTTGGGATATAAATATGGATGTGCTGCAAGGCTTGCTTTTTGCAGTGACCTGGGGAGGCGTACCTAATGCATAGCATTGCTATTACTCTTCCAGGCATTTATACGGAGTTGGGCTGACTGCTAAGCAGACTGGATAGCACACTATTAAGTGACAAGAAACCTTTTCAGAGCCTTTTGCCCACAATCAAGGATTTGAGTCATTCCTTCTATGTTGCAGCTGACCTTGAGCAGGCGTCTTGCTAGCATCGGCCTCCTGGAGCACACAAGCGCCTGCAGCCTGAACAGGAACTTGACAGGGAGCAAAAAGCCTACTCAAAAATGCCTCAAAACAGCAGCAAGTTCAGATTCATTTTCCAATTCAAACCATTATACCTTGTTTAAGCTTGCTCTGAAACTAGCCCCTGTCCATGGTCCAGCTCTCAGATGATAGCAGCTCTCTATTGCCCTTTTGCTCAGTCATTCATTTTGACACTGTTCTTTTTCATTCTGAGTAAAGAGGCTGCTTTTCTGAGACCACGGGGCAGAATTAGGCACCAAAAAGCCTAATGAAGTAGATGAGAATGGAATTTCCAATAGTGCGAAAGCAGCCAGTGTCATACAGGCAATATATTTATTACACCAACTACATAGTTTAAAAAAAATAAAAAGAAAAACAAATCTTTATCTGCAAGCTTTCAAGGTCACACACCCTTCCTCAGGCAAAGGAGACTGCAAAGACTGCAATATGAAATGAAACTTCATATTGCACAGGAGAGCTGGAGGGTGGTATACGTTCTCCCAGGTAGAAGTTCATTTTATGCAAATAAAGCTCGGATAAAAGTCCGAGCTGTCTTTTTGCCTCAAAGGTTTCTGGTAGGATGTTGAATTTTGCTTCTTTATTGTTAAGATGTTTCGTATTTCACAGGGCAAGCAAATGCATATGCACTATTGCCCCTGAGGACACGTGAGGAAGTACCCAGGGAATTCCTGCCACATATCACCTTGGTGGGCTGCATGAGCTCATGAGGACCAAAGACCAAAAAGATGGGTGACAGGCCTGAGCTGAACTGAAGACAGGTGGCAAGGAAGAATTGCTGCCTAAAACCTAACCCTACCCGTGCCTGTCATATGCAAGCAGCAAGAATTGTTTGGCCATATATTTTATATAGTTGGGAGAGATGGTAAACATATTCTTGGGTCCTAAATGCTCTTCATCAGGTCTGGGGAACAAGAGGATACAGTCTACGCTAAATGCTAGGTAAAACAATTTGTTTAGTTTAAATCCATTATACCAGTGAAACCAGCCACTTAAAAAGGGGGCAGTAAATGTGTGGAGCAAAGATAAATAGCTACAGGCTAAGTAAAGAGCAGGGTGTAAGATATTACCGAACAAATCTTGCTTTCCACCTGTTCCCTGTGCTGGCACGGTTCAAACAACATTACAACACTTACAGCATGTAATATCACTCCCAAATGTCCTTTAAAGAGTTGAGGGCAGAGACAGGGTCTACAAGTAGGTGGAAATATCTGCTTGTGTATGTCCTCTGGGCCAAAAGTCTTCCTAGCTGTAAAGCTTCCAACTTCTGTTGGCTCCTACTGCATTACGGCTATTTTCTCCTACTGCATTATGGTGTTTAGTGTGTGTAGACTAAAAAAAAGTTGGCCTACCATCATCTTACTTTGTCACCCCCAACACTGGGGTGGCATGAGAGAAATCCAATGGTCATATACATGCCACAGCCTCCAAGAGTGAACTTTACTCATTTCATTACCAAAAAGCAGCTGAGAGTTAAGTTCTATCCTAAAGATCTCATGAATGGGTTGGAATTTGAGACTATGCAAAGCAAAAAAGAGTTGGGATGAAAAATAAATGGTAACGGTTAATCCCTTCACACAATCTCAGTGTGACTGGATTTTTGGTGGGAAAAGGTCTTTGGGTCAATCCGGTTATCTTTTATTAGACCATTGCAAATAATTGAAAATGTCTTCTTTGCAAGCCTTTGGGTACAAACAGCCTTTGCCAGGCTGAGGAAGCATCTGCAGTTGGTCTGCGCTCTTCCTGGATGGATTTTTAGTGGGGATTTTAATCAGCGAAACATTTGACAATGTTGACATGCAGGTTGTCATCATTATTCTCTAGAGCCAATGCTGTATCAGAAGGCACAGGGAACGCTCACTTTTCTCTGCAAGACCACCTTGTACTGGCTTGCAGCGTGAAGGTTTTCTCCATCCAAAGGCTAGATATGTAATGATTTTCTGACTTGGTTTTAGTTTGGTTTGGCCTTAAAAGGTCCGTTCTGCAGAACAGGATGGTGCCAACAGAGCAAGAGTACATAGGACGCACAACCCAAGGGTTAAAATCCCTCTAGCCACTCAGTTAACATTTCTGGTATCAGCTTCAATTCCACATTGACATGAAAAAGCAGCTGGAGTACTAGCGTGAGGAAACAGATAACTTTGATCTGAAGTCAACAACCCTGACAGCCAAATGTTTGCCATTACTAACAATGCCAAATCCATCAGGTTCACTAGATGTAAGAGTACATGCAACTTCTAACGTTAATAGCTACTTGCATGTTAATGTTATCAGGTGTAGGCATCCCTCCATTGAAATTAAATATATTTGTGTAAGTATCTCTCCATTGCCAACGGTTTTCAAATGCACCCTCTCAAAGCCATTAGAAACTCATTTTTGACATCAAAATTCATTCTACTTGTGTGATCTGCATTTGAACCTGAACATATTGAGGCAGGAGGCTGTATCATTTGTCCTTGTCTTTGTTAACACCTTCAACAGTGCAAGAAAAAATTTCATTTTGAAAGCTACACTGAATCTCCATTTTGATAATCATCATAATAGTATCTTATCTAATATAACCCCTTCCATCCAGAAGGATCCATAAATCCCTCTAGAAGATAAATAAACTAAATTAAATTTTGACATTGAATCTTACTTATGAGAATTGCAAAATACTAGAATTGATTCTGAAGGAAGGGGGAGGGGAAATAACATATTAAATCTTGATGACTGGCTGTCTGCACCATAGCAATGAAGTTATGTGTCTAAATGGAATAAAATAGGGAGATTCAATTAAAAGTATTTGGAACATTTTTAAACAGCAAATCACTTCAGTGATATGGATTATTAATTAAGCGTGCACATACTAAGTATGGCAACCCCTTAATCAGCATCCTGCGGCGCACTGCAATTGAAGAAACAAATATGTTGCAGGTTACGAGAGGGGCAGATATTATGATGTTTTTTTGCCTCTTGCCATTTGCAATCAATGTTGTTTATGAATTTGTTTCTCAGCTGGGATGAAATTCATTCCACATGCTCCAAGCCTTAAATCTGTCTATAACTACCAGGCATTAGGATGAGACCATCTCAGGAGACAGATTATCCCATATGGGTCTACTGAAAGGTTTCTTGTATTTTTCTATGGAGCATCTGGGGATGGCTATTATCAGCCCGAGATACTCAGGTAGGTAGACCATAGACCTGATGTAGTCTGGTGATGCATATCTCCCTGTGTAGGATGGCCCAAGAAACAAACCTGCAGACCTTGAGCTCGCACGGTGGACCAAAGGGGTGTTGAGTGAGATTTTTTTGTAGGTCAGCCAAAAACCACATTCCCATCAGTATCAAATCCTTGGTCCATTTTCTTTAGGACTGAAGTTTTATTTCTTGAAAATAAAACTGTTTAACGTCAGTTCACTGTATTAATCAGATTTAAAGCCTTCCGAGGAAGATTCTCTACTCCCCTCAAGCCTCAAATTTCCATCTGCCTGGAAGTTGTACATTCAATAGGCTCTCTTCCATGGTCCTAGGCATCTGATAGGAGCCTACTTTCTTCCTAAAGAGTTTAGCATGTGTCTTCTTTGAGCACCTGGGAGGAAGCTGACTTGTAATTACTAAGCCCAATCCATCCCACCCCATGACAGGCCCTGTGTTCTCAAATGAATTCTCTGCAAGTTGAATGCTATCATGGCCTGGCACAGATATGAACTGACACTTATAAAGGCCAAATCACACCGGCAGAGTGATGACAGTGTGGTTTGTTGTTGTTGTTGTTTTCTATAACACCTTCCATCCAAGGAGAAATAGAAATATAACAGGGGACGCTCAAAATCTGCTTAAAATTGAAAGTTCCTACATTCAAGGAGACCGAGAATATCCTCTTGCCCAGACTGAGGGGTGTCAGGGCCTTTCAGATAAAAATAATTTTTCAAAGGGAAAGACTTCATCGTTCGCACACAGATGCAGCCATCTCATCCAACAAGACAACTCGGTATGGGTTAGGACCTGATTGTTGCAAAACAGACAGAAAAGGAAGGGGTTCCCTTGTATTCTGAGCCAATGTGGCCAAGACTAGGGGTTCACCTGTATTTGAGGTGGAAAAACAGAAAACATATTGCCAATAAAATAATCTGCTTGCCTCTTGGAAAGTAGTTGCTTTCATTGTATTCATATATCAAATATATATCATCACATATATATTCGTAACTGCATAGATCCATAGGTTGTTAAGGGCTGGAAGGGACCTTGCAAATCAATGGGTCCAGCCCCTCTGTACATGGGCAGGAAGACAACTACGGTTAGGTGACCCCAGCGAGGTGACTGTCCAGTCTTCTCTTGAAAACCTCCAGGGTAGGTGCCTGCACTACCTTTGGAGGGAATTTATTCCACAGTCTGGACACCCTGACTGTGAAGGAGTTTTTCCTGGTATTAAGCCTAAAGCATGGCTATTCTATAAAAAAAAGAGCAGATTTGGAGTAAATACTCCAGATTACTTGCAATTGCAAGTATCTGCACCAGAAATGCACATCCAAGAATTATGCTTTGCCCATTAGGGCTCAACAAACATGCCAAGCCACTTGTGTGTCCATTTCAAAGAGGTCACAGGTCAAACACTAATCATCAGAGACTCCCGCCTGTAAGAGCTTCGGGATAGCCAGCATGTACAGACATCCTTCAGCAGATACATCCAGCATCAAATGTGGTTGAGGACATCTTAATTCCTAGAGCACAGATTGCTTGACATGCTGTGGCACAGCCTCTCCACCCAGGGATGCCCAGTGCTAACAAAGGCCAAGGATGGGACCACAACGTGACTACTTTACGGCAGAAAAAAAACATTGCCAACACTGAAAAATTTCTGGATGGGTCCCTACCTACAAATAACTGGCTGTTGAGCTGCAAACGGAAATTTCCCCCTGCAGGTGCATCAACAATCTTCTTGGGAAGGTTGTCTACTTGAAGAGACGTTTGCTTGAAGTTCCTCTCCGCTCGGACATAGTGCCACTGGTTGTCATTCAGAGCAGTGGGAGACTGCACAGTGATCCCAGTAGGACCATTTCCAACATCTATAGAGAAGGTGATCTCCTTAGGAGCTGGAATAGAAAATGGTGTGAAGACAAAAGATGTCATTAAATATCTCATCTGGGCATCAAAGTGTTGTCTAAATGAACTTTAACTTTTAGGGTAGCAAAAAACATGACTTCAGTGACCTCCTGTCTCCCACATGGCAGCCTAGATGTAAATCTGATCTCACAGCTCAGGCTTTATTCCCCATTGTGAGTATGCATGGTTGAGGATACTTGTGCTTTTTTGCTACATTATTGACTGTACCCAAGAAAAATGAGTTGCTCCCCTGTGGAGGGTTAGCCACATGAATGTCAAGCACTTCACGTAAGTCTGGATTTGGCAATTAAAGCTTCTTGCCCGTTTGGGTAGAAAGCTGAAAAAGGGCCAACGTGACCTTTCCAGCTGAATCTATAAAAAACGTGTTTATGAATATAGACACAGAAGAGATAGGCTGTGTGCGGTATAGGCTGTGTGCGGTGGGGTGGTTCCCAAAACATGGGGTCACAGGCATAATTCCCAATTCTGGCAATAGGGAGGAGGTGACAGACCAGAGTGATTAACTTCTGCCCTGTTATGCTGTGCATGTTCAGAGACACAAAAAGCTCCTAAGGAGAAAAGCAGAATGGGAAAAGAAAGTCACACAAAGGGGTTGACTTTGCTGTGGTGGAAGGATAAAGCCCCAATGATTCCAATGGAGACAGGATCGGGCCAGAATCTGACATTATTGCTGCTGAATATATCCCTCTCCTTACAATGCTGCGTACGCCAGAGATTGTAAGAACCGGCTTTCCAGCCTGCATGCCAAGCAGAAGGTAACGGCTTGAAAATTCATAGAAACCTGTTGTTTCAAACCCAACAAATTGGATAGGTCTGCTTTTGGAAGCTGTTTCTCAGATAGTTAAGATAGAAAATGTTCCGTGGGGATAGACAAAAATCTATTCTGAGCCTCTGCATCTGCTAGAAGACCATTTCCTTTCCAAGCAGCTGGCCTGTGGAGCTTCCTTAATATAAGCCCTTTAGGCAGCACATTCCATCTGGCAGGAAGATGCACAACAAGATGCTAATAACAAGACGCTCAAGTGAAAAAGGGAAGACAGGCTCCAAGTTTTACCAACTACTAAATAACTAGTTACTTTGCGAGGACATGTTTTGGACCACACCGACTGAAACACATGCTACAGTCCTCTCCGCAGCTTGCGGTATGTTGCCCTCCTTAATGTCAAACTGCCATTTTTTTTAACGTTCCCTGAGAATGAAATGCAGTACACTGAAGTACAACCAAATTGGACTTTGATGTGCAATTAACACTAAATCATACCTCATTACCTTGTGATAATGCACCATGACATTTACCACTGGTTTAATGAATTGAAGGGCCTTGGGGCCTTATTTTATTAAATTTTATGTTGAGGTTATTATAACCATATTATAAAATGGATAGCACTCAATTCTGAATTTTATCAGCCTGACAGAATTTGGAACAGAGGGATCCTTATTTCACTTCAATGCCAAAACAGTTTTCTCATATTAATAGCCTAAATCATCAGAATAAGAGAGAGGTTAAACCTGCCAATTAGTTCTCCTCCCCACTCTTTATGCATTGAGCTGTAATTGCAATTCTGCCACTTCGCCGGCTTTGTGATGTTCACAAGACCTACTAGGACCGTTAATGATTCTCATCAAAGGTTTTGTAGGCCTTCACCTTCCAAGACATCAACTGCTTCAACAGGCTCTGTTGCTGTCCCAGGCAGTTTTATGTCACTTGTAACATAAAACACAAGGCAACAATTAGCTAGCTGATGCATCTAGATATAGATAACTATAGCTATAGATATCTATATAGAAAGATCTATAGCTATAGATGTATCTCTATCTATATAGATATAGGTATAAATATACATATATATCTATAGATATAGACAGCTATATAGATGTATCTATATCTATATATCCATATAAATGTATAGATATAAAATTAGAGCTCATCTAATTAATTCTCACCCATTAAGAGACTGAATTCAAGAGTTGAAAATATGTTGTGTTATTGGCGCCGATTTAAAAGGAAGAAGTAAAGTGCCCTCCTCCTCTTAAAGGGTTAGGCTTTCAGAAGACAAATATTATCAAATTTTTGCACCTGGGGAATAAATGATATTAAGTATTTCATCCAAGGTCACAAGAGATTTCTACTTTCCCATTTATCCCCTATGTGCCATCACACTAGAGAACTAAGACGTAAGGATGAATTTGTCTGACTGCCCCACTCCCTACCAAACCAACAGCATGCAATGAATATCATGGATTTCCAATGTCAACACTTACAGCTTATTTCAACTCGAATGAAGTCTTTAATCCCAAGGTTTTCCAGGAAGACTCCAGCTATAGCCGTGGTTTTGAAGAAGAAGGAAATGTCTGCACTGAACTCGGCATGGAACGGGGGAAAGAGCAGATAGGAGGCCTCCGTGTTGAAGGATGCAGCGTTCCAGAACTGCCCTGCAAAGAACAACACCCTTCTCCATAGTTAATTGGCACAGGGCAGAGAGAGACAGTAGCTCATGCAAAGAAGCTTTGCCAAAGAATGGAGAGAGAGAGAAAGAGAGAGAGAGATGGGACACTCTGCACCTACAGAAATCAAGAGGAGCTAGTACTCACTGTCTCCATGACAACGCAGTGGACCAATTCTCCAGACAGCCTCCGAATCTGATCTGTTCGTGTCAGTGATCACTATCTGAGTTACAGGCAAATGGTCTTTGAAGGAAAGGAGGCCGGTGTCGTTGGCCCTACATAGATAGATAGATAGATAGAAGTGAGGAAAGAAAGAAAGAAAGAAAGAGAATGAACAGGCCATAACCCCTGCCATAACTCATGAAAGACAACAGGTCTAAATTGGTACTAATAAAAATATTACCCTTCAGCAAAAGTCCCAGTGAATACAGCTACAGAACTATAACATCGTAGAAGGTGAGGCCTCGAAGGGATGTCAGGAGGTCACATCTGCTCAGAGCAGGGCTATCTCAAACTACATCATCCCAGCCAGGGCTTTGCTGAAGCCCTGGCTAGACACCTTCAAGGATGAAGAGTCCACCACCTCTCTGCGTAACCTGTTCCAGTGCTTTATTACCCTCCTAGTGAGAATTTTTTTTCCTAATAGCTAACCTAAACTTGCTTTGCTGCAACGTGAGCCCATTGCTCCTTGTTCTCTTCCATCTCTGTATAGGACAAGATAAGTAAGAACCACGCAGCTTGCTCCAGACATTAACCTCAAACCTTGTTTTAGCAATAGCCAAAAAACTTCACTTTAATGAAACACATATTCTGATTAATACTTTAAAAAATTAGACCAGTTATCATGCACCTTCTGATGCAGCCTCTGTAAATTTCATTTATTTTTCATTGCTTTTAATCAGACCTATTACGATGAATTGGCTAGTGATGGTAGGAAGAGGAAAGGAGCTCTGGATAGACTGAAAGGGTTACCATCATCTGACACATTTACCAATATTTGTGTGTCTGTGCTTCTGATGTATGAATGATGTGAGGATGGGTCCTTCCATGTGAGCCGGGGCTGTGAGGATGGAGTCCCTTCACATGAGCTTTCTCCCCCATGGATCAGTTAGCTAAACATTGTCTACAGATGACATAAAACAGACTGGGACAATGATAGATCCTTTTGAGGCAGCTGATGTCTTAGAAGGTGAAGGCCTACAAAGGCTTTGTCAGCACCAACCCGAAAGGAAGAGTCTTGGATCTAGAGTGCAGCAACACAAACACGAAAACCCTCCTTGGAGGTCTCCCAGCGGAGCCCTGCCTGAGTGGAACCATGGTTAATGTGTGGCTATTGTAGCATCCCAGAAGAAGACATGCATCAAACTTTACAAGTTAAAACTGACTGCCTTGGAAAAATCATACTACCGAATCAAAATATTACAGTTTTGGACCAAAATCTTTTGGGTTTGGGCTGAAAAGAAGGAAGAGAATCAGTTTACAGGCATCCACTTTCTTAATGGAAAAAAAAAATTCCCATTTAGACACTGGTAAAAATGAACGTTTAATCACAAACCCACTTTTCCATTAAAAAAAAAAAAAAAGCTTTCAAGAGAATCATTGGGATGAGCCTTTCTTTATTTTTTTTTTTTGCATATATGCTTATATTTTTTGCATATTCACATTCATAAAAATAAACGTTGGATTTCTCTAGGTGCCTTTCAGCCCCATAAAATTTCACCTGAGTTCTTCAAATGGCTTTGGTACAATACTTGGTACTCATTATACTTTTCTAAAACTTGACATCTAATTCTCAGAAACGTTTAGCACCTGCAGCCCCTGTTAACTGCAGGGCAAGTTGTAGAAGACCATTATATTGTAAACTTTCTGGAGCAGAGACTTCAGAATAAAACTATGATCCCACAGAAATCATGGTGAGCTAGTATTGATTTTAATGGAAGGAAGCAGGGTAGATATGCACCTTTAATGGATTTTAATGAAGCCAGGATTTTACCACCTGTCAGTCAGGTACCCTGTACATCCTGGGATGGAATTTAAACCCCCCCTTAAATAAATTTAAAAAAACAGAGGTAGCAGCCAGGACCCTCCAATGCCAGCACCATGGTGGACATGGCATCCACCTCCATTCCCCAGACTTGATCAAGCTCCCGAGTCCTACAGTCCATATGGCCTAGGGTCCCAGCATCCCTGCTCTATTGGTATTGCAGCAGAGTATTTAAAGTAGAGTGTAGCTTTGCCTTACCTATAAATCACAAAGAGCTGGTTTGATGGTAACATTACGGGATCATTTTTCTTCTTTCCGCATCCTAATAAGAGGATACTCACAGAAATCTTATTCTGTGGTATCTCAACAGCCTGAACCATCATAAAATGGTAATCTCAAGGTAATACTACCCACTTTTTTTCTAACAGATGGTGGAGCAGTGGTGCCATTAGGTATAATTACTTTTCACAGTCCCCTATGGGCATGTTTTCTACTTGTATATTAATGAAAACTTTGGTGGGATTTGAATATGTCTAATAAGTAGGCCTGTGCAAATCAGCAACTTTTCCATTTGGATTCAGCCGATTCATAGATTTGGATCGCTTTTCTGATTCGATTTGGCCGAATCAATTCAGAAAAGTTTTGGAGCCAATTCAGAGAGCTTCAGAGATTCGGCTTTAGAGTATAATGGGGAATCAATGAAATATCTATAATTTTTTTGGTTTTTGGCTGATTTCGATGAAACTTGTAGGGTGGTAGCCTCTGCTGAAGGATATGAAGCCTGCCACGTTTCAAGGTGATAGGTGCAGGGTTTTCTGGGAAACTGCACATCAAATTCCTGAAGGTAAAACTCATGTTACATGTGTGTTAAGCCCAGTGGGGTGAAAACTGCAGGGATGGTAGCTCCTTCTGAGGCCACAAAGTTTGCCAGATTTCAAGAAGGTATGTACAGGGGATTCTGGGAAACTGCACCCCAAATTCTTGAAAGCAAATTTTGTGTCGTGTGTGTGTGTTAAGCCACAGTGGGGTGAAAACTGCAGGGATAGTAGCTCCTGATGAGGCCACAACGCCTGCCAAGCTTCAAGGAGATAGGGGCACAGGTTTCTGGGAAAATATACCTCAAACTGCTGATAAACAAAACTCATGACATAGGAGACACTGTGTGTGTTAAGGTACAGGGGGGTGAAAACTGCAGGGCTGCTAGGGCCTGCTTCAGCCACAAAGCCTGCCAGCTGCCAAGGAGATAAGTGCAGGGGGAATCTGGGTTCTGGGACCCAGCACCTCTGGCCTTAGGAAAGGCAAAACACACGACATGGGTGCTGGTGGGACTGTGTGTGTGTTCACGTGCACCCTTCCTGGTGCTGGGACCTCTGCACAATGCAGCAGTGTGCCCCCGTGAGTCTCCTCCTCCCCTACAGCCTCGTACCGGTCCACCACTGTAAACAACGGCAGGTCAAAATAACTTAGCTGGCTCAACACCAATAGCACCAGCAGCATCAAAGGTGCCCAGACAGAACTGTCACAGAGACTTCCTTGTTATAAAGGAGCTGACAGCAAGAAGTAAAGATATTGTGCTGGATATATGTTACTCGTGGTGTGTGATGGCTTATCTTGTGTTTTTATGGTTATATGTTTATTATGAAAAAACTGAAACAGTTAGAAAAATATATCTTAGGAAGCTTTCAGGTTGAAAAACCCTTTGTCAGACTGAGGAAGTACCTGCAGTTGGCATGTTTCCTGCTCCTGGATGGAAGGAATAGTAAGCAAGCCAGAGGCTAGTCTGGCATGCAATGCAGGCAAGGCAGCAGGTAAAAGCGCTGCTACATCCCCCTTTACCTCTGCCCACCCCAGCCATATATTATTTTAAGATATACCAATAAGCAGTGCAGTTTTTCATAAATATGGTGTGGCTAGGGAAAACAGTGTTATCATCAGCAGATGTCACAAACAGCACAGGGGGAAAAAACCTGTAAAATGGGTTTCCATCGAAGAAAGTTTTGAGCTCAGTGCTGGGACCATGTTTAATAATCCAGTGGAGTGCATCTCAGTTAGCTTCTTTCTTACCAGCAAGAACCACAAATGCTTTTCCAAATACACCAATATGGAATTTGAAAAAAAAAAGTAGAGGTCAGATTTAATAGGAGATGCCTGAATGCAATGGTTATATTTAGAGCTGAAATTTGAAAGGAAATACAAGGAACTAGATAGGATCTGATACAATGGGATAGAGGATTCAGAAGAAGCTCGAGTTCTCAGTACTGTCAACAGGCACTGATAGTGCTCACCGTCACGCAAGTCTGGTCCTATTGTGAGGAAGGCTGCATAAGATAGCATTGGCAGCAGAGAAGGTGGCTCTTGCACAAAAATAACAAGACTGTGGAAAGAAAAATAACGGTGGCCTTAGAGCAACGACACTGGCCAATGTCCTAGGTTTTATTGCTAGTCTACTGTAAGCTTCCTATATATAACCTTAGCCTACTTTTCTCCTCCATAAAATGGGAGCAGTAAGGCATCCCTAATTCAAAGCAGTGTGGGGAGGACAAATTCTGCAATGTAGACACCAGTGCTTCATTTGTTTGAGTGGTTTTAACCTGGAGACTGTAGTTGTGCTTTAAAAGACATTTTAGTCAGAGAGAAACTGAGGTAAATAGACTCCAGCAGTGATAATCACAGCTTCTTACAAAAAATATCCCTGCATCTACATTGAGATCTTTGCTGAGATGACTAGAATACATTCCAATAAACTGAACTGGCTCTTGAGATACAATGGGACATGGTTTTGGATGGCACCCTAAAGTGAAAGAGAACCAGCAGATTTATTTTCAGGTGGGGACATGATGGATTCATTATAGCAAGAAGGCATTTAGAAGCAACCTAAAATGAATACAACCCTGAATTTCAAACATGTTTTTTTCTCTGTTCCCCAACTTACAAATTTTGCCTGCCAGTTTCTGCATCAAGTTTGTGACTTCTAGGTCAGTTAGGACATATTGTAAAGAAAGCTATCCTGTTTGGATTTCAAAGGCTTCAAATGGTAGGATAGTCACCCTATTCCAATGTAAATTCTTTCAGGGATTAATTATCCTTACCTTTATCATCATCATTATTATTATTAATATGGAATCAAAACATTATTATTATCATCATTATTATTCTTAATAATAATAATAATAATAATAATAGCCTCTGTCCCTCCATCCATCCATCTGTCCAACCATCCAATTGGTTGAATTTGACCACATGTTTTTAACGTCTTAATAAATCCATTGTCTAGGTTTGAGGTCACCAGTTTGGGTCATTATCATCACTAGATGACACTGGCTTGTGAATCTGCCATTCCAGCAGAGATCTGCTTCTCTTATTCTCCCATAATTACCATGAAGATACTTCTGTATTCAGAAAATGTGACGGAAAGCAACCTACGACTGCCTGTTGTCATGGTATAGCTGCAGTAGAGGTGGAGTGGAAAGCCTGGAATGTAGCTGAAGCCTCTTTCTAGAGCGACTCGCTGAAGTTAGAAAAATAATAGCTCTCCTGAATGCAGGACACTCATAATTACAACCTTCTTCACCTGGCTAGGGTAGCAGCAGGGAAACAAACTTGGCATACCGTCAAGAAGAAGACCAGAGGTTGCAATTATTTTGGATGTCTGGCTGGATGTTATTTAAAATCACCATGTCTGAAAGCAAGCATTCTTTTTCTGCCAATCACTTGGCTCTCATTCTCCTTCATGTCCCTTTCCTCTCACTTTTGGTTTCTCTGCTCTGATAAACCATTAGGTTACTTGACTGTGAAGACCTGAGGCTAAGAAGGAAAAAAAGAAAACCCAAAACAAAAGCCCTGCTTGGTTTCTGAAAGGAAACAATAGTAGTCTTGGCTGGTTGCTAAGCCTGAGCTGAAGTCAGGAATCTGGTTTAACTGAAGGGAACAAGAACAACTTTCTACTTTAAAGCTCCCATTTAATTTCATGCTAAGGCAAAGAAATGCATCTCGAGCTGTGTGTCCTTTCCAACATAATGTGCAAGATGTTCGATTCACAGTTCAGACCCTGGTGGGTTTCAGATTCAAATGCTCATTATGTATCAGGGGTCAGGGTTCTAATAGGGAAGTACAAAAGCAAGCTTTAAGAGACAGGAAATTTCCAGTGTTCAGAAACTCTTTGCAAAACTCAGGGCCCTTTTAGCTCTTAAACAGGCAACATTAATTTAGAAGGGTTCAGAGCAGGGCTTGTGCTCCAATTTTCAAGCAGATAAAAAGCAATGCATGCTTTAACCTTGGAAATGTATACATTTACCCTGGTTGCTGCAATGAAATTAGGTTGGGGGGAAAAAAAAAGTTTCTCTTCCATGATCAAAACAATTTCTCAGTCTGAATCTTATTTTCTCGTTGTTCTGTGTAGTGCAGCCTCATGGCGTGTTGTTGCGCAAAGCCCCATATAATGAGCAGTCCCAGAACATCACCAAGATGGCCTTGGAAAGAAACACCAACCGCTTCCAGTCTGAGCTGTGAATGACTGAGCTAAGTGCTGGTTCAACTATTCAAGGGACAGGCACTTAATAAAAGTGGATTCTTATTATGCCCTTGTTTCTAGCTTGCTAGAGTGTTCTTGACAGCTCAAAACCCCTTCTTGATAATGAGTGGAAATCATAAACATTAGGTTCACATAACACATTTTTCCCCTTAGAAAATGTGATAAATAATAATAATAATAATAAAAAGATGAGCCAGACAGTTGTTCAGTTATAATGGTAACTTCGGCAAAGCATGTATAATAAAATAATGGACGAATAATGTATAAGGGTAATGGTAACTTCATGGTAAAGAATGATCATATCACTTATTCCAAACCCATATATAAGGAATCATTCTTGGGACTCTCAAACTTGCAAATTTAACTTGGTAAAATTTCATTTTTCTCTACCTTGGACTTAATACAGTACTTCTGTTTTGCACTATTTTTTCATAGTTCTCCTCACACAATCTTTTTTTTAAAACCTGACCCTGAGTGTAAAGAAGCAGGGAAGACAAACCCAGCAGAAACTTATTAAACTCAACAATTCTAATTCATAAACTTCCTTTGTCTTCCCATTTCTGTTCTAATTTCATTTGGGATTTTCTTTCCAGGATGTTTGATCAAGCTTATATGATTGCTTTTGTCTTGTTTTTGCCTCCTAGGCTATTGTATTCAATACCGGTTGATTTACCTGTCTTCTCTAGTAGGTTTTGCTCTGAGATCTATGCAATTGCAGCTAAACTGCTCCTAGTACCCAGCTTTGTTCAGGTATCAGTGTGCTATACTATAGTCTGCAGGGTCAATAAACTGAAAACAAAAGTTTACAAAAATGTTGGATGGATAAGTATAAAATCCCATACAGCACTGCGATCAAAGCTTGTTGAAGTCAAAGGGAACTTTTCCACCAGCTTCAATGAGCTTTGGCTCTCTCACTTATAGAAATGTCAATGATAAGCTTGTAAGGAAATAGTCACCTTTTATAGGATGATCTTAGAATAGGTAGGAACATCAGGAATACTAAAGCCTAATTTTACTTCTCAGGGATGCATCTACATGTGAGCATTTACTGTGCAGTAACCAAAATTACTATGCAGTATGGGCTCACAGATACACGTGCACACCCATACTGTGCAGTAAATATGGCAACTTGTTCTGATACCTGCCTCATTCAGGTATAAAGTTTACTCCCAATTAGTTACTGTGCAGTAACGCACGTGTAGATGTCCTATTGCACAGTACCACTGTGTGTGTGGGCTGACTTGGGCCTAACTTTAGTCCCAAGTCAGTCCACATACAGTGTTAATGCACTTTAACGCCTGCACCTGTAGAAGCTGGCCTATTCCCATTTACTGCACAGTAAATTTAAGCTGGCATAAATGCACATGTAGGCATTCCCAGTTATACCCAGCAAACCAAATGCTAAGTTTTAGTACAGGCAATTCTCCAAAAGTCAGGGGGAGCCACAACAACCGAAAACTTTAGGGTATGGTCCACTGATTACAGTGAAGCCACATAGATACAACAAGAAGCAACACTTTGCACAGGGTGCTATTTTTATTGCAGAAGCCTGCTTCTTCCAGACCTCTTCTATGCTGGAAAGAAAATATGCATTTGAAATAAGTCCAAACTCTGCACTTACTTCCACCCCATTCAACTGCACTGAAGCCAAGAAGGCTGCAAAAAAGTACCAGGGAACATAGATTACAGTTCAACAAATGTCTCTTGCTCCTCCCACTATTCCCATTTACCCAATTATACATATATTAACATAATTACCATTCTTCTTTATCTGCATCACAGTTGCAAAAATATCTCATATCCAGACAACTTTCTTCCAGTCCACATGCACACTGCTGGACTTCAGGGAGAGACCCTCCCCAGTAAAAATGCTTCTCGTTGGCACGGCCAACCCACCAAGCAAACGGGATCCCATCTGGATGAAGCGGGAGACAAAGAAAGACAAGAGAACTGCAATTACATAGAGAAGCCAATAGGACTGTAGTGGGAGTCAGCCTTTTTGGCAGGCGCGCCATAAATTAGCACCACATCCTCCTCAAGTGCCATTCTGATCCCCTTCCCTTGCCCGATCTTCTGCTCTGCTTTCTTCTCCTAGCCCTGTGCTCCCTGCTTTCTGCTCCCACCCTAACCTGCAATATGCCACACACAGAGGTTACCCATGCCACTTGTGGCATCAGTGTCACAGTTTGGTCACCTCTGCAGTAGTGAATCAAAGCAGGACTATAAGTCCTATTTCTACAGGTGGCCATGTTAAAATGTAACCAAATGCCCCTTATGGTACCCTCTACTAAGATGCAAGTTACACAACATTCAACAAACACTGCTGTAACTCTCTTCCTTTCTGCAGAATACTTGGTAAGACAGACATAGCCAAATGAATTATATACACTTTTATTTTTTTATTTTGCTGCCCTCCTCACTTCATTTCCTGTCTGCTCAAGCTGACACCGAGCACAACCAGAAAATGGACATTTTATGATCTTGCTTAATGGTTTGAGGGAAAGATGACAGGTTAGCTAGATAGCTTAGGCTCCAATTGCTTCTCAAACTATAAAGCCTTGTGCTTCCCTTGTTAGTGGGAACATCATTACAATAGGTTAATATAGTCCATGGTAGTGGTTTGTACACTTTTGTTCAGGCCCTATTGGTGGCCAATGAGGTTATGGGAAGCAGTCTAGAGGTTGCTTTGCTCCTCACCCTCTTTTCAACTGAAGGTTGATGAACAGGGTGGTTCACAATACATTTTGAGGGTTGACAATGGTCTTTTGGGCCAAAGAGCTTTGGAAGCACTGTTCCACTACATCAAAAATAAGGTGCATTTACTAAAGGACATTTCCTCACCATAAGTAGCAGTGCACAATTGTACTAATGGACTAGTTTTTGGTCAGTTAAAGCAACACTGATTTCATCCCATACATAGCAAATCTGAGTTCTTAACAATGGATGATTCAAGCTTCTAGGAAGTGCACTCAATCTGCTTTTTCTTCTTGTTGTGGGTTTGATCCTGTTCCTACTGAAGTTAAAAGAAACAATCCTACCAGCTTCCATATGAAACAGAATTAAGCTACATATATTATATATGGGCGACACGTCCCCATGCAAGACTTCATAAGACACTGAAAACCCCTAAGTGAGGGATCAAGCGGTATACAAATTGTAGAAAAGATCTGCTAGTTTAGACTAAATTTCATTCTGTGCAGTTATATGTTTTACCCAAAGGAGCTCCGTGCTCATTTTTTCTAGGTAAAACCAAGATTATATTTGTTTAAAATTCATCATATTTTACATATTAGATATTAGGTATTAATGGATTCAGTAACAAGATTCAGGCATCGCAAAATCAGTGGATTAAAAACTTCCTAAGATTATCCTGCCTTTCAGCTCAGGCAACTTTTTGTCAACTTCGTAATCCTTAAATTAAGAAATGTAATCAGGTACAAATAATGGTAGATGGCAGAAGTTAGTGAAACAGCGCCGTGTTCCTAACCTTCTGAGCTCAGGAATTATGAGCTTCAGTACTAATATGAAAAATTAGTCTGTTCTTCTCTTTCAATGAAAATATTAATACAGCTTTTCCTAATTATGCAAGCAAGAACATCCAGAACATGAAATGCAACTAAGGTTAATTACAGAACGTTAGGGCCTAATTAAAATAAGTTTAAGATTAAGTCGGCAAAATTGAACTCGTATTTGTTTTTCTCTCAACCTCCAACTAGCATACTGTAAACTCTTGTAAATAAAAAAAAACAAACCCAAAAACCCTAGCAAGAGTAGCTCCAGTCTCATGACACCATTAATTAGGACCCGAGAACTTTGACCAATACCCAATGGTGCTAATTATAAAAACAAAACTCAAAATTGGAGGAGGATGTATCCTACTAAAAGGTGTATACTTAATTTAGCACTCATATATTCTTGTCAACATGTTTCACCTTGCATCTTGGATTCTCTCTGTTATTGGTGGTGAGGTTGGTTTAGGAAAAATCTGGATGATAACTAGACGATGTTACAACAGTTGATATAGTTATTGTTGGTGAAGAGGACTACCACCAGTGTGCTGGGAAATTACTTGGTACAGCTTTGTAGAGGGATGCTTATTCAATAAAAGGATAATTTGACTAACAACTGAAGTAGACATTACAGAGAAGTACTACATCTAATTAAAAAAAAGTGCTCATTCTGGGAAAAAAATATTTAGATACAAATAAATCCTCTGGGCTATCAACAGATAATGGTATGCGTTAATCAAAGTCAATCTGTGTCTTATTGCTTGTTGGCTGGTACCATTAAACGAAGGCATAATAGTGTGATAAACAGCCATCCGTGGGCATTAAGAATGAACATTTTTATAACATCTCCTTCACATTCTACTATATTTATTTTATTGAACTAAGCCAACCAAAGAAAAAAAAGATTTATGATGTAGACTCTCAAAGTGGTAGACGCATCATAGCTTGAGTCATTTAAAAGTAGTCTAAATTAAGCACTCCATAATATATTGCAGGAAACACTCTGGGATTGGCAAGGGAATGGATTATAAAACGCAAATGTCTTTTGAAATTTTCTGTTTATGGGCTCGTATCCTCTTGCAAGATGAACAACAGTTTACTTTAGGGGTATTCCCTTTGAAAACAATTGCAGGGTCAGGAGACATCAGTCGCACTGACCTCTAGGTCCTGATTTAGTAAAACCCTTCAGCATAAGCCTAATATTAATCACGTGAATAATCACAGCACTATTCTGCCAGTACTTAAGTGGGTGGTAATACTCGATTTAAGTCCATGAGATTTAAGCAAGAACTTGGCTGAACTGGGGCCTTTGGCCTCACAAGAATATGAATGATCAACAATGGCGACAGAATGAAGCCTCTCCTTTGGCCATGGCCGTTTCTGATCTAAACACATTTCTAATCCATTCTAAAACATCCTTGGTTAAAGATTAGCTTGCTGTAGGTGTAACAAAAATACTAATTGTGAAATGCCGTGCTTCAATATCCATAGTGCTATAACTGTCATGTATTAGCTAGTCATTGCACCTTTGTTGTCTACAGTATATTAATATAATAAAAGCAGCCCCCAAATCTCTCCCCTAAACACAGTGCAAACACCACACTAAATACTTTCCTGCTGTACAGCTACTGAGGCCAACGGTGCTATTCCTGGGATGAATTTATCCCTGCAGGCCTGTGGTTTCATTGCTGAGCAGAATTCCACTTTAAATTTTCATGAGTAAAAGTCCACTCGTCCCAGAGCACCACCAGTCCTCCATTCAGTACTTCCGTACTGCATTTACCGAGGCCAGAACAGAGGACAAAAGCATATCGCACAAAAAAATGTATTACACTGAATACCTTTTTTTCTCAGGTTATAACTGACAGAATTCACTCACGATGCACACATTAAAGGCTACTCTTCATAGGTAATGCTGAATGCAAAAACAGAAGCATGGGAAGGAGACAGTAAATATAAGACCCAAACCAACAGAGGAGCATGAGATTGAATTTCCTCCAAGAGCCTGTTTCACTATCTGCACAACTCCCCTTTCTTCATAGCTTAAACAAATCCATTAAAAGGCAATGATTTTCCATTTCTAGCAAAGCACTGGCAGTAACTATAACCCTGCCTGTATTGCTCTTGTCTGGGAGCCTTAACCAACAGCTGTCTGATTTATGTTATCGTTTTTACCCACGGCAGCAAATCTTCCTACAGAGAAAAACGTTGAGTACTCGCATGGCAAAAAGTGAATTTAAATCCAAGCATGGTCCTGAATAAAGGAAGAACAGGCCAAATGCTCACGAGCAAGCATGCGCCAACCCACCACAAAATTTCATGGCACGTGCAGTTGTATACGCCAGTTAGTTCTGCAGTGGTGCAAGCTACCACTTCAAGTCTACTATGCGCCGGATGCCCAACACCTCATTGCAGTGTGGAGCTCACTGGGGTTGCTCATCTGCTACCTGCTGAGCTCTCCATACTAAATCTGTGCCAGCAGAAGTCAGATGGCAAAATCCTGAGTTCAGGCCATGGAGGCTGTGTCCATATGAACGTGAACGTTTGCTTCCTCGGGGACAAGCAGCAGCGGCACAAGGTGCAATGCTGCTACTTGTCCCTGGGGAATACCTGTGCCATGCACCCTCTGGCACGTGGCAGGTTACCCCGGATGGCATAAGGGAGGCTGGGACCAGCAACTGCGCTGGCTCTAGTAGCTTTATTTGGGATCCTGGGGACCTCATGGAGCTGCAGTCATGGTGCTCCTGCAGCTGGAGCATGGTTCCAGGTGGCCAGGCTGGTTTTGGGTGGTGCGCACCATCACCACATGCACCACCCTACTTTTTTTGGTGTGGGTTTTTTTGATCTCTCAGGGTCAAACCCCCAGCCCCCATGCTGCAAGGTAGCAGCATGGGAAAATGCCTGCAGGTGCAGCGTGTGGCACCACAGACGGGTCAGCAGTGCCACATACCGTGTGTCCACGCTCGTCTGGACGTGGCCAGAGAGGCCAATGGGAGGAGATGCCAATCATAGGACAGAGTTCTGTGGAGCTTCTTTCCAGTCACCCCTGGGTAGGGATGAGCACAGAGGTGTACTTGGTAGGATAGTTAACTGTTACCCAAAGGCTCTTTGTAGAGGGGTACTTTTGGGAAATAATAACGGCTTCACACATGTCCTATGCCCATACAATCAGCTTACAGAAAAGCCTCTGTCAAATTGAATCTCAGGTTGATCACCGGTATACACAGTTCATTCAGATTCAGTGCAACAGCCAGTATCTACGCAAATATAAATGCAAGAATTTCCTTTAAATTTGAATACAGAATTTCCTGTGTTACTAAGCAGTCTATGCAATTATATTTACAGGCAATCACTTAAAAACAATGAGTATTTCATCTGGATTTAGAGGAAAATTATTATACATGTAAATCTAAAGTGATATATATGAAACGGCACCAGATGTACCATGGCAGAAATTTACCTTTAGTTTTTAGGGCTGTCCTGCTAGAGTTAAACTGAAGCCACATATTTTTAACAGTATTACATTTGTCAAGCTTTGTTTCCATCATTTGTCAGGGTGCCTCATATTGCTATTACAAGCAAAGTGCAATGATGGAAGGAGAGCAAGATAAATGGAATCCAGCATTAAATTTCTGATCTGTTCAAACCTATTTTTTGTCTTCAATAATTGTACACCGTTAACACAAGGCAGGCTTCTAGGTTATCTGCATTAATGGGAAAAAGGCAATTAAAGGTCCTTCCAACCAATGCAGAAAACTAATTTATTATTAGCAGTCTTTTCAAACATGGGGACCTGTCTACATTGAAACAATGCTGTCCCAGCATTGGTTTCGTTACAGTGTTCTTATAATGAATAAAACTAGAGTAATTAGTAGTGGCATCGTGGTGGAGAAAGTGGATCCTGGGGTCCCACTGGATCTTTGGCAAAGGCTCCATAAGGGAGGCACCATCCTGCTTACCACACTATATATATGTGTTTTTTCTTATACAACAAAAAGATCCAAAAAAAACCAAAACAAACAAACCAGAGTGGTAGGGAGGAGAATATCTTAAATCTATATTATTTTTCTCTTACTTAAATAACAAGACTACATCTCAGAATAGACACTACAAAGAGGAAACACTGATCTTGGAACTGGAGAAAGCGAACTGGGCTGATTCTGAGCCAAAGTACAGAGACAAGCACCGAAAACATCTGTTTCTACTAATACCCTTAACACACAATATCAAATCCTGGAGAAGGCCCACCTGACCCCCCCAGATGTTGCATAGAATAGGAAGTGCTAAAACAGAGCAATGCTGCCATTTAACAGCTGGTATGCTTTAACATATTGCGGTAGCGTCGTCCTTGAATCCAGAGGCCAAATTCAGTTCACTTAATCCGTGCGACTACTTCAAAAACAGGAAATCATTTTGTGAAATTTCAACTTTCTTTCTGTTCCTCAAGGTTTCACGTGGACTTATTTTCCAAGTTTTTAATGCTTTCTTTTATATACTATTTTACGGTACAATTGTTCAACCTGTCCTTTGCTAGGGATACAAATCCAGGACACAGAAAAAAGGGGAAAAAGCTGCAAGCATTTGAAAACAAAGTGCTATGGGAAATATTTGGTGCACTGCAAGAAAATGGAGTTTGGAGAAGGCATAATCACGAGCTGGTGGACCTGATGTCTTGAGCAAGATAAGAGTGCAGAGAATAAAACGCGCAGGGCATATCGCAAGAACCGATGAGAGAAGGCACGCGAGGCAGATTTTAGAAGTTGAGGTGAAGGGCATCAGGCCTCGAGCTGGACCAAAGCAAGAATGGGAAGATAACAGAGCAACAGATCTAGAACGGATAGGTGAAGAGGTGACAAGATGGAAGGAGAATGCTTAAGATGGGGAGGAGATGCATGGTTGTAGTTAAGGTGGGTATAGCCCTGTGGGGGGAGGAAGGAGAGAGAGAGATTTTTAGCCAAAGTTTTGTTTTGCTTTTTATTTTTAAATCCAATTAGTCCTTTTGGAACTTTCTGTTCACCAAATCTCAACATCCAGTTAGAAAAAGGCAACTTTCAGAAAGCAAAAATATCTGCATTTTTTTAAAAACAGTTACAGTAAAGAGACTGAAGGAGATGACATGGAGACTGCTTATCCTGTCACTAACTTTTTGGGAAAAATACATTTTTAAAAAAGTTATTTTTAATGGCACTGCTATTTACACATATATAGTTGAACCAGCTGTACAGTATTGGGCAAGTGGTTTTTTTATGGGTTTAAATGACAAGGCAGATCTTTTAAGGAACAATGGAAGCAATATCATATTAGGTTTTTCTGTATTAGCCAATGTCTGGGTTTTTTGGTTTTTCCTTGGGCTCATATAACAAGAAAGAAGGATGCTCTTCTGTGCTTCTAACACTGCGTACGCAGTAGTGCAGCCCAATGGAGAAACTTGTACGGCAGTTCTGCAGCTGGACTTTTTCCACTCATGTTGAAGGCAGGGTAGATTTGCACTTTAGACTAACAAACTCAGAGATGCAGAAGCTCCTAATTACCAATCTCCAGTCATGCTGCCAGAGCTACACTGATTTCTCATGTGAGATTCTAGTTGCTGTTCCCTCACCAAGAAACGAGTATTGTAAAAAGCAAAGTGCATTCTTGTCCCGGGGAAAAAAAATCCTAATTTGAAATACGAAAAAAAATATCACTAAGAGTGTGGTCCTTCTTAGCAAAATGAGGTAGTTTTAACAGCTAAAATGTAAATTATTCAACTCATTTTCCTTCACATTATACTACTTTATGCCTTTTTAAAAATATATATATAATTTGATGGTGACATACTTGCCCCTAAATCCATGTTCCTTATTCCAGTGTATTTTTTACTAATAGAGGAAGAGCACAGACCATTTGCAGACTCTTCCTCGGCCCGACGAGGGGTGTTTGTGCCCGAAAGCTTGCTAAGAAGAATTTTTCCAACTATATGAGTGGGTCTAATAAAAGAAATTGGATTGTCTCAAAGAACCTTGCCTGCCAGTGTCTTTAGACCAACATGGCTTCAGCCTACACCCTTGAAAATACAATGCCCATCAACACCACCATTTTTAGAAACAATCGACGCTGACTTCATCAGGAATAGCAGATGCTCCAAAATGATATTTTGCATTATGATGCTGCTCACTAACACTATTGAGGTGCCCAGGCAATTTGATTTCAGCTCTGATGAGGTTCTGCTGTCCTTACTTCTAGGAAGTAGCATTTTATTCACAAGTGCTACCAGCTGTGTCAGTGGAGCTATTCATAGAGCAAGATACTATTCAGCGTAATAGCAGCAGACTCCAGCCAGAGCTTTAACCTTTTTTGACAATATCAGAACAGTTTTAAGGGAAGGGGGTGGGAAGGAGATACTAATTTGCTGATAGTATCTGTATAATTATCCTGCTTTGCTGACAAGAGACAAGCCTGGCACATATATTCTCAGGTTGGAATAATGTTGTTCATTAAAAAAAAAAAAAGGAAGAAGAAGATAAACATACACAGAATTAATGCTTGTTTGTGTACTTATCTCTTTTGCAGAGAAAGTGCATGTCCCTCTGGATTAGCTATTATCACAAAGTGCTTTGTTCTTACCATAGTAGCTGTTAACATGTCATTATCCCAGAAGAGAGTGGCCCGAATGAAGGCAAACAAATGCAAGACCTTTGCCGCTTCTAGGCTTGAGAGCAGCCTAATAAGCAGAACAGATGAGTTGTTTGACAATCTAAAACATGGGCTGTGCTGCCCAAAGTGCTCTGTTGAAAATAAAATAATTAGTGGGCGCATCTACACGTGCAATTAATACAAAGCAACGAATACTGGTGCTTATCATGTTGTTTCAGTGTGCACCTGGGACTGCAGCATGTTGAACCGGGTCGGAGCAGCCCAGGCTGACAGAGGGTCTGGAGGGTCAACCTGCTACAGAGGGGCTGGCTGGGGCACAAGCGTGGTAGCAAGCAGGCAGCCCCTGAGCTGAAGTAACCTCATGTCCCAGCCAGCCCCGTCGGCATCTACACGTGCATTGCTGTGCACTAAAAAACTCTGCAACAGGATAGTACTTGCATTTACAAATACTACCCTGCCGTGGAGTTTATTATTTTACTGTAATCTAATACAGCGGCAAGTGTAGATGCTGAGGTGTTGGCTGCAGAGCTAATTAGGAAGCTCCGCAGTAAATGCATGATATTATAATGCTAGAGATAGGGTAGTAAATAAAATACAGATCTTAATCATCTGGGATGGCCTCTCTCAGAGGCTCAACTACAACTAAAAGACAAAAGTTTGCATCTCAGTTCTGTTATTTGGACTCGTCTTTCAAAGACATCATGCATTTGTATAGAGGCTTATGTCCAGGAGCACGCCAAAAATGCTTTGCAAACTGCAGTCTGCATTCAAGTTCCATTGACTTCATAAGACCAATTATATAAAGTTGCTTGGGAAATATTGTCGATACAGAGCGGGGCTAGACTATCACACAGGGAGAATGCGGTGGCCTTGCAGACTGGAGAAATAAACACAAGATGAAATGTAAAAAATCAGAGTGCAAAGTCTCGCACCTAGGGACTTAGACCAAGAACTTTGTCCCTCAGCTCGGGGGTCATCCACTGAAGGTGATGGAGGGTGAGAGGGAACCGGGAGTCAATACAGTTTCCAGGACAACTGCAACCTGCCCACGGGATGTAGCCATGAAACAAGTGAATGATATATACCAGGCAATGCATTTTCAGAAGAGATGGGGCACTGGTACAAAGCACCGGTGAGATCTCATGTGCAATACTGGGTACTCCTCAGGTCACCTAAGTTAAAAAAAAGGGTAATTAAAACTGGAAAGGAGGATTACAAGAAAGATTGGCCCAACAGACAATACATGTGTCTTAGAAGAGGGGATTACAGGAGCCTGACTTGTTCAGCCTAATTCAAAGGCTGGGTCAATACACTTGCAGGACAGATAGGAGAACTCTTTAAGTTAAATGTATTGGGATAAGATGAAATGAGTATAAGCTAGTTCTGACTAACTTTAGACAGGAAATTGAGAGAAGGTTTCTACCCAGCTGAGGAGTGAAGTTTCAAAACAGCTTTCCAATTTTGGGGTAGCAAGGGCAAGGAACCTAATTTGTTTCAAGGTGGCATTTAATAAGCTCATGGAAGGTATTGTATGACTCCTGGAGCTGGAAATGAAAGCCTGTGATATGAGGCCTGAAGTGTTCAATTTGCTGGTATCCCCATGGGGTGACTGAAAGAAGGCTTGATTGCAGTGTGTGGGCTGCTGGCATGCAAGGGAGGTGGCTAGTAGTGAGAGGTTTTTTGACCTTGCTGATGGTGCACAGTAAGATTTCTAAATACAGATATATCATAGTTAATTACTTCTGTGCTTCAAAGTTTCCCCTGTGTTTTTCCTTTTTTTTCTTCTTCTTTTTTTAAAAACTTAAGCTGTTCTCCTTCCCTCTTCTGGTCAGCCTGATCAGGCATAGCTCCTTCTTTCCTTTTCTCATTCCTCTGCAGCATGAAATGCAGAGCAGCGTTTCTTGCCAGGGATCGTCTGGGTGCATTTCACTTCTCTTCCATGCCATGCGACTCCATGGGGAAACTGCAGTGAGGAGTGCAGTAAGTAGGAGCGACTAAAGAAGCGGGGGACGTTCAGACCTCCAGAGAGGTCCCTACAGGTTGGACTGGACTTTCGGTGCCGGATGGCAATTGCCTTTTGGCTCCAACTCTCCCCTCTGCTTCCCAAGGGGTCTTCACACCTGCTGCAGACCTTTTCCCCTCCCTTTTTCTTTCCTTGTAGCCTATCCTTTCCTAAATAGTCTATCTTTAAAAGATGAGAACCACCCCCTGCCAACAACTTCACTGAGATGTGGCAGTTGTCTACAGACTGCCTGTACATAAACAGAGGAGGGGAAGTAGAGGTGTTGTGTTAGGGGAATACTTTCATAGTCACAGACAATGAGGTCTGAAGGGACCTCAGGAGGTCACATCTAGTCCAACCCCCTGAGCAAATCCAACCCCCTGAGCAAAGCAGGACCAGCCCCAACTACATCATCCCAGCCAAGACTTTGTCTAGCCAGGTCTTCAAAACCTCCCAGGATGGACATGCCACCATGTCTCTGGGTAACCTGTTCCAGTGTTTCACCACCCTCCTAGTCAGGAAGTTTTTTTCCTAATATCCAACCTCAACTTCCCTTGCTGCAGCTTGAGCCCATTGCTCCTTGTTCTGTCACCTGCCCCCGAGGACAGTCCAGCTCCATCCTCTTTGCAACCCCCCTGCAGGGAGCTGAAGGCTGCTGTTAAATTCCCCCTCAGTCTTCTCTTCTGCAGACTAAATCAGCCCAATTCCCTGAGCCTTTCCTGATAAGTCCTGTCCCTGAGCCCCCAACCATTTTCACTGTCCTCTGCTGAACTCTCTCCAATTTGTCCATATCTTTTCTACAGTGGGGAGCCCAAAACCAGACACAGGACTCTAGATGTGGCCTCACCAGGGCTGAATAGAGGGGAAGATTCATTTCCCTTGACCTCCTGGCAATGATCCTACCAATGCAGCCCAATATACTGTTAGCCTTCTTGGCAACAAGGGCATTTTTTGTGCCTATCCCAGAGATAGACTTACGTCTTTAAATTGGATAAGGCAAGAATAAATTGAAACAGGCGTGAAGGAAACCCAAGCAGAACATGAAGATCATCTTAAGAGGTGAAAGGCAAAGACCCCTGCATGGAAAACAGGCAAAAATGCTTAAGGAGAGTGATGAAGCTTCCTCTGAGCAAGTAGGAACAAGCCCACAGAAAACCAGCTTAAGCCCTCATTACAGCTGCATGACACCAAGATTTTTAGACCAGCTGGCTGGGATGCCACATTTTAAAAACAGGTGAAGCCAGAGATGCAGATGGAAGAGGAAAAGGCATGCTGACACTCTTGTGCAGTAGGAGCCACAAATTAGCCCCATACCCTCCCCAAGTACCACTCTGATCCTGGTCCAATCTGCTGCTCTGCTTTCTGCTCCCTGCCCTGTGCTCACTGCTCAATCTGCTGCTCTGCTTTCTACTGAATAGACTGGACTGAAGCCAGAAAGCCAAATATCCCATAGACTTAAAAGGTCTCAGGACTATTATTAAAAAAAAAGAAAAGCCCTACTAACTTCCCTCTCCATATCATGAACAAGTGCCCCACAACAGACTGTTGACCAGAAATATTTTATATTTGAGGCATTCACAGAAAATCTTCCATGAAGGCCAGTTCTAGGGATATAAAAGGCTAGAACACAGCTGGCATAAATTGATTACTTTCAAATCTGTGTAGCTCTGCTGATTTATGCTAGCTGAGTATCTGGCTCATTGCCTTATAGGGGCTCTTCAAGGAACATATGGCTTCCATAGAGAGCAATGCACAGTATTTTCAGATATGCAGGAGAGGAATCAGTGATACAAAGGGCTTTTTTCTTTTCTTTTCTTTTAAAGGGGAGGCAGGAAGGGAATTACAAGTCTTCAAGAGTTCTGCAGAAGATGTGCAGCCCACGTACTTTAAATGGCTATACGATACATATGGAGAAGGAAGAGGGAAGATATCCTCTATGCACTTCCGTATACCATGTGTATATGGTATCTTGGAATAATGATGCTGCCAATAAGTGGCCCTTAATCTCCTCTGACCATGATCTCATCCACGGCTTGTGTATACTTTGAAGGTGCCCACTGTGGAGATGAACTTCAAACTGCACTTTGGGTTGCACTGTTCCCCAAAGAAGACATCCAAAGTCCAGTTTTCTGTCTACTTACTGGCCTCATGATTCAATTTTTTGAGGGATATTCATAAACATGGATGTGGGTGCTTGACCTTTCTCCTAGTAACCTTTTCTCTCCTGTAGCAATCTCATTTTCAACCTCACAGACTGTATCTACACATGTGCATTTACTGCTCAATAACTAAAATTAGTGTGTAGTATGGGTGCATGTTTACACACTCACACCTGTATTGTGAAGTAAATATGGTGACTTGTGTCAACTTGAGAGTAAATTTGATGCCTGATTGATGCAGGCATGATGCAGGCATCAAATTTACACCCAATTAGTTACTGCAGAGTAACACATGTAGATGCCTTACTGAGCAGTAACACTGAGTGTCGACTAACTTGGGACTAACTTTAATGTACTTTAATGCCTCCATGTGTAGACACCAGCGTATTCCTGCTTACTGAGCAGTACATTTCTGCACAGGAAATTTAAGCCAGCATAAATGCATGTGTAGATGCCAGCCCACAGTGCTGGTGACTTCTATGAACTGACACACGTGAAAATTTGAGCCAAGTTTTAGTCTCTGAAAAAAAAGCCTTGGCCCCAGCAACAGAAATAGGGTGTTGCTGACTTAAACCTTGAATCTGGCTTTCTGTAAGCAAAAAGGAATCACCATGTTTGGAGGATAATAAAACCATTATTGCTTTAACTCTCTACCATAGTACCTATCCTCAGTGCACTGCCACATGACTCGCTCTGCACTTGATGCTTCTGCTTAAATAAACCCCAATTACCAAGAGATGTATATGTAACTGAAACTAAAATAAATACAGGAATCCACATGTTAAATAAACTCTTTTCCTGATGTGGCCATTGCATCATTGTGTTGCATTTAACCAGTAGCGTGCTGTACGCAGCCGTGAAAAGAAGTTCGTCTCTTTTCATGTCATCTTTCATTCAGAATCAGCAAGACACATAGTTGGGGTGGGGGGAATCCTTCTTTCCTTCAGTGGTCATCAAATCTTGCTACTGATAAGAACTGGATATTATATGCGTAGCTTGGCTTAATGGTAGATGGGAAGAAAGAGAAAAAAAGTAATCTAATGTAAGTATTTGAAAGTTATAAGCAGAGCAGTGTTAGTTTTGGTCCGAATGAATGTATGGGACTTAATTCCAATGGGGCCAATAATAGTCACTCTTACATGCCCATAACAAGAAGCAACTGGACAAATGTAGGGAAAAACTTACTTAATATTAGGAAACACTTCCTAATGAGAAATACTACATCACAGGTAAAGCCCCTTACGACAGACTGGACAAGTTACTACAAAACATAATGTCAGCAACAAGCCAGCAAATACAGCTGGCCCATGAGAGAAATAATATAACCCAAGATAAGTCCTTCCTGTTTTTACTACAAAGAGGTATATTTAAAAATAAATTCATATTATAGAACAGAATTGCTCCTGCTGCCTAAAGACCTTTTTTCTGCTGTTAATAATACCAGAAGTGCGCTTTTTACTAATTTATTCCTCCTGCTTCCACTCCAGGAACTTCGCTGTGACAGTGGGAGTGGGATTTTCTCCTCGCTTGGTATCACAAAGAGAATGATTAACTCCATTTCTATTGTGCTCTTGAAAATACACGCTATGTGCAGATATTACGGAGGGTGGAATCTGGCATGGAGAATATTACCGAAGTTGGTTTGTGAAGCATTGAGAACGCATCTTGACTTTCTGCTTTTAAGTTGATTTTGCAGGGCTGGCAGACAGCAACTATTTATTTACTGGGCAAATTTGATCAGGAAGTCATTGAGACAATGTCATTTCTACCATCTCTTTTCAGAGTACAACTACACGATTTCTCCAAATGGATGTTTTAAAAAAAAAGCCAGCGACTTTTGTGCCAAAGCCTGGTTCTTCAGAAATCTAAATATATCATGATTAGATATGCTCTATTTCTGGACTGGAATAAAGAAAAATATATGAATACAAGCACAAATTAGCAGTAGTGCATAAATGACATGTATATATGGCATCAAAAATAAGGGATGCAGATAAACCAGTATTATTAGAGTAACAGTGGGTTATTATTAGTAGTATTTTTATGCAAAAATCTCCGATTAAATAAATAAGGACACAAGACAAAAAAGTTATTATATAACTGGAATTTGTTTTTGGCATGGTGTGTATATACCTATGACAATATCCTGTGGGAAGTGAGATATAGAAATAGAATAGCATTAACAATTTTAATTGATGCAAATGATCTTCCTTCCGTTGGAGAGGAATGGAACATATTTTTCTCAGAAACCTTTACAAAAATAATCAAAATTCCACATTATTTACTCATATGTATTAAATAGCTGAAAGGATCTATTCAGGGCTCTGAATGATTTTGCAATATATTACAAGGAGAAGCCAAACACTGCAGACAGGAATAAATATGGTCTCCTCTCTGAACCCAAGAGGAGGATGGGGAAATACTACAGGCATATAGGACATGACTGGTGAGGAGAGGCTGAGGGAAATGGGCTGATTGAGTCTGCAGAAAAGAAGACCGAGGAGGGGTTGAATAGCAGCCTTCACCTCCCTGCAGGAGGGCTGCAAAGAGGATGAAGCTGGACTATCCTTCGTGGGGGCAGATGACAGGACAAGGAGCAACGAGCTCAAGCTGCAGCAAGGGAAGTTGAGGTTAGATATTAGGGAAAAAAATTTCCTCGGTAGGAGGGTAGTAAAGGACCGGAATAGGCTCCCCAGAGAGGTGGTGGGTTTTCCATCCTTGGAAGTGTTTAAGATCCAGCTAAACAAAGCGTTGGCCGGGATGATGTAGTTGGGGCTGGTCCTGCTTGGACTAGATGCGACCTCCTGAGGTCCCTTCAACCCTCATTTCCTGTGATTCTTTGATAATTAACAGCATGATAAAATGAGGAATAAGCCCCAAAGTTATTCCACAGACAATGTGTAGTGATGTTATGGTTTGTTCCTATCATACCATTAGCTGAACATGTGGCCAGGGGCTCCCCCACGGCTGGGAGCCCTGTCAGCTGACAGAGGCACCATCTGCGCCTGGGAGTTATGATCTTGGGCTCCCCCTTTACTGTCAGTACGGCGTGACTGGATCTGATGTTGGATCCCACAATCACACCTCCTGCCTTGCACATGTGGAATGGAGGACGGCACATTCAATCTTGCATTCAATCCTATCACTCCTTTACCTGAATGCCCGGCAGGGAGCTTGGAAACATTACCGCAGATCCACTTGCAAGCAACTGACAGCGGCTGTGCAAGAATTAGAAATGTGATGGAAAGGCGAAGCAACCAGCCCCTGATTTAATATTTCCTTCAAGCAAACAGGCACTGTATTCAGCTCACAACAGGAACCTAAATATGTGGTGTGCAGAGACAGGGCTATTTGCAATGGCATGGCTATGACCCCTTTTACTTCCAGAGGCTGCTCTCTCCTTCCTACACTAATAGTGAGTTGCAGCTGAGGATCAGTGAACACAGGTGCATTGGTCAGTCCTCCTGCTCCACCCTCAGTCTCCTCTGAAAGCAAAATTTCTCCATCTCATTGAAGCTGGAAGTGCAATCACTCCTTGCTACTAAAGCAGGCAAATGGACTGAAACACCTTAGTGACATTTGCCTTCTGCGCCCAAACACCGCCCATCTACGGTGTCCAGTGCTGGGAGCGGAGAACGCGTCCAGTAGCCGACTACAAGCTCTCCATCACACATCCTAACAACACCGAGTCTCACTATCTGAGCCACCAGGAGCATTAAGGCCACCTGTTAAACTTCTTTAGAGTCCAATGTGTTAAAACACATTAAACTGCAACAGTAAATAAATAATTGCCGATTCAACACTGCTCTCAACTGCCGAGCACTTCTGCCTCCCTGACTGTAACAGTTAATGTCAGCACTTAATGCCCTAAGTAGTGGAAAGGGAAACTATGCTACAGTAGACAAATGCAGTCAATTTTAACTTAAAGGTGTACACAAACTGCAGCTCCGTGTTGCCTCAGCTGTCCTGTTCTCAGACTGCAATTATATCTCCATTGGTCAAAGCAGCAGGGGCATCGTTTGTCATCCTAAGCAATGCTGGAGCGCTGTGAAACTGGGCTGTTTGGAAAAAAATGCAGCTGTAGCAGAACATATGTATAGCAAACAGCATGAAATGAACTGGCTGTAAGCCAGCATGTGGGGAGGGGGGAACATCCCCAAGAATATAAATGAGAAAATTCATAGAGAACTGCACTCAAAAGACTCCTAGTGATTCATCCTGACCGGCTTTAAAGGTCAGGGTGGCAATAATCCGTCTTCTTTAAGCAGCATCTTAATCAACGTTGAGCTCTTTTTCTCACTCAGTGAGCAATGAGTTTTGCAGCTTTAAAACCATTATTTATTTTTATATTATTGAATTGCTGTTGGGTTCTTAAATGTACCATAATTAAAAGGAGGGTGTGTGCGTGTGTGTACCTGCACGTGTGCGTGTCTGTGAACTGTTGCAATACATGGGCAGATCCAGGGTCGTGGTGATGGGGATTTGGCCCCATTCCTGTCGGCTGCGTGGTGCATAATCTGTGAAGACTGGCCATTTTACATGTGCAACACAGCTGGACAGGGTGAGGGCTCAACTTCTCGCTGTGATCCTAAATGCCAGGGAGCCCTCAGAGCTCCCTGCCTGTCATCACAGCTCCACGTGTGCTGTGAGCTTTCCCCTGATTGTGTGTATACGTGTGTGCATATGCACACACACGCTTGAGTCCATCACTTACATTCAACGATATACATAGTTTTTTTACACTCGCATACATATTATAAAAGCAAAGACACATGACTGTAGACATATTCTGTTTTGCCTTTGCATTTGAAGGGTAAAACAAATGCATGCAAATGCAGATGCTCTCCTGATTTCTGCTTGCATCCCAGAACAGACCAGGCATAAGAAATCGATAGCAAAACACAGGGCCAGCTTCGATCCCAGCCTTTCAGGTGTGCAAGTGTGATGCTTTTCCACTGTGCTTGAGTCCCTGAAGACCTGTTAATGGAAAAGGTGGGTGGGCGTGCTTGCTGCTTTTTGGTGACTCAGTCTTAAGCGTAAGATGGATGTGTGTCACACAAGTGGATACAGTCATGGAGCGTAAGGACCTGATCAGGGTGGAACAGAATCCCAATTAGGCACCGGAAGTTCCCTGAGGTGCCTAATAGGTGAGACAGCATCTGCTCTCCAGGGTCAACATTTCTTTGTTCTTTCTGGGTTTTGCATTTATTCTTAATTTATACTGAAATTGTACTGTTTACTATCTGATGCCTTCTAAGCATAATCAAGAACAAGTCAAGATGCCCATGAATTCAGGTGGGATACAGCTGCATAAGGCAAAAAACACACTCAGCAAACCGCTCAAAAGATAACTATGAAAACAAAAAAAGAAAGATACCTGGGAAAACACACTTCCCTGACTTTTCATCCGCGTTGCATCAGAGACCTACATGGTTTCAAGAGTACAGCTTGACTTTTAAATAAAAGTAATGCTTTTTTTTTCAAACAGCCGGTCCACTTAATGCTACCATGTAAACATCTGTTCACATTCACGCATGCAAATAAATGCATCCACTAGTAAGTCTCTCAGGCTCAGATTAATCTTTATCAGGTTTCCCCAGTGCCACTGAGGCAGAGGCCAACAACAAGGAGGAGGAAAAATATCTTTAAATTTCCTTGAGAAATGGTACTAGGAAAAAGCTCTGGATGGTTTAAAATGTCAAATAAATACATTTCATTTGCATGTTTCAGTTCCCCCCGCCTGGCTCTTTGCAGCCGCTTTTGCTCAAGTCCCATATTTTTACGTCTCGTTATTTGAAGGGCTACTGGGCTGATTTACTTCCTCCTCACTTGATTGCTTTTTTGAAGTACTAGGTAGAGCCTGCTGGAGTCACGGTGAGCCTTGACTTTGATTCAAACAGGTGAAGGATTAGGCTTGCTATGTGCCTCATTAGATGCACGACTGCAGCACCTTCTCCGATTCTGCTGAACTTTCCCTTTTGAGCAAATGCAGCAGGTAAACTCAAAAGCCATGAAATGTCACTATTAAAGGTGGACACTTAAACTAAGGTACCTGACGAATTAGCCCTTTCTTCCAAAGGCGTCTTAAAAAAAAAATGCAACCCTGAGAGATTTCCTCTGGCTAGCCGTGCTCATTCCAAAGTCAAAAAGAGAAAGCTAAGGTTATTGTTTTCCGTGTGAAGTCCAAATATGCTGAAAAAGCATATTATTCCCCAGACTTGCAACTTTATTGTTTTTATAATTCACAGCTAAGGTCACAAGATGTCAATTGAATATGTTCTTCTGTAGCACCACTCATGTCGCCATTCTAGTCCAAGTCCTAAACGCTCCTTGATTGCTTCAGTTTCTATTTCCAGCCGTATGATTTAGCACTCCTAGAAGAGAGAGAGTCTACCAATTAAGACACAGACTAGAAAGTACATTTGTGTCTTGTTCCTAGCTCTGTTATAAACTTGGAAATAATTTAAGTCAGTTATAATCGCTCTGGACCTCAGCTTTTGTATCTGAAAAATAAATGGGATTAATATGTCCTGTCTACTCCAAAAGGACAGGTTCACTCAACAGAACCAATGAAGCCGGCACAGGACAAAGTGTGGGGTACTGTGGGATTTCTCTAGTATTTTTAGAGAAATCTGATCCTGCTGGCATGGTGGTGTCATCTCCATTTCGGCGTATCCTGACACGTCCAAATAAGCTGGCAAACATAGGAAAGGAAAAGAGAAATCGCCCTTGCTCACATTCCCATTCACACTGTAACTGGAGAGTTAAATTCATAACTTGACAGACCAGGTTCTTTGGGCAAATGTGATACCTTTTATTAGAGCAACTCCAATAGTTGGAAAAATTCTTCTTAGCAAGCTTCCAGGCCCAACCGCCCTTCACAACGTGTCATTTCCATTTGCTCTTATTCCATTCTACGCCGGTTTTTACCCCGCGCCCATCACCTATTAACACTTCTACATTCCCTCTTGAAGCACGCGGCTTTATGAGTTATTTTCTCTTTTAAAGTGAGCTTCCCTAAGCCTTTCTGGGGGGGGTTGGGGAGGACGGCATATAAATCTAATAAATAAATAGAAAACAAACTGTCTTCCCAACGTGAGCAGCTTGCATTGCAATTGTATGAGGCATCCCTCTCTGTCAAACAGACACACACACACACACACACACGCTAGGCAATTCTTAAAAGGAAAAGTTAAGTTTTGGGGTGTTTTTCCTTAAAGTGAGATTGACTGAAGTCCTGGCAGAACATCCATCTCTAAGCCACATTTAAAACACGGAGGCAGAGGGGCAAAAAAAAAAAATCTAGGTGTAATAAATGGTGAGCAAATACATCCACACTGTAAACAAAGCTAAAAGGGGACTTCAGCCAAGAGAGTGGAAAAGTTTAAGGGCCCTGCCTTTGCTTTGCACTGCATCTTCGGTAGCCACTCTCAGCTGCGCACACTACATACGAAGCGGTGTAGACATGTGTTAGGCCATGCAGCCCTTCATTCGTCTCTGCAGGTTGTGAAGCAAGGAGGTATCAAGGTCCAAGAGTTTGGGTTAATGTTGGTTCAGTGGGTAGGGGGCTAAACAGAATTCAGGAGACCTTATCCAGTACCGACCTCGCATGCTTCGTTAGCAATATACTTTACTTCGGTTCCCCCTGTTTAGTAAGATTATATCTTCAGGGTAAGAAATGCCGCTGAACAAAAATCAAACACTGGGGTCTGGGACAGACATTCGATATATTGCTCTAATCTAAACCCAGTAAGTCTAATACTACATCCAGGTTTATCTTAGACTGACCGGGTTCCACCGTTTTGAAATCTATCCGCGCTGAACTTCTGCTCTGTTACAGGTTTAGACTGGTTTCTGATCACTTATACCAGTTTCTGTGCAATGTCTGTACCTGGCCAAAAAGGCTGTAGTCTTGGCAGGAGTCTCTAGGTGAAACCATAACATCAATGGCAGCAAGGGCCTTGCTCGAAACCTGTTGGAGTTAATGGGCATATTTCCCTTAAAAGGAAATGTTCAACATGGAAAGATCTAAAGATATTAGAAGTTGATGGTATTTGCAATAGATAGCTTTCCCAGCAGTGGAGAGGATGACATCAGCTGGTCAAACAATGACCAAAGGAAACCTATGGAGAAGACTGGCCAGAAACTGCCAAAAAAGAGGACAAAAGTCAGCATATAGCCCTCCTCTGAGAAAGGGATGCAGACAATGACATTTTCATATAAAAAAAACACATTCGTGTTGTTTTGACCAGACAATTGTCATTTCCTGTCATTTAATTAATGTTTCATTTAAGCAGCCATAATTGTCCTCTGGGTATTATCTTAAATACATTAAGAATGGAATCGAAGGCTTTCACCACGTAATAGCTGGACACTTTTTTCAAAGCTCCTTTCTGTCTGTGAATTATTCATAATACACTTCAAATGGGCTCTTCTGGATAAGCTAATTGACCTTGTCTGCATGAAGCACCCACTGCCTTCCTTGGGATAATTAATTCTGTGATGTGGTCCATTATTTAAAGGTAATGACTTTTCTTTAGGTTAGGCAATATATTATTATTACTGCTTAACCAGTCACTTAATTCTGCACTTAGAACATGCAAGTTTTCACCCTTTTGCAAAGGGTGACATTACCTCTAGTAATGTCATGTCTTAACAAGCCACTCTTTTGAAATTACAGGTACAAATTAATTAGGCCAAATGAAATGACATGCACATGCACCCACTCACAAACCCAAAATAAAACACACATCCAGAGGAATCAACTCTTGCACCAACTTTCCAACACTTACCACTTTGATTGTAACCCCAGCCGGTTGTTCCACAATTGTGTGGATATACGAAACCAATTTATTTAGCTAACTAAATATGCAGGTGCAAATTCTGTTTGCTGACTGTGGGTTTTCCTTAGGTCTGACATTTCAATTCTGCAATTAGCATTTACAGTTGACTACTGGAGTGAAGCGTATTGCTGTATATTTTCAGAAACAATTCAACCAGAGTCCAAGATATGTTAGTGTTTCTCACATGCATTGGCCCTAAATCCATTTTAGTCAGGCATTATTTACAAGCTGATGCACTATTTCTTTTCCAAATGCCAGCTCCTCGCATCAGTAGCCCATTCCAGCTGGCCAGTCCCACATTTACTGGATTGGCCCCCACAGCTTGATGGTCCCAATTTTAAAGAAACCTTTGCATCCATCATTCCTTCATCTGCACTTCTCTGATGTAGTTGAGCACTGGGGCTTTGGACTTTTGATTCCTGAAGTGCTGCAGACTTTAAACTCTGGTGCTAAGCACAGTATTCAGTCATTGCTGGGCCACTAGCTCCACTTGTTTCCTTGCCGCACAATGCACTTCACGTGGCTCAGCATTTAAACTTCCGTTTAATACCATTTCATTATATACTCCTCATCCTACAGTCTTTATGGAGCACTGGCCTAAGTGAGCATGTTAGCTATCTGAAACTGCTTAATTCATTTATACACACGTAAGGCCACCTGTGAACTATTTCAACTATTTTGGCTCTGGTTGTTTGAATAATAGTAACTTGAAATAAGAAACTGAATCTGCCCTCAGCAGGGGACTGACTCGGTGACTTTGTGAGGTCCCATCCAGCCCTACGTCCCTATGATCCTAGAGCACCACCTCTGATTTGTATTAGATGATTAACAATAGAAAGAAACACCTCAAAGATTCAAAGGATGGCAGATTGGGCATTTCCCTCTCTAATTGTGCATAGACGCCATTTTGCATAAGTGTTCAGGTACCTCTCAGTTTCCAGGAACCCTTTTAATATATCATATCTGTATTACAAAATATTATTCAAAATCACATATTTGTAATAACACAGACATACAAATAATATTCTTTTTCTAAACTAATTATATATATAACATATTCAAGAGGTTCCTAGAATGTGAAAGATCCCTGACTACTACTGGAAATATATATCCATGCACAGGATTTTACACACACGCATATACGCATATACAGCGCTCCTCTGATTGCCCATGAACAATGTTCAGAGAGGGCTGTGACTGCCATTAAAGTGAAACTGAAAATTTATTTTCAGCCAAATGTCCAGAAATAGAAACATTCCCTCACATCTTTTTTTCACTCATGTAAATTCCCCATGGAAGAAATAACCCACACATCTTTATCTGAAGTAACACCATTTATAATGCACACAAAGATTCCCATGGAGTTGAGCTATAATTTGTTGCTGTTTATCGCTTCACTTGAGCTCAAACCAACCCAAGAAAGTTTTGTCTTCATCAAGATTATTTGCAACGCCTGTATGTGCTGAATCATACCTTATTGTGGTTTACGGGTTTCATTTGAGTAACCACAGGTGTATACTACACTTTGATAACGGCTCATGTATTGTTATGCCATTATGTTTATCCATTAGTTTCTCTTTTCATGCCACAACCCAATTACTACAGTATTACAATGGGTCTAATGGGCTGTTTCACTTTGTTCCTTTATCTATTCATTCTGATAATGGTGCATTTCATGGAATATAAATTTCATCCTTTGAAAACATGACATTTTTTAGTACAACATGGCTAGACATATCTCTGAGCCTTGTAGGGAAGTGAGATGAATGGTCCATGGTGGCATTTTGGGAGGACCATATCTCTCCTCTAGAGGCATCAGTTGTGGATAAAGTGATTACTCTGCCAAGAAGAGGAGGTGATTATTCAGTCAATAAAATCCTGGTCTATTTAGCAGAGACTCCTATTGTTCTTTGATGGACTGGAGCCCCCAGTCTGTCTTGTAGATGTAGTAAATGGTACGCAACATTAATTCCCTTTGCCAGAATTGAGGATTTACATGTTCCCTGGGAATGAAATACCCAGAAATCAGAAGCAGCAGCAGCAACAAGGTTAACAAACTGTCTCTAAATGATACTAACTGACAAGAGGCCTTAGTAAGTTCAGGTATGGATGGTAAAAGGATGGAAAGGGGCAAGAGAAAGCCACTGTGTACTCAGCTACATGATTTGGCAACATAACCTACCATCCCATGCTCCATCAAGACAACAACACTTGATGACAATGACATCTCAAAGTAGGAATGGTCCTCAGCATCCTGACAAGCTAATAATGTGGTTCTCATCTGGGAAAAATCTGGAAGCCTTGCTTCAATAATTCATAGTATTGCCAATCAGAAATAACTGAATGGAAGTGTCTGAAAAACACTTAGTCTTGACAAAGAAGATGCCAAGTGAGAAGTGGCTCTGCCCTGCTAGTAGACAGAATGATCAGTTTGCCCTCATGAGCAAGGTGCATTTATTCTTCATAGGCTTCTCTCCCTCTCAAAGTCACAATTAAAGTAAGGGACAAAAAGAAAAAAGGTGGCATTTAAAATGCACTCTTACATACCATTCAAGCCTTTTCTTCCCTCATATACCTCCATTCTCTCTACATGGGAACTTCTGAAGGGACTGGACATATTTAAATCAGCCGGTCCGGACAATCTCTACCGCCGAGCGCTGAGGGAACTAGCTGCGGTCATTGCAGGACCCCGACATGGCTGTACGAGCCCTTGTGGTGCTCTGGTGTGGTGCCGGAGGGCTGGAAGAGGGCCAATGTGGTTCCCATCTTCAAAAAAGGGAGGAAGGAGGACCCGGGAAGCTATAGACCAGTTAGTCTTACCTCGATCCTGGGGAAGCTTTCTGAGAGAGTTATTCTGGCACATGTCCACGAGGGGCCAGGAGGGGAGGTTATGCTTAGGGGCAACCAACATGGGTTCATCAGTGGCAGGTCCTGTCAGACCAACCTGGTGCCTTCTACGACCAGCTCACCAAATCCTTAGACACCGGGGTAGCAGTGGATATCGTCTTCCTGGACTTTCGGGAGGCCTTCAACACTGTCTCTCACCCCGTTCACATTAAGAAACTGGGGGGCTGTGGTGTTGACACCCACACAGTCAGATGTGTCGCCAACTGGCTGGAGGGCCACGCTCAGAGGGTGGTGGTGGATGGGACAATTTTGACCTGCAGGGATGTGGGCAGTGGGGTCCCCCAGGGCTCGGTCCTCGGGCCCGCACTGTTCAACATCTTCATCAGTGACTTGGACAAGGGGGTAAAAAGCACCATGTTCAAATTTGCAGATGACATTAAGATGTGGGGGGACGTGGGCACACTAGAAGGAAAGAATAGGCTGCAATCAGACCTGGACAGGTTACAGGGGTGGGCAGATGAGAACAGGATGGGATTCAACACTGACAAGTGCAAGGTGCTGCACCTGGGGAAGAAGAACCAGCACCATACCTAGAGGCTGGGGAGCTCCCTTCTCATCAGGGCAGAGGCAGAAAAGGATCTGGGAGTCATCATTGATGCCAAGATGAACATGGGCCGGCAGTGTGGGGACGCGGTCAGGAAGGCCAACCGCACCTTGTCATGCATCCACAGATGCATCTCGAGCAGGTCCAGGGAGGTGATCCTCCCCCTCTATACGGCACTGGTCAGGCCGCAGCTGGAGTACTGCATCCAGTTCTGGGCGCCGCACTTCAGGAGGGATGTGGACAGCATGGAGAGGGGTCCAGAGGAGGCCACTCGCATGATCAGGGGGCAGCAGGGCAGGCCCTATGAGGAGAGGCGACAGGACCTGAACCTGTTCAGCCTCCACAAGAGAAGGCTGAGGGGGGATCTTGTGGCCTGTTACAAACTAGTCAGAGGGGACCAGCAGGCACTGGGGGAGTCCCTGTGCCCCTGAGCACTGCCAGGAGTGACCAGGAATAACAGTCACAAGCTGGCAAAGGGGAGATTTAGGCTAGACATCAGGAGGCGTGACTTCACGGTCAGGGCGGCTCGGATCTGGAACCAACTTCCAAGAGAAGTGGTGCAGGCTCCTACCCTGGGGGGCTTTAAGTGAGGCTGAATGAACACCTTGCTGGGGTCATTTGACCTCAGTACTCTTTCCTGCCATGGCAGGGTGTCGGACTTGATTATCTGCTCAGGTCCCTTCCAACCCTACAAACTATGAAACTACGTTTCTGAACACATCCTGTCCCAGGTTTTGAATTCATCAGCAAAACAAACTTATCAGAGCTGCATTAAGATTGGTAACAGAAAATTGAGGAAAAGGGGCGACTAGGAACCACTATCACCTTATCTGTTCTATCACCCCAGTACCATTGCCAACGTTTTGCTCTAATTAAATGACAAAGCCTGAATAAAATGAAGGATGCAGAATTGGTACTGACTGCAGACTAAGCGACTGGGAACACTTTTCTCATGCGCTATTAATGATGATGTAATGAAATTGCTGGATCTTATGAATTAGACACATCATTTTTAACTTTTAAGCAAACGAGAGGGTTAGGCACCATGAGGATGAAAAATTAAAATCCTGAATAAGAGAAAAGAGAAACAGGTAGCAAAAAGCTCAGACCAGAAAGCTCTTTGAAAAAAGCCAATCCATCATAGCCCTCAGCAGGGCTGGCACAGGCCTGTGAAAGATTACTTGTTGCTGCCTGATGTGGAGGGGTATATTTTTTCTGAATTTATCATGCCGCCCTTTCTTTACTGTTGTGGGCTTTAATATTTCCTAGGAGGGAGGAAGCAGCCCTTTGTGTGCAAGTATTTATCATCCCTTTCCAAATCTGAATGAGTCCCCAAAACAATTGGAGGAATCATGGAGCCTCTGAGCCCAATTTGATGCCTATTAGAGTCAACAGAAAGACTTGTAAGGATTTTGGGTCAGAACCTATAGGCATAATGTGCATGTATATCTCTAAATCCATAGAAAAGCAACACCCAATGAATGATCTGGGTTGGCAGGGAAGATTCAACCCACTGCAAATAAAAACAAAAACCACAAACCAAAAAAAAAAGCAAAAAAAGGAGACAACCCCAAAACAACCACCATCACGTCATGTGCACAGAAAACAAGTCACAATAAGGAACCCAAGCTTTGACTGGACCTTGGAGAGATCGAGTCTCATCCTTGCCCTTGGAGATGTTCCTCTCCATGGGCAAAGGACACAGGTGGACAAGGTGAGGCAGTGTGCTCCATCAGCTGTAGATGTTTTACTGCTCAGCAGATTTCAATCCACTAGGTACTAACTTGGGCATTTTGACGACCACTGCGTAATAACCATGCCAGATTCACTACTGGGTGTCTTAAGATGCGTCTACACTGCAATGCCAGGTGTGATCCCCCCAGAGGAAGTGATAGCTGTCAGGGGAACAATAACCAGGAACCCGTGGTGACCTATGCTTCAGACTGAGGTGTCCAAACTAGCTGGAGACCTTGGATAGAGACGCTAGTTACCATCTTGTAATGAAGCTCCTACTGCTCTATCTTTACCGTTAGGCCTCCTCCCATATTAGAGCAAGGATGGATGTGGTAGGCCATGCTGCAGTAGCACCCTGCAGAAATCGTCTCTCAACAGCTCATGTGCTCCTACTCCCTCTAATTCCCCAAAAAATCAGCCCCACAGTCCCACTGAGATAATTTTCTCTTGATGGCCTCAGACTGCTTAATTACCAAGATAAGCATTGGGGTTCTTGTAACCTCACCCTGACATAGATTAACAGAGTCACCTGCTCTGTGTGTAGGGGCATGGATGGGCTGTTTTGGGGGAATTTTTTATTCTTGTGCGTAAGAAAGGTCTCAGAAGAAAGACGGGCATCTGGGAGAATGAGTTTTTATTCTTGGACAGTCACTGGCTCAGTGTGTAAACTCGGGCGAGGGGTTTAGGTGCTGCATCTTTGGCGTGTTCAGGTAGGAACGCTCCAAAGAGCGCCTGGTTTACTGGCAGCAAGCACAAAAAAATGTGTCAGTGAAGCTAATCTGGGGCACCCTCCTGGTCTTCTTTCAATTATGCTGGAGGTGGAGGTCTCCAGAGTGGCTCCAGGGACAGCTCCTACCCTAACTTCAGAGCCACACTGGAGTTTGACATATAAGCAGGAGACAATAGGCAGAACATGTTCAGGAATGTCCCTATCTGGACTGCTGGACACATGGGGTGGGTATTAACATGAAACTATGAAACATGGCACTTTCCAGAAGGCACAGATGCCTCACTCTGCTCCCCTCTGAATTAAGAAGTATTCATTTTGCTGCCCATCCATTCCCCTCTTCAACTGAAAATTTCTACAATTTTCTCTTTCACGTTTCCTCTTTGTAAAATGGGGGTCCTAAACTTGGCTCACAGTCCCCTCTATGCATACAGGTAAAGACACAATGGGATCTTTTGTGTGATCCACACCATTGCACATTAGATCCCATTGAGTTTTATTACCAGTGCAGGGGGAACTAATCCCAAGCTCCCTCCACACCAGCAAGGAGCAAACTTGCATGGTTGGAAGCCTCCTCAGATGCAGGGCTCCCAGTTTCTGACAAACCTGGGTCTGGGAGATTGCAGCAGCTGTGACCTCCCAGGCTGGGGGGTGCATGAAACCCCCGGGGCTGAGGGATGGTGCTATGCCCCAAGCTTGGGGTATCATGCACCCCCCAAGCCTGGGGGATAACAGAATTTGTGATGACCCAGACCCAGGATTTTCATGCATCTCTGAGCCTGGGAGATCACAGCTGCCACAATCTCCCAGGGCTTTCACAGACCCCTGGAGCAGCTACCAGCTGCTGGGGCTAAGAGTCCCCTCAGCTGCTGGGCTTCTACCTCCTGTGGTTGGGCATGGCCAGCTGATGGGGCTCCCAGCCAGAAGGGAGACCCCGCTAATCATACAAATCAAAGTTCAATAGCAACCAGCCATGTTGTTAGTACACATTTTCAAGGTCTAACTTTATAGCTGGCTGGAGCTTTTAATGATACGATAGTTACTTTGCATCTGTAGCTGGTCTTAAGTTAATTTCACAATTAACCAGTTCATTGCGCGATACCTGTTAGGGGTGTGTGAAGTGGACCGTATTCAGTGTGGATTTAGATTTGGCCCAAATCAGTGATTTGATTAGTTAATTTGGATCACTGTCCCTGATTTGATTCGGCTGAATCCAGATCTGAAGATTTGATGCTGATTTGGAGAATCGGTGATTTGGACACAGACACAGCTTTAAAAAGTACCGGAAGTACTTCCTGTCTACTTCCGGGTCTGCTGGGGAGCACACTGGGGGGCCCCCTATGCCCCCCCAGCTCGGCAATCGGCCACAGGGGGACCCTGCGTGCCCCCCCACAACTCAGGAGAGAATCACCGAGTATTCACAAGCTGCCTGCTACCCAGAGGTATGTAGAAAAAAAATACAAAATACATTTAAAGCTGTGTTTATGTCCGAATCTCTGAATCTTTCTGAATCTCTCTGAATCGATTTGGAGGGTTCAGATTCGATTTGGATTTGATTTGAATTCAGAGATTCGACCACCAAATTGGGCCAAATTTCTGCCAAACCAAAGCAGGGACTGAAGCTTCGAACAGCCCTAATACCTGTAACATGTAGAGAGGGCCATAGGGATACCATACGGAATAATTAGATAACCTTTACAAACTGCTAATTGGAAAAGACACCTATACTATATATTTTGAGAGTCAAGGAAAGTGATGAACCTGGGCGGTTTTGTTTTGGGGGCTTCTGACTTGCATAGCAAAAGGCAAGTAATTCAGGATGGGACACCCCATGGTGAAACCTTTCTCCATTAGTGTGTGAGCCCTCTTTGACTCAAAGCATTTTGGAACAAAGTGAAACTCAAACGCTTTAATTTTCTCTTGCATTCTCAATCTGCCCAGCGTTGCAGACATTAAACAGCCTCTCCAAGGAAATGTTTATAAGACTTGTTTTCTTTCAGCTCAGCAAGTCTTTTTACCTCCTTGACAGGCCTCCATCAGATCATATCCCCAAATCAATCTGTAAAAAAGCAATTTGTCTATTGCTCTTTCGATGCTCCTTGAAAAGGAAAAGAAAAAAATGAAAACTCAAAAGTTTTCAAAAAGTGCTCAGAGGCACTGTCTCCATGCTCACTTACCCTCAAATATTAAAAAAGAACAACTTAAAAGAATTGCTTTTGGGCTCTTCCTTAACGTTAGATTGGTCACAGAAAAACACAACTCTGAGCCATATAATTCTCAAGGAAGCCTCTTAGTTTACTGCTGTTGGAAAACCACAAAAATATCTGCAACCACAATCTCTCTATGGGTCTTTGTGGGGTTTTATGGTGGGGGGTGTTCCCCTCCCCTCTCAGTCTTCCAACTTGCAAGAATAGGAAACTCCTTCTTTATGGTCACATCAAGTCAAATAGATTGTCTTAAAGAATTAGATCAGGGATGAATTTGGTCCGAGGTAATTCTGCCAGGAGTCAGACCCACACTCTGTTATCTGTGCCCGAAGTGGTTTTTGGTTCTCCTAGCTGCAATACGGAAATAGATGATCACATAGTTCATGGCCTTGTATACCTTCTCCAAGCACCTTAAATACAACCCTGGCTTCCTACGGAGGAGATAGCTCCTGACGTCACAATAACAGAGGGTTTGTGGGCTCCACCCCCTGGACAAATGTATTCAGATACTTGTGCCTTAATTCCCCCACCCTAAAAATAGGGTTTAAACTCACTGTAGCAGAGCACTAGGGTGCTCCCTACTAGCACCAGTAATGAGGACAGCTACCAATCAATAGGGCAGCATAGGTGAGGGTTGCTAGGGCAACTAATGTGGGTCAGCTGGCTAGAAGGGGGCTGGGCCAGGCCTTTATAAACAGCCCAGGCCGGAGCCTAGGCAGCAGTTCACTTCTGGCAGGGGCAGGGGCAGGGGCAGGGGCAGGGGCAGGGGCAGGGGCAGGGGCAGGGGCTCGGGCTCGGGCTCGGGCTCTGTGGCTGAGCTGAGCAGCCTGAGTTGGTGGTTGCAGCCTTACCTTGCTGACCGGCCGCAATGATGCTAGGGGGGAAAGAACGCTGAAAGGAGATACGGTGCAAGCCCTGCTGGGGGCTGGGAGTTTGCATTATGGGCGGGGAGGCTCTGTGTTGTTTATGTTGTAGCCAGGTGGCTCAGGTTGCAGTTGGTTACACTGGAGGACCGGGTGAGGCTGTAGGGGTGTGAGGAGGCCTCACGGGGGCTCCCCAGCAGCTTGGGGGTTCCCGGTGCCCAGCAGGGAAACAGTGCCAGTGGAGCACAACGGTTTGCGCCGGAGTGGCGCGGTATACGGGGGTTTGGACCCCAGCCCATGAGGGCGGCAGTTTGCCCAGTGGGGCAAACGACCCAAAAAAGGGTCAAGGGGCCAGGCACGGCTACGGCCACCTGAGCCCCAAGCGCACGAAGCGCGAGGAGCGCGGTACAGGCCCCAGAGTGGGCGAGACCCCGAGAAGGGCAGCAAGCATGGTGAGCGCGGCCAAAGACCAAGAGAGGGGCGAGAGATGCTAGGGGCGCGGCAAAAGACCCCGAGAGGTGCTAGAAGCGTGGCAGAGACCCTGAGAGGGGCGGGAAAGCTCAGAAGTGGACGGAAGGCCCTGAGGGGGCGAGGCGTTGAAAGAGTACTTGGGCGAGGCAAGCCCAGGGGCGCCAGGGTAGGGGTGCTGGTGGGGGAGACAGGCCTAGAGGCACCAGACAGGGCATAGGGACACAAGGACCAGATATCGTCCACAAACAGCTGTGAGGCTTGGGGCGTGCTAAAGGGGAGGTTTGGAGGCACACATTTGCCCATAAGGCTGGGGTGTTGGGGCACCCTACGTGTAATGGAGGTGATACCAATGAGCGGTTATGGTGGAAATAGGGAGCCTCCCATAACTGAACTTAAGAACAAAGACGTGGCGGGCGAGTAGAGGGTGCTGGACCCCCTTAACTAGACACGGCAGGGGGCGCTAGCAGGATCACGGCCGCCCTGCGCCGCACTCCGTGACACTCACCAACCTCATAAAGAGGTTGAGAGACTTGGAAACATTAACCTAAACTCCTCTGAAGCCCTCAGGGCCTTGTTACGTGGCAACTTTAGGTAGCTACTGGAGCTCTTAACCCCTGGACTGGCTGGATGTTAATATCTTTGAAGCAGCTTAAAGCACTCCATATTTAGCTTAATGTTACCCCACTCCAGAGTAGGACTGTCTTTAATCTGCCTAATTTTGCTCCTGTTCCATTAACTCATGGCCACTCTCCACTGTTTTTCTGCCCAAGTTGAAGTCCTCCAGCATCCCAGGAGATAGTGGGTGAGCTGAGAATCCAGGGCACAGAGCCTCACCAGGAGCAGAGCCTGTGCACGGGGCAGCAGGAAGCACCGGGGCCGCAACACTTGCTCTGCCCAATGGGAACAGTGAGACGGTCCTTTCCCCGACCTCCTAGTCCTGCCCCTGCTCACCAGGCCTCGAGTGGCAAGTCCCAGCTGCGCAGGTGAGGGGCAGTCAGAGCAGGTTTTTTGCTGCCCATGAGACTGCTCCACTAAGTCAAACTGCACTGAAAGGATTATAACTTGTTCATTTTACAGAGTGAGGTCTGACTAGGCCTGGCAAAGAGGGCACAGAGATGCAAATTAAAGCTGCTGTAGTCGCACCACATTGGCTTTGGAAGAGCTCTTCTGTTTCACGGGTGCCGCCAGCAGATTTTTTTGCTCCTCGAGCCAAATTCAGAAGTGAATCAGAGGGCATTTTTGCCATTGCAATTTACACCTTCATTTGCACACCCCCCACAAGTGGGTAAATTTCAACCAATGCAGGTGGCCAAATTCAGAGTTGACTCATTAAGGAGAATCAGCTCAATGCTGGCCAATGGGTGTGAATCTAATGGAGCCTAAATGAGCCTACGGCAGTCTAATGTACATGTTGATGGAGCGGTAAAACATAAGCCTCATTAATCACTGGGTTTTCCAACATCACCTGTCATCTCTTCAGTCTGGGGCAGACCAGACACACACTTCAATGAGCCCAAGACACTCAAAGTAGGGCTCCTGCATGTAGTCACCAAATAGGTTCATTATCCATCCCATGCTCTCCTCACCCCTGTAGCTCTTGTGAGGAAGAGAGATAATTTCCCCTTAAGATCAGAATATTTCTTCCTTGAGCAGTGGGTGGGTTGTTGTCATAACTAATTATGCACCAGTCTAACAAGCAGTGGATGAGCTGTTTGTTTCTAATTGTTCATTCCTAACTCACAATGTGCTCAGTACTGGACAATATGCTGTTATGAAGAAAGCTTGTAACTTTGAAGACAGCCAGAGCCATGATATTGCAGAAGGAGACATTAAAAAAAAAAAAAAATCCTGTTTATCATGTTGATCTTAGTACCCACTTGGGTTACTCCGGAGAGATGCATTAATAGGGAGGACGAGGACGAGGATGAGGGTGGCGACGGGGGGTAGCTGGCATATTTACAAATTAGTCGCCTGGCATATTTATGCAACTGTTGTGCAATGCAAGCCATCAATTTTCAAATGGCTATTTTTAGCTTGCTGTACTTGCTGCTGCTTGATTACTAAGCTGCACAATGCTGCATTGTCCCATTGGTTTCACATGACTGGTAGCAGGGCACAAGCGGCACAGAGGTATTGGGAACAAAAACCCTAATATCTCATGGATTCCAGACCGGGCAAGCATCTCTCTTGCAGCATCTGCTGCAAGGGGACGAAGCAGGTAGCCGTGGGGCACTGGAGTGACCTTTAAAGCCAGAAGAGACTATTGACCAGGAAAAGAAAATGAGCCCTTTGCAACAGGATCTTTGGTCAGTGCAAAGGAATGAAGGATGCTTTCCAGAGGCTTTGCTTAATGAGCAAACAGGCACACCCCCAAAAAGCCCTTCCTTACCAGCCTCTCAAAACACAGCCTTGGTGGGCCCTTGAGTAATAATACATCCATCTAGTGCTCATGCAAACTACAGCACCCCACCAGCATCCACAAGACAGCTGGGGCTGCCCCGGGTCACGGATCCTGCCAAACCACCACCCCAGAGGTACAGCTGATGCTTTGTTGCTTTTCCCAGCAGAACCGTTACTGCAGGCCGGGAGGCAAGGATATCAAGTTCTTCCCCACTTCCTTCCTCCTCCTGGCTCTTTTTTTCCCAGCTGCTCCCCATGCTTCCTCACAGCTGCTTCTGCAACTTGCAGTGAAGCTCAAAAGGGAAATCAGCGGCTAGGACAAGAATGGACGGCACTTATTTTACCCCGCCACCAAAGACAGAAGACAGGGAGCATCCATGACTGGAGAAGGTAGGCATCTAATGGAGGGGATAAGGCTGAGGACAGAAACATGCTGCGTATATTTGTCACATGATAGACAGGGCCAGGGGAGGCCAAGTTCAAAGGAAGGAAGATGTGGGGGTGGGCAGGAAACCAGAAACTTAGGGAAAAGGCCTGATGGAAAGGAGGCAGTTGTGAAACCAAAGGGTGAGGAAAGATGGTTGCAGGGTGGAAGGAGAGGGAGAATGAAGGATGAATGAATTCATGCCTCTGGCAGAAAAGGTTCTTCAGGGAAATCCGATATCTTTTATTAGACCAACCGAAATAGTTGGAAAAATTCTTCTTTGCAAGCTTTCGGGTACAAACACGCTTCTTCAGGCAGAGGAAGTGCCCTGTGTGACCTTCTGCAAGGCAATTCACCTCTGTGAGCCTCAACCCTTCCCAGTGTGAAAAGATGGGTAATGGCAATGATGTTTAACTCACACATACATGACGAAACCTCAAGGTTTTCAGAGGGGGCGTGTTTTATATCCACCATCCCAGCAACACCAGTTATTCTGGGTATGGGCGGACTCCTTGCATTTCACTACCTGCATGCTGATTACAATGAACAATCTCTTTTAAAAAGGCCCCCAGATCTCTCTCTGGGGCCGATAACCTCCACGCTATATTTCTACTGCGAACTGTGCTCCAGATGCTGTAATTATAACTTGGCTTATTTAAAGCAACGCTTGTGAGGGGCTGTCAGCACTGCCACTCCGGAGTGGAGACACAAGACGGGATGGTGGATTGCACGCACGGCTAGTCAATCATTCCCACGAAGAAGATTCTAATTACCCGGTAATAATTACAACGTGCAATCTATACCTGACACCCATCAGGCACTCTCTGTAAAAGGAGCCGTTCTTCGCGTGTGGGCTCCCCTGCTCCCCGGTGTTCGGTACAATGAGGAACTGTCACTTGATAACACAATAACAATGTAAAGTACCTGGAATGGCAACATGGAAATTATCTCTGAAGGGGAAGGGATAATAGTGAGGGAAGACTTGATGGCAAATTGCTGCTTTCTTGTTACGGGTCTTTTCACGTCGCCTCCTGTTCCATTTGTGTTAAAAGTTGCTGGGATCCCAGTTTGATGCCCCCTTCTCCTCTCAGATCAATGACATTGAAGACTTACTTTGGAATCAGACAAAGGCTAGAAGAGCTGAAAAAGCAGCTAAAGCAATGCTGGGGCTTACCTAAAAATACCAACCCGTTGCCTCAGGAACAGAAGTCAAGTCTGGATTTGCACTTGGAGAGCTTTGCACAAACTGCTGCTAAACATGGGAGTTAGAGAAAGAAAGCCAAACAGCAAAATAAGGACTAGACAATGTGGGAAGGATGAGATGCAGCTAGAGGAAGAAGAGGGCATCAGTGAGGGTCACTGAAGGGAGTGAGTGTTGGAGGAGCACATGAAGGTGAACCTAGAGACTGCATCTGAGGAAGAGGTGCAGTCTGAAGGGGTCACTGGCACTGAGTGTGGAGGCATTTGAAATTGGAGGGGGCGGTAATCAAGGTAGATCAGAGTACAGTGCTAAGGCAGACAGCACCAGATTGAAATGAAACATCTGCCTACATTGAGAGAGATCCCAGAAGTAATGCCGTTACTGTTGTCCCCACAGTAACTGAGCACTTTTGGATCAGCGACTTCTCCTCTGCATTTGGGACAGGCACCTACCATCCTGGTTATTTGCCCTAGGTGAGGTATTAATTTGCTGAAGACCAGAAGCCATTGTCAATGGAAGGGGAAATCAAAGGAGGGGAAGACGAGAAGAACAAGACAGGAGAAACAACTGCAACTTTATTCTTGGCTCCCTGTGACAGATCCTTTGTAAAATCACAGCCTACGTAAGCCTGCTGTGAGCACTGGCAATGGACCGACCTGTCAGCATATCCCTTTGTTTCACAACCCCATCACATGCATACCTCCTAATTTGGGCTGGCCAGGTCTTCTCTTGATTTGCTCTGCTCCCCCCCACTCCGGCCCCCCACCCTTGGGCCTTGTGATCCAGTGTCACTTTATCTCATATTAAGGTACAGTGTGGTAAATGCCCACAATTTCCCAGCCTATGTGTATGTGTATATCCACTGGCCTTGCTGCTTGCCTGGGTAAGACACCCTGTCTGCCTTGAAGGCTGTGCAAGACCCAGGCCTTTATAAACCAATTAACTCTTCCCACTGCCCTGGACCATTATTCTAATACATATATATTTTACCTACAAGCCAATTCCCATGAAGACATGGCAATATGCTGGAATATGCTAACAAGTGGGCACAAAGGAATATGCTGGCACTGGAGAAATGTCCACCGAAGTGTTGCAGCGTTAACTATCCAGATACAAGTTTAGCAGTAACTATAGTGCTGCCACAATGCAATGCATGGCAGTCTCTAAGCGTGCTCGTTTTGAAATTTTCTGCTTTCAGAAATTTGAGTAGAGTGAGAACAAGCTGAGGGCACATCCAGGACATAAGAGCAGCCGTTTACTGGACCGTCCCCGTCTAGCCCAGTATCCCGTCTCACACAATGGCAGAGTGGAAGCTGAGGGAGGACGTGAACCAGACCTGCCCATTATTTTCCACCCCCTGCTCCTCTACCATTGCAGTTTTTAGTGGTGATACATTTAGGAAGTTGTAAGTCAAAGACTGCACCTCTATCTACCATGATTGATGCCCCTTTCTTCTATGAATTTGTCCAGACTCCTTTTGAAATTAATGAAGGTGCTATTATCTCTCTAAGCAACTTGGCTCCTGACAGAGTATTAAATATCACCCCTTCCCCATTGCCTTTTGTAACATATCTTAACCTTTAGCTCAACACATCTCAGTCTCCAGTTTCATTGCTTTGCTAGGACTATCAAGGGCTTTACTAATTAAGACTAATTATCATGCTGGCTCTCGTGACTTAGATGCCTCTGCCACAGACCAACCAACAGCCACGAGGGAGTCACAGTTGTTGGTCAACAATTATGAGTTTTAATTCTGTCCAACACTGTGAAAAATCAGTTCTTCCTTGATGAAAACACCTTTCTGAAGCACGCAGGCTGCTTGAAGTCAAAGCCAGTGGCACAGACAGGAAAATCATACAATAATTGGAAATGCATTTCTCACTGTCAAAGATGAATAATCAGCTACACCTTAACATGATATAGAGCTGGAATGGATATAGGAGCTGGACAGAACAAAGCTCATACACTAACCACCATAGACTGCGGGTCTCATCCTTAATGGATGAAAACTGGTGTCCCACCAGTGAAATCGGCAATTTTGCACCAAGTTACACCAACTAAGTGTTTGGCTCCATGCATAGGAGGGCGAGGGAGTGGGGGGAACAGAAAAAGACATGTCTTGATATAGACTGGAGCAATTGCAAAGAAGGAAAGTGTCTCCCTTGGCTTCTATCTGATGCAATCCAGCAAGCTCTGCTTTTCTAGTGCAACCACTGCCTCGGCATTAGATGAACGGGTTTTCAAGCCAAAGCTGCAGAGTAACAGCGTGCATTACCACCACTGAGAGAAGTGGTAAAAGCAAAAAGCAAGAGAGAAATCTCCTCACTTCTCCTCTTTAAAACATGCCAGAATTTAGAGACACAAGCTAAGGCTTTTGTTTAATGGCAATCAATGAACTATGCTAATTATGTGAACCGTCTCTTACATGGGGGGGGGGGGGCAGAAGGAAAAATGGCCAGGATGAGAGCTGAATTGGGCATAAACATTTTGCAAACCCCGTTCTAGAAAAAATGCATTGCTGAATGGTGAGAAGAGGAGTAACTAAAAGAAATATGAAGGGTGCAGGCTTCTTGTCTTCAAATCTACCCCATTATTAATGGGGCTATTATCAATGAAGGCCCCTGAATTTACAGATTGTATTGTAGGAAAGGACCTCAAACTGCTTTGTAAACCTTCATTAAGCCTCACAACACCTTTGCAACAGCCAGAAGCCCTGTTCCTCCCAAAATCATGCCACTTAGGCAGAGCCAAGAAACAGAACTGCACAAGTCCTCCCAGTGCTTTGCCCTAATCACAAGACCATGCACACTCTGAACACTTCTGAGTATAAATTACAGAGACAAGGATCTTCTGGGACATGTGAGAATGGGCTGGCACTTGCTCAAGTACCGCTTGCACTTGTAGGCACATATAGGTCATTCCCAAAGTGCATGAGTTGAATTTATGGAAACTGGAAGGTGTCTGAGATGGGGACAACCGCTCCCCATCGTATTTGTAAAATGAAGAGAATGACAGGACCTGAGCCCTAATCGTGGTCTTGCAATACCACTGGAGTACAGATGATCACCATAACCAACAACAGAGACATTTTTGCAAGGGGGAGAGTTTCAGCTAGCACAGACGTGTGGTCATTTGGGGCTTACGGAAAGCCAGGATTTGCTTTTGCATCATTGACAAGCGTGCAGCCAGAAGAGGCTATCTCTGCAACGCTGTCACTTCAAGAGCTCACACATTTTATTTGTGTTCATGTTTCACATCGTGCTAAAGTTGCTGCCTTAGGCAACGAACAAAGCTCAGGATGACAAATGCCAGACATAATTAAAAAATGGAGGAGGGGGGGGAAAAAAAAGGGAAAGGAATAGAAAGCTGGCAGCATCCACTCCTCCAAGCTCTGTCTTCCAGGCTCCGCAGTTTTTCTGGTTCATTGACCCCAGCTGTATTAAAGCACTATGAGCCAAAGCAACTGTTGCACAGTCTGCTGTCCCAGAGACATGATGACCTTCACCATGATACCTGCCCCCCATTAAATCAGCCAAGCTACTGACTGCCACTTCCACCCAAATCCCACCTCTCAAAACGGCTTGCAACAGGTACTCCACAGATCTCGCAAATCAGTCCGTCGACAAACACAGCATCACTTGCCTAGTGTAAACTGTCTTCCTGCCCTGGTCTGTACGCGGCTGGTTTATGACTTGAAACGTGATGGTTCATCTTCTACAGTTAAATTACATAGGTTCATTAAAAATAGGGCTCCTGTTGCAGAAGGAAGCCCATAAAGTAAATGGACAATTGGTAAAGATACACAGAGATCTTTGCACATGCACATATATATTGCGGCTTTCGTGCCACTTAAAAAAAAAATCTCTAACTGATGTGTTGATAACAGATCAGGAGTGGTGCCCACCCACAGCACTGTGAAATCACTATGTGTCTATTTTAAGCTGTATTTCCCTCTTACAATCCAACCTAAAATAGATCACACATTTTTCTCTTTCCTGATATCCTTTATGTGCTTTTTCTCTCCTTCGTGCCTTACTTGGTGGGCCGAATATTTACCTTGGCTTTTCTTTTCATAACCAAAAGCAGATCTTTTTTTGGTTATACATTTCCCCCGGAAACCAAAACTAACAACTCATAGCTTTTAAAAATGTCTCATAGCCAAGTGATCTGAACCCATGGGTATTCTGCATTGCAGGCAACCCTGTGGGAGCAGATCATGTCTTTCAAATCCATGCCATCTCTTCCCATGATTCTGCACATATTTAACACGAAACTCCTTTAAGACACTGCCAGCATGTCAGTTGGATTAGCTTTTGCAACCTGGCAAATCAACAGAGTTGCTCTTGTTGCCATCCAAAGAGTCAAATCAAAGTACCGGGTATCGCAAGTACAGCAAATAACTAAAAGTTAATTTTCACAGACTCCAACAGTCACACTTATTCCTGTTCATCTGCCTTGGCTAAGTGAGTGTGACTGCTTGAATACAACAAGATGCCTGTGGGCAGGATGTTCTCCAGGGACTTGCAATTACAAGGGCAAGTCAAGCCCTACAACTGGCTGCCACTATATAAATCAGGCTAGGAAATCAAATCCTTCTACCGGGAGAGGAACTGAGTTTGCCTCCAAGAGCCACTCCTGTCCCTTGTGCTTCAGGGCTGGCTTTGCTACCCAAAAAGGCTACAGCCTTCTTCTCTAGAAGCACCCCAGTCCTTGGGAACACAGTTCAGTGACTTTCTATTCTGAATTACGGGCCACAAACACATCCAAGGGGGATGTGTTTAACACCACTTAAAGCTGGTGCGATTTAAAAGAGGTATCCTGAGTTCCAGAAACGGGATGTCAAGGCTTTCTTTGCACGTGTGCATGCACATGTGCACAGGAGAATACAAGTGCACTGCCTCACATCTGCGCTTACTCTCTGTAAAATGCTAGCAAAAGACGCTTTGCACTGCACAACTGGATTTGTTTTTCGCTTCAGTCGCAGTGCGGGCTGCGTCTACTGTGCAATCAATAACAGTTAACAAGGAAAAATTTCAGTTCATGGCACTTACTCGGGGTGTTCAGCAGACGTGACTTTTTGCAGTAGTAAGCCGCCTCCTGCTCACAGTGTTCGGCGCTGTTAATCATGGCTTCAAGCTGCTCCACGCTGCCATTGTAGCTTAAATACATGGTATACGGCTTCTCAGGATCGGCTCCATGGACTCGGTTGAGCTCGGTGTTGTTGTGTTGTACTGCAGTCCAGATCTTATCTTCTGTTAAAGGAAGGGAGTGATCAAAATGGGTATCGCAGCAGAAACAAGAGGAAATAAAGGACCAAGAAGTAACTGCATTTTTTACACTGCCTATAGAATTAGCAAAACCCAAGATCTGGAAATGTGATAAAAGGCGGCTTGGAGTAGCGTTAGACGCTCCCCTGCCAAGTTACAGACCGACCCGCCTGCAGAGTCAGAGATAAAAACCATCGGCTTCTCTGGGACCGCAGGAGATCTGGAGGGATGTCTCTTGTCAGGGACCTGGAGTAATTCAGATGCATTTCAGCAGTCTTTGGCCTCACTGGAGGATGCACGTTGTAAGGCCTAGGGGTGATAATATCTTCCTTTTGCAAACATATCATGATTTGAGAGCACACTAGTCATTTTATAATAATAAATGAACCGCTGCTGAGCTACTTATCCAAACCACCTGACGCAAACCGCAAGCTCACCAGGAAGGTTAAAATGAAGATGAAATTTGTAGTGCCCTGTTACACAAGTGGTTGTTTCCAAGAAATCAGAATATTCATTTTATTTCCCAGTGTTCATATTCTTCTGCACTGATCTCAAGCGGTGCCTTGCAACAGTCCCTGCTCAAAGCAGTACCAACACACATACCTCTACTCAATCACATATTGAAGAGTTTTTCTCCATCAGGACCCCTGAAAATCATCCCGTTTTTCATTATTGAAACTCCCTACAGAGCAAGCACGTACTTAAAAAACAAATCTGACCTTATATATGTGCAACCTCTGGAACCAGCTGTGCAAATGTTTCTGCTAGGCATTGTGCATGATGCCTCATTAAAGTGAATGGGACGGTACACTCAGGACTGCAACGAGCCCTTTGCAAGATCAGCCTCGTGCTCTCCATTTATGCAGTCGTTTCCGTCTTTGCTGAATAGAGAGAGTGTCACCCTTGCATTGCAGTGCAAGTCTGTTGGGTAAGCTGTAAAAAATTAGCGAGTTCTAATCTTTCTAAAGATTTGTACATTTTCAGTCTTATTTGCAGAAATGTGAGTGTGGCAATTGAGAGAGGTGAGAACTGTGAGGAAGATCAAGAATATTTCAGTGTGTGTGTGTGTGTGTGTAGATCACTACTGATACAGCTATAGCTATAGCTTTAGCTGTATCCCATTGTGACATAGTTATAGCTATATAGCTATAGCTATAGAGATATAGATACAGATGCAGAGAAACGCGAAGCTAAGGCTGAATTTGGTGCTTCACAAATTGATTGTAATTTATGGTACTTTTGCAGTTACTTCTCCTAATTTACACTTCAAGCCTAACAACTCTGTGGCTACTAAAAACAATTGTAATACATTCAAGGCAGATTAGAGAGATTTCTGCAAAATATATTCATAACTGGATGGAAGCTTTCTTCTCTTGAATATTATCTGTCCAAAGACACTCAGATGACAGACAGATAATCATGAATACCTGGTGATGGAGAAGTTGTGCAGAATGTCAATTCCAAAACCCGATTGCAAGTTTAGGAGAAATTACTCTCCCAACGATACGGAAAGACCTTCAAATGCTGAAAGTCTAAGAAGAGTTAGCATTCAACAGTTCAAACAATGATTCATAAGGCTCTGGTCATTTCTTTGATGATAGATAGGGAGAGTTTTGCTTGTAAATCTCTAATTCAATTCAGGGATTCTTGGAGAAACATGGATATTACTTTCCAAACCTTGAGGCTGAATTTGAACTTTAATGATCAAAATTTCAGTGTAATGTGCAACAAACGAAACATACATTATAGCTGCAAGAGCTGCTACAAATTTAAGCGTTTTCCAGAAATGCCCCTAATGTTGGAGATAAAGCATGCGACCAAATTCAGTGCAGCAATACAACATAATAGCTTAAGACTCGAGAAATGTCATAACACGCTCACGGTGCATCTCTAGGTAGTCATCCATATCAGCCAGACTCTCTCAGATTTTCCTCCATAGTCTCCAAAACAAAAAGGGGATTTTCAGAAGCACCTGGGCACTCACCTACCTCTGCTCCACTTGAAGGCAATGGGAGTTGTACATTTCCCTTAACTGCCTATGGTGCTGTACTGGCATTGATGATCTTTGAAATGCCCATGAATATTTCTGCAATGTTGCTATTTATGTTAAAGAGCTATTATGACAGGAGGGAACCATTGGGTGGTGAAGCCTGGGCAAGAATAAGCACAACAGATTGAAAGCCATTAGCCAAGTGTAATAAAAAGACAATAAAAACAATGCGTATTGTAATGGTAATAATAATGCGATATGTAGAGAGCTGTCATTTCCCCGGGCTAACATCACTTGGCTTTCAGACCTTCGTGACACTGTACCCTGTGCTCTGTGGGTAACTGTTGAATTAGTAGTAACATGTTTAAAAAATTAAGAAAAGTCCAGGGAAAAGCTTCCAAAGAACGAGATGCATCAGGGCTCTGCAACAAAGTGTTGTGATTGCCATCAACGGAGACATTTGAAATGAGATGGGACAAAGCACGAGTGAACATACCGCAGGGAACAAACCTGCACTGACAGGTGTATTGAACAGATGACCTGGCAGGTCTCTCCCTTATCTTCCTTTGCGGGTGTTCATTAATTCTCATTGGGATTGTTATTACTGTAGCTGTCCTGAGCTATTCCCCCAAGATCTGACCTTTGCTGTCCAAGGCCTTCCCTTGTCCCTCTATGATCTGTATGATATGGCAAGTTAACCACTAGTTTTCCATCAGATGCTCTGAGCAGGGGAAAAACAAACCCAACAAGCCTGACATCACTGTGCCTTAGAGAAGATGAAAGGGAGAGAAATGGAGAGAGAAAGGAGGAAGGGGTTTGGGGGAAGAGAGAGAGAAGATTACGCTCACTTTTAGGACGTCTGCTAATGTTCCTTCAACTCCACCCAATACTGGAGCAACAGGGGCTGTGCCTTGCTGTGGCATTTCCAAGATCACTGCGGTGCTGGACTCACAGATATTTACCCTGTCCTTTGTCACAAAACAGCTCATAAATGCATGCCGACACCCTGGGCACTGACGGAGAACAAGCACGCTACCATGTTTATGGACGGGCACAAAACGCAGCATCCTACCACCACCCAACAGTAACAATTCCCGGGCTTGTTTCCATGCTGTATGTTGATGAGGTATTTGCAAAGCATCTGTAGCAGGCTGCAGATGAGGCTTTATACTCCTATGTTCTTCCTTTTTCCTCTTCCTTTTGCAATAAGAAGTGCTAAGAGAGGCTTTAAAAGGTGTGGATTTTATGTGAAAGCCTGGAAGGGTATTTCCGACGTGCCGCAGATGTGTGCAAAAAGACCCGGTGGAAACAGCTTTGCAGAGAGGGAACGGCTCTTGCTCCCGTCTCTGAGCATCTTGAAATGCCTCTCTCTCTGCTCCAGAGGGTTTGTTAGGGATACTATTCTCTCTCATAGATGAAGAAGTGAGACCCAAAGAGGCAGGATCACATAGGGAATCTGAGACAAAGCAGGGCACTGGACAAAGGACATTGTCCCATGCATCCTCTTACCCATAATGTCACAGTCCTCCACGAGGACTTACCTGAAGTCTGAAAGTGAAATTACACATTACATTTAGACCGTGCTAAGGGCATTTAAAAAGCAAGCATCCACACATGAAAGCTTGTTAACTCCTGCTAGGTGCCTTCTGAACAGCTCCAAGTGACCCCAGTTAACTCTGGCCCAGGTTACCTAGTTTGCATTAGGGAAACTTCAGTCTGCTCCGTGGATATAAAATACACAATCTGCTCTCCCCTCCAGCATCCCAGGGTGCAACACTCTGAGCCCACCACCCCTCCACTTGCCAGAGAAGGGAGGGGACCCGGGTGTCCTAGCTCCTAGCCATGTCCCTGCTTGCCAAAACCTTCTAGTGCCACATCAGAGCTGTGCAGGCATTGTTAACCCTTAGTGTGCGACTGCATCCAGCATTTTCTAATTTGAGCGCCACTTAATATTCCACGGATTTAGTGTGGTCTAAGTGTAAAGTGCAACTTCACCCTTATTTAATGACAGACAATAAAGGGACGGGTCTTTCAAAGATTCAGGAGTCTGAAGTCAGGGATAGATCTGGCTTGAGGTTGACACAAGGATATACCCAATGGTTTCTCAAAGACATTTGGGAAATAGGTAGATGAGACTAACCTCTTTTGATATCTAGTCCTCTGGAACAGTGTGTTGTTCTCCCACTCGCTCATTTGCCCTGGCTGCTCCTGAACGATTCAAGCTTTACTATTATCATTTTTAAAAACTTGGTCTCTTTCATAACTACAACTTCGGCTTTCCAAACACACCTTGGCAAAGAGTGCTGCCTGCTTGAACAAATGACTATCAGAGTGGGGCCAAATGCTTATTCAGCAATCTAATGGGCTAGGGACAGAAGTTACACATAAACCAGTTTAGGCGATCAGAAACTGGCTTAAACCTGTACCAGAACAGAAGCTCAGTGCACATACACCAGTTTCAAAATGGCTGAAACTAGCTTAATATAAACTTGCTTGAATGTAGTACCAGACTTAACTGATTGAGGTCAAAGTGGTTTATAGACCTTCTGTCCCAGTCCCCTTCCTGGTTAAATAAAATGAAAGTCCCCCAGCATCTCAGTGTGGGCTGATAAGCTTTGTGCTCCTTGCTGGCTTGCTTCAAAACCGTCACTGTGCAGGCATCCTAAATTCATCCCCCACCCTGAAACCCTAATATCAAATGAAGTCTCACTACACAGCTGTTCAAGCTGGTGATTGCTTCTGCGCATCCATTACTGAGCCTGGTGAGAGTGCAGCTTCCCAGTCCCTCCATCTGTCAGTGTTCAACAGGGGACAGAGAGAGGTGTGAGAAATGACCTGGTTTGCAATGTAAGAGACCTGTCAGTTTGAGATTCAGGCAAATATGAAGCACTAGCCAGCAGGATAATAAGGTGGCAGAAGATCTGCCTGGGACAAACAAATTCACACTGTCACACTGCCGTCATCAACTCTTCGGGAAATGGGGGGCTACACCCCAAAGAACAAGGCAGCAAAGGCACTTCGGAGAGGCTTTGGTGCCACTCACTTCCTAGCCACAGCTGCAGACAGTATGAAGTAACAGGGAGAGGGAGATTGAAATACTCATCCGGTATCATCAACAGATGTATGTACTCCACACAAGCTGCTCCTCCCTACCTGCCCCTTTGTCTCAGAGTGCTAGCCGGGGCAGGAGTCTGGCAACTCCCACCCCCTGAGCAGTGAGTGGGGGAAAAGCCTGGCTCCCCCTCCAGGCACATCCCAGCTGGGGACCATGTAGGCCAGGGTGGGGGTTTAAACTCCTCCTTAACTACAGCGGCCTGCTGGGGCCTGGCCATGCCCCCGGGCCCCTCAGCTCACTGCTTCCAGCCTGAGCCACTACAGGTATGTGCTTGTATTTTCTGAATCAAAAGTGAATATCTATCCATTTGCACACCAGTTCAATCTCTGCAGGTTAGACTAACCTGCAAATACGGAGTCAATTCAGGCTCAGGCTTTTTGAATGTCTGTACTTTGCCATGATGGCAATTTGAAAACCTCCTTTTCAGAGGACAGGAAGCCAAGGGGAAGACTGGGCATGGGGGTGGGGTTAGGTTTGATTTCCACATCTGAAAATGTGTACCACTCTCTACACTCCTCTGGATATACAGGTGGAGCAGTTCTGGATGCAGCTCCTTAACTTAGCATTGGCACATTTCTGCAAAGATCCATGTCTTTTTAAAATATGGCTATAATTGCCATGACTGGAGCTACTTCACTTCCTTTTGCTATAATCGATGATGTGCAGTTCTGGTCTATGCATCTCAAACAGGATGTGGTAGAATTAGAAAAAGAAAAAGGCAACAAAGATGAGCCTGGGCATGGAGCATCTGCCATACCAGAGAGAATAAGAAGGCTAGGACTTTTCAGTTTGGAAAGGAGTAGGCTGAGAGTATATATGGTAGAGCTCTATACAGTTATGAAGGGCGTGGACAAAGTGAACAGGAACTGTTATTTACCCAGTCCCCGAATAGCAGAAATAGAAGCACACTGAAATGATCAGGAGACAGGTTTAAACCAAACAAGCAAAAATACGTCCCCTGTAGTGTGTAGTTAACTTGTGGAACTCACTGCAGCAGGAGGTTGTAGAGGCAGATAGTATAGCCAGGCTCAAAAAAGTTAGACAAATTCATGGAAGACAGGTCCATTAACAGTAGGAATGTGTCCTCTGACATCCCTACGCCAATGATGGTGAACCCCAGGAAGGGTGTGCCAGGGAACGGGTCACTCTAGATATACCCTGCTCAGATGCTCTCCCTCTAAAGCATCTATTACTGTCACTTCCGAAAACAAAATACCGAGCTGGATGTTTCACTGCTCTGACCCAGTATGACACTGCTCATGTTCTCACTGTGTTAGGAGAAACATTCAGCTGTTCTGTAATTATAGGTGCAGATTAAGAAGACGATCACCTTTTCACCTCTATCATCCACATGAGTGGAGAAGCTTGTGGTAGGTAAACGCATCTCTTGTTCCTTTACTTCAAACATAGATGATCGTTATCTCTTTTGTGTTCTTATTGCACTTTTCTTTCCTCTACTGATTTCACTAAGATGCTCTCCTCCAGCTTGGGGTTAACCGAGGGAATAAGACACCCACTTTTCTGGCAAAGTTTGCTCTTCCTCCTCCTCCCTGCTAACGTTTTCCAGCTTTAGTATAGTATTGTGTTTTTCCTCTCAGTCACAATCTGTATCAGGTTCAAGCTGAAAGGCATAAAAGCTCTCCTAGATTGTAGCTACGACTCCTGCTGTATAACCTGGAAAAGCTAAATTCAGTCTTCAAAAGCAGATTTCCTAAATGCTTGTTAAACTGTTCCATAATGCAAAGGTGACAATGCTTTAATTTCAGGGTAATGCTACAGCTTTATGACTTAGCAGTTTTATTTAATGGTCCAATTTACTAGGATATTATGCTGTCTGTATTCAGTCCTCGGAGATGTTTTTACAGCACAGGACTTTGATGCATTCAGCACATTTCGGTCCCTCTATCTAGCTTCACCTATAGCTCCATCATCTTGCTGGAAGGCTCCAAGTTGCCTTTGACGGCACACAAATTAAATCTGGGAAATTAGAGCAGCTGGAAAACTGCTTTCCAATGAGTTCTGTATTGTCTAATTCTCATTTTTATTCCTGAGCTTGAAATATCTCCGTGGAACACATTTCACCCATGGAAACTGAATCACTCCTCTGTGATTTAGAAGGTTTGTCACAAAACAAGATTATTCAGACTGATTAAATTGCCAACAAGCCAAACATACAGTAAATGTTACGTGAGCAAGAGAAAAATTGCTCTGGGAGCTCATATGATGCATTTGTTTCATGGTGGCCCTTAACGAATGCCAAAGTTTCCCCTTACAACTGTACCTGCAGCTACAGGAGTAGCATGAATACACTGAAGAACAGGCTTTTGCCATTTGCTACAGTATTGTTTTTAGCTATGGCTCTGGTTAAACTGCGAAATATTATAAAGGACTTGAGTCTGGGGTCCTTTTACTTTCTTTGGGGATATATGTATATATATATATACACACACAAACAGAGATACGACTCAGCCTCAACTAGTCCAGAGTTTAAGCAAAAATAGATTTTAAAGATGAATGACTTGAGGCTGGGGTCCTTTTATATTCTTTGGGGATCTCTCTCTCTATATATCTATCTATCTCTATATATCTCTATATAGCTATATAGGTGAGATTTAAGTGAGCGCTATTTTATCAACTCTTTTCCCCAGCCCCTTGCTTTTCTTGGTTATTTAGAGTGATGCTTATCTATCTATCTATCTATCTATCTATCTACCTATCTATCTATCCAAAGAATAGAAAAGGATCCCAGCCTCAAATCATTCAGCTTTGACACTCATTTTTCCCCCTAAATCACTATTAAACTAGCATGTTATTTTTCTGCCTCCACATTCCCCACACTGCCATTATCTGTGTGTGGGTCTTAGCAGTTTTCTCCATTCTCATCAGCCTCCTCCTCCTCCTCCCTGCTTCACTTGGTGACACTCCCAGCCAGAGTTTGTGCATTTCCCTGGAAACAATTTGGAGTGGGAGCAATCCCTCATCCTGCCCCGAAGGGATCCTGTTCAGTAGTGATACTTGACAGGAGAGTACCTGGGGCCCTAAACTCCCTGGAGAGGCAATGAGATGCACACAAAGCTGAATCTCTCCCAACTTTTACTGGGTGGCACCAGGAATGTGCTATCATTAGGGCAACTGAGACAGCTTTTCCCCAGTGCATTGGCAACGCTTCCCATGCTAATGCTAGAGGCAGTTTGTTCCATGAAGTAGAAGACTTGTTCCAAGCCATCACTGTTCCTGGGAACAAGTATTATGATCTGCTCTTGCCTGTTGAGAGAAGAGCTGTTACTTGTAAGCCTGCCTGTCACTCACTTAGAATCTGGCCCTTAGAAATGCTTTTCAGAGACACAGAGATGACAAACCATTACCCTTTCAATTGCTCTGCCTATGTGCATACCGATGGTTCCTCCCATCTGTACACAGTCACTGCACTCCTGATACTTAACCTGCCCCCTCTCCCCCCAGCAGATTTCTAGAGTGAAACATCTGGAATAACTTAAAAAAAAAAAGACACAATAGTTTTATCCCCAAGTCTTGATCATTATGGAAAAAAAATATAAAGAGAAAGCTGTACTTTGCAGAAATAATCATTCGCGGAAGAAATCTCATATACATAGTAGCAGATGCCCTGCATTCAGCACGCCCTGAAAAAATGCCCCCAAATGCCTAAAAGTTTATAACGGGCTTGTTATAAACTATTATTACTTAAAGCTTGCAACACAGCTGTTGATGACTGAATCATTTTGACATAAAACCTCATACAAGCAGTATTTTTTTTTTCCTTCTAATAACGTTCCTGGGTATTTAGTGACAATCCACAGGACAAGTTAATACATTATCAGAACTGGTACAGTATCCAAAGTCTAGAGTGGAAATCGAGTCTCAAAACACTGCAAATCACTTTTACTATGAAAGATGCTAAATAATGGCCAAATACTTCAGGATCACAGTCTTTACTATCAATATCAAGGAGAACTGAATCACTCTTAGATACCAAGCTGATAAGTGTCTTGAGAAAAATATGCCTACTGGAAATTCCTCAAGGAAAATATTAACTCTTAAGGTCTAATTCTTTTGCTATTTAAGTCAGTAAGGCTGCCAAGTATGTTCTGGGGTGGGGGTGGTGTTTTAATTTCCCAGACAGCCACTCTAATTAAAACACCTCACTGCCACATGTGTTAAGCCCCTGTGCCTTTCAAAACAGCTGTAGGATGCTCGGTCTAAAGCTCATTCAACTAGGTTTAGATAAAGCATCTCCATGGCCATTTTGAAACATGTGGGGGCTTAATACATGTGACGGTGAGGCAACGTTGGAGTGGGAGCAGACTCAAATTCATTGAATTTGCTCCAACTCTTTCTAATAAGAATGTGAATGAGCGCGTTTATAGGCACCCTAAAAGTCTTGCCACTGACTTCTAAACTCCGGTCCTTGCAATGAATTAAGTATGCTTAGTAAAAATGAAGCAAATGTTCAGATACTGAAACAGGCATGCATTAAATGCTCTTCTTGATCAAAGCCTTATTTCCATTGGGCAGCTGTAGATATGCTATCTTGGGGCACAGGTCAATAGATCTGTTGCGTGAACGTGATGTCAGAAGAATGCTAAAAAAAGGTCAGAATTGTTTTCATAAAGAATCACAGATTTCACATTGATACTTTAAATGCCTGAAGAGCAACTTCTCGTAAGCTCCTTTCACAATCCCTGATCATGCGCGTGGGATAAATACTGTACTTCGGTTTGTGGGATTCACACACATTTTAAAAACAAACCAACTGGCAAAAAACAAAACCAAATTTCATTTTTCTTTTCTCAGTAAGTGAGTCAATATTTGCATTGCAAAATCCAACGTGCAAAAAGAGGGCTGGTCTGGGACAACTAGGAGAATCATCTCTCTTTGCTCTGAAATGGTACAAAAAATAAGGAAAACTTTGAATAATTGATAAATACACGGCCATGATAAAATTAAGCATTGATCTTGTCATACCAGCTTTTAAGTGTTATTGATTTGATGGTTTCGGCACTGCATACAAGAAAACCATATCACTGAAGAAATAAAACTGGAATATCTCTGTATTGTAACCCATCTTTCAGATATTGAAGTTAAAATGGACTCCCTAACAGGTGCGAAAAGGTCATTTAAAACACACTTTGTCATAAAGTAGCCATACAAGTACTTAGCTGTGGGTTGTATATCTACAGACCTTGTACTGGATATTATCATGATGGGATAAATGCTGTACTTGAGAAAGATCAAGAGACTCCAAGACAGAAAGAGGAAGAGTAAGTCTGGCATTGAGGCTACCAAGCATGTCCTGCTCAATGAAAAGCCCATGATGCAAACTCAGGAATATACAACAGGGCTGTTCTGGTCTCGACTCTGGCTACCACTCCCAGGCACACCAGAGAGTACGGGCTTGAGAGTGGGGACAGTGAGGTATGACTGGAGTGCACCCTCAGCCAGTGGGATCCCAAGAGGCGGTCCGGGGGGGGGCCCGGGGGGAGACCCCGAGGGCCAGCCAATGGGGGGCACCGGCTGGAGAGGCTGGAGCACCTCCCACATTTTGTGTGTGGTCCGCCCACCTGCCCGGTGGATTTTGGTGTTCTTCAGTCATTCCAGCTGGAAATTTCGGCCGGCACCCCTCCCCTGCTGCCAGTGTGCCATGCTGGTAATTCCCCTGTGGACATGCCACGGGGCCCCACAGAGGATGATTTGCCTCGGGCCCTGCACTGTGCTCAGATCATCCTGGGGTGTACAAATGCAGGCATTGGCCCCTGGCTGCCAGGGACCCTCGGTACGCCACTGCCCTCAGCAAGTTTGCAGATGACACCGAGCTGGGGGCAGTAGTAAATATAGGGGGTGGTAGGGCTAGGATTCAGAGTGACTAAGACATATTGGAGGATTGAACCAAAAGATATTTCATGAGGTTCAATAAGGAAAAAGTGCAAAGTCTTGCACTTAGGATGGAACAATCCCATGTACCAGTACAGGATGGGGACCAACTGGAAAAGCAGCAGCTCTGCAGAAAAGGACCTGCGGGTGACAGTGGACAATACGCTGGATATGAGACAGCAGTGTGCCCTCGTTGCCAAGGAGGCTAATGGCATCCTGGGCTGCATTGGTAGGATCAAGGGAAGTGATTCCCAGTAGATCAAGGGAAGTGATTCTTCCCCTCTATGCAGCACCGGGGAGGCCACATCTGGAGTCCTGTGTCCAGTTTTGGGCCCCCCACTACAGAATGGATGTGAACAAATTGGATAGAGTCCAATGGAGAGCAGCAAAAATGGTTGTGAGGATGAAGCATATGACTTATGAGGAGAGGTTGAGGAAACTGGGCTTCTTTAGTCTGTGGAAGAAAAGACCAAAGGGGGAGTTAACAGCAGTCTTCGACCACCTGCAGGGGGGTGGCAAAGAGGATGGGGCTTGACTGTTCTCAATGGGGGCAGATGACAGGACAAGGAGCAATGGGCTCAAGTCGCAGCAAGGGAAGTTGAGTTGGGTTATTAGGAAAAACTCTCATGAGGAGGGTAGCACTGTAACAGGTTACGCAGAGAGGTGGTGGCATCTCTGCCCTTGGAGGTTTTTAAGACCCTTCTAGAATAAAGCCCTGGCTGGGTTGATGTAGTCGGGGACGGTCCTGCTTTGAGAAGGCGATTGGACTAGATGTGACCTCCTGAGGTCCCTTCCAAGCCTCATTTTTCTATGATTTCTATCACTGACCGACCTCACTGATGTCATTGTGGGTTTAGAGCGATGTGAAGTGTAACAGGGGTAAGGCATGCTCAGTTCCCTCAATGCTGGGACTCGCTGTCACTGTTGCATAGAGAAGCCCACAGGAACACAAGGACTACTGCACCCATCCACTGGTCCATCTCATTTATTAGCCGGTTTCTGACAGTGGCCTTTATGATCTGCTTCAGGAGACTGTCCAAGGGAATGTAATAACAGACAATTATTGAATGACCTCTCAAGGGGAAGTTTCTTTCTAACCTGCCAGTCAATTTAAGACCTGGAGTAAAGGAGACTATACCTTGTGTATATGTATGTACGTGTAAACCTGCAGAGACATGGTGTATTCACATACACTATATGGATATATCTAAACAGCTTTTATTTGAAACATTACCTTTTTTAACAGCCACTAGAAATTATACAACCTTCACTGCAAGCCCTTCAAAGGACCTCTTGACTAACTTAAGTATGAGTGTGCCAAGTACATTTTTGCTACCGCACAGTTCAGCTTCTTCTAGAAGCTGATTAATAGACTAAAACAACTTAAGCTTCAGGTGGCATCATCAGGCACCCTGTTCTTAATTACTTGCTCTGTTGAAAACTGACCTTAATTTTTTACTCCTCATTTTTGTCTCAGATGCCTATCCATGCCCCACATGCTCCCCAACGCAAAACTTGCTCCTTTACTTCCCAGACTGAGTTAATTCATGGCCAGTGCATACTCTTTGCCCTTGTGGCAACATTGTACTTTAGCTGAAATAATTCTTTCTCCCTTACATTTATCTTTCCTTCAGTTTTCTGAAGCCACACACTTGTAGTCTCTTCTTCTATGACAGACTCTCCATCATCTTGCTCATCCTCATCATTCTTCTCCACTTAATTCCTCTTCCTCTTCTCCTCTTCCACTTAATTTTCTCAGATATGGGAAACCAGAATTTTATGCAATATTTCAGAGAAGATCACACCCAAGCTTTCTATAAGGACATTAATACGTCCCTCTCTAGTAGAAATATCTCAATGGATACATCCTGAGCTTCCATTTGCTGCCTTTGTGGCTGCATCATGTTAGCAGTTTTGCCATCTGTATCCTGCATTGAAAGGGGCTTTAAACAAATAAGAAACCCAAATGCAGTCAAACTATTGTAATTCAGTCCTAATCATTCATTGGCTATGGACCCCAATCTGGTTACGCTGAAAAGATGCATTTAGTTATAGTTATTACTATTGCCAGGTCAATACTAGGGAAAACTTCTGCTCTTTATGTTTAACAGAAGAGTTCTCCAGTGGTCAGTCTCTTGTCATTCAATGCCCTTGTTAAGTAGTTAAATCCACAGTAACACTCAAAAGTAGGTTGTTATTACACGAGACATGCTATTCTTTTACCTGGATGTGCTATGGCTTCATGACACGTTTAATCTTCCAGACTGAGGATATGAAGTGTCTGCTTATTAGCAGTACTATGATAAAAGTAACAAGTGAAAACATGCCATTAGGGTAGTGGTGTAGACTTCCACTGACTCGAATTTATTTCCCAGATTGGACTTGTGCTCTTCACGTCATTAAAAATAAAATAAAATGTTATTTTTACTTTGGGTCTCACTACCTCATTCACAAAAATGTGAATATTATGAGATGGATGGACAATGGTTTCATTTCCTCATACAACAATTCAGTGTTTTGTTGAAAAACAGAGAACATAAAAAGCAGATGCTGCCCTTCCTACTTCCCCCCAGCCCCTGCTTCCCCCAGATATCAAAACCTAAAGAAAATTGGTGTTTGGGTTTCTGGATTTCTCCCCCAGATTAAAAGCCCTTTGTAAAACTAGTTTAGTCAAAATGACTGTTCTTTAAAAACAAAAAACAGCATTGATGAGGTTTAGGTGAATACTATTTTATCAACTTTTCTCCCCTACCCCTTGCTTTTCTCGGTTATTTAGATTGATGCAGGAACAACGGCTTCCACCATGTCATCAAAACACTTCAGACGGCAGAGTCCCAGTCTGAAAGCACAGAAGCTATCATGCAATAACCAAATACATCAATTGTAATGTTTCCATATTGGAATCCATGTGAAAACGGTAAATTTCCACCTTGGTACTAGGGAGAGTCAACAACGGTGGGGACTAGACATCTCTTATTAAATATTTGTTACACCTGAATAAAAAAAAAAATCCTTAATATTTAACTGCTGTGTATTTAATTAATGCAACGGCTGTTCAATTAGGCCAAAATGAAAATTTAATTTGGAACGCTTTGAGCAGATTAAGGAAATAGCACTAAGGCTCGTTTGGAGCTCGCCGTGTTCAGGAAGGTGAAGGCTTATTCAGCCTGGCAGTCAGCCTAGCAGGGGATACTGCTCGCTACTTCTTCTGTATCTGACCAGCAAACATTGCCATTGGAGTGGGGAAGAGTATGGTCACGGTATCCATTCCTCCCCCCCTTTAACCGGGTCCTTTCTAGAATATGGTTCAGACAGATAACTTTTGGGAGTGTCTTTCACATGTTTGCAGGGAGACTTTGCTGGCCAGACCTTCATGTAAGAGTCTCATTTTATTTGAAAAGCACATACATTTGAGCAGTCCAAATGAAATGTTCCATGTTCTGTGTTTCTGTACTAACTCTAAAATTAGAGATAATAAGGATCTCTCTCCTTTCCTTTCCTGTTAGCATAAGGAAAGATTTGGGATCTTATTTTTCCATGTTTTACATCATTTCTAAATATAAATGGTAGTGCCTAGTGTCAGTGAATGTCCCATGGTCAGAAGGCTTGGTCACAGTAAGCATAAGGCTTGGAGGTCAATGGTCAAAGAAAAGTGAGTTATGGAGCTTTTCTTGGCCCATAGCCTATGTCCTCAGGACTCCCCATATTAGCAGAGAGTTTTCTCGGTCCAGTAGAATAAAGGCTGCAGTGGTATACAGCGAGCTGCCTCAACAGTGGTCTGTCAGTCATCTCATGTTAAAATATACTACTGTCTGTCTGTCCTTGGTGGGAAAAAGCATGCAGTGTTAATTTCCATACAACCTGAGGTTCCAATTTTGCAAGATTTTAGTCCCATGAGTTGTTTTACATTTTCCAAAGGGACTGCTTGCATAAACACAAGATCATGTTGCCAGCAGAGACTGCACACTGTCTTGAAATGTGTGGCTGAGTATCTACGTAAAAGAGGGGTTCTCAACCTCTAGCTTGAGGCTTAGACCCATCCCATGGAGCAATGTCATTCAGTCTATGGGGCTCCACATAGGTTTGAAAATCTGACAGCAGGAAGAGAGACACAGCATTCATTGCCAAATTTCCAGACCTGTGGAGAGTCCCACAGGCTAGATAACATGGCTCTGCATGCTAGACAGTGCTGGAGTGTGGCCAGATGGAGCATGACACGGAGGAGGGTGCACCGGTTCGTACACATGAACCAATTCCGTGTGCCGACCCCCGGAAGGATCCTCCCCGTAGACTGACCCTGCACCATGTATCTAGCCCATGGGGCCAGAAGGCTGGGTGCCATTGATTTTAAGTAACTCTCTCTGCAGAAACAGAGTTGAACCCTAGAGTAATCAATGAACATACAAGCGTACCAGAGAAGCAACTGAGTTAACACATGTATTTGAACATCAACTTCTGAATTCTTAGTAAAAATAAGGAGGAATGAATCAGAAAGTCTAATGCTGGTGAAGAATATATTGACAGCAGCCTCCCATGACACATGATTTGCTCTTTCAGCCCTAGCAGAAATTTGGATAACTGTTTCATACTACCATGGGAATCACAGAACTGAGTCACAGGAATCATAGACACAAATCTTTTAGAATTGGTTGTGCTTGCTAACTTTGTCTTTTTCCGACAACAGAATATCCAAGATCCCACAATTCTGTTGTTGCTAACAAATACAGAACATATTTCATAAAAGATAAGTAGAGATAATGCTCACCATGAAGGACTATGCAGTGCTCTCACCTGTTATATTGCAGTAAACCCAGAGGGGTCCGAGCGGTCCACTTCCATCAGAGTCAATGTGGAAGAAACCAGATGTCTTTCCTTTGTGCCGATAGCCTTCACAGGATTGCTCATAGATAGCTGGAATAAGGAAAGATTCACCTTATCACATGGGTCTGAGAGAGGGCAAAGACAGACCTTTTTGTGTAAACAAATGTATTGCCATTGATTATTTCTGGGTTTTATTTTAGGCTCCAATTCAGGAAATGATACTTAAGCATTTGCTGGCATTTTCCTGACTAAGCTAAGTAAACACTTTTAAAAGCTGATACGACCTTAGACGCGTGAACTTGCAGCACTTGTTAGAGAGCACCAATTAACACAGTTTATTCCATGAACATCTGCAAAAGGCTGGTCATCACAGAGCATGGTTATTTTATGCCTTCCCCAGCCCAACAGCTATACCCAAGGTATAGTTAGTCTGGATTACTAGTTCAAGTGGGTTTGCCACCAGAATCCAAGTCCAAAAGTTGATCTGAAGGTCAGGAGCTGAATCCATACTAGATTCAGGAAACTAGAAATAAAGCTAAATAAGACCCTGGGCAGGGCACTAGAAGAGGCAGGAACTAGGGACATGAATTGAAGGGTAAGTCTAGGGTCTGAAGAAGGAGCATGGTTGTCATAAAAGCAGGATTCATTTGGTGCATGGCTTAACGTGGTTACCTCCTGGTGAAGGCAGGGTTATGGAGATACCTACTCAGCCCAGTGACTGTAAAGCAGTGTGACATGGTCAACATATGCATATGAAGAAAAGAAGCTGAACAGCTACCACCTGCACTTCTCACACCACATCCTTGACATCAAATGGCAAGACACAATTACCAACACAGAGGTCATCACCAAAGCCAACCATCACTGCACTACTCAAACAGTGGCACCTACGCTGGCTTGCCCATCTCCGCAGGATGGAAGATGGGCGCATCCCAAAGGACATCCTATATGGGCGAAGTGCAGGTGGGGTGAGAACAGTAGGTTACCTAAAATTGCACTTGAAAGACATCTGGCAAGCAGGACATGAAAACTTTTGGAATTGACCCAAACTTTTGGGAGGCCTTAGCAGGAGGCATGGCAAGGTGGTGCTCCCTCCTCAATCATGGAGTCCAACATCAAGATGAGAAACGGTTACTTGAATTACAGCAGAAATGTGGCCAAAGGAAACAGCCCCTCAGTACAGTAGCCTCTAATGCTATGTATACCTGTGGCCACAGTGGCAAGCCTAACATCAGTCTCTATGACCATAGGAGAAAATGCACCTCCAGTCAGTAAAACAACTGCAATATCCACTGTCACTTGCTGATGAATGGATGCCATTATTATTATTACAGCGACTAATGAGATCTCCTAAGGAAAAGAGGTGACTGGTGCCTCTTCCAATGTCTAGTACCAACCCAGATGCAGGTGTGAGCTAACCAGTGAGCTCCCCTGATATGGGAGATATGGATTTATGCCAGCTGGTTATCCTGCTTTCATGCACAGAGCTCTTATTTTTTTCCGCACATTTCCTTTGCTGAAAAAGTCATGCCCATAAAAAAGCTTTGAAATGTAAATATTCAAAGGGTTAATAAAACAAGCTGTGACTGACACCCTGAATAACAAGAAAGCAGGAAAAAACCTGCCCAAGGGTAAAAGCAGTTCTTTTGATTATAGACATCCTCAGGCAAGACACCACAATTTCAAAGCTAATGCTTCCCTTAGGTGCTAAATCACCACTAGTATTGACCTTGTCACCATTAAATTTGTCATATATGCACATATGTTTATCTATGTACACACACGCGCGTGCACTTCCAAAGCGCTAAAGCTTTTACGTGTTATTGTGCTTGCCAGTTTCCTTAAAACAGCCAATGCAAATGTATCCCCACAACTCACTAAACAAGCTGCAAAAGGCTCCCTCGACATCCAGGAGATGGCATTAACCCATACTGTGGCCGCATCTATACTAGATGCTACTGTCCTATTGCTACTGCTCAGTAGCACTGGGGGGAACTAACCATGATGCAACAGTACTGTGCAGTGGTAATGAGCTACTGCACAGCAGGTCATTGCAACCACGCAGTAGACTGTCATTAAAAAAAAAAAAAACTGTGCAGGGATGCTACTGCACAGTAACACTAGTTACTGAGCAGTCATTTAGCACTTGGTTATGAAAGTACTAAATAACTGTGCAGTAACAACTATGTAGTCTGCCCCTCCTGCAGACGCGTCCGCTAGTAGATTTTACAAAGCATGGTGGCGACCCAAAATGGCAGCTAACCCAAAGCAAAACCTGAAGTAATGGAGGGGACCCAGAATGGAAACTACACGCCAAAATCTCTGACGGAAGCGATGATGGGATCTGTTCATTTGTTTAACACACACGGACTTGTCACAGATTCAGGTTTATGGTTCACAGTTGTTAGTGCTCTTATTGTACAGCAGAAAGAGAGATACCCCAAATCGATACGAGACGGAGACAAAGGGGAAACCTCTCGGGAAACAGACAGCTAAGCAGTAACAGAAGGTCACGTGAACAAACGTCTTCCTACTGGGATCCTGACTAGCTCTGCTTTCTTTTCCCACTGTAAGAGGGATTGATCTCGTTCCCACGTAAGCTGTTCCCAGGTTATATTGATTTGAGTTTATTAACCATAACGGTCTGTTTATTATTGTTTAACTGATTTTATATATTCTGTTTTTCTTAGCCACATTTGGCACAAGGGCCAGGACTTGTGAGGCTTTTTTATTATTATTTTATTCTAAGAGTCAGAAATATTTGGAAGGTACGGTAAATCTGGAAATGGGAATGAACAGAGCAATACCCTTGCAAAACCAATGTCCTTGCAATGAGTGAGCTCATTAGTGATAACAATAGCAGAACACACAGCAATATATTTGGGCAACTCCTTTGGCTGCTGCAAGGTCAAATCTATCTTTTTCTTGCCCCTTGATTTTATGTGCACATTTAACAGCTATTCACACACAAACAGATCATTATACAGCAATATGGGACATACATAGATTGAGAGAGACTCAGGGGAACATGCAAGTATCCCATTTGTTAGTCTTTACAAATTTCTTCATGAATCCCTACTACTCTTCAGCCATCAGAGTCATACCATTAAGTTTCATATGCTATAACGTTTGCTGTGTGGAGGTTGTAAATAAAGCTCCAATGTTCATAGTGCCTTTCATCCAGCATCCTCTCAAGGTGCACTGCAGCCCGAATCAAAAGAGCTCTCCTCCTTGTCACCTCCACATGCTCCCCTCTCCTGTCATATGGACCACTGAAACAACTCTGTATCATCAAGATCATATGGGCTCCCCTCTGCCAGGGGAAGCGGGAAAAAATGTTTTCTCTAATTAATGAAGCTTGGGGAAAAGAATTAAATAGCCAGCACGGGCTGGGCAAACCACCAGACAGCCACTGCCAGTATTCCCCAAAATGCTACGAAAAAGATCAGCAGTCACAAATGATCAAGCATCCGGACTGTGTTTTTTCTACCTTTCTATGGTTATATCTATCTATCTATCTATAAAAAGTGGGGGGGATATATATAGGTAGATACATCTACATCTAGATATGTATATAGTTCCCCCTCCACTTTGAGATCTCTGATCTGGCCTTCACTGACTGGACTTCACTTGTGTCTGATGAAATCATACTCTAGGGTAGCCAACTGGTAGGAGCCAAATCCTCAGAGTAGGATTCCCAGAGTTCAAAGGTGATTCAAGGTGCTCAGCATGTGACAGGATTGAACCTATATTGAATATTCACCCTACCATAAAACATAACTAATCTCATTTCTTCCTGTGTCTTTTTAGCCTGATATATAATGTACTGTAGAAACTGGGAAGTGCTGGGAACCCACTCCCTGATAACAAACCACATGCACAAATTAATATATATATATATATATATATATATATATATATATATATGAATCAGCTACAACTTATTCCTCATGTATTTGCAGTTTTAAAGGCTTCTGGGAGTCTTTCAATTACTGTTGCTGCTGACAAAGGCAACCAGGACACGGGGAAACAGGAGGAGATACCATAACAGGCCATTAAGTAACCGGTCAAATAGCCATGCCTTGATGAATACACAAGTTTCTCAAAACTGCAGTTCATTTAGTGAATTTGCTGTCATCATCATTACAGGACAATTCATCTTGGCTCATTAGGGACCTCATTGATTGTATCCCTTGGACTTTTTTATGTACAGAAGAAGCTGCAAGGAGCAGAGATACAACTCTGGTGCTGCTAAGAAGTACTTGTCCACAAAAGGTCTCTTGGTGGTTAGCTGCATCCCAGCTACTACATTGGCTTAAGACTGGACGATTCTTCTCCAAATTAAAACAAGGGAAGATGTGAAGACACATTAGTAATGTGGGCATCCATGAACAGAAAGGACTTGCTGACTTCTAGATGACACTGCTGTCACAGTTTTTAAATCACCTTCTAAGAGCCAGGCGTTAAACCAAATACTCAGCATAGCTGTGCTGGTTTTGCTCAAGCTCCGCTGTTTTATTTGGAACGAGTACCTGTTTTAGGATGATTTCCTTTTGGTTATAATACACCTCTGTAAGATGGACTTTAATCATAAAGAAGGGCGTAATAGGAAAGGACAAAGCAAAGCATAGTGCTTTGGGGGAATTAGGGGAGTTCCTAGGTCTACATCGGTGGAAAATCTGGCTTAACTTGAGTGGGGAGAGGCGCTCAGAAGAGAACCAGCTTTCCCCCATGGTTTAAAGAGAGGATTTGATGGATTATACATCATTAGAAATCAGAAAAAGGGCACAAAACACTGACATTTGCTGTTGTTTGCAGATCACCTTTAGAGGTTGTCTTGTGACTCCTCCATTGGTCTGCCAACATTGGTTTGCTCAACGTTTCTTCTAGGCAGTCATGATCAGGCCAGTTAACATTGTCTCCCACAAACTGAAGCCATCTACATATGAAGATGTTACGAGCTGAAGCCGTTTACCAGCACCGTACCTGGACTCCTGGTGTCTCCAGGTGCACTGTTAGTATCAGGCCCCGCTTCGCCAGAGATAATGATAATAATAATTTTAAAATTACCATTTTTAGGCCCTCTTTTGGTCTGGGCCCTTGTTGGCCACCCGGTTTGCCCATGCTTGTGTCCAGCCCTGCTGTTTACGTCCATCTCTATTCTCCTACAGCTGACTAAATTGTAAATCTCTCCATACTCATTCTTCTACCTACACAGTTACAAAAGCCCTGTGAAAGCAGAAAACAGGCCAACAGCCAACCATTCAGGATAAGGCACTGGGCCCTTAACTTCAAAAACCACCGTTCCAAACTTCACTGACAAGGCGTGCAATTCAACCAATTTGAATCCAGTAGGAAATTATCACTGTAGCAGGCATTAATAGTTACCGTTTCCCAAATGTTAATTATGCAGTAGCACTGTACTGAAAACAAAATGACTACTGCAGCTATGTGACTGTCAGTCAATGCTGACATTTTCACATTAGCCACTGTTTGAAAAACTGAGCCTTTTTTACTGAACAGAATGCAACGTTTCAGAGGTTGCCAACATTTTTTCAATCATTTTTTTTCTCGTTAAAACAGGCTATCTTGTGGTAATATTTCAGTGAATCATCATTGGCATTGCTTGCATTTTCACTTTTTGAGGAACAGAAAAGTGACCTTATTTTTGAAAAGTGAAGCCAGCTATGATAAATTATTATCAGGAACAATTTCTAAATGTTTCAATGGCTGAAAGCTTGTTTCTTAGCAAGGAAAAAAAAAATCAAATGTTTTTTCCCCCAAAACAAGTTTTTTTTTTTAAACTGAATGAAAACCTTTTGTGCACATACAAATGTGACTCTTTCAATTCTTTAAAAATGAAAGCGAACTCTAAATTTTGAGGTTAAAGTTTCATTTGATTTGTTTTGGAAAACCGGCCCTTCATTTTTAGAATAGCTCAAGGTTGGTTTTTTTTTGGTTTTGTTTCGTTCTTTGGATTGTCTCTTATCCTAAAGCTAGGTCTTCCCCTGGCATAAATCAACATCTCTCCATTGGTTTCAATGGCAATATCAATTTATATCCATTGAGTGTCTCGATGTTCACATCATACTTGCTCACTTCTGTGATAAATCAGTGTTTGCTGTTTTGTTTTCCCATGAGCTCTGTGAGATCACTGGAGAGTGAGCTGGGCTCAGGCATCAGACATGCTCATTAAATTCCACTTGTAGGGCAAATCCAGCTACCCGTTATATTTGTGTATTCCCTTTAACAGAACATGATTGCGCATCACTAAGGGCAGAATCTGAAAGCAGACTAACACAGTGTCGTTCTAGCTTTCAGACTAATTTGTCTTGCCGAATGTGTGATACTGAGAATGATCCACTTTCGAGGTAGGAATACATTGTGATTTGGAAATTCCAGGTTGAGTTAGTCAAGACAGGCATCAGAAGCATGTATTTCACCTGTGCACTGAGATCCGGACGATCTCCACCCTAGAGTTCTAAAGGAACTGGCCGAGGTCATTGCAAGTCCCCTGGCATGGCTTTATGAGCACTCATGGTGCTCTGGTGAGGTACCGGAGGACTGGAAGAGGGCCAACGTGGTCCCCATCTTCAAAAAAGGCAGGAAGGAGGACCCGGGAAACTATAGGCTGGTTAGTCTCACCTTGATTCTAGGCAAGCTGTTCGAGAAAATTATGCTGGCACACATCCAGGAGGGGCCAGCAGGGGACTGCATGCTTAGGGGCAACCAACACGGGTTCATCAGTGGCAGGTCCTGTCAGACCAACCTGGTGGCCTTTTATGATCAGATCACCAGACTTTAGGAGGGCTGACTTCAACAAGCTAAGGAGGATCGTTGGGGAAGCGCTGAGGACCCAGAGGGGAAGGGAGCCAGATGTCCAAGCTGAGTGGTTGCTCCTTAAGGAGACGATCCTCGATGCCCAAAGGGAAGTAATCCCAACAAGGGTCAAAGGGAGCAGGAGGGCACATAAACCCCCATGGCTCACTAGGAGCATCCGGGAATGTCTCCTTGCTAAAAGGGAGGCATACACCCAATGGAGGGATGGGGTCATCACCAAGAAGGACTATGTTACAGTCGCCCGAGGATGTAGGGGGGCAGTCAGGAAGGCCAAGGCAGAGATGGAGATAGGACTAGCTTCCCGGATTAAGGACAATAAGAAGTCCTTCTTCAAATACATAGGGGGTAAAAAGAGGGTCCCGGGTAATGTTGGGCCCCTGCAGGACACGATGGGCAACTTAGTCGTCACGCCAGATGACAAAGCTAACATATTTAACGATTTCTTTGCCTCTGTCTTCCTAAGTAGGGACCAGTTCAGCCACCTCCCTGCTGGGCCCCCCTCGGGCCCCGGGAGAGACACGCCTGGGCCAGGGGTTAGCGAGGAGTTAGTTAGGGTACTTCTGGAGAGGCTGGACGTGTTCAAGTCCGCTGGTCCGGACGATCTTCACCCTAGGGTTCTACAGGAACTGGCCGAGGTCATTGCGGGACCCCTGGCGCGGCTCTATGAGCACTCGTGGTGCTCTGGCGAGGTGCCGGAGGACTGGAAGAGGGCCAATGTGGTCCCTATCTTCAAAAAGGGAAAAAAAGAGGACCCGGGAAATTACAGGCCAGTTAGTCTTACCTCAATCCCGCGTAAGCTCTTTGAAAAAATTATCCTGGCACACATCCAGGAGGGCCTTGCGGGGGAATGCATGCTCAGGGGCAACCAACATGGGTTCATCAGTGGCAGGTCATGTCAGACCAACCTGGTGGCCTTTTACGATCAGGTCACCAAATCATTAGACGCAGGGGTTGCTGTGGATGTAGTCTTTCTGGACTTCCGGAAGGCTTTCGACACTGTCTCTCACCCTGTCCTCATCAAAAAGCTGGGAGACTGTGGTGTCGATGCCCACACGGTCAAATGGGTCGCCAACTGGCTGGAGGGCCGCACCCAGAGGGTGGTAGTGGATGGGTCCTTCTCAACCTGGAAGGACGTGGGCAGTGGGGTTCCGCAGGGCTCGGTCCTCGGGCCCGCACTGTTCAACATCTTCATCAGTGACTTGGATGAGGGGGTAGAAAGCACCCTGTTCAAGTTTGCTGATGACACTAAGATGTGGGGGGATGTGGGTGCACTAGAAGGGTGCAATAGGCTACAAGCTGACCTTGACAGGTTGCAACGGTGGGCGGATGAGAATAGGATGGGGTTTAACACGGATAAGTGCAAGGTGTTGCACATGGGGAGGAAGAACCGGCACCACACTTACAGGTTGGGGAACTCCCCTCTTGCCAGCACGGAGACGGAAAAGGATCTTGGAGTCGTCATTGACTCCACGATGAACATGGGCCGGCAGTGTGGGGAGGCAGTCAAGAAGGCCAACCGTACCCTGTCATGCATCCACAGATGCATCTCGAGCAGGTCCAGGGAGGTGATCCTCCCCCTCTATGCGGCACTGGTCAGGCCGCAGCTGGAGTACTGCGTCCAGTTCTGGGCGCCGCACTTCAAGAGGGACGTGGACGATATGGAAAGAGTTCAGAGGAGGCCACTCGTATGATCAGGGGTCAGCAGGGCCGGCCTTATGAGGAGAGGCTACGGGACCTGAACCTGTTTAGCCCCCACAAGAGAAGGTTAAGGGGGGACCTTGTGGCCTGCTACAAACTGGTCAGGGGGGATCAGCAGGTATTGGGGGAGTCCCTGTTCCCCCGTGCGCTGCCAGGAGTGACCAGGAATAACGGTCACAAGCTGGCGCAGGGTAGGTTTAGATTAGATATTAGGAGGCGCTACTTCACAGTCAGGGCGGCTAGGGCCTGGAACCGGCTTCCAGGGGAAGTGGTGCAGGCTCCTAGCCTGGGGATTTTTAAAAGGAAGTTAGATGAGCACCTTGCCGGGGTCATCTGACCCCGGTGCTCTTTCCTGCCACGGCAGGGGGTCGGACTAGATGATCTACCTAGGTCCCTTCCGACTCTAGCTACTATGAAACTATGAAACTATCATTAGATGCAGGGGTAGCAGTGGATATAATCTTCCTGGACTTCTGGAGGGCCTTCGACACTGTCTCTCACCCCGTTCTCATTAAGAAACTGGGGGCTGTGGTGTCGACACCCAGACAGTCAGATGTGTCACCAACTGCCTAGAGCGCCACACCCAGAGGGTGGTAGTGGACGGGTCCTTCTCAACCTGGAGGGACGTGGGCAGTGGGGTCCGCAGGGCTCGGTCCTCGGGCCCGCACTGTTCAACATCTTCATCAGTGACTTGGACGAGGGGGTAAAAAGCACCCTGTTCAGATTTGCTGATGACACTAAGATGTGGGGGGACGTGGGCACACTGGAAGGATGCAACAGGCTACAATCAGACCTAGACAGGTTACAGGGGTGGGCGGATGAGAATAGGATGGGTTTCAACACAGACAAGTGCAAGGTGTTGCACGTGGGGAGGAACAACCGGCACCATACCTACAGGTTGGGGAACTCCGCTCTTGTCAGCACGGAGGTGGAAAAGGACCTGGGGGTCATCATTGACTCCAAGATGAACATGGGCCGGCAGTGTGGGGATGCAGTCAGGAAGGCCAACCGTACCTTGTCCTGAATCCACAGATGCATCTCGAGCTGGTCCAGGGAGGTGATCCTTTCCCTGGTCAGGCCGCAGCTGGAGTACTGCGTCCAGTTCTGGGCGCCGCACTGCAGGAGGGATGTGGACAGCCATGGAGAGGGTCCGGAGGAGGCCACTCACATGATCAGGGGGCAGCAGGGCAGGCCCTACGAGGAGAGGCGACGGGACCTGAACCTGTTCACTCTCCACAAGAGAAGGCCGAGGGGGATCTTGTGGCCTGTTACAAACTAGTCAGGGGGGATCAGCAGGCATTGGGGGAGTCCCTGTTCCCCCGAGCACGGCCAGGAGTGACCAGGAATAACGGTCACAAGCTGGCAGAGGGGAGGTTTAGGTTAGATATCAGGAGGCGCGACTTCACGGTCAGGGCGGCTAGGGTCTGGAACCAGCTTCCAAGAGAAGTGGTGCAGGCCTCTACCCTGGGGGGGTTTAAGAGGAGGTTGGATGAACACCTTGCTGGGGTCATTTGACCCCAGTGCTCTTTCCTGCCATGGCAGGGGGTCGGACTAGATGATCTGCTCAGGTCCCTTCCGACCCTAGAAACTATGAAACTATGAAACATTTTATTGAGATCCATTTTTAAACAAACACAGAGCCAGAGAAGGGTACTTTTTTTGCAGTCAGAATAGAAGTGTGCGCTGCAAGGAAGTTTTTAAAGGGATGCTGCTGTGTTTCATTGAGACATTTAAAATCTTTCTAGCCCTCTGCTACTTAAACTGACATAGCCGAAGAGCTACATCCTTCATTCTGAGAGCCGTTTGTTTCCCCAAGCATCACCGAGGTGCTTCCTCGACTGCCGTTCTCAAGGATAGGACGAGCGGTGCTGATGGAGTTCAAATGTGCACAATATTGACGGAGTTCAAAATGATGCATCCTCCAGCCCCTTCATAATCCACTGTGAAACGCACATATCCACGTTTCTCCTTCAGGTACCCCTCTCAGCCTAACATGTCTCAAAATAAACTTGCTTTTCAGGTCAACACCTTGATTTTCTACTACAATTCTCATTTTGAATAGCATTTTTTGATCACGGTGTCCATCTCCTCCCTTTTGTTCCTTACTCTCATCTTTCTGGGAGCTTTAGAAATGGTTGTTTTTCAAACCCTTCTATATTCTGTGTCTTTCAATCATTGTAGCTTGAACCAATTCTGAATTTTCCTTTATGTCCGTCAATTCCACAGTGAAACGAATACAGGTGCAGTCACAGCACGTTAAGCTTTGGTCCACGTACATGCTTCCTTAGGTTTTTTGCTTTTCCCTTTAAGAACATAGAATTGTAGAAAACTAGGGTTCAAAGGGACCTTGGGAGGCCATCTGGTGAACCGCTGCTTAAGTCAGGATCATAGTGACTTAAGGATGCCTGATATGCCTGTTGTATTTGCTCTTAAAAACTTCCAAGGATGGGGGTTCAAGAAAATGATGGAAGTTTTAAGGACTGGGTTAGACAAGGCACTTGACTGGACATAGATGAGTCTATAGCTAATTGCACAGAAATTTAAGATGTCCTCTGATGAATCAGAGCCTAGGTTATCAATCTAGATTTCAAGGTTAGATTATTAACTCATATATAGGCACCTAGTCAAACTGGAATTTTGCGTTTTTCACAAAACCCACAATTTGTTGCAGTTTCTGCAAAAAGCAGCGTTCTCTGTGATTTTCAGCAAAACTGCCAAAAAAAAAAAATTACTGACAATAAAATCCTAGCTCCCCAGTGGGAGCCAGCAGTTCTCACAGATGCTGGCACACAGAAAGAGAGCTAATATGGCAGCCACCCGCTCCTCCCCTTACCGCTAATTGCATAAGAGGGCTGCCCGTGGTCTGGCCCTGCCCCTTTCTGCCAATCAATGGCAGGGGGTGGAACCACATAATGCCAATCACACGTGGGCCATAGAGCTCTGAGCTCACTGTCTAATTAGTATGGGTTTCTACCTGGAGTCCAATGAACAGTGAGGTCTGAGCTCGCTAGTAGATCAGAGCAAAGTCTGGCCGGACCCCAGGCATTTGTATGGTTCTGGAGCCCATGGTGTAAATACTGCTGCTACTCCTCTCCATCTTCATCCCCACTGAATTCAGCAGATGAGGAAAGGAAGGAATTAATAGAGGTGGCGGCGCTTACCCCCCATCCCAGGCTCCAGAGGAGTAACAGTGAAGGCTCCACCCAGAGCCGAAACTGAGAGCTCCTGTGCATCACAGCCAAAGTGGGGTGCTACCATGCCACCATGCTCCATCTGGATCTGCTCTGGCTGTGCTCTTTATAGCTAATAAGAAATAATTAAGTATATCAATAAGCATTTATAAGACTGAGATCAAATGTTTTCATCTTTGTGATTCTTCATGGTTTTACTTTTTTTTTTTTTATCTGACTGTCTGTTCTTTTACCAGCATCATCTTAATGCCTGCCAAACTTCCTCCAAACTTTGTGTTCAAATAATCTGCCCCAAATCATTTTAATTTCTCTGCTCACAGTCTGATTCCACTATTCTTAAAGGGGGAAGTTATGTCTTCTGCACAGGCATTAACAGCCACGGCCATTTTTTCAGCAACTACTACCTCTTCTCTTTGCACCATGATCTTATCTGTAGTTTACAGCATGGAAATGACTTGCTCTGCTTGATGGCTAAAAATGATATTTAGAGGTTTGCCTTTGGGAATTCCCTTGTAGGAAAAGTAGGTAAGTATTAGAACAATGCTCCAAGACAACAGCAAGGGTTAACTGATTTCTAAAAGCCTGTTTTTGAGTTTACTTCACGGTCCACTGTGTCTGACACAAGCAAGCCAAAAGCGCACACAGAGGCTTTTGGCAGCAGCCCTAGATTTCAGGAGGGCAGACTTCAATGAGCTAAGAAGAATAGCTGGGAAAGCACTGAGATCCCAGAGGGGAGGGGAGCCGGGTGCCCAAGGAGAGTGGTTGCTCCTTAAAGAGATGATCCTCCAAGCCCAAAGGGAGGTAATCCCAACATGGATCAAAGGGAGCAGGAGGGTGCAAAAGCTCCCATGGCTCACCAAAAGCATCCGGGAACGTCTCCTAGCTAAAAGGGAGGCGCACACCCGATGGCGGGGAGGCGCCATCCCCAGGGAAGACTACACTGCGGTTGCTCGGGGCTGCAGGGGGGTCAGGAAGGCCAAGGCAGAGATGGGACTGGGACTAGCTTCCTGAATCAAGGACAACAAGAAGTCCTTTTTTAAATACATCGGGGGCAAAAAGAAGGTTCTGCATAACGTGGGGCCCCTGCAGGACACGCTGGGAAATTTGGTCATCACACCAGATGACAAAGCCAACATATTTAATGATTTCTTTGCCTCCATTTTCCTTAGCAGGGACCGGAACAACCACCCCACATCTGGGCTCCCTTTAAACCCCAGGGGAGTTGCACCTAGGCCAAGGGTCAGTGAGGGACTAGTTAAGGAACATCTGGAGGGACTGGATGTATTCAAAACAGCTGGTCTGGACGATCTCCACCCCCGAGTGCTCAGGGAATTAGCTGAGGTCATTGCGGGACCCCTGGCACGGCTGTATGAGCACTCGTGGTGCTCTGGTTTGGTGCCAGAGGGCTGGAAGAGGCCAATGTGGTTCCCATCTTCAAAAAGGGGAGGAAAGAGGACCCAGGAAACTATAGGCCAGTTAGTCTTACCTCAATCCTGGGCAAACTTTTTGAGACAATTATTCTGGCACAATGTCCGCGAGGGGCCAGTGGAGGAGATTATGCTTCGGGGCAACCAACACGGGTTCATTAGAGGCAGGTCCCGTCAGACCAACCTGGTGGCCTTTTACGACCAGCTCACCAAATCCTTAGATGCAGGGGGAGCAGTGGATATAACCTTCCTGGACTTCTGGAGGGCTTTCAACACTGTCTCTCACCCCATTCTCATTAACAAACTGGGGGACTGTGGCGTTGACACCCGCACAGCCAGATGTGTCCCCAGCTGGCTGGAGGGCCGCAACTAGAGAGCGGTGGTGGATGGGTCATTGTCGACCTGGAGGGATGTGGGCAGTGGGGTCCCGCAGGGCTTGGTCCTTGGGCCCCCACTGTTCAACATCTTCATCAGTGACTTGGATGAGGGGGTAAAAAGCACCTTTTCAAATTTGATGATGTGGGGGGATGTGGTTACGCTAGAAGGGAGGAATAGGCTACAATCAGACCTGGACAGGTTACAGGAGTGGGCAGGTGAGAATAGGATGGGATTCAACACTGACAAGTGCAAGGTGCTGCATCTGGGGAGGAAGAGCCAGCACCATACCTACAGGCTGGGGAACTCCCTCCTCGTCCGTGCAGAGGCAGAGAAGGATCTTGGAGCCATCACTGACTCCAAGATGAACATGGGCCGGCAGTGTGGGGACGTGGTGAGGAAGGCCGACCGCACCTTGTCCTGCACCCACAGATGCATCTCGAGCAGGTCCAGGGAGGTGATCCTCCCTCTCTACGCGGCACTGGTCAGGCCGCAGCTGGAGGACTGTGTCCAGTTCTGGGCGCTGCACTTCAAGAGGGATGTGGACAGCATGGAGAGGGTCCAGAGGAGGCCACTCGCATGGTCAGGAGCAGCAGGGCAGGCCGTACGAGGACAGGCGACGGGACCTGAACCTGTTCACTCTCCACAAGAGAAGGCTGAGGGGGATCTTCTGGCCTGTTATAAACTAGTCAGGGGATCAGCAGGCACCGGGGGAGTCCCTGTTGCCCCGAGCACCGCCAGGAGTGACCAGGAATAACGGTGACAACCTGGCAGAAGGGAGATTCAGACTAGATATCAGGAGGCGCGACTTCACGGTCAGGGCGGCTAGGATCTGGAACCAGCTTCCAAGGGAAGTGGTGCTGGCCCCTACCCTGGGGGGCTTTTAAAAGAGGCTGGATGAACACCTTGCCGGGGTTCTTTGACCCCAGTACTCTTTCCTGCCATGGCAGGGGGTTGGACTCGATCTGCTCAGGTCCCTTCCAACCCGACCAACTATGAAACTATGAAACCTTCTCTCTGATGACAGCCCTGGGACTGGTAGAAATAAAACTGTTTGCATTATTCTTATCTCCTATCATTGTGTATCAATAAAATTTACCTACTATTGAATGGAGAGGTTATGGTCGGTGTGAGGGTTTGGGTCCATACAGGACAAGGTATCTGGGTCAGAAATCCAGCGGCAGCACTGGTCAGCCCGTGCTCCATGGTGAACTGTTCTCAGTGCAGAGAAGGCTGCAAGAGAATCCTAGACTTCAATTATTTTTCTAATAATCTAAAGTGATCCTCCTGGTCTTGGCACCTGTCCTTGGTATCAGTATAAACCACAGCAATGGGCTCCTCGTTGCCCCTCGTGAGAGTTTCAGGTGACTTATATGATCCATCACCTTTTTTACAGGCAACTGTGGCCATATCGTTTATTCAAATTCACCCACTTCTTAAAATGTCATTCCAACTTCTAAGGCATGTTTCCCTGTGCATTTATAGTTACTCTGTGAACCGATAAAAAACCCAAACTGTTCGTTGTAAATATTCACTCCCTGTGAATTCAAAATGTGAGCTGTGTTGTTTGCTTGTGAGGGGTGACATCAGTTATACAATATTGTTCCTTCTCCCTCCCTGGATGCATGAACTTCCTATAATCAGAAAAAAATTAGCTGAGCTTATTTAGGTCTCTCCTAACCATGCAGTTAGTTCAATTAAAGATATTACTGACAAAAATCCCTGCCTCTGAGAATTTTAGTTTTTTTCAAAGAAAGGGAAGACTTAATGTCATGTGACAGAGACTAAAGGAATCTAACATCCATTAACTCGTTCTTTAATGGAATGCAATGGCATTGCCAAAGATATTATTCCTTTACCAAAACTTAGTGGATGGGTATAGAGCAATGTTTTTTAACCTGTGGTCCGTGGATCTCTGGGGGTGGGGGCACAGACTATGCCTAAGGGGTCCACAAAAGATAACTATGATGAATCAAAAGTATGTGAATGCACACACCTACAATTCAAAGTCTGCTTCTCCATTACAAATTTCCAAAGGGATCATCACCTCCATTTGAAACTTTCCGCAAATGAAAATAAAAGTTGAAAAGCACTGCTATAAAGTAAAGATGACCTAACTGAACAGACTGTTGTTGATACAAATCAATTGTGTATGCATGCCAAATGCTGCTTGACAGACATAGCTACAACCTTTCTGGTGCATTTAATAACTTTCTGATCTTTTGCATGTTCTCTTCAGAAGGAAAAAAGCAAATAAACAAATAGCATTATAAAATGGCAGTCTGTCTAGTGGCCATAATGGTAGATTGGGCTTCAGCTCCCAGGGGTCCTCTTTCCAGCTCTGCCACTGACCTTGTACAAGCCAATTCACCTTAATATCTACACCTACCTCAGAACAAATTAAGTATTCTCACTAAAATGCTGTGATCTCCCAGGATGACTATTCAAGATGACTTTTTTTTTTTAAACCCAGCACTTCTATAGAGCAGGTCTGACAGATTTTCTCTTGCAGACTCAGAATAACCAAGTACCTTTAAAAAAAACAACAAATAAAAGCAATATGCAATGGGAAGATTCCTCTCCTGTCCTTGCTTTCACAGCACGGGGATTAGTGTAGGCAATGAACTCTGGTAACGACTGTCATTCTCACCCTTATAATACAATTGTCATGTTAAATGCCAAAAAATGAAATCTGCACTCCTGAAAACTGGGCTTGACAGTTCTGCTGTTGACAGACTAATGCAGCCTTGGCTACGATGAGCCCGCTGACAGATGGCTTATTTTCCCTTCTTAAAATATGTATTTACCGATCTGATAAGGAATGTGTTATTTCCACAGAGAACTTTAAAATGGCTCTCACCACAATGTCATCTAAACGGATGTTCACACGCCATCCTTTTATTACAGTCTAGGATTACACAAATTCCCTGCAATTGAAGCTTGACCTCTGCCACGTCCATGTCAACAGCCGTGTCCATGTCACCCCGTCTTGCTTTGTTGATTCCACACTGATGGTGGGAACAGGACTGTCCATCACTTGCCTGAAGATGGACTCTGTGTTAGGCATGGGATCACAAGCAGGTCCCCCCCAGACTGAGCAAATGGGAGACCAGGGGAGGTCTGACCTGCTTCTGTCAGGAGCAATGCTGAAGAGAGAGAAAAGGAGGAAGTAGAGGAAAAGGAAAGGAGAAGACCATTTGTGGAGATATGGGAACTTTGCATTTTGTCAAAGCACATGGGCCCTGTTCTTTGGAGCACTGCAGTTTAGTGGCCTAGAGTTAGAGGCAGATAAGTAGAGCATCTATGGGAAGATTAAATTAAATATATATATATTTAATGGCATAGTGAGTCAGTCCTCTACTTGTTCTGGTCCAGAACATCAGAAGCAGTAACCTGCATAAAAAAGCTGTTGATTTACTTAGGAGGGATAAAAGAATAGGAGGATGCAAAGAATCACATTAGCGGTATTAGAATGGGAGTTGTTCTGTTGGCTTCAAAACGGTATTTAAAGGCCTGTTTTTTGGGAATCAGCTTATAGGTATAGATATAAGGGGTCAAGATGGACAGCGGGGGTTAAATGGATTTCTAAAGAGCTGGGGACACATGCACAGCCTTCAAGGCAGATGAGCTGTTTAACACAGCAAGGACACAGTCTAGCAAACAGCCTAGGAACCAAAGGAAGTATGTACCGTACTGTCCCATAACCCAAGGTAAGTGCCACCAGCAACAAGGTCCCTGGAAGCAGGGGGGCCCTGAGTCCTGGTTTTGAGGGAACAAACCAAAATAGGAGAAGGCCTGAAAGGCTACGTGGATGTGTGACCACAGAGAGACAGCCAACCAGAGATAGCCATGGATGAAAAGTCGTCAGGCGTCATCAAGGGGGAGGGAGAATACAAAAGAAGAGACTTGGGAGTAACAAGGGGTCCCTTCTTTTGTCCCGTCCTCCCTTTGTCTTGTCCTTCCCTCCCATCCCTCCCTGTTTCTTCTCATCCCTCCTGGCTGTTCCTCCCTTTGTCCCGTCCCGCCCCGTTTTGCTCCCTGAGAGGGGTCCCCATCCCTGTTCCCTGGGAAGGGTCCCCGACTTTGCCATGTTCCCAGGGCATACCGGTAGCCCATCTCATGCACCCCACTGGAGGGGGGCTGCGGGCCTTGGCACCCCACCTCCAGACTGCTGACACCAAAGAGAGAGAGCCTCAGAGAGGAGCCTGCAACCGGACCAGACGTACTTTGACTCTGATGACAGCCCTAGGATTGGTAGATGTAAAATTGTTTGATTGTTTCTATGGTTGCTTTTTTGTTCTTACTCGGTATCAATAAACTACGCTATTATTGACTGGGAGGTGGTGTGGTCGGTCTGAGGGCTGTGCCCACCTGGAACAAAGGTCTAGCTGCTGGATCCAAATCCAGTGTCAACAATCCTTGCCGTTGGCTTGGTTTTTTTGGTTGGGGGAGAAGGGGTATTGGGATTTTTGTTTGTTTGTTTGTTTTGGTTTGTTTTTTTATGCTACCTGAAATGAGATTGAGACTTAAGATGCAGAAAGACAAAGGAAAAATCCATGCGTAGGAAAGATGGCACGGGGGGGAAAAGTGCACAAAAACAGTAATTTCAGAATTGTAAGCTTGGTTTTAAATATCTGTTAAATCCTGAACATCCAGTATGAATGGCCAAATATTTAAGGATGCATCTCAGAATGCTCTTTTTTTCATAGAAGTTAGGGGCAGAAAGGGATGTCTGGAGATCATCAGGTCCAACCCCCTGTGCTTCAGTGGGCGAGACTGCTGGGGTCTTCTAGGGCAACGTGATGTAGCAGGTAAAGCAGGGAGTTGGTATGCTGTGCTTCCAGTTTTTCCACCAGACATATTGTGAAACATTAGGCAGGTTATTTAAACTCCCTAATGGGACTGGGCCAGACCACAGCGGTCTAAATTGATATAGCTGCAGTGCAACTGGCTACAAGCATATTAAGCATGTCGAGAATAGCCGATCAAAAGTGTGACAAGCAGTAACTGGACTATTAATACAAAAAAATCTTTCCACCCATTCACTTACATTACATTTACAGTATACTGAGAGCTATGTGGCATTTCCACCATTGAAGGGATCATCCCTCTTGCAACTACAAAGGCCATTATGAGACAGCCTCTATGTGCAAGATTATTCATGTACTGAAGAAAATATCAAGAAATAATTAACAAAATGTAATTTATGTCCTCCCAGAGCATTTAGACATGTTGCCATCTCCAGAATAAGGAAAATGGAGCCATTTCTGACATTTTGCATGATCTTTTACATCCAGATTCAGTGCTCTGCAGAAAGACCAATGCAGACTTTGTGAAAGCTATGATATACGGGAATGTAAGGGATTCATACTAAATACTTACAATACAAAAAAAACCCAGTTAATCTAAGCAGATACACAGTATACAGTGGGATTTCCCCTCCATGCCTTCCCCAAGATGTTTAGCAACATCAGTGCATCTATTTGGAAAAGCAAGAAGCAAATGGTAGAGGCATTACTTTGCTGATTTATTCATCTCATGATCCACAGATGATATTTCACCATGGGCGCCCTCCTCCCATCTGTCAGCAATATTGCGGAAACATTGATCAATATATGCTGCTCATACAAGACTTTGTTAAAGCAGCAGCCTGACCAGCTAACCTGAGCAATGCATAAACTCTTTACAGAAACACAACTTGGCATGTGGGCCAGATGTGAGCTCCTACCAGAAGATGGGAAGTGGAGACGACTGTACACGGTGTAGGATGGTCCAGTACCAGGATAAGGCTGGAACAGGAACACCCATGTCAGGGTGTGAATCAAGCCCATGGTACAGGATGGATTAAGATATTCAAAACACGGGTATAATGCAATATGTAATTTGTTTTCATCGTTGTGGAAGAGGAAGGTTGGAAATGATGGGAACTGCAGTGGCCTAGGGGAGCCTGCGTGGTGTTGTGCCAAACACCTCACCACAGCCACAAATGCATTAACACCTGGTCCAATATACTAGTTAGGCCAAAATATATTAGGGCTGTGCTTTTAGATAATAAACCTGTCTGAATCTTTGCTACCAAGCCAAACCTGTGGCATTCTCTAAGAGAAAAAATGGCATTTGGGAGTCTGCTAGCTGCATCTTTTTGGTGGTACTATGGTTCCTGAGACTTCAACACTGACAGCACATCGATAACACCTACACAAGGAAAGCAGAAATGATGATAGGCATCATTTCATAAGACACTGTCCCAATGACTCATTAAGCTAAACATCCATTTCACACCCTCTATACCGCACACACTGGAAACAGCTTGGAAACTAGATTTAAATAGTTCACAAAGGCTTCCACAAAGCTCATTTCTTTAAAAGAAACACTAAAAATAGGCGTTTTCCAGCTTTAGCATAAGCCACAAAATAGAGCTGTGAAAGAACAGCCGAGTAACTGAGATTAAATTAGCCGGTGGTTTGCAGACAGGGCTCTCTGTTTCTATCTTTCAGCCCAGGCTACGTGCAATATACATCCAAATTCTTGTTCAGATAGGCAGGTGTGATTATACCAGCCAATTTAGCTCTAGACTACTGTGCTGTAGACTTGATACAGCCCCACCCGTCTAAGGAACGTATTGGAGTGCATAGACCTGAAGCAATCACACCTCCCAGTGCCTCTGCAAGTAAAGAGCTGGGGAAATTCAAGCCGACAGAAATGCTGTAAATGACCTGATTTACAGAGGCACGCATTACCTGCAACTACCATTGGAAAATACCTATAAGATTACGGCTCAAGAGCACGCAAGAACAGCTCCCAATTCAGTCCGAGGGTTACTAACAAGACTCGGCCTCTTTCCGCAAAGCAGAGCCTTGGGGACGGAGGAACCAGCTTTAGAAATGCAAGTGTGCTTAGCGTGAACACGTAAGTGCAAGGCTGCTCAGCACACGTGCTGCTGGGAAACTGCATGGCTGCCCACGCTAGTGCCGGCAGAGCCGTGGATCGATAGCATGAGATTGAGTATTTGGCAGGAGACGTGAACTGCACTGAATAACAGAAGCTAGCACAAAAAGAAGCAGACTCAAACCCTCTTCGCCAATGGCAAAGCGGGGTCGGAGGCTTTGGGGAGACTCTGTGTACAGCAGCGCATGCCAGAGGCTAGGAGGTAGGACACAGGTAAATGAACCAGGGGGGTAGGCAGCACGCTGCATAGGGAAGCAGCAGCCTGCCCTGAAAGCACAGACAGGATTTGAAAACTGGAAAGTGCCATTAGGTTTTATTCTCACTGTATTTATTGCACTAAGCCAGTTCCTAACAGAGCTGGGAGTTAACCCTTTGAAAACTGCTTTGCAAGTTGCTTATTTCATTAGCTGTCTAGCAGCAAAGGGCAGTAATAGCTGCTTCCTGTGTGAGCTACCCCAGGGTAGCTGCCTGCCTGTCCTTTTCTCCTCCCAATATCATTTGTGTTAGTATGCTTATAGATACAAATGACACTGGGGTTTATTCATCTGCCCATGCCTTTAGATGGGGAATAGGAACATAGAAAACTAGGGTTGGAAGGGAGCTCACAGGGTTATTTCATCCAGCTTCCTGTTCAAAGCAGGAACATCCTTAAATAAACCATCCTAGTCAAGTGTCTGTCCAATCTGCTCTTGAAAATGTCCAGGAATGGAGAATCTGCTATTCCTGTAGGGAGCCTGTTTCAATGCATGACCACCCCCAAGTCAAGAAGTTCCTACTAATCTCCAAACTAAATTTCCTCTGCTCCAGCTTGAAGTCATTGCTCATAGTCCTGTCCCTTATAGCCACACAGAAAAGTCCATCTCCATACTCTCTATAATTACCCTTCAGATACCTGAAGACTGATCAAATCCAGCCCCCTCCCTCCCATTACTCTTTTCTTCTCCAGACAAAATAGCTCTAGTTCTTTAATCCTTTCCTCATACGTCTTGTCCCTCAAACCCCTGAATACTTTTGTTTCCCTGCACTGGACTCTTTCCAAACTGTCCACATCCTTCTTGAAATGGGGTGTTTTTGGTTGTTTGTTTATTTTTTAATTAGCTACGTCTAGGAATATTAGGGTCCAGAGCTAGGATGGGTCTCTTATGCATTGCTCATAATACAAATAGTAAGTATAAGCTAGGGCAGAGGTGGGCAAAATGGCAGATCTGGCCGGTGTCTGGACTAAATTTCCCAGCAGCCCCTGCCCACACCTCTTGGACTGGTCTAGGTGCAGACCCCAGGAGCAGCGGGAGCCACAACAGTCCCATGCGTGTTCTTGGGGTCTCTATAGAGACCGACCCAAATGCTGGCAGGGCATGTGGCTGAGCAGGGAGCTGCTCCGGGGCCAGACCCCAGATCTTGTGGCAGTGACAGCATGGGCCAGAGCCAGGGTAGAGCCCACATGCCACTGTGACAAGTGTGGGTTTTGCAGGCAAGGGCTTGCAGGCAGCAGACTGAAGCACTGCTGCAAGATCCCAGCCCCAGAGCACCTCCCTGCCCAGCCATGCGCCTTTCCAGTGCCACGGGCTCCATGAAGACCCCGGGAACGTGGGGCCATCATGGCCCTGTTGCTCATGGGGTCTCTATGAAGACAAGCCCAAGTGGCATGGACAAGGGCTGCTGGGAAATGGGAGTCCACTGTGGGCCCAATCCAGCCCATAGCCCGAACTTTGCCCATTCCTAGTCAACTAGAGTTGCACCTTCAGTTCTCTCAGTTGTGGGTAGACAAACATTGCAGACACAATATTAGCTTGACTTGTTCTGGTTCTTTTCACCACAACCCAAAGACAGGGAATTTTACAGGCAAGGTCTCAAAACTTGAAATGCTAGACAAGGACTCCAACCTCGGCTTCAGAAAACAGCTCTCTCTTACATTGTCACAGACTTGAATGCCCATGAAAATGGGGCAGAGGGACCCTGAAACAGTACAGGAGGAAGACATGATATTCATACTTGTGAGGTCTGGCACCGCATGAAGCCAACTAGTCTTAAGTCTGGCTCTGGGCAGGTTGCAAATTAGATGTGTTCAACATTGATGCAGATGTATTGCACATTTCCAGCATCAGGAGTGCAGTTCAATACAAGAGACAACATTTCTAAAGTGGGGTAAGTTAAATTAAAGGCCTGTCAGCTTCACAGGTCCGGTGAAAATCAGGTTCTGTTTTAACCACGTGCTAAATATTAAAAATATATATTTTCACTTTCATGGAGCAACGCTGAATTATGCCAATGGAGGACCTGCCCTTCTGCAGAAGATATACCACAATTGAATTAATGGCTTTCAGTGCCCTGCTACAGGCAAGTGTGTCAACTGTTATCAACTACAAGCAATAATGTCTCTTGTGTGATTCTTATCAACAGGTACATGGGCCCACTGGCTACAGAACAACTCTTTGTGCTAAATACTGTACACATTAGGCCTGTGCAAAGCAGCTAGTATTCACTTTGGATTCAGATTTGGGTGACAGCAATTTGATTCGGTGATTCGAATCACTGTCCTGAATTGATCTGGCTGAATCTGATTCGGAGATTCGGCCACAGCTGAATCTCTGAACTGGCCTCATCCCCTGCCCGCTCTCAGTTGCTGCCCCACCTGCTCTCTCAGCTCCTGGCTCTTTAAAAGAAGCCTGCATTCACCGGCTGTTGCTAGGCAGGGGGGTGATCCCCACTGCCCCACGCCATGTGGGGGGCTCTGCCATGAGTCCCCTGACCCCCACCTGCTCTCCTAGTACCGCCCGCCTTGGCTGCCCTGCCCGCCCAGCTCATGGCTTTTAAAAAAAAAGCCTTGGTTCACCTCCTGCCAGGCAGGGGGCAATCCCCACTGCTCCCCACCCCCATTCGGAGAGATTCAAATTGATTCAGACCTTTGAATTTGTCTCCTGATTCGATTCAGTTTTGGAGGTTCACCCACCAAATCAAGCTGAATCTCCTCCAAATCGAATCAACACCTGAAGCTTTGCATAGCCCTGCTGTACATCACACCAGTGCATTTCCATATTTCTTCAGTCTAGTATCACTGTTTGTCACCATGCTTGAAAGTAAGTTGCTAGTTTTTTCATCCAGCTAAAATCAAATTCATTGTTGAAACCCCCCTACTTGCAAATAGGGAGAGTGAGCAGCTAGCAGCTGCCTTTTTCATTATTTGTATACTGAGATACGTTGGCATCAGCCCACTGATATATCCCTCGGTCTGCCCTGTGTCCTGAGTTTCTTTAGCTGGACACTGCATTTGTTCCTCAATGCTGGCTGCTTTTTGTTTCAATCTTTTACCTGGACATTTCCAGGGCCCTTGCTATTTCTCCATAGATGGATCCCTCTCTTTCTCTCTCTCCTGCAAATGGGAACCTCGCATCCCACAAATGCCCTTGTCTTTAATTAGGAAATCATTAAAGTTTCCCAAATGATGTGGGGGTGGCAAAGTCTTCAGCTGAACCTAAGTAGCTATTCCCACTTCTGCTTCTTGGTTTTGGATTAAAATAAACAAAACACCACCATCCTCTACTTCAAAATCCATGCAGTCTCATTCTATATGGAGTCACAATGCTCATCAGGCACCTTCAACGAATGTTTTAGTGTTCTTGACTTTATTCCCAACATCAGCCCCTCTCTCACTTATTATCTCCTTTCCCCTACATGAGGGTATGAAAAAAATATCTTTTACAATCATTTCCTCATCGTTTTCCCCATGGTCATCTCTGTACACAGACTCAATTACTGCTTCCTTTGCTTTCATGCTTGTGCAAGGCTTTTTGTCATTCCCAGTAGCCGGAGTCCTTACCAGCTGCCTATTTGCTCTGTTTCTAGAGGTTATTTGTTTGCCTGTTAATAGGACTCCCTTTCCTTGCCATGGGTTTTACAAGGCTGACCACCTATCCTATGTACTGCATGCTGGGTAAAAAGAGGTCTGCAATAGCAGTGAAGATGGACTCTTCTGAGATTTCAAGCCCTGGCTCTATTGAGCATGTGTGACTATTCTCACAGGCATATAACTTGTAGAGGTGTGCAGAATGGGCCCTATTCGATTCAGATTTGGCCTGAAATGGGGACAAAGATTCGATTAGTCAATTTGGATCACTGTCTCCAATTCAATTCAACTGAATCTGAAGATTTGATGCTGATTCAGCCATAGACACAGCCTTAAATGTTTTTTCTACATACCTTGAGGTACCAGGCATGGTTTAGGAATGCTGTGATGCTGGGGTAGATGGAGCATCCCATAGAAGAGCAGGGGCACCCCCACGTGCTCAGCGGCGAACCCAGAAGTGGACAGCAAATTTTTCCGGTCCACTTCTGGGTCTGCTAGGCAGTGCGCTGGGGGGACTCCCTGAGCCCCCCCAGCTCAGTGATTAGCTGCAGGAGGACCCCAGATGCCCCCCCAGACCCAGGAGGCACCAGTTGCTGAACCAGGAGTGGGGTGCAGAGGGGAGGACCCCCGGTGCACTCCCCAGTGGATCTGGAAGTGGACTGGAAATGCTTCTGGTCCACTTCTGGGTCTGCTGCCAAGCATGCTGGGGAGCCTCCCCCGTGCCCCTGTGGGATGCTACATGCACCCCAGCATTGCGGCATTCATGAGCCGCTTGGTACCTAGAGGTCTGTAGAAAAAACATTTACAGCTGTATCTATGTCCACACCTCCAAATCTTTCTGAATCGATTTGGAGGGCTCTGTTTTGATTCAGAGAGATTAAAGGGTCCTCTGATTTGATTCGTATTTAGAAATTCGGCCACCAAATTGGGCTGAATCGAATGGTGGGAGTCTACTACAGACCTCCCAACCCTAAGTAGGGACCAGAACAGCCAACTCCCTGCTGGGCCCCCCTCGGGCCCCGGGGGAGGCACACCTGGGCCACAGGTTAGCGAGGACTTAGTTAGGGAGCTTCTGGAGGGGCTGGACGTATTCAAGTCAGCCGGCCCGGATGATCTCCACCCTAGAGTTCTAAAGGAACTGGCTGAGGTCATTGCAAGTACCCTGGCACGGCTTGATGAGCACTCGTGGTGCTCTGGTGAGATACCGGAGGACTGGAAGAGGGCCAACGTGGTCCCCATCTTCAAAAAAAGGCAGGAAGGAGGACCCCTGAAACTATAGGCCGGTTAGTCTTACCTCGATCCTAGGCAAGCTGTTCAAGAAAATTATGCTGGCACACATCCAGGAGGGGCCAGCAGGGGACTGCATGCTTAGGGGCAACCAACATGGGTTCATCAGTGGCGGGTCCTGTCAGACCAGCCTGGTGGCCTTTTATGATCAGATCACCAGCTCGTTAGACGCAGGGGTAGCAGTGGATATAGTCTTCCTGGACTTCCGGAAGGCCTTTAACACTGTTTCTCACCCCATTCTCATTAAGAAACTGGGGGGCTGTGGTGTAGACACCCACACAGTCAAATGGGTCGCCAACTGCCTGGAGGGCCGCACCCAGAGGGTGGTGGTGGATGGGTCCTTCTCAACCTGGAAGCAAGTGGGCAGTGGGGTCCCGCAGGGCTCGGTCCTCGGGCCCGCGCTGTTCAACATCTTCATCAGCGATTTGGACGAGGAGGTAAAAAGCACCTGTTCAAATTTGCTGATGACACTAAGATGTGGGGGGACGTGGGCACACTGGAAGGGTGCAACAGGCTACAATCAGACCTAGACAGGTTATAAGGGCGGGCGGATGAGAATAGGATGGGTGTCAGCACAGACAAGTGCAAGGTGATGCACCTCGGGAGGAACAACCGGCACCATACCTACAGGTTGGGGAACTCCCCACTTGTCAGCACGGAGGCGGAAAGGGATCTGGGGGTCATCACTGACTCCAAGATGACTATGGGCCGGCAGTATGGGGACGCGGTCAGGAAGGCCAGCCGCACCTTGTCCTGCATCCACAGATGCATCTCGAGCAGGTCCGGGGAGGTGACCCTCCCCCTCTGTGTGGCACTGGGCAGGCTGCAGCTGGAGTACTGCGTCCAGTTCTGGGCGCCGCACTTCAGGAGGGACGTGGACAGCATGGAGAGGGGCCAGAGGAGGCCACTCGCATGGTCGGGGGCAGCAGGGCAGGCCCTACGAGGAGAGGCGACAGGACCTGAACCTGTTCAGCCTCCACAAGAGAAGGCTGAGGGGGATCTTGTGGCCTGTTATAAACTAGTCAGGGGGGATCAGCAGGCATTGGGGGTTTCCCCGAGCACCACCAGGAGTGACCAGGAATAATGGTCACAAGCTGGCAGAGGGCAGGTTTAGGTTAGACATCAGGAGGCGCGACTTCACGGTCAGGGCGGCTAGGGTCTGGAACCGGCTTCCAAGAGAAGCGGTGCTGGCTCCTACCCTGGGGGTGTTTAAGAGGAGGCTGGATGAACATGATTTAGATTAGATATTAGGAGGAACTTCTTCACAGTTCGAGTGGCCAAGCTCTGGAACGGGCTCCCAAGGGAGGTGGTGCTCTCCCCTACCCTGGGGGTATTCAAGAGAAGGTTGGATGTGTATCTAGCTGGGGTAATGTAGGCCCAGCACTCTTTCCTGCTTATGCAGGGGGTCGGACTCGATGATCTATTGAGGTCCCTTCCGACCCTAGCATCTATGAATCTATGAATCTTGCTGGGGTCGTTTGATCCCAGTACTCTTTCCTGCCATGGCAGGGGGTCGGACTAGATGATCTGCTCAGGTCCCTTCCGACCCTAGAAACTATGAAACTATGAAACTATGAATCGGGGACTGAAGTTTTGCACAGCCCTAATGATTTGCCCTATAACTGTGAAAAACCTGGGGAGATTATCATACGTGTAACAAAACATACATACCCTACACCAATGAGAATTCCCTTTTAAAAAGTACTAAACTTTTTGAAAGGCCAAAACCTTCACCCCCCTCTCCCCTCCCCCAGTCTTGTTCTCAGAAGCACCAAAACAATGACCCCAGCACTCTTTCCTGCCCAGGGTAGGGGGGTTGGACTTGATGATCTACTAAGGTCTCTTCCAACCCTAGCATCCATGAATCTATGAACTGTAGGAGAAATGCAGATAAAACTTACATATATACAGATGTGGGCAACCCCCAGCACGAAAAACTTCAGCCAAAATATTTAATTTGTCAAGCCTCTAGGAAACTGAAGCCAAGATATTATTGCAGTTAAAGTAGGATAACTTTACAAGAAGAAGCTGACCTCTCCCTCTTTTATATATATCTGACCCGATTTGACAAAATTAATAGCACGTATATTTTATACCTCACAGGGTTCATCCACACATGCAATTAATGTGGAAGAAAAAACTCCATCACTTATTACGCCAAAGTTTACTGCTCCCAGGTGTGCTGTTTGATTGTGTGCCCAGGATCCCAGCACGTTGAGTTGCGCTGTGTCAGAGTAGCCCCAGCTGGCAGGGGGCTCCAGGGGTCAACCTGCCAGCCCAGGGCTGCTCTGACCCAGATCAATATGCTGCAAAGGGGCTGGTTGGGACATGAGGGTGCTCCAGTGTGGGGCCAGCCGGCAGGCAGCCTCGCATTGAAGCACTCTTGTACCCCAGCCAGCCCCATCAGTGTCTACATGTACCCTGTCAGTGTCTGCGCATATAAATACAAGAACTCCCCTGCTGTGTTTATTAGTTTCCTGCAGCTGAATAGAGCTGCATGTGTAGACACCAAGATATTTACTGTGGAGCTAATTCAGCAGCTCCATGATAAATGTCTCATGTAGGCATGCCCAGACATACAATACTACTAATATAGACCATACTCCAAAATCTTCCTTTAACACACCAGCTTCACCCCCACACTTATAATTATGGGTGTTTAATACAGTAATAATAGTGACCATTGCACTCCAAAACACACTAAGGTGTGTTTTACTATGGGAAAACCTCTGGCTGAGCTCATTGCTCATGAGAAATTCAGAAGCTGCAAGATAACGGGACGGAACTTGATGGACGCTGCAGAAAAGGAGGAGATAAGAAAATGCAATAAAGCTGGACAAGAGAAAGTCCTTTGACTTTTAATTCAGCTCCAGAAACTGTTCTTTAAATGTGTCAAGAGACTTGTGTGCCTGTTCAATAGACTCCTTTGCTACTAATAGGCTAGGTGTTGACCCACTGCTATCCTGTCTGAGAGCAGCCTTTTGCTTCCAGTAATAACAGACAGCTCCTTGCAGCTTGCACTTTGTGCTTTTGCACTTGGATTTCCTATAGACTGGCTGTATCAGAGTATCCTTAGCAAGTTTACTCACAGTTATGGCAGGTAGCTCCCATGTAACTCGTTTCACTACAATCACAGTAAAAGGTGGTCCAGGACTGAGAGCATTTCCCTCCATGTTCACAGTAGTTGGGCAAACATCTAATTGGAAAGGTTAAAAAACAAAACAAAACTGTCAGCATTTTGGTAAAAGTTAAATTCTCCACCCCCTTCCCCAAGCTAACAGTTTCCTGTGGCTCCATCACTGCACACTGACTGAAAGATTATTTTCTTCCTCTTGATCTCGTATTCACGTGAAACAAAAGCATTTAAAATAATAACTTATGAATTCATCCTGGGTGGTACAGGGAAGTCCTTAATAATAGTAAACACTCACCTTGTCTCCTGTGCCTAAGGAATTAAAATATCCTTTTCATACAGATCTTAGTCAAAGAGGCCACATACTAGGTGGGGGGTGGGGAAAGCTATAGAAGATCTTGTTTCAAAAGAGAAGACTTGCACACAAAAAATATTACTTTCTCCTTTGGTAAAATCTGGATTGCTACTATAAAAAGAATATCAAGCTCTACTTCAGCTGTGATAGCACAAACAACGTGCAAGCCTCAAAGCAAAGGGGAAAAAAAAACATTTTCTGATTATGTATTCTGTATTCTCTTCTTTCAGTTGCTGTTCCTCCAAAGTATTATTGCCAAACAATCATTAAAAGAAGAAAGAGGCATAACAGCATGCAACAAGGGAAGTGAGTAACAGCAGAAGCTGTGGGAGACAAATCCAATCGAAAGTGCAGCAGTCTAAATTCTCATCTCAGCTACACGGCTGTAAATCCACAGTTGTTCCAGAGACGTGAATGGAGTTACCCCAGCATAAAAGAAAGCAGAGCCTTCCCTGATGTATTTATTCCTACCACATCCTAGATCATCCCTCTTATGTCGTAAGCTTGGTTTTGAAACCAAGGCCCCGCTGATACAGGGTGAGTTGTGCAGCAGTAGGTGGATGGGGCAGCAGGACAAAGCCTCCACTTCAAGTGCACCCATGCCACACTGTCAGTTCCTTTGCTATAATTCCCCCACTTCAGATCATTTCTCTGGCCCTAACACTCAGCTGACACAAATCTGCAGCAAAGCCAATGGCTCTCCATAGATGTACCCAATCTGAAGACCCAGCCCTACATTTTCCTTTTGTTTGCATCAGGTACTTAATATCCCAACATTATTTTTTATTTTGTTCTGCACATTGGAGGCACTCCTGAATCTTGCTTGCTCTAGGACTCTGACAAGTATGTTCATAGCCCGGCAAGGGTCTCATTAAGCATAGAAGTGGCAGATGCAAAATCTTGCAGGAGACCTACAGCAGCTGTCTCTGTGATCTACACTGCCCCACCTCTGATGTCTCTGTCAATCCTTATTGAGTTCAAGGCCACTGGAAGCTGCCAAGCAGTGACAGCCTGTACAGATTTTTTTGGAAATGGGAGAACTACTCTCTCTTAGCTACAAGGGCAGCTTTAAAGTGGAAACATTTTTGCTTTAGTGCACAAGGGCACAGTTTCACAAGGAAAACCACAATGTGAGGTTTGAGCTATGCTAAAGCTCATCAACTACGGGGAGAATGAATAGGTAAGTGTTGGCTGAAGCCCAAGTTTTTAATGTGCTTGCAGAAGGCATCATTTATGTAAATTAAGTGACTGTTGAAAAGAAAAGAAAAGAAAAAAAAAAAGAAAAGAAAAGAAAGGAAAAGAAAAGACTGCAGGGCACGTTTTTGCTTTTGCTTAGTCCCAAAAGCCTTGTCCAAGAAAAGCTCAGGTTCTGGTTAGTGGTTTCTCTCATGGATCAGAATTCCCCGCTGGCATGAAACGAGGGGAATCAGCAATGCCCTTCAACTTCCTATTGATATTGGGTAAATGGCAGAGTGGATATAGGTTAGAGGAGCCTCCGGACTGCTCTACTTAACAGCAAGGCCAGGCCCAACGTACGGTTTTCTGTAAGAACAAGGAACTATAAACTGTTCCACTTCACTTCTGTGCTCAGGTTCTCTCTCACGGAGCCGTATTTGGATGCAGGGGGGAGAAACTGTGCCAATAATCTCCTTGCCTGACATAACATGTCCCCTGGAGGGTATGTGATGCCCAAGTCAAAGGGCTCAATCCCGGGATTGAGGACAGAATGGGGCAGTGAGGCCAGCTGCTTCATGTAAGGTCGTTCCACTGACCTGTGTCCACCATGCTGCCTCCTTTCTAACCTTGTTGGCTTAGAAATGATATTTAAAGGCCTGTTTTTTTGGGGAATGGGCCTATAGGTATAGATATATGTATTATAAGGGGTCAAGATGGACAGAAGGGGTTAACTGGATTTCTAAAGAGCCTGGGAGATGCACACAACTTCTCATGGCCCTGAGAACAGACCGGCTGTCTAGCACAACAAGGCCATCAAATGGACACAGCCTGAGAATGAAGTGGAGCATGCCATAACACGAGATCACAGCCCTGGAAATCACAGATGGGCTGCCAACAAGGACACATAGTCTAGGAAACAGCCTGGGAACCGAAGAAGTATGTACCACACTGTCTGATAACATGAGATAAGCAAAACCAGCAACCAGACCTCAGAGAGCAGGGCGGGCTAAGTCCCGGTTTTGGGAGAACAGACCAAATTAGGAGAAGGCCCGAAAGGCTATTTGGACATGTGACCAAAGAGAGACAACCAGTCAGCGATAGCCGTGGATGAAGAGTCATCAGGAGTCATCAAGGGGCAAGGAGAATACAAAAGCAGAGACTTAAGAGTAACAAAGGGTCCCTCCTGTCCCCACCTTTGTCTTGTCCATTGGCCCCGTCCCTCCCTGTTCCCTCTCATCCCTCCCCGTTTTGCTCCCTGAGAGGGGCCCACATCCCCATCCCTGTCCCCCAGGAAGGGTCCCCGAGGTCACCATGGACCGAGGGTATACCAGTAGCCCATCTCATACACCCCACTGGAGGGGGGCTGCGGGCCTTGGCATCCCACCTCCAGACTGCTGACACCTAAGAGAGAGCCTCAGAGTGGAGCCTGCATCCTGACCAGACTTACTTTAACTCTGATGACAGCCCTAGGATTGGTAGATATAGGATTATTTTATTGTTTGTATTGTTGCTTTTTTGTTCTTACTCTGTATCCATAAATTACCCTATTATTGACTGGCAGGTATCGTGGTCGGTCTGAGGGTTGTGCCCACTTGGAACAAAGGTATAGGTGCTGGGTCCAAATCCAGTGCCAACATACCCATTACGGTGCATTCAGGAGAACCAACCAGTATAAACTCAATTCTTATGGTGTTTGGTGATGTTCTTAAAGTCTATGCTTTGGGGTATAAGGTAAGTTTTTCACGTTCCCAAAGCAGAGACTTTAAGAACAATGCCAAACATCATGAGAACTGGCAATACTGAGAGCATGTAGGTAGTGTAGGAATTGTACTGCCAAAAGGCTTCATAGGGGGTGAATGTGGAGAAACAGGAAATAGAGGAGGCACAGAAAATTTGGGAAGCAGGCCATGAAACTCAACACATCTCTTGAGATCCATTGGTGCCTCTAGAGAGCAAACCACTTCACTCCCCTTTCAGGGCAAATGCTAAGAGAGATGATAGGTAACGCATGTCAACAGGGCCAAAGCTACTGTCTCTAATGACTTTATTTCAACATTTTGGAAAAGTTGACCCCAAATGCCAAGAGAATCTGACTTTCAACCTCCAATCCCTTTGACAGGGCTAGGCCAGGTGGACTTGGGCAGAACCCAATGCTGCCACTTTTGCATTTATTGAGTTCCCTTGGCCAGAAAGATTTCAAGCACTTGAACAATATTTCACATGCACAACTCCCCAGTCTGGGCCATTATGGCACATGAGCAGCCAAGTAAATTGAAGCCCAAGGAAGCCAAGTCTTTCTCGAAGTCATTCCAAGTCATCTGTCTCACCTGGGAATGAAGCACAAGTGTTTTCAGTGCTGTATCTACCCAAGTACACTAAGTTCATGCAAAATGCTCAAGTCATCACCAGGGGACTTTAATCATCTATGTGAAATATGGAAGACACTTAACATCTCTGTGCCAGATTCAGCCCTGCATTGGTGTAATGATAAAGGTAAATATACCTTGCCTCACCTCATTTCCTGTTTCCTGTGGGATCAGGTGTAGCTCCCTGACACAAGCTAGAGCAGCCTTTAGGTCATCCTACATGTCAGTACTGCTTCCATGTCTCTTATTGGGCTTGCAGAGGTTTAGCTTTGCTGGGGATCAGGTTTGTTTTGCCATGCCTCCTCCCACACTTGATACAGCCTACCTCCTTTGCCACTGTGCCAGAATATGCCCTGTGTCCCTCCCCGGTTCATAGGCCTATGTTTTGGTTATGCCACCAGTGAAGTAGGCACAACTATACCTAATTCAAAGGGGACTTGGAGAGAATAAATGCTTGATGTTTGCACAGCTTTTAGAAGAGGTAAATTGTCACTCACCGCACTGTGTTATTATCATCACTCCCAGCATTAATGCCATTAATGGATGGATATGTTCTTCACCTATTTATGAAATACCTCTTATTAATTAACCCATGCAATGAAGATAATTAGTAATGAACAGAGGGTAGCAAAGGTCCACAAATGATGCTTAGGTGCCTTTATTCCATTAGAACAGCTTTCCTTTAAATGCCTTGGAAAGACGAAGGTCAATTCTTGTTTCTATTTGTTTTCCAAACACATATTTCCCCATGACCACCCCCCAATAATGCTCCTAATGCCAGCCAAATTATCAATGTAAGCTCTTAATGACCTTCATAAATTCAAAATTAGACCATCTTTATTCCTTACTATTTGTTTTAATTATCACCAACTTCATTGATCTCATTTTTTGGTCAGATAACTAACTCTTCTAAAAGCTTGTGAAACCAATTCATGTACAGCTCCACTCTGACAATTACCATAATCCCATTGTAGCCCAGCAGTTGTGTGCTCATTAAAGGTTTAATTTATCCTAATTGCTGTCAAAGCCAAAATTAAGAAACAGCTATGATGAAAATTAATCAAGAGATGGGTAAATTATGGGATGCCTACGCCCATGAATGTCCTGGATCCATGGTTTAAATTACTTTGTTTATTATTAGTCTTCATATCATTAGTATTATTAAAATTCCAACCACAATTCCATTGCACTAGGCACTGTACATCGTAGCAGACAAGTCCTGCCACAGATCATTTGTAATTCAAATAGATAAAAGGAAGATTTTCTTTTTCCATGAGGTCTTGGGATAGGTTGATAACTAGTGACTCACCTATGGGAGTCCCTGAGAGGGCTGGGAACCGAACGCTGAGCTCCTAAATACAAGACCACTCTCTTGAACAATTGCATATCCCATAACAATTGATTATAACAGTGACATATTAGCTAAGTCCAATTTCCCTTTTTTAGATGCACCTCATAAAGAAAAGCCAAACTGGAATACAGTCATCTGAATGAGCCTCAGGCATAGCCCAAACAAAAGCCATCGCCGTCTTTGGATGAAACATCCCGCTGTAAAGACATGTGTGTTCATCCCTTTGACTTCAAAGGAAGAAGTACACACACATCTAAGGGCAAGCTGTGGTCCTTTGATAGTAATGATCAGTGATCAAAAAATAACAAAGATAAAATGACTTGAATGGAAAGGTGGAAGAAGAGCTACATGTTTGATGTGAGGTTTGGCATGAAATAAGTTCAGTGCTTTCATTAAGCATTTCATGGGCTCTAGCTGGTGTCCCATAGTCATTGCAACGCATCACATGCACACAGGTTTCTCATCTTTCCTAGCTGTAGGGGGAAACCAAATAAAAAAGAAAGCTGTGGAAAAAGAGAACAGCACAATAAAAAGACTCCACTGATTCTCACCACTTTGAGATGCTTAAAATTGGTGACTTACTGACCGCTACATATATATAAATCACTTGAGAAGAATAATATAAGCCTGAAGTGAAATACACCCCAAATCAGATTAGTTAAATTATGTTATGTTATATGCAAGTTTAGAAAGAGCAAGACTATATACACATTATAAAAAAAATATAGAAAGAGACTTTTCATTGATTGGTTGGTATCATAGACTCACTGAGTCGGGAGGGACCTAGACAGATCATCGAGTCCGGCTCCTGCCATGGGTGGGAAGGAGCACTGGGGGGTGGCAGGGGTTATAAAACCCAGCCAGGTGCCTATCCAGTCTCCTCCTGAAGATCCCCAGGGAAGGTGAGAGCACCCCCTCTCTGGGGAGCCTATTCCAGGCTCTGGCCACCCTTACAGTGAAGCAGTTCTTCCTAATATCCACCCTAAACCTCTCCTCCCTCAGCTTGGGGCCATTGTTCCTGGTGACTCCAAGGGGGGCCCTGGTGAACAGACTTTCCCCGAGTCCCTGCTGCTGGCCCCTGATAAGGTTGTAGGCAGCACAAGATCCCCCCTCAGTCTCCTCTTGCAGAGACTGAAGAGAGTCAGGTCCCTCAGCCTCTCCTCCTACGGCTGGCCACGGAGGCCCCAACCATATGAGTGGCCTCCGCTGGACCCTCTCCAGGTTCCCCATGTCCCTCTTGAAGTGCGGCGCCCAGGACTGGACGCAGTACTCCAGCCGCGGCCTGACCAGCACTGCACAGAGGGGGAGCTAGACCTCTCGGGACCTGTTAGTGATGCCCCTGTTGATGCAGGACAGGGTGCGGTTGGCTCTGCCTATTGCTTCATCGCATTGGCGACTCATATTCATCCTGGAGTCAATTCTGACTCCAAGATCTCTCTCTGCCTCTGTGCTGCCAAGAAGGGCAACCCCTAACCTATAACCATAATGCTGGTTCCCTCTCCCCAGGTGCAGCACCTTGCACTTGTCCTTGTTGAACCGCATCCTGTTCAGATCGCCCACTTCTCCAACCTATCCAGGTCTGCCTGGATGCGGTCCCTGCCTGCCGGTGTAGTCACTTTACCCCACAGCTTGGTGTCATCAGCGGTCTTGAGCAGGGTGCTCTCCACCCCCTTGTCCAGGTCACTAATGAAGATGTTGAACAGCACCGGCCCCAGGACCGAGCCCTGGGGGACTCTGCTGCTTACACCCTCCCAGGTCAACATCGACCCGTCCACCACCACCTCTGGGTTCGCCCCTGGAGCCAGTTTGCCACCCATGTGACCGTGCATTCACCAACGCTGCAGCCCCTCAGCTTGCCCACCAGCACTGGGTGTGACACTGTGTCAAAGGCCTTCTGGAAGTCCAAGAAGATGACATCAACATCCTCCTTCACATCTAAGCTCTTTGTTACCTGGTCATAGAAAGAGACCAGGTTAGTCAGGCAGGATCGGCCTGGCACGAACCCGTGCTGGTTACCCCTCAATTCACTTCCCCTGTAGGGCTCTCACAAATGTGGCCCTTGATCATTTTTTCAAAGACCTTCCCCAGGATAAAAATGAGTCTGACTGGCCTGTATTTGCCAGGCTCTTCCTTCCTCCCCTTCTTGAAAATAGGGACCATATTGGCCCTTTTCCAGTCCTCAGGGACTTGGCCCAAGCACCGGGAATCCTCGAACAGCTGTGGCAATGGCTCTGCAATGACTCCAGCCAATTCCCTCAGCACCCGCGGATGAAGGTCATCCAGGCCCGCTGACGTGGACACATCTAAGCCCTCCAGGTAGTCCTTAACTAGGTCTGACTCTTCATTGATAGGTTGATATATAGCAAACTAATATTAATATCAGCTGGGGTGTGCATGGGCTTGCTCACCCACCCACACAAACGTAACCATGTTTATTGGTATATATTACAAGCCATCCCTAAGATGGGACAAACTAATGTAATTCCTTTGAAGTCAACAGACCTAGGCCAAAGGGCATCACATAAAAATCTTCTCCTCCTCTATCCTGGTAAATTCTCTATCCTCTATCCTATCCCATCCACAGATTTTGGATTAGTCCTTTAACATTTCTGGGTCAAGAGCCCCCAATACAGCTTGGGAAGTAGGTCAGTACAATTTACAGGGACAGAATGAAAATGTACCTCTGCTACCATGTGGCTTTATACAGGTGAGGAAATCTGGAAAAGCTGCAGGGCAGCAACAGATGAGAGGTTACAAAGGAAAAAAATGAAAAAGGGGAGGGGAAAAAAAAGCTTAAAACAAAACCTGGGAATCTTTCCTTCTAACTTAATCTGTAAAATAATAGGAAGGCAGGAAGGCAGGCGATGATAAGTGAATTCCCATCTTGGATACCATTATTCTATTGAATTTTTAATGGAAATAAATAAATCATTTGGTATAAAAGAATAAAAAATGGCATTTATACCATTAAATATATATATATATAGGTCAGAAAAAGGTTAGAAAACATGAACTTTGAAATGTTTTTATGAGATTGTTATTCCCATTTGTTAACTAGTTCTATTTTCTACCCCCACCTGTCTGTCTATTATACTTTATTGCACTGAGGGCCTTTGGCACCTGTGTTGACAAAGCAGGTGATGTGCAAGTAGATCACAACTGCTAAGGCACAGTAGTGGGATGAGGCCATTCTGGGGCTGGTGTTGGTGAAAGGAACCCATCCCATTAGCTGGGAAACAAGGATTTAAGTTTTAATTGCTTTGTTGTTAAACTAATTGCATTTTTCATGAGGGTAAATGTTCCAAGAGTTTGCGATGGGCACCAGTGGGAAGGAAGTCGCATCGATAAATAGATAAAGATAAATAAACCATTGAGTGTCCAGCTGGGTGCTTAAATTAGAACTCATGTTGCCACACAGTCTCAAGCAGCAAATCCATCTGCAAAGATCAAACCACTAGGCAGAAAGCTGAAGGTACTACAACAACAGGCATCTCTATATAGGCAGTCATTGGTACACCATAAAGTGACTTTTTACATGAATGCTGGATGGTGAAGGGAACATCACCCAATTCCCTCTTGAATCTCACCCGTGGAAACACCAAGTCCAGGAGGTGCTGCAGTGATCTCCATCAACAGCATTGGGAAAATGACAGATGAAAACTCTCTAGCAGATATTTCTGTTACCTGGATTATAGGTACAGGTTTCCTTCGCTTTATGGTGTACATGCGTTCCTGGAAAATGGCGCACAACTCAAATTCACAAAAAGGGAACCTACTCTACAATGTAAAAAATAGGGATACGTTCCAAGACCTCAACTGTCCTGACCCCCAGACTCATTTCTACCACGTGTACAAGACAACTTTGGTACTCCCCAACAGTACATGCAAGCACAGGGCACTATCCTAACCGGGATGGCAACTCCAGAAACACGTGTCGCAAATGATGAGTGAGGAGCACAGGTCCACACAGGAGATTATATTTTGGGGCATGTTGCTCCCACAATGAACTGCACAAAGCAGATGACTTCAGGCTTCCACCACACCGATCGCATCAGAGTGAATTTACCTCGCATATAACAAATTGTTGATATATGAAGGGTCATTGCCTAAGAGTGAATTCTCGCATACAAAACCCGCATAAAGCGGGGGAAACCTGGATACCAATCAGTTGGCTATGGGTAGGAGGAGAGGAGACAGGTCTGCAGTTCAAATTTCCATTATTCACGTCTGAAGCACAAGATGAACATTTATCCCGGCGCCTAGTTGGCTTCCCAGTAACACAAGTTTTTACCCGTGTGCCTGCTAGGGCCAGCTGACACGGGGGAGATGTAGTTATATTGGCCCATTTTAGTACTTGCTATGTTCTCCTCCATTCCCCTTGATTAAGCTCATGTATGTGTACTGTTAAAGTTAATAAAGCCTCTTCTGATTGGCTAGATTCAATTTTAGGGAGAACCAGATAAAACAAGTTCCTCAGCGATCCTGAAATGTTTCCACTAACTACAAAGTGAGTATTTGTGAGATTGCCATTTCCGAGAAGGAGGATTGTTTCTCTCTTAAGGATCTGGAATGTCTCCTTATGGCTTCCCTGTTTTCCTTTCTTTAATTTGTTATCACGCTAACCAAGCAAGAAACTTGTCTGCTTCTAAAGTTTCTAATGGTTTGGCTGAGGAAACTTAATTTAAGCACACAGTTGCACTATAGCAATGGAGAGACCATGCCAGGTCACATAATTCAGTAATTACCAGCAGTAAAACTAAAGTTACTGCATGTCCTGTTACAATCTGTATACTATTTTGGTGGCTTCCCAATAATCCATTAATAATGAAAGTCTAGGGCAAGGCCTTTTAACAAGCTGTTTCCTGTGATGCCTTTCCTTGCTTATCTAAATGGTGGACTTTGCCATTTGCTTGGCTGGGTCTGTTAATTAATTTGAAGCCTTTGCTGAAGGTGCCATTTGTAATACTTGCAGAGTTCACGTTGCGGTCAATGCAGATAGATTTTGGCCTCCTGCCTCAACCACACTCCAATTGCCTTGCCAAGGCCTTTAAAATGGACAGAGCTGGCAATACTACTTGTATTACAGGATTCTCAGCAACCAGAACTCATTGTCTTTGCGAGGCATGCTAACAGTATGGGGTATTGCTAGTTAGCATGAGGTTGTGCTGCCAATTGCCATCTCAATTTACACCTGAAGAATGATGGAAGAAAAGCTAACTAACCATGTTGGTAGGTCAATGGCTCTTATGTCCAAGTGTCCCCACCTAGCTCTGAAACTTTTACTGCTTCATATCAAATTTCCTTCTTTAGAAGTTTTCAAGCGCTCTAATGCCAGTTGTTAGGCATGGTTTAGCAATATTGTATGCTGCATTTGTGCAAGGGGTTGCACTAGCTGACCACCGAGGTCCCTTCTAACTCTGGGATTCTGAGTCCTTGACCAACACATTCACAAGATTAATCAGTCCTGATAAAAGGGTGATATTTCTTTGTCCTAGGATCTCCCAACATGGTTCCTTCTCTACAGGGACCTCACTTGGAGGTAAAAGTGTTGGTAGCTATCAGAAGGCCTTTCCACCTTCTCCCCAGCGATACAAGGTGGACAGCTTTGACTTCTCAAGCTTTGTAGATGCAGAGAGATGGAATTATTGTCTCCAGTGCATGAAATTTGGGGAAGAGCTTGCTCTGTTCACACTACTGCTGGGATACAATCCATAGCTGCAAGTGTTAAGCAGATGTCAACATGAGTCTAGCATGGACCTTGACTACCTTACACTTGGTAAACTGATTCATCATGCTTGCTTCAGATTAGACACATACCACCAATCTATCCAGTAAACACAATGGCTGTTTCAAAAGTTGAAAAAACAGGCTGGGGTCTAGATACCACTGTGATATGCAAGTGCAGCCTAAAAGCCTGAACAGGCCAGGACTGTAATAATACCTGACTTTATTCTGCTCTGAATTAAACTATTTCTCCAGACCAGTGTTTCCCAAACTTTTGATAACAGGGAAAGCCTTTTTTTTTTTTCCCCTTGATTAAAACTGGCAGTACACTTTGTTCACTCATCACAAGCCAGATCTGGTCCATGGGCCTGATCCCATGGACAGTGTTAGCCCAGCTGGGGCCTGATCTCTCCATGTGGAACCCACGTGGTGGGGGACAGGGTTCGAATTACACTTTGACTCTTGTGAGGGGGTATTAACAAATTGGCCGGGGTCAGGGATGAGTGCATGGATCCCCACCAGTACCACGGGGCTGGGGTTAGTGGCAGTGGCAGCCAGAAGGAGCCACTGCCACCACCGTTGCATGGGCTGCTTAGAAAGGCACAGGGCAGGACGGGGGGCTATGCACGGTGGTGCATTGGCTCCAGTCTATTGCAAGGGAAGAGGGGGAAGGGGTGCTGACCGGCCCGTGGGATGGTTCCCGTCTTTTATGGGTGGGCTCTTGTCTCTTATGGTGGGGCTCAGCACCTCAGGCTTCCTTGTAACTTGAACCCTGGTGGAGGACACACTTAGCTGCACAGAGCCAATGTGCTGATCCAGCTGCATGGCATCTGCCTGCCAGAGGACCAGTCCAGCTGTGCAGCACCCACGTGGTGGGGCTTCCTCCAGCCACACAGAGCCCACCTGATCCAGCCCATTTTTTAAGGCATGTTTCTGCTGCTACTGTGAAATACTTTTGAGATTATGGCTATACACCATTACAATATACACTGTCCTTGGTCACTGCTCTAGATGTCTGTGGTGTCTGCCAAAAGCAAAGGCAGGAATAATATAAAGTGCTATTCACCCTACAGGGGCTTAGTGGAGAAACCAAGCAATGCCCTGAAGACACTCAAACATCACCCTCAATTCATATGTCGAGGGGGATAAAAAGTAGACTCCTCCTCACCCAGCTTAGCCGCAGGGGCACAGGTTGTCTAATTTTGGTGCCCTTACTCTTACAAGGAAACATATTTTTGGTGGATGATTATCACAGAAGGAGCCCATAACATTGCAACAGCTGGCAGTGCTTCTACTGGGTTTCATTATGCTTCCTTGCCAGGCAGCCCCTGAGTTATCAGACAGAGCAGCACCAGCATTAGCTGCGTTATCAAGCCAGTTTTAAATATTACAGTAGACACGGTGAAGACAGTAGGTCTGGCCTTTTGAACCACAGAGATGCAAATAAAAGCTGAGCTTGAATTTCCAGGTTCAGAGGGAGAAATGAATGAGCTTTCTTCTCCTTCATTCCTGCTGCCACATGGGGACATCTACTTTTTCTAGGGCAGTCGTCACCAAGAAAGAGCTAGAATCAAATGGTTGTCCGTCTACATTATTTCACAAGAGTTAAAAAGAGCCCTCTTAAATTTTATTAACCTAGCTACCGGCTATTGCTGAACACAGTCTAAATGGCTGAAAATGAGCCCTTTTCATACAAATAAAAATGTCACCAAAAATCTCATTTTAAGGGGTTTTTTTTCCTTCCCAACTTAGAATATTTCAGATGCTGTTTTGCTTTTTTTTTTGTTTCTGCACTTTTCTCAGCTTTGCTCCTGCTTTTTCAGTGGAAAAAAATGAAAACCGGGCAAAAAAGAGGTGAGAAATATAGGAACAATGGGGAAAAGAATAAAGCCATCAATGTTTTATTAAACAAAAACACTTTAAAAAAATAAAAAATAAAAATCAGTTATTCTAGAAATGTTTAAAACACAAACATTATTTAAAAAATGCACATTTATCAAATTTTGACAGTCCTTCCAATTCAATTGAATTACAGCAGTCTCTAAAACTCCCAAATTCCTTCATGCTAAGTGCTGTACACACACAGCCAGCCCCTTCCTTGCTCCCGAAGAGTTTATTATGTAACCAGGCAAGACAAACAACAGAAGTGATGGGCAACAGTAGCACAAAGAGGTGAAGTGACTTGCCCACGGTGACAAAGTCAACCTGTAGCAGAGCTAGGAATACAATCCAGAGTTTCTGCCTCAGCCCAGTGCTAGAGCAACCTCAGATGAAAGTGTAAAACATTGAAAATGAAGCACATCCTACAGCTAGATCTAAACGGGACAAAGTTTGAGAGTACTCAATTCCAGGATTTTGGGTCCTGCTTACAACATGGGTTGAGGGGCAACTATATTGTTCAGACCCAGATTTGTACTGTTTCAAAGAGCAGGCAGATTTGAAGCAAGGCACACTCCTATCTTAAAGGGTTATTTTTTACACAGGACCGAATAACAACATTGAAAACAAGTGGCAACAATGTTAAAGGGGTTTTCTTGAGGGGGGAACAAAAAAGTAGAGAGCACAAAGCAACCGATGTTGGTGATCTTCAAAAAACGTCTTGCTGGGGTCATCTGATCCCGGCAGGCTTTCCTGCCCACATGCAAGAGGACTGGACGTGATGATCTGGGAGGTCCCTTCCAGCCCCTACCACCTATGAAACATCATCACCTGGAAAATAACCTTACCTCTGAACACAGCAACCCTGCAGAGAAGAAGAGTGGATGCCACATGGGGCTCCTTTTTAAATTCCCATAAACACCATAGGTTACTTATGGAGGGGGGGATCAGCTATGAAGCGTTTGCATTTTCAGGTCTCTGCCAGGGATCTGAATTCACTACAATGCAAATGCTCACTGGACATAATTAGCCAGACCCTTCCTCCCTTCTTTGCATGACCAGGTGAAACAATAAAAAGAATAATAGTGCAAAAAACCCATAAAATTTGGAACCCACTTTAGGCCACACATTACATTTTCTAGAAGACTTAACACAAATACAGAGCATTGTGTTTTTAATAGCTTTTCCTAAATCCCCTTTACCTGCAGTAGCAACTAATTTCCCCAAGGTCTGTTTTTTGCAGTATGATGCATACAATCAACACAAATCCAGTACCACGGGGCGGGGGGAGTCGGAAATTAAATTCCAAAACAGAAGTGAGATGTTTGGATGGGGAGGGAGAATAAACAGCTTGTGAAGAGGGTAGGAGGATGAGTACGCTATTTATTTTCACTTATTAGTGCAGGACTTCTGAGTAGCGTAAGGAAGCTGGGCCCATGAATCAGCTCTGCATGGGCATCCTTAATGTGCTAAGCTGTTAGCTCCAACGCCATCACACTGGGTACTATTTATATCGCACACAGTTGTCTCCATTTGTATATGTGAGGAGATGGACAATATGCAAATAAACCTTGCTTCAACAAAAAGGGCTACATTCATTTCAGCTTCCCTCTGGCCATCCGACAGAGCAAGGTACCAGAGCACCAATATGATGGGATTGTTAAAAAGGGATAGCAAGGCAAGTGAAGTACTCTCCTGATCACAAGGCTCGGGGGTGCTAGGACTCTCGAGACATCCTGCAAACAACTAGTTCTCTTGCACAGTCTTTGACCTACATTATTTATCTGTTGCCCCTGGCAAGCCTGTGGTCCTGAAATGAAGTTGACTTTGCCAGCAGTCGACTCGGACATCCTCTCTGATCTCAACCAACCCATCATGAGTGTTATCACCATCATCCTGTATTAGGGGGCAAATCCCTCATTCAGAGCCTGGCCTGAGCAACCGTAACACTAGCACAAGTCAGAAGAAGCCATTCACCCCTGGAGGTAACAAGCCAGAGTAACGCCCAGCCAAATACCCCTATGAAACATAAGAAATACCACTTAAATTTGCTGCCTCTAGCACTTCTTAGGCAGCTTTCCCACTGAAGTGTGGGTGTGAAGAGGACAGACCCATGAAGACCAGCATTTAGCAGCAGCTAAGCATTCAGCTTTAGTTATGCAGGATAGGGCAAGAGGATCCAGGCAGAGACCTCCAGACCTTGCCGACTGCCACCCATTCCTCTCTGTGCTCAACTTGCCAGGGTTTGTCCTTCACTCTATAATTTCCCCAGTGACCCTGGCCCTGAGTGAGTCCAAGAGGAGAGGCACGGGGAACTGCCCACCTTCATCTACATGTGCATCCGCGCAGCAGACAGCACCACGGTCCTGGCTTCCAAAGGGCCCGTCTACTGTCTGAGCCGATAGGGTCTTCCCCATCCTAAAGGGAGCATCCACACCATGTGCAACCGGGATGCAGAGATGCAGCATCTCTGAGCCAAAGTTTGCTGGTTTTATGGCACAGTTTCTGGACAGCCATGGCAACCCTTCAGCAGCAACCTCTCCCGTGCCCACATCCCTGCATCGATTCTCTGCATCCAGTGCCAGCTGCGGCAGCCAGCCAGCTTCATCTCCGGCCTAATGCTAGTGTTTCTAGTCCTCTTAGCTGGCACTGCCAGCCAATTGCTGTGGAGGAAATCCCAAAGCTCCTCAGCAGTATGGCTAAGTTCTCATCCGCTGCATATTTATCTTTCTAGCCATTTTATAATTTTTTAACAAGCAGTTGCCTAGATTTGCTTCAGTCTCTACTGTAGAAAGGGACAACAGTGTTTGCACTTGCACACCTGCACTCCTCGCCTGCTCCCCAGTGTGAGAAGAGAAGGGAATGCATAAGGGGAAAAAAAAAATTGGGATTTACACAGCTTCTTTTCAACAGCACTCCCAAAGCATTTATTTTCTGATGTGCTTAAATATCACTGCCCACGCTCGGTGAGCGGGAAACTGAGGCACAGAGAGCTATGCAAATTTACAAAGTCAGTGGGGTGTAGAGCAAGTTCAAGGACTCAGGGCACCTGACACCCAGTTCGATACCCCGACTAGTTACTGAGAAATGCTCCTTCTTGATTACGCTCTGATTCTTTTCTAAATGACACCATTTCAAGACATCAAAACAAGCTAACTCCCACTCCCATAAAAACGTGAAAAAAAACATTCCTGGTATCAGTGAAAGGAGAATCGAGGGCAATAATACTGACTAATATGGGGTTTTCCTTCTCAGAAACTCAAAGCACGTCCTTAACAACCGAAGACGGAGGCACCTAATCTGCCAGGCAGGCTACTAGCACAGCTGAGGTTCATGATGTTCCCGGAGTCAGTAGCTGTGATAGGGGCAGAGTCCAGCAGGCCTAGCTGCCTCCTAGGCTATGGACAGAAGTTGCACATAAACCGGTATAGGTGATCAGAAACCAGTTCAAATCTCTAACACAACAGAAGTTCAGTGCATATAAACTGCTTTCAAAATGGCTACAACAGGTTTAAGATGCATCTGGATGGTCAGTGATTTAGGTTATTAGTTTATTGAACTGCTGTCCCAGATTTTAATGACCAGTTGAGGAATTAACCTGGAAGGAATCAATTAGGCCAGTGAGCACATCTAACTGGATGTGCGCTTCATCCTGCAGCTTTTTGAATCCAGGCAACCGAGGGATCAGCATGAGGCTTGTATCACATGTGTAGTAATGGAGAGTGTATAATGCAGAGGCAAGTCAGGAAAACAGCAGAGTTGATTAAACATGTGCGTGAAAAAGCAGAATCTCAGTGGTCTCCGAGCTGCCCCCACCACCAGACCCACCAGGTATGACCATGAAATCAAGGGAACAAGCTTGAGCTGGCTGGTCTCTGCCCCATGACCATAACACTTTCCAGCAGTGACCGAGATGCATTTTACCAATGAGCTTACTCATGGATGCCAGAGGCAACAATTCTCAGCAGACTTCCTGCAAGAGCTGTAGCCTAAGCCTGACACATCTTCCTCTCCTCTGCTTTTAAATGTCATCATATTTTAGTCCCCCCAAAACAACAGCAAGCCACGCAGCTAGCTAGCTCATAGCAATCTGCTTCTTGTGCATGTTTTTGCCTATCCAGGCAATTAAAGATTTAAAGGAACTTTTTCTTTAGCCCTTCATGCTGCAAACGCAGTGTGGAGAACAGGAGTTCAGAGGGCTACATGCCTGCTAACTCTTGCTAGCGACCCAAGCTGGCACTACTCCCTACAGTGCACAACTCACTCATTAATTCATCCTTTTCCTTCACCGATTGGCCTGTGTTATCCATAGATTGCAGCTGTACGTTCTTTGTGCAGCACCTAGCACAGATGAGCCCGAAGAAGCAGGAGACATTATATTATTATTATTAAGATACCCAACCATACCAGTCCAGAGGGAGGCTGTATGCCTGAGAAGATTGGAAACTATTTTAATATAGGCCACCACACATCCATGGCCCAGGTGAGTTAGCCCAGACCCCGTCATAACAATCAAAACAGTTGATTGAGAAACCTAGGGGGGAACAGGCCGGAGACCGCTGGTCAGAAAAGGTGCAAGTGCAAAAGACAACTTCAGCTGCCTCTACTGTTCACTGGAGAAGAAAAGGTCTCCAACTCCCCCAGAGGATGTCAATCCAATGACTTTCATCAGCGTTAAGAAAGATGAAAGGAGAGGTCTGCCTGTCACTCCGGCCGCTGCCTCTGGGTCCACAATTGAGTTACTGCTGTGCTAGACACTGCTGCAATTTCTCATCTTGCTGAGTTAGAAGTTTCTATTATTGACTTTCTGACCCCTCCGAGCCCTTTCCAGCAGATCACCAGGCAGGGTCAGGAATCCTTCATAAGCCGCATAAAGGCTTTACTAAAAGCCACAGTGCACGAGTCAGATGACTGTTAAAAAGTCTGTAGGTCCAAGACCTAAATGTTCTTTCCTTTTGGGGTAGAAAAACTCAGAGAAGGCTTCATGGAGCTCCCAATGCACCTTCATTTGGATGAAACCTTGCAGTGCAACAAAAGACTGCAGAGCCCCTGCACCATCGAGATCCATCCCAATTTAAGGTGTCTGCCAGAAGTATACCTTTTCTGCCCCCTTCCACCTCCTCCAACTCTAGACGCTGCTATTCCTGCTCAGGTCAAAACTCACCAGGGGCTGGAGACCATGAGGTCATGATACCTCTACCAGCATTATATGCTGTAACATATTTTCACCTGAAACCTTTTGGGGTCAATGAGAATGCTGCTCCAAAATGATCCGTCTCTTCTGCAAACAAATACGTGCAGGCAGCTCCCTCTCTCCCAACCCTACGCTGAACACCATTCTAGGGTTTCTGAAAGTTAGAGATGAACATGTAGTTCAGTCACTATTCCCCCTTTTCCCAAACTCCCTGCCATGTCATAAAGCAGAGTGGGGATGGACTGACCAAGAAAATGCATTTATTCACTGCAAAATGAGACAAATATCCCCTGATGTGCACAGGCATTTCTAGCCAAGCAGAAATTTCAAAGAGGGGAAAACAGTATGTACTAGTGTCGACGATGTGCTAGTCATAGACAATGCACTAGTCATAGCTATACCATATGTACCATAGCTAGAGGTGGACTCATGGAGAGCCCTGTGCTCTCTGCAGTTGAACAGTTACAGCAAATTAATGTGTGGCAGGCAACAGAAACTATCATCAACCAGCTAAATGCACGTAGGCAGCATTAGGGATAAAAGCCAGAACCTGATTTCAAAACCCACAGGCCTGAAGAAGAATCTCCAATTAAACTAGCACTTTACAGCACACTGGTTGCACCTACGTGTGGAATTAGTGCTCTGGAATAAATCTGGCACAGCTTGCTCTGGAGTTTATTGCTCCTGGGTGCAGTGTTTACACGTGTACCCAGACGGCAGCATGTTAAGCTGGGTTGGAGCAGCCCCAGCTGGCAGGGGGCCCAAGCCCAGAGCTGCTCTGCTCCAGCTCAATGTGCTGCAGAGGGACTGGCTGGAGCACAGGGGTGCTCCAGAGAGGGGCTAGCTGGCTGGCAGCCCCCCACACTGCAGCACCCTCGTGCCCCAGGCAGCCCCAGTCACCATCCACATATGTGTTGCAGTGTACTAGATAACTCCATTGCAGGGTAGTACTTGTGTTGGGCAGTACTATCCGATAGCAGAGTTCATTAGTTTACTGCAGCCTAACAGCACATGTAAATGGTGATGCTTTACTGCAGAGCTAATTTGTCAACTCCACAGTAAAGCACATGTGTAGATGCCTCCACTACCTCAAACATATGGGACTGTGGACCACTCCTCTAGAGGCCATCCTGACATAAGTGAAGTCAAACTGTTTGGCCCAACCTGAAGATCAAGCCCAGCAAGTCTTTAACTCACTCATCCCAAAGCACCAAATCTCTACCCTGAAAAACCGACCAACGAGCATCATTCCCTGCTAGTCCACTCCTAGACTTTAGTGTAAAAACTGTCTTTCTAGGAGATCTCACCCTGTCACAAATGAGTTGTTTGTCTCCTGTTTCCAAAACCCAAGAATGAATGAGACCAGCTTACAAGCCTGTAGCAAATAAATTGTTTTCTAAATACAGGCATCTTCTTCAGAAGAGGCTTTTGCCTAGATAACTAAGACAAATGTCCCATTTACATGTTAATTAACTTGCACAATTCCCACATGTGTTAAAAATTACGAAAAAACACGTGCTTTACAGTGCGTGCAGCAATACATCTTATAATTAAGAATAAGGTGATCATTTTTCAGAGAGAAGACGAGATTACAGCATTTGAACTTACATCTTATTATTAGACACAAAATAGACAGCCCCCCAATATATAGTTCCAATATGCAGAGCCAAACCCAAACTCCCCTGCAGTTCAGATCCAGATGTAATGCAGTCCCAACCTTGGGGCTGACAAGAAATGGGGATCCAGACAGGACTTTTATGATCTGACCATCCTGACATGGGTGGCCTTTTCCTTGGAAATGAAAAAGCCCAACACAAAACAAGCCCCCTCAACACACACACACACACACCAACAAATAAAACAATGGGAATTTTGAAATTAAACACAAAATGCAAACCCGGCAGTGATCTACAACTTCCCTTTCTTTCAGAAAAAAATGCAACACTGGGGTAATTAATCACTCCTCAATTCACCTATCTAACTAGGTTGCAAAACTCCTGCACTCTTATAATAATTCCACCAAATTCATTTGCGTTGGGTGGGGTACCAAAAAGACTACAAAGCAAGCCAGACCATTTGAACGTGCTAAAAATATACTCGGCTGATGCTATGCTAGCTGGACTACAGTATGGATTTATCCAAATTTGATCAAATTCAGAGTTTCATCCTCCTGTTTTCACTGATTTCCTGTCCACAGTTTGGTGCAAGCAAGTGACACATCATCTCTTTTCGGGATTGAAAGCTTCATTGCTTTAGCAGTGGAAAGGACGCAAGATTATGTTCCATCAGCCACATTTCAATCCATCCTGCCAGCTCTGGTGTCAAGGCTTGACCTATGGCATTTGTCTTCCGGATCAATTGTGTCAGCGAAGTAATAGAAAGGGTCTGCTGCTTATCTGAATCATTTTTCAATTTAGTCCTTCTGGGTTTCCAATTCTCCGTTGTTATTAAGATCATCCCAGATTTCAACTGACACTACCACAGCAATGCTCTCATCCTACAATCCTTTTGCAATTACCTGCAATTGATTTTGCAAGTTTTGTCTCTCTCTCTTGCATAAAACGTGGGCTCCAGTTCTGATCAAAGTCTTCCTCGGGACAACTTTCAGTACAAATATTGAAGTGGCTGCACTCACAAGGAGAGAGAGACAATCTTAATATGAGATCCACTAAACTGGAAAGCTGTATCAACCATCTGGCTCCATCAGCTTGCTTCCCATGCTGCTAACAGTGATACAGAAAAATTGCTCAACTTCCATGAAGAACTTCAAGACTTTGTCAGTGTGTGTCTTTGATTTGCTCAAAGAGATTAACGGGGTGTTGCACAAGCATAATTTAGAAAAAATAAAATAACTCCACCTAAAGTTTTCTCCTGATTTTCCATTATCTATGTCAATGGCAAAGAACACCTCAAATAATGTTTGCTATGATCTTGGAAAGTGTCTTCAGCAATCTGGATGCCATTTATCTAATTGTCTTTGCTGTTCTAATCATTAGTATTAAATATCCTTAAATAAGGTCCTTCTTTTCTGTGTACAAGGTGGTAGTCATTAAGGGGGCAGCTCGCATGTGTTACCAGTCATCATGAATTAATGATCAATTATCATTCTTTTCCTCCTCCTTTTCATCTTTTAATCTTTTACCTGTAGCATCTGGTAATGGTCCACAAATTTAAGTATACCAAGAAAAAGTTCAACGAGTCTTTTTCTGAAATTGCTGAGTTTGTGGTATGCCAAAGGCAATGTTAGCAACAACAATGACAAAAAGAAGCAGCGCACCTTCTGACCATGTTTGCATCTTTGCTTTTTCAATTGTTTTTTATGGCATGAGAGCAGATTGATCTTTGCCATTTTTGGGGCACTGAAGATGAACAGAAACTGCTGGTGTGATTAAGACCAGTTTATCATTGTGACTGTGTCTCAGTGACAATGGTGGCATTGAAAACAGCTTGTAACATTCAGATGGGAAAGGATGCAATGATAAAATTTGTACATTTTGAAATAGAACAGGACATAGGACTCCACGTTATTCCTCATCTTCATGGACTTTTAAATGACTTTTGATTCTGTATCCAGGAAGCACTTACGAAAACACCGTGAAGCTACAAAAATTCTGATAAAACAAAGGACATTATTAGGACCACGCATCATAGATTCAGTTATAGTGTAACAGCTGATGGAAAATAATCACTTTTCTTCAAAGTGTTAGCAGACGTCAAGCAAGGAAGTCTTGCAATAAAGTAAATAATAATCAAAACTATTAAAGGGAAGCAAAGCTTTCATATGAAACTATGAAACTATAAAGCACAGGCCTGAAAAGGACTGCAATGGCTGATTTGGAAGAATTAGCTTTTGCTGATGGTATCTGCCTTTTCACCCAACACAAAGCACACATGCAACAGAAATAGTCTGAGTATGACTGCAGAGTGTATACGACAAGTAATCAATGCCAAGAAAATGCAAACAATGAGAATTAACACAGGCTCAGCAGGACCAATCACTTGTAAACAATGCCCATTAGCAGTAGACAAATTTGTGTACCTGGGACTAAAAAATAATAATAAATCAGAAAAACAGAGGGAGCAGATGAAGATATGCAGAACCATATATAAAAGGCAAGAGCAATTGTTTATGCAACAGAACAACATTTGGAGGTCAAAGAAGCACAGCCTTGGAATGAAAATTAAACTCTTCAGCAACAAGGTAAAATCAGCACAGCTACGTGGCAGCAAAAGCTGAAAGAGAGCAAAAAAATCTTGGGAAGAAGACAGATTCTTTTCTGTACAGATGCCACAAAGGATTTTTGCAAGTTTGCTGACCAATACTGTGATATCATGAAGGCAGGCCCAAATAAGAAATAAAAAATATATTATTTTAGAATTAAAGGCAGAGGATGGAGGTAAAAAGGTGATCTGCTAAGAATGGGTGATGAAAAACCACTAGCAACGTAATATTTTAGAAGGAAGTGGAAGAAGAAGAAAAAGGGGAGGACAAGTGGAAGAGGACAGGAGAGAGAGAGAGAGAAAGAGAAAGGAAGGAATTCAGAATAGGATGGTCAATGTTAGAAAGAAAAGCAGCTGATAAACATGGGTTGAAAGCACAAAATCATAGCAAAGTAGGGGCAGAAGGGACCTCAGGAGGTCATCTAGTCCAACAGCGTGCTCTAGGGAGGATCACCCCTATCTAAACCACCTTATACATGTGTCTCCAACCTTCTTGGCAAGCATGCCTCATTTAGTTGCCCACCACCCTGAATGGCACCCTGATCCCCTTCCTCTGTCCAATCTGCTACACTACTTTCTGCTCTCTGCCTTTTGCTTTCCTGCCCGATCTATTGCTCTGCTTTCTGCTGGTGGGCCTTTGCTCCCTGCCGCATCTGCCACTGTGCTGCCTGTAGCCTCGCCACGCTGCCACATGCCACACATAGAGGCTGCCTATGCCACTTACAGCATCCATGCATGCTACAGGTCTGGTCTAACCTATTCAACCTGCATGAATAATTCTTTGGCATAGCCATCAGGCAGCCAAAGCACCAAGAACAGCCTTACCACGGGCACAGCTGTGTCCTTGGACACTAAGCAACTATCCAAGGTATCAAAGTTCTCCTCTACTTCCCTCGTACGTGACCTTTCATTAAAGGATCCATTTCAATATAGAGAATCTGTTGTTGCAAACTCCACATCCTTCCTTTTAGCACCTTAGCTTAAAATGAAGCTTTTTCTTTAGAAGTATTTTTGTTTTTCATTATTTTATTTTATCTCAACCACTTGTTTCCTACCAAATTTTGTAGTCATGCAGCACCTGTGAAATTCATATGCTGCAGTTGGTAACCACTATTTGGCACCCCACATGTTGCCAAATAATGGGCATTTAGACATCCAGTTGGTAATCACTCTTTGGCACCCCACAAGTTGCCAAATAACGGCACCTAGGCACCTAATTAGCGTGCATTGGAGCAAGTTTGATAAATCGAATCTGCTAAAGCGTGATAATTAGCATGCTCCAGCAGTCTCTGCATCATGTCTCTTTAGCACCCCTATGCTTCAAAATGGCAGTGGGGGTGCTTTAACTGAAGTTTGTCAAATAAGCTTTAGCTAAAGTGCCCCCACTGCCATTTTAAAGTGCAGGAAGCTGAATACACGTGACACGGTGAGCACTTTAATTAGAATGGCTATCAGAGTCGCACAAATTAAAGTGCCCCCCCCCTCCCCCGAGCACATGTATAAACACCCAATGCTGCTTAATAGTATGAAAACAGTTTGACGAACAGGTTTAGCATTTGCAACATTTAGAAAAATTAAAAAACACTGAGGGAACCAAACACCATGGCACAGTCAGGTTATGCAGAACCATGCTAGCCAAGCCAAGCAGATGCATGAGCTCAGTCATATCCAGGAGGAGAAGGAAGGAGACAAGTGAGGTCAGCATTGTCCTCTGGTATGCTCAGAAAGCAGCTGTGGGACTGAGTGATGGGAAGGAGAGGGAAGCAACAATCAGGAACAGGGCAGCAGCAAGATGGAGGACAAGGGATCCAGATGCATCTAGACTATAGAAAACCAGCCCCCATGACTCAGCCAATCTCCTCCTGTCTGTAGCCATCAAAAGTGGATTCCTAGCACTAGCCACCAATGACACCAGAAATCCCTTCCACCTCCAGTGTCTATACAGTTCTTACATAAAAAATAAAACAAACACCCCTCCTCTAATCCTTTCCATGTCCTTTAATTCTCCACAAAAGAGCAACAAACCTACCATTTTAATTTTTCCAATAAAGCTTTGATTAAGAGGCAGCCAGTACAGCTCATGAAAAAGGAAGCAAAAGACTTGGATATGGAGGCGCAAGCGCCATGTGTGTTTTTACTGTCCTGTATCTGTGCAGGGGTTGATGACATGTCTCTCAAAGTCCATTTCCAACCTGTGATTCTATGGAAATTAAATTAGACCCTAAGATTTTTAAAAATTCAACATACTTCAAACACAAGTTGTATTTACTTGTCTATTTTGGAATAATGCAAGAGTTCAAATAATTTGTCAGGGAGGAGAGAAGACATTAGGAAAAAAAATGTACAGAGTTACTCCTCCCCCCCATTTTAGCGCCTTAGCTTAAAATGAAGCTTTTTCTTTAGAAGCATTCTTGCTTTTCATTATTATATTTTATCTCAACCACTTGTTTCCTACCAACTTTTGTAGCCATACAGCACCTGTGAAATTCATATGCTGCAGCCCCCTTGGTTGAAAGCCTGAGGTTTGGGGTTGGTTTGTTTTTTAAATATGTATTTGTTTATTTAAACTATTATTATTAAATATTAGGGGCATGCAAAATGGGCCCTATTCAATTTGGATTCAGCCGAAATCAGAGACAGTGATTCGATTAGTTGATTCAGATCAATGTCCCTGATGTGATTTGGTCGAATCCAAATCTGAACATTCGATGCTGATTTGGGGAATCAGTGATTTGGCCATACACACAGCATTAAAAGTGTTTTCTACATACCTCGAGGTACCAGGCGGCTCACGAATGCTGTGGTGCTGGGGCAGATGGAGCGTCCCACAGGAGTGCAGGGGAATGGGGCGGAGCGCATTTGCTTGGCAGTGATCCCAAAAGTGGACCAGGAGTACTTCCAATCCACTTCTGGGTCCACCGGGGAGCACGCTGCCCCCCATGATCCCCTGGCTCAGCGTTGGCCTCAGGGGGACCCTGTGTGATGCCCAAACCCAAGAGGCACCAATCACCGAGCCAGGAGGCCATGGGGGGCCCACATTGCACTCCCTGGCAGACCCAGAAGTAGACTGGAAGTGTTTGTGGTCCACTTCTGGGTGCGCTGCTGAGCATATTGGGGAACCCCCCTCCCACACTTCTGTGGGATGCTCCAGCTGCCTGGTACCTCGAGGTATGTAGAAAAAACATTTAAAGCTGTGTGTATGTCCAAATCACTGAATCTTTCTGAATCTCTCTGATTCTATTCAGAGAGATTAAAAGGTCCTCTGATTTGATTTGGATTTGGAGATTTGGCCACCGAATCGGGCCGAATCTCTGCCAAACCAAATCAGGGACTGAAGCGTTGCACAGCCCTATTAAAAATATATTCATTGTACATTCATTTTATGCATATATAAATATATACTTCATTTATTTATTTAAATATATATTCACCCTTGATTCCCATCCCTGCTTACAAAGGATTCACATCAGCATTTCAGTCCAGGTCCATCTTTGGCAGATGTAGACATTTTATCATTATTTTGTCTTACTGCATTAGCAATACACTGGTGCTATGTACCTCATCTCTCTTATAAATGTGCTGTGATGTACAGGCTAACACGAAAACTGTAAACGATCTATTAAAACAAAACACAGAGTGTATTAAGGAGATGACATGTTTTGATGAATCAAATAATTTCTCCATCTCCTTCTCTTTCCTTTTATGCTTCAAAGCAATCAACTGTTGTTTATGCATAAAATTTAATCCTTTCACCAACCTGCAGTTTGATTGAATTTGCATACTCTATTTCCTGCGAGTCAATGTGAACAGAGCCTCATGTAATTTAAACTATTTCCCCTCCAGTCCCTGTATCTTTGCTGTAATATTTTCTATTAGTAGCTCCATTATGCTTAATATCTATAATGTTGGGAGATTAAAATTTTCACTTCATACAACCTGTATTTACAAACTGCTACAGCGGGGAAAACCCCCCACAAACACAAGAAAAGAGAGACAATAATTACCTGTCTTTGATGCCACACAGATCAATGTGTAAATCACTGAAATTCCCCAGGGAACCTTGCTGAACCAAAATGAGGTCCTTGGGCTGGTTATCAATAAAGATGAGTCTCATGCAGCCTTGAAACGCAGTAATGGGATTTAAACATTGGGAATCAGTGAAATTGTCAGTGCACCCTGTGGGATAAAGGAGAGAGGGGGAAAAAAAAGAGAGAGATGAGGAATAATATTGAGATGGATCATTTGTTTCTGTTGGGACTTCTTGAAGGAAGACATTGAGGCCTAATTATTCCTAGTGTTTTCATTCCTTTTACTGGTTGAGCCCGTGTGTCATAAATCCCACAATAATCAAGAAAAGAGAGAAGCCATGAAGAAAATTGGGTGCAAGGACTTTGGGTGTGATAAGCAAAGTAAAATTACTTTCATCTTCTTTCAACTCAACAGGCAGGAGCTGTTTTGTCCAGACCAAAAGCTATGCAAACTGTAAATCAGAATAGCTAAAATCCTGCCGGGTCTACACATGTAGGCACATGGACATAATCCCATGGCCACTTGGAAGGAAAATATTAGTTTCTTCTTGTTTTACCCCGTTTTGGACAGTCTAGAGAAGATGACTACTGTATTACTGTTTTGACTGGAGAATTAAAACATGTCAGGAAACAGGAGTTGTGGAGGCACAGTAGTTAAGAGTGGTTCCTCTTCCAAACAGCTTACAACACAAAAAGACATCAGGCAATACAGGAAGGATGTGGACAAGCTGGAGAGAGTCCAGAAAAGGACAATAAAGATGGTTTGGGCCTGGGGTACATGACTGAGGGCACTGGGCTTATTCAGTCTGGAGAAGAGAAAACAGAGGGGGATTGAATAGCAGCCTTCACCTCCCTGCAGGGGGGCTGCAAAGAGGATGGAGCTGGACTGGTCTCAGTGGGGGCAGACGACAGGAGAAGGAGCAATGGGCTCAAGCTGCAGTGAGGGAGGTTTAGGTTGGATATTAGAAACAACTTTCTCACAAGGAGGGTGGTGAAGCACTGGAACAGGCTGCCCAGAGCGGTGGTGGCGTCCCTGGAGGTTTTGAAGACCCAGGTAGACAAAGCCTTGGCTGGGATGATGTAGTTGGGGCTGGTCCTGCTTGGAGCAGGGGGTTGGACTAGATGTGACCTCCTGAGGTCCCTTCAACCTTAATTTTCTATGATTTCTATGAATACTTCCAAAATGTGATCAAGAAATTTAGGAGCCTTGGTGTTGACTTAGGGCACAATTCAGTCCTCAATGAGGCTTAAATGAGTTTTAACATCAGCAACTCCAAAGCTCAAAAGTGCATAGATGTATCTGTCACTTCCATTTTGGATGATCAAGTCCTGTAGGCACAAGCTCAGAGGGATTCAAACAGATAGGCACCTAAGTCCCCAGAAAGGCTCTTAGCCAGTAGGAAACACCCCCCCCCCCCAAACAAAACATGTTTCACCCTACCTTATTCCTATAAGCTCTGACTGGCCATAATGAAGGTGATTCTGACCTTCTGTAAAGCAATCTTCCACTGAATGGGAGATGTTGGGTCTAAACCTTCCTCAGCCCGAGTGTTTAGGAACCCTTATAGTCCGCTTCCCAGGAGAGTGCCCCAATCAGCCTGCTATAGACTGGGGGTGGGGGCATGCTCCACACCTTCCTTTGGGACTGAGCTGCTGTGTGCACATGCACATGTATGAGGCATGGGGGCAAGTAATCTTGTGCATGACTTTGTGGCTCAGTGAGACAGGGTAAGGGCACCTGGGATTTTGGTCTCATGTTTCCAAGCCTGTTTATGCATTTTAATATAACGCTTTGCTATAACATGCAATTCAAGAATATCATGTTATATATGCTGCCCTGGCCAGTGCAATGCAAATGCCACTGTGCTGCTCCTAGGTCTGAAGTTGGAGCTAGTTCAAAGTTTCAGTGCTGTCGTGTGCCATATAGACTTGCCAGCAGTCCCCTCCATGGACTCCTTCAAGTAGGGGTAAATCATCTTTTCAAAGTTCAGTCCACAGCAGGTTGGATCACAGAAACCCATCTTGTTACAGTCTGAAGCCACCTACCTCCAAAGTAGTAGCTGTCTCCAGAAAAGATTGGGGAGGCCGTGGTTGCATGGGCCGCAGATGCAACATCATTATCCATCATCAGGGTAATGCGATTTCGTCTGGCGTTGATGTTAACTGAATGCCACAGCCCGTCATGGAGATTGCTGCCTAGAAAACAAACACGAATGGTGAAAGAGAAGAGAGGGGCAGGAAAACGAGGACATTTTTCAAATGTCTACAGGATCCAACCTCTGATTTAGGAAAACACCAACACCACCCGGAGGACACTAAAATGCAGTGATCTGCATTGGAGGCTGATGCATCCTTACTACCTCTGGAAGCAGCTGGCAATAGAAAGACATTGGGACAAAAGGGAAGAAATTTCCAAGAGCTTATAAAGGAGATTGAAGCACAATATCTATTGGCTTTTACTGGGACTTTTGTTCCTTTGTCCCACCTATAAAGAAAACTCAGGGGAGGGGAAGGGGTTACGCTGTTAGCATCACCTCTCCCTTTTGCATCCCTGTGCAAGGCTGCAACTAATATGACTCTTTACCGCTTTGCTCTAAGCATGTGTATTGGATATACAATTCTTTAAATGGCACAGCCCAAATACAGCCTTAAACTCCATGAGACCTCTTCTGAGACACACAAGTCCCTGGGCATGGTTCCAGTATGACTTATGGCAGTGCGTATCGTTAGAGTCGACATAATTATATCAGAATGAAACTCATACAGCTGAGTCCCGAGTCAGACATTTTATATTTACCCTCTCTAACGGGAATTTTTCATTAACACTGCTTTCAGAGGAAATCAAAAGCACTTAGTGACACAAAGGGGCACACTAACTGTGCAAAATGAAATGCAAACACTTCATCTGGATGTGTGTGTGAAATCGTTTCATTATGAACCCCAAAATTAGACCATTTCCATAAAAGTTTCCTCTTTTTTCATAGAAAAACAGGCCAATTTGCTGGGGAAATGGACCAATTTTCAACAAACAATAGGATGATTTTCTAGTGAGAAATGATGCTAAGGTCTGGGGGGGAAAAATCAAGATTGAGATATAGTTCCTCCATTTGCCATGGAAATGGGTGCATTTCTGAGCAAAGGTCCCTTTGTGGAGGGTGCATGACATTTTATTTTTGGCATGTGTTCAAGTGAAACCTGCCATTTCAGAAGCATGTAAAGCAACTGAACAAAACAGGTTGACCCAGAACATCAAGTAGGATGCTCCACATCAGATTAAACAAGGTTAGACATGAGAAGTCTGCATGACTTTTATCTAGCTGCTCTTTGTTTTAAGAGGGCAATTGAAAAGGCATAGTACATAGCCACAGGAGCAAGTGAAGAACTGTCCAATGCATTCTCTCTATGGGTATTTTATTCTTAAGTCTAGGAGAGGGGTGGAGCTGTATTAAATTGGCATTTTACCACTCCAGTTGTGGAAAGCAGATTTCAAGGTGGTTTAAGTGGACTTCTCCCAGACTCTTCTGGTGGTTTAAAACTACCCCCTCCAATGCTCTCCATGAAGGAGAGGTAGTTGGGTGTGACACTGTGGAAAGGGCATGTCTTTGGGGACAGACAAATACAAATCAGAGTGGCCCTCAGGCTGCTCTAAGTTGTGAGAGGAGCTGAGATGGCTCCTGCACTGGTGCATCGATGCGCATGTGCTGTTGGGGAAGCTTTCACGTGGTGCAAAACCAGCCCTGTTGAGTCCACTGAGGAATGAGGTTTGCTTAGACCAAAGGTCCAGTTCATTGTAATAACTCAAAGAACAGGATTTCTACTGTTCTGTGAGTTTCTAAAGCAACTTGAATCTCAATTTTTTTTATTTTTTAATGTTGAGTAGAAATAGGCCTAACCCCTCTGGATCCAAGTTCCTTTGGCTTTTTTACATCTTTTTTACTGTTGCAAACTTAAAGCTCAATTCGATAAGGCAAAGCAAGACCTCATCCTCCTTTATGCCGATATTTTTTCTTCCATGCAACAGACTCCCGAGCTTGAAAACAGACACCGGTGAGAGACGCCAACTAAAGTGGGGTACCTTCATTGATCTCCACCGAGGTTTCGGATGCTTTCTGAATGACGAGCATCAATCTGCCAGCATGGAGGTAAAGCAGGAGCGTCCCAGACCCTTCAGACAGCGTGGTGGATAGGAGCAGGCCATCTTTGTTCCACGTTCGAAACTGGAAGCTGACCGACAGCCCGTCGATTTGGGGAGTGCCGGGTAGCAGCAAATAGCTGCTGCTGGAACTGACAAAGGTGATGGGAACGATTTGTGGTTCAGAACAGGAGAAAGTCACGTTGCCCTGAAAGAAATGAGAAGCAAACCTGTGAGGACCGCAATTCAGCTGAAGACCTAGCGCCACTCCAAATGTCCATGAATGGTTGGATAATCCCATTCTGCTATTCAATGACTGTGGGGCATAGCACAGGGGTGGAGGTTGTAGCCATGTCGGTCTAAGGACACAGGCAGACAAGGTTCTTCAGGTAAATTCGATATCTTTTATTAGATCAACTCAGATAGTTGGAAAAAAAAAATTGTAAGCTTTTGGGTACAAATGCCCTTCATCAGGGTGAGGAGCAGTCTTACCCATGCCCTTTCCTCGTTGGCTAAGTTAGAAAGCTGAGGCCTAATGCAACTGCTGCAAAGGATTAACTTCTGAAAGCACTGAAAATTCAGGGAATAGCTGAATTGCTCAACCAAACTTTCAGTGCATGAATTATTTTTGGTAGAGGGCCGCTTACTGAGTTTTGGCAAGCCATCAAGGGCTGCATGACCGGCAGCCAGGGGCAGAGAAATATTACTTTTCTAAATTTTTTAGGAGCCCCGCGAGCCAGATAGAGTGATCTGGTGGGCTGCATTTTTCCCACCCCCGATATACAATGTGCTATGCCATGCACTGTAGTGGCATAAAAGAATGAAATTGCCAAGAACTAATCAACGTGTATCTGGTTGAGTCAGTACCAAATAATATAATCCAGGAATGTAACAAACAAAGCAGGTTTATAATGTATTGAAAGGCTGTGGGTGAAAAGAGTTGAGCTGTGAAAAAGATGCAGACTTGGTAAGCAGGGAATACTCTGGCTTGTAAATGCATAACGAGAAAAATCTACCTATGCAATTGGATGTATATTGACTGGTGGTTGGGTGATTCAAGGATAATATAATCATAGGAGATGCATGATTTTAAAAGACTTGGGAGGTCTGCACCTTACACCTATTTCCTCTCTCAGTTAGCTTGGCCACCTGTGAATAAAATCTACTCCAGTTTATATTCACCATGTGTTTATTTGTAGTGTGCAGCAGGTGGCTGGGAAATTAACCCTGAAGCACTGGTGTGGAAATTAATTATTTTTCCATCCTGGAAAACTTAAAAGATTTCTAATGTTTGCGCTGCTTCCCAAACTGAGATAAAAAAACAAAATAAAATATCAGTTTGGAACAGCCTTCAATAACCTGAAAGAAAACTGCTCTTCTTCAGGGTCCATCTAAACATTACCCTGAAATAATTCCAAACTCTTTGGTTTCATTTTGATTTTTAAAGCAACTGTAGGGAGGGGGAAAAAGATAAAATAAGTATGTTGGGGAGGTGGGAAATGAAAAGTCATTTTGAATCAAAACCAGCTTTTTATGTGTTAAAAAAATATCAAAACAAGTCTTTAAAAAATAACGAAACCTCAGCTTTTCCAATATTCTTTGAATAAGAAATTGCTAAATGCAACCTTCTGCTGCAAACAATATGTATTGCAATGCATTGACATTTTCCAATGGGAGGGAAATATTTTGGGAACATAATCCTGAAGTGACCAGTGTTATTTCCCACTGCTTCCTAAACAGATACTGTTTCTAGGGAATTAGCAAAATGCTGCATTTACAAGAAAGTGATGCGAACCAAGGTGAAATCAAACACATTTTCAATGGTGTACTTAAGCTGATTAGCACTTCACTGGTGGAGCAGCCTCACTGAAATCAGTGGTGCTATTTGAGAAGCAAGGCACTGTTGTACGTGAATTATTGCGCCTCGATCTCTCCCTTTCTGAACGCTATCTAAGATCTTACTGTAGCCTGCAAGAGAAGATATTCTCTAATGTTTTGTTCAGGCCTATTCTGTTTTGCATTATCCAGCCAGGTTATTTGAGCCTGATAACAAAAGCTTAACAATGGATGAAGCTGAGACACGTTCACTGTATCACATTTCCTGCAAAACGCACTCCAGGAAAAAAATGCAGTCAGTTTGCTTTGAACTCAGATGCTCTCTAAAGAAAAACACACACACACACACAAAAAACCCAACAACCAAAATCTGATAGAAACCATTCAAGTGAAAGGCTTTCTTCACAGTTCAGTCTCTCATTAGAACTGATATCTCACTCTAACAGAATAATTATAATGAACAACAGATGATGGATGTGTAGGAAGTTGTATGGTGCTTGGGGAAATCCCTAACTGAAGTGATAAGGCACTTGATGGGACTGCTCCCTAGCATCTTCAAATGCCTTTCTAGTCTTTATTTTAAAATAGGAATTAAATGAAGTGCCAGAGAGAGGGATTTAATTTCCTACTGGGTACAATAAACCTTGATGGGTTTTTCTTCCAAGATACAAAAACAATATAAATGAGAATTAGCAAAGGGAAAAGGGATCAGAAGGGATGTCATCCTGGAAAAAGGACCTAGATATTCTTATCTGAAACTTCATCTGAACCTCGGTCACTTGGAAGCTGGGATGGAAACCTGCCTCTAACCTTGCAATGTTACTGCTATGTCCTACATTTATCTGAGCAGCAGACACTACAAAAACTCCTTTTTCTTGTGCTATTTCCGGTTCTGGTTGCAGCCAAAACCACGAGGAATAAAAAGAGAAAAGTGAAAATTGGAAGAACAAATACAGAAAGTGGATTTAACTATGGTCAGGGGAACGTGGCTTTCCTCCTTATCTTTTTTCAACTCAAAACTGGAAATAAAATCCATTGTTGACATTTCTGGCTTTTGAAACATTTCAACCAGTTCTGCAAAAAGGAAGTTAGCCAGACTTTAACAACACTCCTTCCCCCAGCCAAAAATACATCGGCTTGAACTTCTGGGTGGGAGTTCAGTGCTTTTCACATCTTTCCTAAGATTAAATTCCTATTTGTAATGAGAACACTATACTTTCCCTTCATTTAGAGGTAATACAAGAATGCTCAGTTTTACATGCTGGAACATGCGGAGAGGGGGATTTAATTTCCTACTGGGTACAAGGTTTAGATAAGATTTTGTCCCAAGTGAGTCAGCAGCTGGACAGTACACTGAGCTCATCTCATGCACTTAGGACCGGGCCTTGCGGCACCTCCTGTCCACTCTCCTCTCCTCCTGCCAGCTGCTGTTGCAGCCAGGGTCTCCGGGCTTGCCTTCCCTTCTCTCGCTGTCATGTCCTGCCTCTGCCCCAGATGCCTGGGTGGGGTGGCACAGCAGCCTGCAGCGCTGGGGGCGTCTGCAGCACGATGCAGAAAAATATGGAAAATCACAGATTTTCTCCTGTAAAGGTGAAAAATGTGAGAAACCAGTCTAGCAGCAGGCTGTCTACTTAAACTATTGATTAGTTTGGGGTGGCCATCCATGTTTATAAATAGCTCCTGGTACAAAAAAAGGTTGAGAACCACTGAGTTAGAACAAGCCAGGATGCTGAAATAGGGCAAGGAAGCACTCAGGATGGACCAAAATGACCTTGAACATGAAGCAAGCACTGCAGGCTCCTTACCAACAATGTTTTTTCACCTACATTCAACAGTGAAATGTTTGCCCCATCGATCACAGGATCGTAGACTCATAGACAACGAGGGCTGAAGGGACCTCAGAAGGCCACATCTAGTCCAACCCCCTGCTCCAAGGAGGACTAGCCCGGAGAAAGCTTTGTCTATCCGGGTCTTAAAAACCTCCAAAGATGGAGGTCCCACCACCTCTCTGGGCAGCCTGCTCCAGTGCTTTACTACCCTTGAAGTGAGAAAGTTTTTCCTAATGTCCAACTTAAACCTCCCATGCTGCAACTTGGGCCCATTGCTCCTTGTTCTGTCATCTGCCCCTGCTGAGAACAGCCCAGCGCCATCCCCTTTGCAGCCCCCCTGCGGGGACTTGACGGCTGCTATTCAATCCGCCTCGGTCTTCTCTTCTGCAGACTCAATCAGCCCATTTCCCTCAGCCTCTCCTTACCAGTCGTGTCCCCCAGCCCCACAAACATTTTCATTGCCCTCTGCTGGACTCTCTCCAAAGTGTCCACATCCTTTCTGTAGGGGGGGTGACAACTGGACACAGGACTCCAGATATGGCGACAACAGTGCTGAATAGAGGGGAAAAAATCACTTCCCTCAATCTACTGGCAATGCTCCTACTGATGCAGCCCAGGATGCCGTTAGCCTTCTTGGCAACAAGGGCACGCTGCTGGCTCATATCCAGCTAATTGTCTACTGTCACCCCCCAGGTCCTTTTTCTGCAGAGCTGCTGTTTAGCCAGTCGGTCCCCAGCCTGCACCTGTTGCATGATCACCAAACATCATTTCAGTAAAATAATCGAAAGGATGATTCTTAGGCAATTTGTAATCTAACTTAATTCATTTTATTTTGAACAACATGGTATGGGTAGCTTAAGTGGGTTCAAGTGTAATTTTGTCTCTGAGAAGAAAGAGAAGAGCACCCTGCAGCAGCAGGCTAAGGCAAAGGATCAACTGAAAAAAAGAGCCAAAGAAACTAGTTATTGCCTTAAAAAAAAGTATAGCAGCTTATTTTGTCTGAAGGCTCCTTCCATGTATTAACCCAGAACAACCCTCCTTAGCCTCCTAGCGCTGAAAAGATTAGCATTTGAAATGATATAGTGGCAGCACAGACAATTAGGTAACACTTATGCTTGCTAAAAGGAAGAGAAATGCACATACATAATACAGAGGTCAAATCTGTACTGATTGCATACAGCAAAGTATTACACCAGGTCTAGTCAGAAGAGTAAGCCGTTCCCAGTGTAGCTGCATGTGATCAGAAGCACTTTGCTTTAAGTTCAGGAACTCAGACACCCTACAAAACCTTTGGCTTACAGCTGATTTTACATTTGGACCCAGTTTAACCAAAAAGTAAATGCCCACTGGTTGGGAAATGTGATAAAATGATTATAGTCTCTAGAGGGAGAAGGAGATCAGCTGTGTACAGCAGCTAGAAACTCCAGCTAACCATCAGGGATCATCTGAGAATGCCATAGAGTCCAAGGCCTCCAGACTGATTAGTGATTGGAGAAAGTCTCTAAAGCTATAGCGGGAAAAAAAAGAGATTTAAAACTTTCCTAGAGGCTCTCCTCTACCTCACCCTGTAGAAAAGTGTCCTATTACCTTCTATTTTCAGAAGTAAAAAATGGGGGAGGTTGCCTTAATCTGAGCAAGGTACTGAATGAATAGTTGAAATTGTAGTGGATAACAGCATTTGGAAGCAACTCAGGGAAGAGTTGGAACATTTTTCCTGAGAGAAGGAACTTGAGAATACAGTGGCTAAATAGACGGCGATAAAAAAGTGATAGTGTAATAGCATACACTCCATAAGATGATTCCCAACGGCTATACACCTTATCCAAAGCCCCACTGGATTCTTTCCAATTACTTTTGTAGGTATTAAATAAACCTTGTACAAACATATTTTAATGGACCATTCAGCTTTTTCTTGGCATTTATATGATCTTAAGTGCTTTTGAAGACAAAGGAAACTGCTACAGCAATATTAGGATAAGACATAGGGATAGAGAACCGGATCCAGTTAAATCCCCTCTGCTCTGATCTGTCAATAGGATACAAATCATGGGAACGTGACATCCCTAGGAAAGCTGTTCGGTACAGACAAAAATCCTTAACTCACAGTCTACCAGCATCCCAGGATGCTTTGCAGGATGGGCAAGCTAACCTTGCCACAAGCTGTCTAATCCAGCCCAGCAAGGAGGCATGCTCTAGCGCCCCCAGCTTCTGGCCTGGGCCATTTCAGGCAGGTGGCTGCATTTCCAGAATCAAAAGTGAATGTCTGTCACTTGCCAGTCAGTTCAATCTATGCAGCGGAGACTAACATGCAAAGACTGAATCAATTTAGCCTCGGGCTTTTTGACTGTCTGTACTTAGTCACTAAGTGTACCATAATGTAACATGTGCTAGGGACCCCATGCTGTTAGGAAATGTATCGTGCTGTTGCGGTGCTGTAAAACGTTACTTTTTGTTCTTCAGAACACAGAATTATAGATGCACACAGCAATAAAGCAAAGTTAAATAGGGGGGCATGACCCTAAAAAAACTGAGAACTATTATTTATCATTTAAACCACCAACATCCAAGACCACAGCTCGAACAGTTCGAACAGACAGATATTTCTGAACTCTCTTTGAATTGCAATGAATTTCAGTTCTGTTCATGAATCACTCTGTAGAGAGTATCTGATAAAGAAGGGATGCGGTCTGCTTGCAGAGAGTTATATGGGGAGATTTCGGATGACAGGTTAAGTGAAATGTATGACCACATTGACACAAGAACAAATGGATATAAGCTAGCTCCAAATAAATTTAGCTTAGAAATCAGAAAAAGGTTTCTCACTATCAGCCTGGTTCTAGGACACCCTTCATGGATGCACAGTTGCCCGTGACAGCAGGGGACTGGACTCAGTAATCCCAAAAGCCCTCTGTTCCTAAACTGAGTTTAGATTACCTGAGCCTAAGAAACTGGGAGTAGATGTGACACAGGGTTTCCAGCCCACAAAAGTGAGATTTTTCTGAACAGAAACCATTTTTCTGTTGCAGAAAGAGACAAAACCAAGACTGCTCAGAGAGTTTCATGAAAAATAAGAGAAAATAGCCAATGGCTTTGGGGTCAGGGCATTCACATGGAGTGCGAGGAGCCTGGGTTATAAGGTATTAGGTGAGTTAGGTTTCAACCAATCAGCATTTTCCTTCTTAAAAAAAATGTCCACCCTGTTTCCAGCATCCTGCTTCTAAAGGGGAACAAGTGAATGGCTTTATTTATTTATTTTAAGACTCTGCTCCTCCAAGGAAAACTCTCATTTAATACAAATAAAATGTTCAATAGACTGCAGCATTATCCTTGCGAGAGACTCAGGGGATTATATGCTTCACTAAACATTTCTGGGTTTTCTTTACCTCAGCCTCCTGAGTTTTAGGTCACTGGCCGATATCGTAACAAAAGATTTTACAGCCTTTACATTCGCAGTTACTGAACATTATCACACCATTATGCGGTACAACGGCTGAGACTCTGCTGTGAAAGATGGGAGCAGCTATAAAGCTAATTTGAAAAATCATAAATCATTTCTTCAAGGAAAGGGAGGCACGGCAAGCGAAGGGGAAAAAGAAACAGCAAGGAAAAATACAAACAAAATACAGGCTGCTTCGGCTCTCCCCCTGTTATGAACAGAAAGAGGAGGGTTGAATCCACTCTTTCAAATTCACCTTGCCAGGAGTGAACCAGATGGATGAGTTTACTGGAACTGGAGAATTAGCAGAAAGCCACTCCGTGTTTCCTTCCGATTCAAGGAAATTGGTCTGAGGCTTAATCATTTTTTTCTCTGGAATAATGGCCAAGGGATTTTTTTTTTATTCTATTGAGACTCAGCTCTATCTACTTTGAAACAGATAGTGCATGCAAAGCAATTCTGATCAACTTGTTTTGTTAGTTTTGTTTACTGAATTTTTCACCTTTAAAGTCTAATCATCTGTGTATTTATCTAAGGCCTTGAATGGGCTCTCATTTCTAGACATGGGTATATCTGAGAAATCTTCACCACTAATAATCTTCCTGGGAGACGGAGCAATACAAGCACTCAGCTGCCCCCTCCCCACTGCTCTCCACCTCTTCCCTAGACCGGGGATCAACCTGCCCCAGCTCCACTCCTCCAGCTCCCAGAGGACTGGAGTAGCAAGGCAAAGCCCCTTGCCCACTTCCCAGACCCCTGGTTTGGGGATTGAAGGTGGGCAGCAGCTTCTTCTACATACTGGGGGAAAGCAGGTGGGCTGCAGATGGCAGCTTTGAAAGGGCTGTGCTGGGGGAGGGAACAGGGTATCCCCCTCCATGCAGCACTTTAGGGGTAAAAAAAGCACTCACAGGACCTGGTTTAGGTTTGGACAGATAATTTATCTTGGGGGAAGGGGCTAGCGACTCCACAGGGGAAGCTGGAGAGTCCAGGGGAGGTCGCTGAAGTGGGAGTCAGGGGGCTAAGAATAGCCCAGGAAGTATTGGGGTGGGGTAAAGTCAGCAAAGTCGTGGGGCTGTGGTGAGTGGCTGGGCTTTCCTGGCCCCACAGCGGTGCTGTGAACATCTACAGACATTCATCTCTGAAGTGAACTAACTTCAGTTCAGGTGCACCATTTTCAGAGAAATGTAAGCCCTATGAACGCCTGCATGACCAGCCATTTAGATCAACCTAACCTTGGTTAAGCTGATCTAAGGGTGCACAGTAACTTAAATATGGGTTAAGTGCCCTTAAATGAGGAGTGCCCACACATTAGAGAATGAAAGCCCATGCTAAGGGCCCTCTGAGTGGCTTAGAGGTAATCCTCTTTCATCAAGGATTACCTCTAATTGGTTTTGGGCAGCTCATGTTATGCAACTCCTGCACAGGCCCCAAACCAGTTGGGAGCGGTCCATTAGCATCCCAGGAGACACTGCTTTCAGCCACGTTATCTTACCCCACGGTGACAGCAGGGGCCAGGAGCACCTAAACGTAAAAATACCCCCCTCCTCCTAGCCCTTGGGAGGTACTCCCCCACCTCCCCTGCCTCTCAAGGTATCCACCATCCTCTCTATCTCCAGTGGGAGCCCTCCTGCCCATCCTCCCTGCTCCCAAACCTCCCCCCCACCACCCCCATGGCTTCCCCCTGCCTTCATGTCCCCTGGCTCACCTGCAGCTCCTGGCACTGTTCCAAGGGAACCAGCAGGGAAGGGAAACCCACCTGTCTAGCCACTGCTACTCTCCTAGCTGAGCCCAGCCCCGAGAACAGCAGCAGTGGCAGGCAGATTCCCTTTCCCTGCTTGCTTCCTTGGGAAGTGCTGGGAGCTGCAAGTGAGCTGGGGAACGTAAGCCATGAGTCCTGGGGTGGGGTAGAGAAAGACCCCCCATGAGGCAGCCAGGGGAGCCCCGAGGGTGGGAGAATGAGGGGGGCCAGTGGAGCATCCCAAAGGACAGGTGGGGAGTCCTGGGAAGCAGGGGGACTATAGGGGGGGACAGCAATCCAAGCTGGAGGAGGCAATCCAGGCAACAGGTGCCTAGTAGGCAAGGCAGAAGCTGGAAGGCCTGATGGGACCCTACCGGCCCCTGGCTGCCTGCAATATGGGCCACCTAACCAGCCCCAAAGAGTAGGCAGGCAGGCTAGACTAGACGTACCCCAGCTCATCAGCACTCTAAGGGCAGGTCAGAACAGTGCACATTACAGGGGGTATTAACCCTTAACGTGCAACTCCTAAAAAGCACGTGCTATCTTGAACACCAGTTGAAAGTAGCATGTTCTCACCATAAGATGTAACTACATCCCCCATATAATTGTTGTACATGCCTCAAGAGGAGAAGAAGGTAAGATCCTCACCCAGAAGGGACATGATTTCCTTGGGAGAAACTGAACAAATGCTTGTATGCTAGTAGTTTTCTACTGGCAGAACGGGGATTCTCCCAGTAGAAATATGATGCCTGTACAGCCAAACAGAAGAGATGAGAAGCCGAAGCCTCATATATGAATAGAATAAACTTCATCTCTTAGCTCTGGCAACAGATACATGGAGAACCAGACAGGTCATTTGGATGAAACCTTAAAATAGGAAGGGTATGGTCATATCATAAAACAGGAGTGTGGGGTTTTTTTCCATTAAGGTTTGGTGCTTGAGTATTTAGGGCCCAGTTTTCATTCATGCCAATGAACTTTGCATCAGGTCTTTCAATATTCAGTCAGTACAGTGTGTCTCATTAATGACTACACAAAGGATGCAATACTTGACTCCGGCTGTATAATAGCAGCCTTTAAAATGGATATAAGGGTAATTTGTACCAAATCTATGGTCCCTTTATATTTCAAAGTGGTGGCCCTATGAAACAGGGGTTGTAAATGAGGCCCAGAGACTGGAGACAGTACAGCCAAAGAATACAAGTCTTATGGTACCCAGCCAAAATTTGTAGGTAAATTCTGAGTGCTGCCCATAAGGGTCACTGGACTCATTTTGCCTTATTTCATAGACATTAGGGCTGGAAGGGACCTCGGGAGATCATCGAGTCCAGATTAGATTTCTATTCATCTAAATACTCTGGGACTCACCATTTGACTCAGGCATTTATTTGTTCACATTTAGTCTATAAGTGGATGTGAAAAGAGATGGAAAGATGATGCAGAGAAAGAAATATAAATGGAAAACCATGATGGGGAAGCCATGGCTTAATTATACATAACGGTAGGCATTGAGGTGAGTCAGGATACAGCTCCAGAATACGTCCCAATGGCTCCATATGTTTCTGCACGATGCACTTTGCACTCCGAACAGCTCGCTCCTCAGGCTACGATGATGGGACTCCACATCGACTTTCCCTCAGTGGTCCCAGGCGACGCTTTCCTCAGTTTATATGTAAATATATTGTATCTTCCAACTCCCTGAATTGTAAACGCTACCCCTGTAAATAACCAGTCTGACTTTCAGAAGTAGCACATGCTTACAATACGACTTTGGTTAAATGACATGTGTGTAGACAAGCAGATTCTTCCCGAGATGAAGGCACCTCAAATCAGCTAAATAAAATAGCATGTTTGGACTCCCTATAAAGGGAATGGGTTATTAGTTTACATTCTCCTGTCACTCCGTATCTTTCTTCACTCTTTTGATGCTGGCAATTGGTTATTTCCCCAAGGCAGTACAGTGATGCATTTACATGTCATCACGTCCCTCATTGTGCTGCACTGTCACTCCCCGATTCTTCACAGCAGGCTAACACGGCATTTCCAGCACACTCGAGGGTTGATATCACCTGCCAGAGAATGGGAAGACGAAAGGCCTGACACTTTACTCTCAGATCTCATAGAGACACAGGTTTCTCTCAGCTATTTAATAATACAATTCAAATATTTATGAGACTGGGGGGAGGGGGGAATATTCCCTATTTTAAGTGAATAAAAGCAATGGTAGGGTGAAAGAAACATTAAGTGTTGGTCTCTCTGGGATCTCTTCTTTTACCCCTAATCACCGGCTTCTTTTCTCTGTAATGATCACAGTTGTGGATACTTTAAATCCCAGAGGCACGTAATGACTGGAGGTGTTGGGTCAAAACCTTCTCATTAAACGTTGAGCCTTAGGCCAAAAATATTGGAGTTGGAGCCAGGAGGTCAAATCCTCTTTTGGCTTCTCCTGGATGAAGCAGGCAGGGACTGTCAGGAGCGGGTTAAAGCTCCCTGACCCTTGAGCACCTTCCCCTGTGCCAGCTGTTAACTAAGCAAACTCTTCACATAGTAGGAATGGCCTGAAAATAGCATTATGCCCTACCCATGAGCCACTTTCAATGGGCCCAGTGTGAGGAATATGGTACATTGGAAACGAGCTCCTTGCTTGCAGTAAACTCTCCCCACACACATTGATGCATCTTGGCATCTTTTGTGTTACCTAAGCAAGATCAAGGAAATGAGAACACAGCAGAAAAATCTGCTTCAGAGAGTGTCATCATAGATTTTAAGATTTGGTTTAAGTGTTCAAAAAGATCCCCCAGGGACTTTGGGGGAAAATAAGACATGAAGCAGAAGAGCAATGATGAGGCTTACTATGCATCTTTGAGAATAGTTTGCAACCCTGTGCTACAAAATTGGTGAACACATTGACGAGGGGAAATGCTGGAGTTTTACGCAGTGCTGGTATGTTCAAGAAGTGTGATACATATCAGCATGGAAAGGGGAGGGGGGACACTCAGAGAAAAAGTTAGACAAAAATATTGGATGAGAGTTGGCAGTATGGGTATCTGTTAGACAAAAGAAGGAATGGCATTTGAAGACAAATCACAGTGTAAAACAGACCGGCCTCAATATCTTATGGGGGTTTCCTACATGTCTAAGCACTGAAAAAAAGAGTTAGAAAAATAAAGATGTCGAATGCTACTAAAATGCACCTGGCAAGGAGACTATGCAGATGAAACATTAATACTGCCCACCTGCAGGGTCTCTTCTTTGCTGTAAATGTAGCACATTTAAGGTCATTACTCGGAGCAGACTTTTTTCTATCCTCCTCCACAGAGGCCCATGCTTTTGAAAATGAAATATCACCACTCTGCCTATTGCAAAGACTGTGGAGAGACCTATAAGTGCAGGTTTCTGGACGTCCCACTGCTCTCCAGACTTAATGTGCTAGCACTCATTTGGTAGAAGATAACATGGAGATTTATCTCCAATGATGCCTCTGCTCTGGAGCTACAAGCTGCTTTCCTCGTGAATTATGGCTTTCCCAGCATCAAACGTGTGGATCTGGGCTAAGATTTTTGGTTAAGAGACAGACATTTGTCATTCAAATGACTTCAGGACTCAACTTCAACTCAAATGAAAGCTGCCTGCATGAGGCCACAGAGTTATCGTCGCTTGGAAAAAGCCATTTCTTTTCTGTTTGTTGGCCAGCACGTGTGGCTATGCAGACCAACTCGCTGTGGGGGAAGTAACCTGGAGAACCAAGAGAAGGGTTTTCAGACCATGCTATCAGCATTGCCTCTGCAGGTGTGAACTTTAAAAGGTATTAAGTAGGCAATGGACTGTATGAAGTGGAAAGTCAAACTTCCTGATGTACTTCATTGTGTGCTTCTGTACGTCCTTTCATCCAGTTTTCCCTTTCAGCGGTATCTCACAAAGAGCAGTCGCACAAAGCAGAACCCAGGTGGGCCTGGGGAGGTAGACAGCGTTTGGAGCAAGCTTTCGACTCCCTGGTAGCATGAGAGCATCACTTGAAAACATCAATGGGCTTGGAGAACCCGCCTTTTTGTCCCACAGGACCTTTCACAGTACAGCGGCTAGTTTAACTGCGTCTCCGAGAGAAACGATGACTCCTGGAGTCATGTAAGGTATTGAGATGGACGGGAACCCTTGGGAGCCTGCAGCAGAAGAGATGAGGGAGGATATGCTTCTGAAAGGGACTGTTAGACCTGTGCATGCATGCAAACGTGTACAAAAGGGCAGCTATCCAAGGCTATCTGCACAGTGCAAGCTGAAATACAGCACGCGATGGACCCCGACTACTGTACGCAACTGCCAGACGTGTGCATGGCACAAGAGCGCAAGCCTTGCAAGAGGCACTTTAGGAACCAGCTTTCGAAAATGGGTGCAGGTAGGTGGAAGAATAAGGAGTGGCGAAAACATCCTCTTCTTTCAAGGGGCCTAAACATTGCAACTTCTGATCACTTCCTAATGCCAGAACAAACTAACGTCTCTTGATGGCTGGGACTGTCTTACTGACGCACAGTATTCAAGAGGGGCTGGAGAAGAACATGCTATGGGCATGTATGAAACCACCATGAATATGAGCCTTGAATAGGTTATTTTGATCTGAGGCACTAGGTGAAATCCTAACTGACATTTCATTGGAACAAAGTCAGTCTAAAGCATTTCCTAAAGCTGTAACCCCAGAGCTGAGAGTCAGCACACAGTTAGCAAGGCAGAGTTTGGACTGACCACGAGGTGAATACATCCTCCACCACTAAACTCCACACACTGCTATAGGGATCAAGAGCAGTTTTATTTCAATGACTGGCCCTATTTTTACAATGACATACAGTGGGGGTGGCAAAGATACAGCCTATGGTTCAGATCCAGCATGCAGAGACCTATGATTTGGCCCCTGGTGCTGCGGGTGGGTCTCAGACCAGCTCCACGTGCCACATGCGACACAACTGTGTGCTGCATACAGTGTGCAGAGCTGGTCTGGAGCATGTTGCAAGCCGTGTGCAGGGCTGGCCTAGAGCTCATCCACATGCTGCACGCAGCACGCTCACGCGCTGCGAGTGGCATGCGGGGCCTGAATGGGACGTGCACTGGATCTGGCGTGCAGCGATGGTCTGTTGGCCCAATCCGAACCACAGAGTGGCCCCACGCCGCTCATCTGACCCACCGTACGTCTGTATCCCTGACATTCAGTAAAATGTCCTACGAAATCTAATCAGTCAACATTTCTTTCAAAAACGAAAACCTAAATATGCTGCATGTCTGATCTGCAAGGATATAAACCGAGTGCAATGGGTCTTTTAAATTTTGGATACTGTAATGCAATGCACCAGCACTTTCCTCCTGAAGTTAAGGTTTCCCATTCTGCTTATAAAAAGCTTCATGCCACCCACTCAACATTCACATTTGCGTGTGCACACACACACACACACACACACACACACACACACACACATATTGTGGGTATACACATGCACACAATGTTATACATCTATAATTTATACATACAATGTGTAAACACACACATATATACACATACACACATATATACATACATGTGTATGTGTGTGTGTATGTATGTGTATATAGATGCATGCATAGATGTATGTATGCATAATGTTATAGACATACAATGCGCATATGTATGTGCACACAAATATAGTCTTAGTTTTTTGGCTGAGAAAAACTAACCAGATCTAGATGAAAATTTCACTGAAGTTTCATGTTTGAAAAAGTTTGTGTAAAATGTTTTGGTTAAAAAAAACAAGCACAAGGTTGATGAAAGATTGACAGCATTTCTTTTCCCCATTGTTTCCAACCAGTTACAGAGTTCTTCAAATACATTTCCAATACTCTGAATTTGGAGAATTGAAGGGGAGACCAAAGTAAAACATTATTTGAAAAATCTGTGGCATTTCCCCCCTCAGTTTTCATGCAAACCTAAGCTAAGGGCCACATTTAGAGACCTTTATTCACCCCAAGTACTTGTGGGGGGATACCAAGAAAATAGATTTTATTCCAGGTCAGTAAGATTATCAGAGTTAGCTGTAGCATTTGCATTTTTTTTTTTTTGTATCATCAGGTTTGTTTGCCTGTTATTGTAATCCATGCTGAGCTTTCCTGGATAGGGTAGGATATAAATCTAAACCTACACCTAAACGGCACCAGTAACAGCATCCGATGCTCCATGAGAGTCTGTTCAGAGATCCAGGAATTTCCACTCAGTAGAAGGTAAAAGTTTTGCCCAAACTAAGCGTGCCTCAGCTACAAGTTACTGATTCAATCCAGTGGAAAAATCAGGGAAGTTTGCTCAGTTGTACCTGCACCTTTTAATGATTCAGCTGAAACCACATGAGCATCAGCAAACTTCTTGTTAACCAGTTAACTACCTGCAGCGCTCGTTAATCGGAGGTGCATTTACCGATCATGATGGCAGTGCCTGTAAACAGCACAGATAGGAAGCTAATTAATCAAATGAAGAAAAACAGACTCATCAGATCCTTACCACGGTGTAGATCTGCGGTTTGCGCCTTTTTGCAAGATCAATTATATTGACGCCGTTGTAATACAGGTTCTCAATGCATCCGTGGAAATTTTTCTTCAGAAAGGTTCCTGGCTTTCCTGGGACCGGGATCCCTCCAAAACTGAGCTTTGGGAAAGAATAAAGACGACACTCAGTTATGACTCAAACACATTGGGGAAAGGAATGAGCACAGTACATGCAGCGTGGGGTCGGAGTCAGATTGGGCAAAGTGAGGCTGCCACGTAGGGAAGTGGACAGAGCTGTACTACCTGCTGGCAGGTCCGGCACAGGGCAATGGAAATGATTTGGGGGCTGAGGGACAGGACTGGTGAGGAGAGGCCGAGGGAACTGGGATGATTTAGTCAGCAAAAGAGAAGACTGAGGGGGATTGAACAGCAGCCTTCACCTTCCTGCAGGGGGGCTGCAAAGAGGCTGGAGCTGGACTGGTCTCAGTGGTAGCAGATGACAGGACAAGGAGCAATGGGCTCACGTTGCAGCAAGGGAAGTTTAGGTTAGGTATTGGGAAGAGCTTTCTCACTAGGAGGGTGGTGAAGCACTGGAACAGGTCACCCAGACAAGTGGTACAATCTCCATCCTTGGAGGTGTTTAAGATCCAGCTAGAAAAAGCCCTGGCTGGGATGATGTAGTTGGGGCTGGTCCTGCTTCGGGCAGGCGGTTGGACTAGATGTGACCTCTTGAGGTCCCTTCCCATCCTCATGTTCTCTGATTCTATGAAACCTGGATTCAATGCCTGACTCTGCCACTGTTCTGCTCTGCAGCCTTGGCCATATCACTTCACCTCTGATTCCCCTTTTCCTTTATTAGTCTCATCCATTTAGATTGTGAGCTGGTCAAGGCAAGACGATTTAAGTTGCAGCCAGGAAAGCTAGATATTAGGGACAAAAATTCTCACTAGCAGGGTAGTGAAGCAGTGGAATGGGTTACCCAGAGGTGGGGGAGTCTTCATCCTTGGAGGTTTTTAAGAACTGGCTAGACAAAGCCTTGGCTAGGGCTGGTCCTGCTTTGAGCAGGGGGTTGGACTGGATGTGACCTCCCGAGCTCCCTTCAACCCTCGTTTTCTATGATTCTCTAGTTCTCACCACTTATAGGTACCACAGCTAGCAGTTAGACCATCATCTCAAGGTCTATATCTTTGCAACAATTGACAGTTGTTGGAGGGGCTCCTCTGCACGTGTTGAATTAAATAATACCGTATTCCTGAGATGTTGTGAGACTGACTTCATTAAGACATTACACTACTTTGTGAGCAGAAGGACATTTACCCTTGCAAGAAGGCAAACACAACTGCAAGGACTGCTCCATATTAGTGCTTCTGTGAAACAAATGTTTCAGAAAGGAAGCATGGAGGGGAGGAAGAGCAAGGTTTTAGCCACCCCCAGGCTGGCTCAGGGTGCAGCCTGTAGGGATGCCACAATGCACATATTATCTCTGCCTGCAAGGGACTTCAGAAATAAGTTGGGCCTGGAGATTCACAATTAATCTGGAGACGCTTTTCTGTCTCTGTGGCACGCATACAGTGGGTACATAAAACATTTTGATTGTGCAGTACACTGAGATTCCTGGCTGAAATGAACCACACGAGTTCAAGGTGCCAACAACTCTCTAGGCCTCTGTTCAATGAAGTCACTGTAAACTCCAGAGTACACAAGAATAGGTCTGAGTGGAAAATTTGCCCTCAACACATAAAGCACTATGTTGTGTTAAGGCAGAAAACATAATATATTTAAACAAACAAGCAAAGAGCACAGAAAGAAACATTCAATATAATATAATATATTCTAATATAATATATAACAATTTCTTCTATGCAAAGAGCACAGAAGAAAACATTTAACATAGTATATTTAAAAAAACAAGCAAAGAAGAAATCACTAGAATTTTTACTGTTCAATATATAATTTACTGGGAGGACTACAGGGTTTGTTAAATGATACTGCTTTAATATTTAGGCACAGTTTCTATTAAGAACGAGTACAATGCTGGCTACATTTTTTTAGACTACAGAGAAGGATATGGATCTTTCAGCTCCAAAATGACATAAAACATTGCCAGAATGTTTGCCAAAATGAGAAACACAAAGGTTATTCTGGGTTCACAACTATAACATTGTGGGTTCGCTTGATAAAAGCTTTTGTATTAGGGGTATGTGAAGCGGGCCCTATTCAATTTGGATTCAGATTCAGCCTGAATCAGGGACAGAGATTGGATTCATTAATTCGGATCACTGTCCCTGATTTGCTTCGGCCGAATATGAATCTGAAGATTCGATGCCGATTCGGAGAATCAGTGATTCGGACCCAGATACAGCTTTAAATGTTTTCTCTACATACCTCAAGTTAGCAGGTGCAGCTCATGAACGCTGCGATGCTGGGGCGCATGGAGTGTCCCACAGGAGTGTGGGGGGATGGGGGGCGTCCACATGTTCAGTGGTGAACCCGGACGTGGACTGGAAGTACTTCAACTTCACTTAGGGGTCTGCCGGGGAGTGCACAAGGATCCCCCCGTGCTCCCTCCAACTTGGCAACTGGCCACAGGGGGACCCCAGGTGCTTCTCCAGACCCAGGAGACACCAGTCACCAACCCGAGGGGGGCGCGTGGAGGGGGGGCTACCTGAAGGGCTTCTGGTCCACTTCTGGGTCTGCTGCCAAGCACACTGGGCAGCCCCCCGTGCTCCTGTGGGACACGCCATGCGCCCCAGCATCGCAGCACTCATGAGCCCCTGATAGCTAGAGGTATGTAGAAAAAACATTTAAAGCTGTGTCTATGTCTGAATCACTGAATCTTTCTGAATCTCTCTGAATCGATTCAGAGGGATCTGATTCGATTTGGAGGGATTAAAGGGTCCTCTGATTTGATTTGGATTCAGAGATTCAGCCACCGAATTGGGCTGACTCTCCACCGAATCAAAACAGGGACTGAAACTTTGCACAGCCCTATTTTGTATGACAACTGAAGGCTTCCATGTATCCCCCTGTTGCAAGGCTGCATCTGGGATACCCTAGAGCCTAAAAATCATAACTTTAAGCTCAGTCCTTGGCCATTGCTTTCCCCAAGCTGTAAACCAAAGCACCATAGGATTCCAGAGCAATGAAAAGGGAGAGCTCATATCTTTCTGCTCCTAAATGATAGTCTATAAGGTACATGCTTAAGGAATATCCCAGCTTTTTCTGAGCAATATTGACTATAATGCATTGCTCAGAGAACAGGATAGCAGATCACTCAGCAATTCTAATCACAACCATTGAATAGCAGTGATATAAATACATGATACCACTCAATAACAATAAAAGACATTTTGCTGGTTGCTTTAAACTGTCAGTCTTAAAACGCCAAGAGAATGTACCTTCAGCTGAGCCATCTATGCAAACTATAAGCTGTTGCACATGACACATCAAAGGAAAAAAGAATTAAGGTTTAAAAAAAAATCAATCTTTCAGAGGTGGAATTTATAGCTCAAATCTATGACTAAATGCTAATTTTCAAAATATTACACTCAATTTGTACGTGTAGAATCCTAATCAAGCTTCATTTACGTGGGCCTTTTTGACACAGAAATTCCTACTGTTCCTATTTCTGGGCTTTGGTGTTTTTTTTTTCCTTTCCGAGTTTCCATCCCCGACCCTCCCCCTTTTTTTTTTTCTTCCTCCTTTTATCAATGTCAACAGCCCTGTAAAAAAATATACAGCATATGGAAGGCACAGAGCGTGCTATGTCCTGCACAAGAACAACTGATAAGAGGTCACCGAGGGATGGCTGTTTAACATTGCAGAAACACTAGAAGCTATTTAAACCATTTTTTTTCCCCTTAGCAATTCCAGTTTCTATCTAAAAGGTTTGTCTACACCCATTGCTGCAATGGTGTGAGAAGACCAGAGAAGACATGTACGTGTGTGCGTGTGTGTAAGGCCAGAGTAAATAAAGCAAAAAATAAATAAAAGAAAACTGCAGAGATAAAACCATCAGCCCTGCTTTGAAGATGAAACCTTAATGAAGGAGCCTTGACGAACTTGTGCCTCTGTTGGATTAATTGATCATTACATGGCAATAAAGAGTGAAACAGTTTTCAACTCCACACCGCTTGCACGTTTGTTATTCACACAAGGGGTCATGCAATAGCAAAGCTGATTTGGGGGCTGAGAATCGTTAGTTCTTGGTTAAATCACTTGGCATTCTTTTTCCTTCATTTTCTGTTCTTTTAACTCTCCTGCTTAGGGACTTTGCACTGGGTTGAAAAAAAAAAAAGCAGGAAAAAAAATCAATATCAATTATACTGCCGCATTATTGAGAAAACAGTTTCCTTAGTGATCAGTAATAATTGTAATTACCAAACTAATGGTCTTATTACCCTTAGCTAGATCTTTAATCCCTTAAGTGTGCTGAGATAAACTTTCATTAGACTTCATTGTCTCTAATGTTAGGTTTGAAATGCTTGAGTCATTCAAATGTGAATCGAAAAACAAACCATGGCAAGTGTTGAGCCGGGGGGGGCAGATTCTTGGTTGATGTACACTGGAGTGCCTGATTGAGGTAGGTGACGGTATACTGATACCAGCTGAGGCTAGCTTCCATAATCTTCACTGAGACACATTTTTGGAAAGTGTGGGCCAACCACACTTCCTCAAACTGCACTGAAGCATCAGCGTTACTTTATACCAACCCCAACGAAATGTAAAAATCTAGAACTCTTGGGTCAGAAATGATACCTTTTATTAGACCGCCTAGGGAATCACAAAAAAAAAACAAACCCCAAACAAAGAAAGCAAAACCCCTCCCAACATCAACAGCACAGCAGGAAGTGATAGGTCACATTTTTGCTGAAAGTGAGAAAATTGCAGGGCTGAATATCGAGGTCGTTCATCTCACAGTCACCGAGGGGCCAATCCTTACATTCTCCTTCTAGTTTTCCAATGGTTCTTCTACTCCTTCTCTGTAAAGGTGACCCCCCACCCACAAGTTAGAAAATATTGTATTTCATCCTTAGGCTGGCTTGTTTGAGAGCCGGCTTGCATTTCAATTTTTTAGCTTCAACTTCTAACCATCTACCAACCTCTTCAGACCATGCATGTTTTACAAAGTTACAAAGTTTCCCTGTCTCCATCACCACAGATCACTGAAGATCCCTAATTTACTCTCATTTACACTTTTTTTTGCCAGCATGGCTTCTTGCCGTGGAAGGGAAATTCTCAACAATGGAGTGCAAGCCAGGCATCAGAGGATGTTTCTCCCTGATAAAACCCTGTCTTGGGTGTTTGCTTCACTGGTTCCCTACACCTGCCATCTCTACAGAGAAGGTTGCTTGCCTTCATCTTCAAGCTGGGGACAGCTACAGACCTGCCAGTGGCCAGGTGGATTAAAAGCAGGACCATGAGCACAAACAGCTTGTCAGGAACAAAGAAAACTAATAATTTATCCACTGGAGTGGAAACCAGATTCTATTCCACCCCTTACGTGTATAAGTGGCCGTAGTCAACTAGGTGAGACTATTGCCCACTGCTTCAAACCCTCATGCAAAAGGTGTGTGGGTCCCCTGCTTTTTGTGTGTGTGTGTGTGTGACTCAGCCTTCAGGGTCAGATGAGCGTGTCGTACAAACGCTGATGCACTCATGGATTTTCAGGACTTGAGCAGGAGAGAATCAAATCACGTGTAGGTGCATAAGTCTGCTCACGTGCCTAATAGATGGAATAGGACCTGGCCCTTGGAGATCTGCCACCGATGTAGGTGATTTTGCTGTAGCATCGCTCCTCTTCCTTGAATACTGTATGGCACCTCTGGGCCAAGCCAAGGAGAGCTGCCAAGACGCATGTGCCAAATCCTGGATACGAGCATGCATCCAAGCCTGCTCTCAGACTTAGTCCTGCTTATTGGCATTTGCTCAGGGCTTGTCCAAAGCAGTTATATTGCCCAATTCTCAGGATCTGGTGCACGCAGAAAAAAAAAGATAAGGATGGAGGCTGTGTAGATGTACCCTCAGTCCCAATGTACAACATCGTGACTGCAGCTAGGATCTAATGCAGTGCTCACAGGGTAAATGATGTGATGCGACCTGAGCTGGTTAACAATGAAGGCAAGCTTTATGGGCAAGGGGAACCATATCTGGAAGAGATTTCTGCTGCTGGGGAAGCCCAAGTATGTTTGCTCAAGCTCAGACTCTCCTGCGAGGGCATAAGCCACGAGACCTGACGCACCTCATAGTCGATGTCCAGGTGATCCGAGTCCCCCTTGGTTCGGAAATGCTGAGTGTGCTTGTCTACCGTGAAGTTCACCTGCTTGTTGAATCGCTCAATCAGAACAGAGTGCCAATGCTGGTCATCCAGGAGGCTGCCCAGGGTGACGGACGTGTGGCTGTTGCTGAAACGCAGCTTGGCATCTCCTGGAGGGGCAGAGACAGGCAGAGGACACTGTCGTGAGTCCAGGGACCTTGAACAGAAGCACTTAAGGCTCAATAGTGCTCATCGTTTATGTGCTACCAAACGGCCTTTTATACTCACACCCCAGTAAACCAGACCCAGCATAAAACCCAGGCTGGATTTTTTGGGAGCTGCTCTTTTTTTTTTTTTTTTTTGAGGGCAAGAACTTCTTGATTGCAAACTTCTTGATCAGGAACAAGAAGGGGATTGCGCCAGGATACTTCATGCACTGCCCTCTGCGCCACTAGAGCCTGTTCCTTGGCCTGGACGGACATTTGAGAACCTAACATTTAACAGCTCAGCCCAGACTGCATAACAATCTGCTGCCCTGTAGCCTAACAGATTACCCTGACTTTTCAGTTCTTACTGCTCACTTTTTGCATTTTGGCAAACAACATATACCTAAGCCTCTTCAGTGAAAACACAACAAACCAAGCAATGGCCATGAACACGAGTATTTTCAGCAAGGTAATTCCAGTGCATCTAAACAAAAACAGATCCTTAGATAGGGCCAGATTTCGGTCTTCACTGCACTGGAAAATATCTGTACTAACTCTACCAAAATGAGTAAAGTAACCCCACTTCACCTAAAAACTCCAACGATAGAAGAATCAAGCTCAGGTCTTAAAGAGCTAAATTCTCTTCTATTCCCCCACTAGCCGCATGCCTTAATATTTCAAAGTTTCCATGGCAATGGAACGATGCACATTCCAAAATGATTAATTACACTGCCTATAAATTCAAATCTGTGCCTCCAAATACACCCGGGCCTGACATACACATTCATAAAATTTGTGATGGCTGAAATCCAGATTCCAATCTTGCAGCACAGACCCATTGCTGAATGAAATATTTTATCTTTGAGACTCAGCAATCATGTAACCGCTCACCAAACAAAATAAAAATCAAACAAAATATATAACCATGGTGTCAAGTTCCTATCCCAAGGTTAAAACCTAAGGGTACAGACATGCAATTCTTGGTCACCAGTATAGTTTGCATTCCTTTTGCATTGATTTGGTCACCCGTGTTGTCTTTTACTAATAAAAGTCAAACTACACTGATTTTGTTCACAGATGTAAACTGCACTATCATCTGCGGTGAAATAATCAGCTTATCTCAGAGTAGCAGTCTGCCATTATAATACCATGCCTGTAGGTGGCAGAGAAGCAGGTCATCATTTTCCCAAAAAGCCATTCCCAAAAAGTCAGCTGCAGTTAACTACAGCTGGGGGGCACACGATATATCCACGGATGTCACTCAAAACTGCATCGTGACTACCGTTTTCCCACCGTGAAATTTCATAGTGACAGAGTGCAATGACCTTCACCAAGCTAAGTCTGTATATTTATAGTAATATGAGGGTGTATTCCACTCTTCCACTGGCATAAAATTAGATCAGACCAGTATAAACACACTGGGTGTCTGTATTCTTAATCTCCTCTGAAGGACGAGGAGAAACCAGTGGTACCAGAGAATCCAGCATCCACAACTCCATCGTGAAAAGGTTATTGGCACATGCAATGCCCCTTTAAATAACATCCAACAGAAATGCAGGATGATTCTTTCTACTCTTAAAATACAAAGCAAGTTTACGTAAGAAATCCCAAGGAGCTGTGGAAAATTGTTATTGGCACTTCACACAAACACAATTAAGCATGAAGGGAGAAATGCAGAAGGACTTATTAACAACTTCTGTTTTAGTACTTTCAGTTGGTCCCGACTGATGACTGAGTGCTAATGCCTACAGACATAAACAGAGGATGCTGCTTCGTTTCTCACTGGCTTTGTCTGCACAAGGGAGTTTTACTAATATGGCCCCTCTTCCCATCCTGGAGTCAGCTCTCCCAACTAAAATTGGAAGCTACAGAGGACAACAGTAAATGCACTGGGAAGAAGTAAACAACCGCTGACCGTATGGCTACCTTCAGGAGTAATGGTGATGGGAAATTTAGAACAATAAAACCCAAAGCAGAAGAAGGTAGTTAGCTATATTAGTCTGAAGAGCATGTTCACACAATGTCTGTAGGCTCCCTCTAATGGTTGCTTTGAATGGGAGGTTGTTATAGTTGCTGTTTTCGGTTAATGGGTATTGTTCAGCCAGTATGCGCTCATGCTTTTAATTGGCGAAGTCCATACTGACATCCCACAAAAAAGACCATCATCCTAGAGGCACCTCTTTTTCCTCTAAGAGAGAGACAGCAGGGGAAACTGTCCAACACGCTGCCAAACAAAACTGTTTCACCGCAAGCGCTAAAAGAAACATGAATACCCAACTATAACTTGGCGCCACTGGGTTGTTCAAGCAAAAATTAAAACAGTGAAGTAGAGCCAGAAAGAGAGGTTGAAAATTAGGGAAATCTCTCTCTTACCTACAGATGCCCCTGTGTAGAATTGCCCATAAGTTTTGACTTCTGCTAGTTAAAGGAAAGTCCATTTATCTTCTATTTTTGCTCCTATACTGCACAGAGGAAGAACATTCATGCTGGCATTCGACTTTGCTGCACATAATACCCCCTTATGGGTAATGCGATAGTCCTTCCAGCCAAATAAAAATGTATAGCAGGTATCCACTGAAGAGGAACCGAGCCAAACTTTCTCTTATGCCTTCATCCTAACATGAGCATACAATGATGGGGTCTCTTCTTTTCCTGGTTCTAACCAAACCTTAGAAGCAAGTGTATTGCACGGCAATGCACTAAAAAAGGGTCCCAGTAGGCTTTTCCTATTTGCATAACTACTACGGTATCAGTTGGGCTTCCTAGACACTGCCCTAATAAAAATAACAATATGCAGCTAAACCCATAAATAAAATACAACTCTCAACATGACAATATTAGAAAACACAAACAGGTCTTACCCAGGTTAATATGTAAGGAGAGTTTCCCTTTCTGCAACTCCAGAGTAATGTAGTCTCCACGCTGTCCTTCTCCATGGAATAGGACTCCATCTCCCTGCATGCTCTTGAACTTCAGGGAAACCACGTCTTTGAAGGTGCTCATCAGTTTTTGATTGAATCTGTACAGTAAGGAACTCCTGCCATCAAAATCCGCTATATCCGATTCTAGGTTGGGGGGTGGAAAAGAAGATGGTTTGATCAAGAACTTTAACGGTGCAATAATATTAAAGTCTTCTTTGATTTCACTGGAAGTTAAGAGGATACAACAGCTAAGAAAACCAAGAACTGCCATCAGACATCACATTCATGGCCTTTCAAATGTTTGGTCTTTTCCATCTGCTTTCATCCCATTTTTGAATATCAAACATGTCGAAGACGAGCTCATCGGACTCTTCTAGTTTTCTTTCCTCTACCTGCTGTAGAGCTTTTGTATTCTCCATTTCTCCACTTTTTCAATTTTATCAGACTCCCAACACCAGCAGGAGCATATCACCTTTCATGACTGTTGGTTTTTTTTGTTCTAAGCTTTCTCAAGACATTAGTATAAACACCCTTAGTTCTTGGGTCCCATTCAAAAGTCCATAAAAGTTCTTATATAGAGCTAAAGATAGATAGATATAGACATGTAAGTCCTATACGGAGACACTCAAATGATGTCTCCATCAACCATTGTATTCAAATAGGTATCATATTACCCAAACCTAAATGCTGGTTTCAAATCACCTTATCTATCATGCTGTCACAAGCTAATTGTTGGCTGAGTCATTCTCATTCTAGCTCAAACAGCTTCAAAGGGATTTCAGTGGCACTTAAGGTATCTAACCCAATTTTGTATCCTTGAAATTCTCATTGTTAGATACTCAGGTCATTGAAACTCTGTCCCATGATGACCAAAACCAATCTGTCATTTCAATAATTACATTTAATACTTCCATTTCTCAATAAAGTTGCTTGAAGTGCAAACCCCAAAAAGCTGGTATTATTTAATAAATTAGATGCATTTAACATTCAATTTCAAAATAAATTTAAATTAAATTTAAAACCAGAAAGTTAAAAATGCTGGTTCTGCACATTTTTAATTGACTTCTAATCCCCTTTCAAATGCAACTTGACACAAATCCTGAGAAAACAAAAACATTATCCTATAATATTGAAAATAAGGGATGCTTATTTCTCACATAAAAAATGAATTAAAGAAATTTTAATTAAAGAAAATGTTTTTGAAAAAATCCTATTGGTCTAATAAAAGATACCATCTCTACTGTGAGTCCTGATTTCCTGAACATAATGATGTAAATGTTCAGAATCTGAATTAAGTGCATGTTTACCTGTATAGGTATTTGAATAGATGTAAGAGTATATTGTGTACTTTCCTGCTTATCAAAAAGTACCAAAGGATTTATATGTTTGCAAATCAATCCGCCTACCCATCAGGAAGACACTATTTGGAATTATGTTGACATTATTTAACTATTATTGCAATCTATGTTGTCTCTTCTTTAGAGAAGATAAACACGAGTGTGTCTGAACTACATACCAACATTTTAAAAGGCCTGCCTTTAAAAATTATTATAAGTTGAAAATAAAATAGAAATCAAGGATTTGTTCTCATGGAAACCAGCAAAGATGACTTCTGGATGTCAAAACAACACAATTTATATGAATGTAGAACAACAGGCATCCAGATAAATGCTTCATGCTACGCACATAGAACTCAAAATGTCTGCTTTATGAGAAATGTTGGCATTGTAAGTCATAGAAATAATTAAAAACAAACAAACAAACAAACCATGAAACAGAAACTCCAGGTTTTATACAAATTCTCTCTCAGAATTTTAACATCCGGTTTGGGGATCTCAATATTTTATGTTTCAAAGAGGATTGAAGCCTGAACGCTGGCCTCTTGTTTCCCCCAGCTAAACAAATTGGTCTGACAAAAGTCATCACTTTATTTCTTCTCTCATAACCCCGGGGCATCACGGCTGCAACATCACCATCACTATAAAATTTGATTTAAACTTTTAAGGGAAGAGGCTGGTACTGACTCGAAGTTTTGCGCCTTATTACACTAGTTTGATACTTTGACACTTGGTGTCAAGCTGTATCATTACAATACAAACAGAAGATGTGTTTCTCTAGGAGTACACTACTCGAGCAGTACAAAGTACAACCCTTACAGATTTTAAGACAGAATAAAAATAAACTATTCAGCGTTCATGTCACGGATGACATTTGAGTAGGCACCGAGAATATTATGCACTACAACTGCAGAGGCGCCATGAAACAATGCAAAATAAATACAAAGTAGAAAAATACATGTCAACACTACGGATGACTGTTTTGAATTTTTTAAAAAAAAAAACAAATGTTTCCCCACACTAATTCCTACTGAAATCAACTTTCCGCAAAGAACAATTTTATTGAATTAATATTTTCAAATTGACACAGCATTCATGAACATTTCCCCACCATCTCTAATCAGAAATGATGAGCACAGAACAGACATGAGTCTGGATCGCCCAAAAGATATCAATGAAGCAGAGGATCTATTGTGTATCCTACTATAACCTTGTACAGCGTTTCACAGCAAGCTATAGAAAGAAATAATGACACTGCTTAAGTGCAAGGGTTTCCGATGAATAAAGGGTATTCAGACAGACATCCCAAGTTTTAAACGCTTGTCATGCCTCTCACCTTTTTAAGGATCACACATTAGTCACTGTCTGCTTTAGGTAATGGCATTAGCCACTATTTGCAGTTCATCCCTAGCACTGGCAAAGCACAGTAGCAAGAAAAAAGCGACTCCGGTGGAACTTTGCCTCAGTGATGAAAGAACTGAGGACTTTTGGGGAATAAAGAATAAAGACTGAAAGACAAACGTGACCTATAAATGCTAATGCTCTGACATGCAGAAGTCATTAGTGGCAGTCTGCATGACAGCAAATCACTGGCTTACCATTTACACATAACAAGATGAACAGAAACTCTACAGGGACTCTAAAAAACCATTTGAACATTATTTCTCCAGGGTTGGGGGGGGGGAGTGTTGCCTTTTTTAAGGAACGCACAGAATCTATTTGGAAGTCAAAGACCAGGAATTTGAGAGCATTTGACCAGGAGATCTTTAGAACAAAACAAGCCAAAAGCACTATGTAGGAAATAATTGGGTATGGCCTCCAAGTGAATAGATTAGATTACACTTGTTTTGTTCTTAATGACCTCTATAAAATATTGCTGGATATTAATATAACACAAGATCCTAGGAAAATACAGCTGGAAGGGAACCGATGAGGTGGTCTAGTTTAGTGACCTGCTCAAGGCAGGATCACCCTGACTAAACCATGTCCCTAATGTCTATGAAATCCATGTGTGTTGTGTGTCTGTCCAACCTGCTCTTGAAAACTTCTAGGGGGATGGGAGATTTCACAGCTTCTCTGAATAGCCTAGCCCAATGCCTGTCCACCACCATAGCTAGAACTTGGTTCCTCATCGCCAACCAAACTTTTCTCTGCTGCACTTTGTGACCACTACTCCTAGCCCCATCCTCTGCACAGAGAAAAGAGTATCCAACATGACAGCCTTACTTCAAAAAGACAGTCTCTTTCCTTTGAGACAGAAGAGAGCCTTCATGGATATATGCATATGCTTGTAGGTGCATGCATGTTAGACAAGGGACTGCTAAATCTCAAAGATTGCAGAGTTCGTGCTGCTCCAAGTTGCTTTGCTCGCCTTCATACTTCTCCATACTTCCAGATATTCCCATCTGCAAAACTGGAATGAAGCCATACCTTCTGTTGCAAGAATCCTTACAAATTGTTCCTGCTTTTGGCTTGGAAATATGGCAGGAGTCTCCTTTCCTGTGATCTGCAGGTGTTTCTGGTCTCAGACCAGAAGAAATATGAACATAGTAAAAAAGCGCCAAGCTTGTAGTTCAGTATAGGTTGCGGCCCAAGGGCTGGACTTTCTGTTATTCCCCCTTGAATCAGCTTGCCCAGCGCTAATCACACATTCAAACACTAAAGCAACTCCACATATGGCATGAAGAATACTTTGAAGAAAGGATTATTTTCCACCTGGAAAGCACCCAGAGTGCACAACTATCCTTCTGCCGGCAAACTAGTATATTCGATTTGTCAACTTGCGGTGCCAAACACGCTGACCAGCCCAGAGCAGAGATGTCCAACCTAGGGAAGAGTGACCTCTCCTTCCATAGAGTACTGAGCACAAAGGCAGCCGTGTTCAGGGACAGGACACATGCCACATCTTTTTTTAAGGAGACTTCCTTTCAGCTCCGATGGGTACATGATAAGGTCCAGCCCCGGCAAAACAGGGCTTGCAACCCCATCATTTTGCAGAAGCATCTACAAAGCATTCACCACATAAGGATGGGCAGATGAACAATTTTACCCTTCCTTTGGTGACTTCATCAAACCCTTTCAAATACAGACTACAGCAATTCTCAAGAGTCTCATCCCCTGGCTGGCTTCACTGGTTTTCCTCTTGCTCCAACATTTTTTGCAAAACCACATGGTTCAGGAGAGAAAGGGTCTTTGGGACAGATACGTCTCTTCCCTCATTCGCTTTGAGGTTTCCTTGCTCACAGGTCAAACAATGAATTTATCTGAACACTACCCTAACCCCGTGCTCTGATAACATGCTTCATCCCCATCACCAGTAGAGCTGCATCTCTTAAGGAGCAATAATTTGGCCATTTGTCTTTGTTCACTGCTATGAACACTCCAGAGCAATCCTGCAATCCCCATCTTACTTCATGGGCTGTTCTCTTTGATGCATTAATTTTATCTTGGCACAAAGGAATGAAAATAAAGAAAGAAAAAAGCATTAAAAGGAAAGGGTATGGCACAGGGCTTTTATTGTAATTGCCTCCAAAAACACAATATTCCATTGTATTCCCAGCAGCTCTGTCTGCTGAAAATGAGAAAACAGACCCTTGAACCACAGGAACCGTCACTCCCAAGGCGAGGAGGGTCACATCCCACTACTGTTTCTCTCATGGCTTCCCGGCCTGTTAGCTGAATTTGTTCCTCATCTTCCGATGCCTTTTTTGCTATTACCCAGTTTGTAGAATTTGATCGGTGTTGTCAATGCAACCATAAATCTTACCCTGTGAAATACTGGGTTCAGCAGGATTTTCCCTACGTTAAACTAGGACGCCCTTTCTCAAATATACCGATACCCCTATTTTCCTCTCAACATCCCAAACAATCAATTTACCATTTGTCCACATGTCTCCTGCCACAACTCCAGCCATTTGTTATAATCACAAAACTCTTAAGGATGCAGTAATAGTGTGTCCATGAGAGTTTACATGATAATCCCCAAAGCAATGAAATTTCCATTTAACTTGTGACATTTACTATGTAGGCTAGAAACTTTACAGCAGACTTCAGAACTGGGTCATTTCTTCGTTATGGTGTTGAGGATGCTGGGTAAAAATGTCTCTTCATCTATTTTTAGAGAACAGGAGGAGAAATTCCTTTGCATTTAAGTTTGTATGAATGTGTGTGTTTGAAGAGAAGAAAGCATCTGAAGTTGCAAAGAGATGCTGTATTTGTCCTGAGAAAAAGCACTGCGTCTCATGATGACCCTACAGATGTTACAAGACCAGTATCCCACCCTGAGTTCTGACAAAGTATGTGAAATGCCGTGGGGTGCATCTGTAAAGTTTTTGAGGGTCATCACCTAATAGACTGTCCCAGCTGGGTGCTCTCATTAGTCATCTACGGGCAAAAGAGAAGCACTGGACATTGCAAGCACTTTTTTTTACAACTTTTATGTATTATTTATTAATTCTAACCTGATTTTGCATCCCTCTGAAAGCAGTAGAACAAGTACCATTGAGGGGAGCATGTGAGCGCATTCTTCAGTTTCCACAGCTCCAGTGATTTAAGCCTAATTTATTTTCCAGAGACCAATCGATCAATCTATCTCTATATAAATAGCTAGCTAGCTAGCTAGATATATCTTTATCTACACCTATCTATATAGACATCTATACTTATATAGAAGTGACAAGACAGAGAGGAAAGGCAGGGGTGGGGAGGTTGCGCTCTATGTCAAAAACACCTCACAACATGAAGGATTAGCTTCAAGTTAGAGGAGGGTCAGGCGGAGACACTGGGGGTCAAACTACAGGGCGGGTGTGGTGAAAGGGACCTTACGATGGGTGTCTACTATAGACCACCCAACCAGGAGGAAGAGCTGGACCGGGACTTCTCCGGTCAGCTTATGGAGGCGGTTAGGTCAAGGGATGTTATTGTCATGGGTGACCTAAACTACCCAGACATTTCCTGGGAGGAGCAGGCAGCCAGGTCTCACCGCTCGCGTAGGTTCCTGGCTGTATTACAGGACCTTCACCTTATCCAGGAAGTGCACAGCCTCACTGGGGGCAATGCCTTTCTGGACTTAGTCCTGGCCATTGGTGATGACCTGGTGAGGGGACTGCAGGTCCTTGACCACCTGGGCATAGTGATCATCACCTGCTGGATTTCACTATCCAATGCAGGGTGTCAAGGGCTTGCACAAAAGTTAATGCCCTTGATTTCAGAAGGACCAACTTCAATGAGCTTCACAGATTAGTGGGGGAGGCACTGAGGGCCCAGAAGGTAGAGGAAATGGGAGTCCATGAGGGATGGTTGTATCTTCAGGCGGCGATCCTCTAGGCTCAGAGGATAAAGTCCTTGAGAGAAGCAAGGGGGGTAAGAGTGCTCAGAAACCCGCTTGGCTCAGCAAGGGCATTCAGCAATGCCTGAGGATTAAAAGGGGGGCGTACAACCAGTGGAAGGGAGGAGCTATCACCAAGGAGCAGGACTCCTCCTCAGCCTGGGAGAGTAAGAGGGCTATTAGGAAGGCCAAGGCAGAGATGGTACTCAGGCTAGCGTCCAGGATTAAGGACAACAAAAAGTCCTTTTTCAAGTACATTGGGAGCAAGAAAAGGGCACCATGCAACGTAGGACCCTTGCAAAACTCAAATGGTAATCATGTGGCTACACCAGACGAGAAAGCTGATATTTTTCACAGTTTCTTTGCCTCCGTATTCCTTGACCAGGGACCGGGACATCCCACCTACCAGAGGTAGGGACAGTCTCAGGAATAGCTCTGTCAGACCTTCAGTCAGAGCAGATGTAACTAGGGATCTTCTGGAAGGGGTGGACATTTTTAAATCTGCAGGTCCAGATGCCCTCCACCCAAAGGTGTTCAGGGAGCTGGCAGGAGTCATCGCAGAGCCCTTGGCCCAGCTGTATGAGCATTCATGGTCATCTGGCCAGGTGCCAAAGGACTGGAAAGTAGCTAATGTGGTCACAATTTTGAATAAAGGGAGGGAGGAGGAGCCAAGTAACTATAGGCCCTTAAGCCTCACCTCAGTGCTCAGGATGATCTTGGAGAGAATCATCAAGGAGCACATCTGTGGGGGGCAGCAGGGGAGATCATGCTCAGGGGCAACCAGCATGGGTTCATCAAAGGCAGGTCCTGCTTGACCAACCTGGCTGCCTTTTATGACCAAGTGACTAAATCCTTGGATGATGGTGTCGCCGTGGACGTAGTCTTTCTAGACTTTAAGAAGGCCTTCGACACTGTCTCTCACCCCATCCTCATCAATAAATTAAGCGACTGTGGCATTGATGCCTGCACAGTTGGATGGGTCAAAAATTGGCTGATGGGGCGCACCCAGAGAGTAGTGGTGGACGGGTCGTACTCAGCCTGGTGAGATGTGAGCAGTGGGTTCCCCCGGGGCTCGGTCCTCCGGCCCGCGCTGTTTCACATCTTCATCAGTGACTTGAACAAGGGGTGGAAAGCAGCTGTCCAAGTTTGCTGATGACACTAAGATGTGGGGTGAGGTGGACACACGTGAAGGGAGAGACAGGCTGCAACTAGATTTAGACAGACTACAAAAGTGGGCAGATGAGAATAGGATGGGGTTCAACGTAGACAAATGCAGCGTGCTGCACCTTGGCAGAAGGAATCCACAGCGCACAGACAGGCTGGGGAGTTCCTCTCTTGAAAGCACAGAGGCGGAAAGGGATCTTGGAGTCATTATTGACTCAAAGATGAACATGAACCACCAATGCCAGGCCATAGCCAGTAAAGCCAACCATACCTGTCATGCATCCAAAGGTGCATCTCAAGCTGCTCCAGTGAGGTGATCCTCCCCCTCTATGCGACTGGTCAGGCCGAAGTTGGAGTATTGCATCCAGTTACGGGCGCCACACTTCAAAAGGGATGTGGCCAGCCTGGAGAGGGGTCAGAGGAGGGCCACCTGCTTGGTGAGCGGGCAGCAGGACAGGCCATATGAGGGGAGACTGAGGGACCTGAACCTGTTCAGCCTCGGCAACAGGAGGCTGAGAGGGGACCTGTTGGCTGCCTACAAACTCATCAGGGGGGATCATCAGCAAATAGAAAGAGCCCTTTTCTTCCCAGCACCACCTGGGGTGACAAGGAACAATGGTAATAAGCTGATGGAAAACAGGTTTAGGTTAAAGATCAGAAGGCAATATTTTACAGTTAGGGTGGCCAATATCTGGAATCAACTTCCCAGGGAAGTGGTCCTCACCCCTACCTTGGGCAAATTCAAGAGGAGGTTGGATGATCACCTGTCTGGGGTCTTGTGACAGGGGGTCAGGCTAGATGATCTGATCAGGTCCCTCCTGACACTAGCTACTATGAAACTATATATAGAGAGAGATATCTAGTTAGATAGATATCTATATACCTATCTATATAAACCTCATTGTATAATATTTTAAAGGACCAGCAAAAATCAGCATCCTGAGTGCTCACAGTATTTAAAAGGACATAAAACAAAGGATTCTTAGCTATTTTTAAAATGTTTGATAAGTGGTTTACTTGTTACATGTAGAATTATCTGTGCAAATTTCTTAATCCTAAAAACATACTCGGTAATAATAATTAAGAAGGCATATTGGCCACCATTAAAAAGACCAGCATGATGCATTAATAGGACAGCTTTCAGAATCAAGTGCTAATATTTAATGAATATTGGCTCATCAGGGACAGCCACTGTCCATTTCACTTCTATGTAATATTTGTTTTCACCCCTGGTAAAATGGCATTGTCTAAGCACTGGCCATTTTATTTATTGATATATTAGCTTTATCTGCTGGCATTCTCAGAAAAGGTTTTGGGCAATTTACAATATGATAGACAGACACAAAGATGGAAAACAAAACAAAACCAAGCAAATTAAAATAAAATATTAAAATAAGTACTACAAAACAACTGCCTAAAAAAAATCATAATTCCAAAGCAATACTCATCCAAACACTCCCCTGCTTCTGACTAAAGACAATGTTTCCCTTAGGCCAATCCAACCCTGCTTTCCAAGCTATATTTGGTACCACCAGAAAAGAAAACAATCTTCTCCCACCATATTCTCTCCGATCCCTACCCACTACCACCCCTGTGTTTCAGGGCCAGGGGGCTCTCCTCAACCCCCTACTTTCCCTCCAAGAGCAGCTATACATCCATCTCTCAAAAGTGTGTCTGTTCTCTAAATTCACTCATCGTTCCCTTCTCTCCCAATGGAAATACATTGTTTAATTAGCTGGAACGATGGAACAATAGAACGATAGATAGACCAAGCAATACAGTAAAACACCCCTTTCTCCATCTCTCACCCTGCTGAAGGGCAACACCGAATGATCTAGAATTACTGCCTCCTCCAATGCATGGCCTACACAGTGGTCGCCATTGAAAGAAGACCTCTGCCAGCAGCTACAGTAAAAAGACTTGGTCCTGGAAGCTCTTCAAAATGTGAAGCATGGAGCTCAAGCTCAGCCTAAAAGCACAGCAAGAGTCACACCCTTCCGATTAGCTGTCTAACTATGGTATTGATACAGCCTCTAAGGAGCAATGACTCTCAAGCCATTTGTGTAGTTGCTCTCCTTTCTCTTAACAACGGAGGGGGTCAAAAAGAAGCAGGGGGAAGGAGAGATGCCCTGACAAACCACAGGCCTTATGGGAATCTCACAAGGTGCATGCTTCCTTCCCTGGCTACGCTCCTAAGCCAGGAGGTAGAAGTGAATTGGCAGCCCTGTTAGTGCAAGATGATGTTCCCCTGTGTTTCCCTGTATCCTCTGCCTGTGAGCTAGACCCCAAAACTTACTGAAATCAAGTAGAAAGATTCCTACAGACTTCAGTGGGTCTGGGAACAGACCCTTGAGTCTTGTGCACCTTGACGATTCCTTCAGGTCAGGGAGGTCAAACTCACCATGGGCTCTGGGCTAGATCCTGACTTCCTGGGCCATGTGCATTGAGGTCCACACCCTTGAGCTTCCAGGAACAGTTCCACCACCTCGATCTGGCCTCTTTGACACCCCTGCTTTACTTCATTTTGGCAAGAAAAAGGGGCCTTGGTGGAATTCTGCATCAGTCCTTTAAGTCACAGCCCCTTTCCACTGCAAGATTAATGCGAGTGAGAATGAGGCCTCATATGGGCAACATGTTATGCCTATACGATGAAGCCCATAGTGGCACTTTAAATGCAATATCACCTTGTGCATGGGATAGTAAATAATTCTGGTATTTTAGAAACTACAGTGTGGCACCTGTTGGCAATTTAAAGCTTTTAGGATGACTGCTAAAGAGTGAAAACTTCACATACATCCTGGGAAATCCAGGGGACTTCTCTCTTTTAAAAGCCCCATACAACAGGCTATTAACAGCACCCCTGCTGAATAAGGTTAGAGCTGGGGAACATCAGAGACAGTTTTAAAATGTGGCGGGGCGGGGAAGTGTATGAGAACATCTAGTACATTAGGAAGGGCAGAGATTTATATGCAACGGTGGAGAAGTCATGGGGAGAGGAGCAGGCATAGGCCAAAAGGGAGGTGAAGCTGTTCAGAGACTTGAAAAAAGCCACCAGATGTGTCTGAGGGAAGTGAGAAGAGGACAGATTAAGACTAAAAGGGCAGTGGGCTTTGATTACAGGTGTGGCAGGTCTTGTGGTCTAAGATCACAGGTTATCTTGTTAACTTATGAATTTATAGGCTTTAAGCGCTCTTGTGACAGGTATCCTGAAGAAAATATAAAGAACATTTTCCAGGTCAACAGGGCAATCTGGACACAGAACCAGCAGTGGAAATCAGGAGATCTTGGTTTTCAGGCTTTTCCTCAGAAGTCTAGACTAAACATTTGTCCCTTTTCCTTCATACAGACTTATTTGACTGACCCTATAAACTGTTGCCAATTAAGTGTTAATGCGCATGTTAGGTAGGGTGAACTACTAAAAGTTATTGGCTTTCCTATACTTAAAACGTGTTCTCCTTTTCATTTCATTTACAGTTGCTCTCATGGGTGACTGCAAGTTCAAAAAATAGTTTTCAAGTGGATCACAGGCTTTATTTTTTTAGTGAAAATGCAATAGAAAGTTATATGACTTCCTTTTCCTTCTTTCTTGAATCCTTCATCTCTAACTCTTGCTCCTTGATTGTAGTATACAGAATATATACCACAGTGACCCCATATGTGACAGCAGGGAGTGGTAATCACTATCCATCTAGCTGTATTGCAATGAATATTTTACACATCTATGGCAAGGTCTACAGTTCACATTTTACTTGGTTCTCTTCCGGTCACATAACTGATGCTCAGCAAGATCAACTTCTGAAGACAGACCCCCATATCTGATGGGTACTGAGAAGAATTGCTGGAAGTATTATTGTTATGTATTACTAGTATCTCCACTGCATGAAAGACTGTGTTCACATGTACTATTGGATTAAGACTGGCTGACAAGATGCTTTTAAGTGTGGGGAGTATACACATGGTGTGTTTTCATGTAAATGGTAGGTCACCGTTCTCTTGAAAAACAGAAAGGAGAAGGAGACGCTTGCTCATCTGGCACTGGAAACATCAGGTGAAAACCTACAGAACTATGGGGGGCCAAGTGAACATGGATGGATTTACTTTAAATGATAAAATCACAGGAGAAATCTTGGCTCCACTGCATGGCAAAATTCACCTGGGGGAGGTTCTTCAAGCCATCCACACACACTAGGCAGGAATGTCCCAGCTAGTTAACTGTTAATACATTCATCCATGTATTGTAATACTTCTAAGTGATGATGGTAAAATAGGGATGGTTAGACTGATGTCTTTGGGAGAGTGCTTTCTTATCTACTGCTAAAAAGCACTATGCAGAAGGTAAGTATCACTATATCTCACTGTAATGTATCTCATTGTCTTAATCAATGATGCTAAACCCACCACCACACCAGTCACCTCAGTTGGGAAAGGAAGAAATTTGAGTGGGATGAAAATGCTCCAGTGCTGCATGGGGTTAGAGCTGAATTATGCTGAAGACAACTCCTGTTTGAATGGGAAACCTCCATCTGTTATTCCCTTTGCCCTCTCCACAAGCACAGGCATGGTCCTGAAGGATCTGGGACTGGATCTCCCCTGATATACCTATCTAGCATATGGAGAGTGAGGGCAAAAGGGATGCACACTGATTTTTGTTATTTCCCTCTCAGGGGTCCTATTCTTTGGCTTTGCTATGGGGTTCTCTACCGACATTAAATTTTCCTTATTTTCACTCCCATTTTGCTTAGTTATAAGACACTATATAGCTCTTCTTCAGCCTCACACATAATGTATTTGCACATCATCATTACATTATTGTCCCTCCAAAACCACCTTCCCTCCTCGTGCTTGTGATGCACATGCACAGTGATCTCATAAGACAGCTACACATCATGGCCCTTTAATCTTTATTCAGATCAATCCCTTCAGCCCCCCCCCTTATCACTGCCATTCTTATAGCTCACTCTATTCCACTGTTATATTTCTAGTGCAGAAATAAAGGCAGCTCCTTTGCTGATATTCACCTCGGGATCACCAAGGAGGTCAATGGAGTCACGCTGATTGACAGCCATTCAGAATCTAGCTCAGCAGTTGCAGACATGATTCAGGTAAATCAATAAAGATGAAATTTAAGAAGATGTACTTCCCTACTCAACAAGATTCTGATCTTAAGGCCGGATCTACATGTTTTGTGAAGTTTTGCTTGGAGGCCCATGTGCAGGCTCACAGATCTCAACAACTGGGATGCTGTTGGTAGCCTAAAAATATAGCCATTGCTTTACTAGCATGTCCCCAACCTTTGTGCAGGAAAGAAAGAATGATATTCTGTAACTGATCCAACTCGCTCTGGTAACAGCTGAGGAACTAGCATCATATTTATAGCTGACAACATATGAAACAAAGAATTCGGCAGACTGCTGAAACTCTTTAATCCAATCCAAACAGTAAGTTTGGTTTGCATCTAAAATTAGTCATTTTGATTTTTTTGTGACGTGTGAGATGGAAGGAGAAAAACCTGAAAACTTTGTTGTATGAGTCACGCAGAGTATAGCTACCCGTTGGGAAGGAGTCTAGGGTTAGGTGGAAACCTTGTCTTCTCCATATGAAACATAGTGAATGAGGAGTCTGCCGTTAGGGTGTGAGTTACTCTCCTGGCTGATGTTACGGTTAACAATCAATCTTGTCTCAGCAACCAAACAGAACAAGGAAGATGTGCCCTGGGCTCAGATGGAGCATTCATGAGCTTCACTAAGACTAAATTGATGCCCCATGGTGCAAATAAGTCCTGTATCGAGGGGCATTAGGTAGCAGAGCTTTGTTAACTATATATTGTGCAAAGTATGGCTTAGTGTCTCTGAAGACACAATATGCTGCCCTAACTGCTAGCTATATTCTCAGAGGGGCAAAAAAAAAGACCCAAAAGGCCTAAATGAAGTAAGTCTTTACAAATAGACCAACGCGGTCTCTCTCACTCTCTCTATATATAGAGCAAAAGAGCGCCTTGGTCTATTTGTAAACACATTCTGTGTGCGTGTGCGTGTGCGCATTTTACAGGTGTGAAAAATGGGACATATTTGATTTGGATAGGCCTGAATCGAGGACAGTGATTCAATTAGTCGATTCAGATAACTGTCCCAATTTAATTCAGCCGAATCTGAATCTGAGGATTCAACACCGATTTGGAGAATTCACAATTCAGCCATAGACACCGCTTTAAGTGTTTTTTCTACATACTTTGAGGTACCAGGCATGGTTCATGAGTGCTGAGATGCTGGGGCAGATGGAGCATCCCACAGGAGCACGGAGGGCCCAGGAGGCACCAGTTGCCCAGCCGGGGGGCGCACAGGGGGACCCCCAGCATGCTCCCTAGAGGACCCAGAAGTGGACTGGAAGTGCTTCTGGTCCACTTCTGGGTCTGCTGCCGAGTGCACTGGGGCACCCCTACACTTCTATGGGATGCTCCATCTGCCCCAGCATAGCAGCATTCACGAGCTGCCTGGTACCTTGAGATATGTAGAAAAAACACTTAAAACTGTCTCTACATCTAAATTATTGAATCTCTCCAAACCGATTCGGAGGGTTCTGATTTGATTTGAAGAGATTAAAAGGTCTCCATTTGGATTCAGCGATTCAGTCACCAAATCAGGGTGAATCTCTGCCAAATCGAATCAAAGATCAAAGCTTTGCACAGCCCTAATATAAATATAGATATAGACCAACACGGCTACAACCTATACTTTTGTACAAAAAGACCAAATCATTATTAAATACAAACAATCACATTGATTGTTTTCTTGGGTCAATCAAAGCCTTCTGCACCTTTGAAAGGACGAGATTTTTCAAATCCTGTTAAAAATCCTAGAGCAGAGGAGGTTAGTGACCAAAAAAAAAAAAAAAAAAGGTCCTGAATCATAGATAATGCCACACACTAGAGATAACAGGTATGGTAATACTGGAAGAAGCCTGTGGATTTCCTAGGAGAGAAAATTACAGTTTGTATACAACTCTTGCCTTGGCCATATTGGGATAATTAATTTATCCTGGCCACATCTTGCATTATCTTTATCATCACATGCATGAGAAAAGAATTGTGGAAAGACCTGGAATGGACTGGCCTTCCCGTTCAAATGAAAAGTGCCTTATATGAGCAAGCTGTTTTTTGTCCTGCTCTCAAGAAAAAGAGGAGACGCTTTTCTACGTTACATCTGCTGGCGCACAGATCTGTATCTGCAAACCCCTACAGGCCAAGGCAGTTTAGTATCACTGACTCCTTTAGTGAGCATTCATGTAACTGTGCAAGAGCTCTGCTGATCTGATCTGCAATGCTTTTGTTCTGGCCCCTAAGGTGCAAAGCAATTCGATAGACATTGTGTTGAATATAGGCATCCCATAACTCAGTTGCTTTCTTGTGCGGCTGAAAAGAGGGAGGCTCCTCCTGCTTGTCATCAGGTTGTCTATGATGACCAGTGTTATTTTACTCTCAGCATGAAATAGGAAAGATATGAGCTTGATGGATAACACTTCCCCTCCAGTGTGATTAATGATAAAGCTCTCCTGGAATATTGAACAAGAACCAGTGAGCTTTCCCAATATATCATTATCTTTCTCTGCCTGCCCTATTCACAGGGGAGGTCTTCTACTTTAGGCCTGGTTTCAGAAGGAAGAGGAGCAACCACAAACATGCATGTCTGAGAAATGTTAGGACAGATTCAACCAGTTTCACTGCTACATCTAAACCATAAAAGGAAGCTCTGAAATCATGTTCTTTCACTCCCGTCGTTAGCTGCCAAAAAACTGTCTGACTTTGTTCCTTGGGAAGTGTTTACTTAACCAAAAGCGTTTGCTTTTTCAGGAGAAAAAGATTTTTTCCAATCGTCTCTTTTTGTTTTTTTTCCCTACTCTCCTTGTCTGAAGGGCAGGAGAATAAGATTACCTTCTCTATGGAGTGGTGCTACAACTAATGAACTGGAATATGGATGTTTGTGAAAGTAGGATAATCCCTCATGTAGTATAGGATTCATCACCAACAAAGCATAAACCTTTTTATTTATGTTTTTATTTTTGCAATTTCTTTACAAGGACTATACCGTACTGTTTTGAAAGTTGACAAAGTTCCTCTGTACTCAGGAGAGAAGCTTTATTCTTTGAAGGGGGACACAAAATATTAATATCCAAGGTGAGACGTTTCTTTCAAAGTGACTGATGAAAGTACAAGACCGCAGAATTGCAAAGCAAGAAATAGCAGAAACACCAGCATTTTCATCTGAAGAAGTTTCAGCCTTCATTTATAGTTCCACCTCCTTATATTTTATTTGGACCACAGACTTCGCTCATGTCTCCCCTCCTGAAAGAGATTCAGGCACTAGAGAGAAAGGATGCTTCCTGAAGTTAGGCACAGTGGGTGCATGCCCATGTCTTAGGGGACTTGAAATAAGTTGCTGTAACTAAATTGCCTTAAGTTAAGCCTATGTCAGAATATACGCACTTACAGCTCCTTGACACGGTGACATCCCTCTCCTCCAGTAGAGCTGACTTAACCAATGCGATTCAAAATAATACACCTTAGGTGTGTATTATCTTGCACCACATTTAAGTTGACTCTGCTCCACATACTTGTGTATGCTCGGATAATTAAGTCTACTTAAAAAGTTAATTTGCCTTGACTGTCAGAAAGCTAGTGTGTGTGCGACTGCACCAGTGAATCTAAGCTAAAATTGTTTCTCTTATCCTCCAAAGGAAGCCAAGAAAGATGCCTAGGTAATAGATAGAGATAGAGATACTTGGCTCAGCATAGATCCTGCCAGTCATGTCACAGGCTAAGAATCAATCAGGATGGGATTATCTGTGTACCCAAAAAGCAGTTGTATACATTTGCTTCTGAGACTGAAATCCTGGAGAGGTGTCTATAATTTTGATTGCAGATTCACAACTGGAGAATGAACAGAACCTGTCATTTGCAGAACAAAGAGAGAGAAAACAATTTTATGGACTCCCTTATAAAATTGTTTCACCCTTTGTTCTTCACGTGGCTGGTTCTCTAAATTATCCAGTTATCTGAGGGTGGCCAAATGGGGCTGAGAGAAGCATTTAGAGCAGCGAGTCCCAAACGATGGGTTGCAGCCCCAAATAGGGTAACAACATCAGCAGATGGGATTGTGGCACGGTGCTTTCTCCCATGCCAGGGCTGTAGAGGCCCAGGGGAAGGGCAGCAGGGTAGGGAGCCCCAAGCTCACAGCAGGCAGACCACATCCTCCCCCTCCATGGGTCCATTTGCTGCCCACAAGGCAAGGGAGGACAGGGGTTGGCGGGGTGGGAAGTCAGGCATCGCGCTCTGCTTCCTGTGGGCAGCAACCAGGGCTCAGGCACCTGTGGGCCCTGGGGCACCTGGGGAAGGTGGGGCCCATATGGGGTCATGCTCAGGACATGTGTGGGAAGAACTGATTTAGAGAAAAGTGGGACAAGTCTGTGCAACTTCTTCATTTATCACAGCAGTTCCCATAGGAGAAACAAGTGAAAAGGATGACCGTCAGAGTGCTGTTTTGTCTCCCTGAAAAGCAATGCATCTTAGAGCGCCAGGAAATGATACGATCAAGGGTGCATGGGAACCAATCCTGTGACACCAGAAGCTGAGCAGGCTACTGATGGAGTTGCAAGGAGATTTGGATCTTTCTTCAAATCTAGCATGACTTTGTGAGCTGGGGGAGGCGGGAAATTAAGATCCATTCGTCTCCTGCTTTAGTTTGAGAGGCTTAAGGAATTTCTTGGATGCCAGTTCAGTTTTGATGGCAGAACTATTTCAATGCCATAGTCCTTTCTTCAGAGCTGGGACAAGCAGATCTGCTGGCTTTCCTTGCAGATTGAGTGTGATCATGGGCATCTGTGCAAGTGCTGCAAAGCCAGGTCTAATGATCTCAGAACTGAATGCAAAGTAGTCTGGAAACACATCCTAGATCCAATATTAGGGCATCCTGTGTTGTGTTTTTTATTAACTACCAGAAGCAATACCAGCCTTTTTTTCCTGACAATGAGATCCTTCAATAGTGTCAGATCCCCCACACTTTTAGCAAAAGCTTGTTGAAGCAATATCTTTTTGTGAACTGTTCTAATATTTCTTGCTCACCCATAGTTTATAAGTATTGCAGGCTTAGCATCTCAGGAGTCCTTACTGGGACACATCAAACATGGGCACTGAAGCATGGAGGGTCACTGAACAAGAGGCATACCTTTTAACCAGATCCGTACAACTCTTGCTGTACCATGTTACTGAAGACCTATCTGTATAAACCATACTGTTTTTCTAAGCATAACATAGTAGCCAAATCAGAATAGCATAACACTGACTATGAAATACAGCCTTAAGCTACGATATTACCGTTAGTCTTTGAAAAATTGGGCCAAAGGATCCAAAGTGGTCTGTGTTTGATTTCTGTTGTAGCCAGAAGGAACTGGGATGGAAAAGGTTGCTAAGCCAGTTTTTATACCCTTGTCTTCTAAGGGGGTATGACAATGATGGAGTGCTTTAACACGGGGTTGGGCAATTACTGTGGCTGGCAGGCCACTTAATGAGTTTTGGCGAGCTGTCAAGGGCCGCACACATAACATCTTTCAGAAGATCTCATTTTTAAAAATTATAGATAAAAAACCCAAACCATAGTCTAAAAATCAAACATAGTATATTTTAACTGTATTGCAAAAAGTTAATTGGGTAATGATTTGTTTTATGAGTGGTGCATATAGAGGTGATTGCATAATGGCTCAAAATAAAGTCTTACTCTTGGATATTATGTGTGTGTGAGGGAGGGTGGGTGTGAACTTGAGTGTGGGGGAGGTTAGGTCCTGAAAGCAGGTGAGGGGTGGGAGGAGGGAGGACAGAGGGACACTTGCAGCAGAGCTCACCTGAGTGGTGTGGGTCTGTTGCAGGTGTTGTCCACTCTCCCACATCTGGCCTGAGGCTGCCCCCACAGAGCTCTGCAGGGGGATAAGCCCCATGCGCCCAGGGCAGCCAGCACCGTGCTCTCGCCCATACCCACCTTACCCTGGTCAGTGCACACAAGTACTGCTCAGCACCCCACTGCCCCCAGGTACTACTCAGCTCTCCCCATCTCCAGCAGCTTCTCTTCCTGCCCCTGCTGCGCCACTCCATGCACCTTCCACCAGCTCAGCTGCTCATCGTGCCAGGTCACCAAGTGGCTGGGTATGTGGTGCTTGACATATGCACCCACAACCACCACCACTGCCCTGTGCTACCTACCACCTGGAGTAGTGCCGGAGGGGTAGGAGGAAAAGAAGGAGGCACCTTTTGCAGGTGGGGAGAGCCAAGGAGTACCCAGGAGGCTGCAGCAGCAGGTGGAGCAGCCCCTCCGGGAAGTTGTGTGTGCTGGCCAGGTCTGGGGTGAATGTGAGCTGAAGCATAGCGCAGACTGCCTCGGGCAAAAGCGGGACGGGCTTGGCCCTATGCAGAGCATCACTGGGGCAGCCATAGGCCAAATACAATCAATTGGCAACCTGGATCCTGCCCATGGGCCATATTTAACCACTGCTCTAACAGGAACTGATATGAGAAAGATCCTTCACCTGAGCTGTGGCAATCAGGGCATCTCGCATGTAGGAACATGCAGGTGACACTTGAAGAAATTAGGGTCACGAGCATTCATGTAAAATTAAAAGAGATATTTTACTAGATACGTTCCCCACAGCATCTTGGTAAATGATCTCTGACAAAATGTGGGTGAGGTTTTGGATACTTACTGTATGAGCAGCCATAGACTTCAACTCTCAGCCCTATTCTTCCATTGGGATTCCACTTCAGAGGGATGAAGCGCAGAAAGCGGGCCTTCACAGAGTGCAGAAATTTGTGTTCCACAACACTGTCTGCATTGGTATTCCCTACGAAGACCTGCCAGGAAAGAAAGTCATCATGAGTGAGTGCTGAAGATCATCTGGTAAAGGAACATAATTTAAGCAAAGACTACCACATTTCAAAGACCTGGCTCCGGGGAGGTCATGATCCAAGCTTTTAGGACCTAATTGGAGCATCTCCAAGCGATCTCCATCTCCCAAGTCTGTAAAATAAATGGCCTTGGAGTATTGTAGCATTCCCGCTTCTTCCAGCGTTCCATTATTAGTCAGGTATTTCAGCAATTTCCTCTCTCATCCAAGACTGGGTTTGCAGCAAAAAGTAGTACAAAAATGAAAATGAAAAGTTCGATACTTTAAAAAAAAAAATCTCCCACATGTGCAAAAGAGAAGACTCTCTTGTTGGGTGGATGACCCTTGTCTGCTATATTTGCATCCATGAGCAAATCTAGCATTTTGAAAACAAGGGTGAAGATGGTGAAGTTCATCATTACACATAAAACAACACTTATTTTTCTCCAGTTAAAAAATGAACTAGAAGTTTTACAATTATGCTAGAGGCATAGGGTTGTATTATTCCTTTTCAGATTGAAGAAAAACATATAACCTCATTGGGATGAGTTAAAAAACAGTCTGCAGGGCTGTGAAATAGGAGTTTCATTGCCAGGAGAAGCTAACAGACACCAAAATAGCAGAATAAAGAATAGCGTAATTGGTGGAACATCAAAACCATTAAAAAGAAAAACAGTTCATTAACACCTCTGGAATGAGGAGTTTAGAAGGGTTCAAGTAGATTATAATGAGCCATGAAGTCAATTGACTCCCTCAGCGCTGTCTGACCAGAAATGCTGCTGCCACTGCCACACAGTTGGTTTTAAACCTTGGGTGGAGCAGGAATCAAAGGGGACGGCAAGTGCACCCGTGCTTCCCCCCTGGATCTGCCCCTGTTTCCAACTGATTTTCACAGCACTCCTGTTCAGTGCTGGACGCAATTTGAGCTCACACTGCAAATGTGGACACAGGGCTCAGAGCCTGCACCCCTGGAAATTCTGATATAGTCTTTGGGTTTTTATTTTTTGGTGGGTGGGCAGAAAATATGGGCATGGATGTTTGGGAGTGCTACTGGTATCCCCAGAACAGGAACTGTATTTTTATCCAGAAGGTTTAGCCCATCTCTAGATACAATCGCATGAAAGTTCCCTTTCAGAAAGTTGCTATTTTACCCAAACTAGTGCCCCTTTACATAAATGAGGCCAACATTATAAAATAATATCTGGACACTTGGTAATCAATGCTCATTCTCTCGGGATGGTTTACTGGCATGTGATGAGGGCAGGGGGCTTTATCAAACAGGTTCAGGAAGTAGCATGGGCAGAATAAGCAAGGAACTCTCTAAGAAATGGGTTTCAAAGTTACACCATGGCCTAGAACAATGGGGATCCTCCTGGATCAGATCCATGGAGCTGGTGGAGGCCTGGGGTTGGTACCAAAGGTCTGGCAGTAGTGGTGGTGGAGGTCCAGGAGAGGTGGGCAGGCAGCCCCAGGGTGCCTTAGGGCAATGCGTCACAACCCCTGCTCACGCTGAACATTGCTATGTTCAGCAAGTACTCCAAATATTGAGGCAGGTCACAGCTCTCCATTGCCACAAGCCCACTTTCCAGTAGCCCAGTAGGCTGGATGGCGTGGCCCTGTTGAACACATGTTTAACACCTCTGCTCTAGGATGCTCTTGAGGCAGATTCACCCCTCACCTCTTGTCCTGGACCACTACATACCACAGATCTTGTTTCCTCCCCACAAAATAATTCCCTGAATGACTAAACCTTCTGAAAATGATCTCTATTTGGTAATTAAAGCCTTTCAGTATGTGGGGAGTGGGGTTGCTCCCAAGTTCATTGCTAAGTCAAGAAAGTAGTGATCAAAAGTCACCAGGGGGCTTCTTTCCAGCTTGGGAAGTGGACCACAGTTTGAAGAGTGCCTCATGTGACCATTTGGCTAGGAAAAGGCATTACATATAAACCAGTTTAAGTGATCAGAAACTGGTTTTAAACCTGGAACAGAACAGATGTTCAGTACACATAAATCAGTTTGAAAATGGCTTAACCTGGTTTGAGATAAACCTGGTTGATGTAGTATCAAACTTAACTGATTTGGGTCAAACCAGTTTATGCAATGTCTTTCCCAGACCCCATCCTGGTTTAAATTAAATCAGAGTCTCCCAGTATCCCAGCATGCTCTCTGGGCTGGATGGGAATGTCTGCTCCAGAGACCTGGGCTAGCCCTTCCCCTCTGCTCCCTGGTTGTAGCTCCAGCAGAGACTGCATGTACAGCAGGGTCTGCCTGGCTTCCTCCTGCTCCCCACTCACTGCTAAGCAGGGACTCTCCCCTCCCCTCTGCCTTACAGAGACACCTCTCAGCATTAGCTAGCAGACCACAAGTTGGCTATGGTCTGGGCTGCGGCAGACATGACAAAGGCAGACAAGACAGTGTCAGCTTAGGGCTTTTTGGAGCTAATCAACAGGTAGTTGGTAAAGTCCCTCTGTTCCTTCCATGGAAAAGCTGTTTAAGAAGAGCTTGAGCTAACAGAAAGAGGGCTTGTTTTCTGATAATCTGATAAACACTAAGGGGTGATAAACACTATGTTATCAACTCCCTGCTGGGCTGCTTGGGGTGAGGGAACCCCTCCCTAATCAGAGAATCCTGCTGGGACCTGACCATGACACCCACCGCCCCAGATCAGCACTATGGAAGGGAAGGGACAGCTGCGCTAGCACCCCCCGGTTTCTAGCCTGAGCCACTGCAAGCATATGCCAGCATTTTCTGGAATGAAAAGGGAATGTCTATCCACCTCCAAATCAGTTCAAGCTTTGCAGGTTAGACTAACCTGCAAAGTTGGAATCAATTCAGACTCAAGCTTTTTTAATGTCTGTCCCTAGCCTTCAAGACTTTCTGCACCTGTAATACCAATTGCCTAAGGCATGCTGTAATCTCATAGAATCACAGAATCATAGAATCAGTGAATCGGAAGGGAACTAGACAGATCATCTAGTCCGACCCCCTGCCAGGGGCAGGAAGGAGCACTGGGGCTGGGAGGGGTCATACGACCCCAGCCAGGTGCCTATCCAGTCTCCTCTTGAAGATTTCCAGGGAAGGTGAGAGCACCACCTCTCTGGGGAGCCTATTCCTGGCTCTGGTCCTTCAGCCTCTCCTCATACGGCTGGCCACGGAGGCCCTCAACTATATGAGGGGCCGTCCTCTGGACTCTCTCCAGGTTCTCCACGTCCCTCATTGGGCATGGAAAGTTCAAATCAGTGGAGGATAATATTAGACTTCTTTTCCCCCTGTAGCAAATGGAGTTATCTTCCTCTTCTTTGCACTTGAAGCTGTCAAAAGCTAAGTCTCAAATTCAGTTCTAATGTTAAATATGATATTGCAGTTCCCCTCCCCACTAAAATTCCACCTCCTGGAACACTGTGATGGCATAATGACATTTGTTACCTTTAAATAAAACATTTCCAGTCATCACCAACCTGGTGGCCTCCTATCAGACCAACCTGGTGGCTCTTTACGACCAGGTCACCAAATCCTTAGATGCATGGATAGCGGTGGACACAGTCTTTCTGGACTTTTGGAAGGCCTACGACACTGTCTCTCACCCCATTCTCATTAGGAATCTGGAGAACTATGGTGTTGACACCCACACAGTCAAATGGGTCGCCAACTGGCTGGAGGGCCGCACCCAGAGACTGGTGGTGGACGGGTCATTTTCGACCTGGAGGGATGTGGACAGTGAGGTTCCCCCAGGGCTCGGTCCTTGGGCCTGCACTGTTCAACATCTTCATCAGGGGGGTAAAAAGCACCCTGTTCAAATCTGCTGACAACACTAAGATGTGGGGGGATGTAGGCATGCTAGAAGGAAGGAATAGACTGCAATCGGACCTAGACAGGTTACAAGGGTGGGCGGATGAGAACAGGATGGGATTCAACACCAACAAGTGCAAGGTGCTGCACCTGGGGAGGAAGAACCGGCACCATACCTACAGGCCGGGGAACTCCCTTCTCGTCAGGGCAGAGGCAGAAAAGGATCTTGGAATCATCATTGATGCCAAGATGAACATGGGCCGGCAGTGTGGGGAGGCAGTTAGGAAGGCCAACCGGACCTTGGCATGCATCCACAGATGCATCTCGAGCAGGTCCAGGGAGATGATCCTCCCCCTCTGTGCGGCACTGGTCAGGCTGCAGCTGGAGTACTGCGTCCAGTTCTGGGCGCCGCACTTCAGGAGGGATGTGGACAGCATGGAGAGGGTCCAGAGGAGGCCACTCGCATGGTCAGGGGGCAGCAGAGCAGGCCGTACGAGGAGAGGTGACGGGACCTGAACCTGTTCAGCCTCCACAAGAGAAGGTTGAGGGGGGATCTTGTGGCCTGTTATAAACTAGTCAGGGGGGATCAGCAGGCATTGGGGAAGTCCCTGTTCCCCCAAGCACTTCCAGGAGTGACCAGGAATAACAGTCACAAGCTGGCAGAGTGTAGGTTTAGGCTAGATATCAGGAGGCGCGACTTCACGGTCAGGGCGGCTAGGAGCTGGAACCAACTTCCAAGCAAAGTAGTGCTGGCCCCTACCCTGGGGGTCTTTAAGACAAGGCTTGACAATCACCTTGCTGGGGTCGTTTGAGCCCAGTACTCTTTCCTGCCATGGCAGGGGGTTGGACTTGATGATCTGCTCAGGTCCCTTCCGACCCTACTAACTATGAAATTATGAAACTATCATGGTTGGCAAGATATGAAAGCAATCAAAAGACTTTAAAAAAATACTAATAATCAGAAGCTAACAAAAAAAAAAAACATTTTTCCCATCCATGTTTTAAAGAAACTTCAGGATTATTTTCGTGCCTTAGTTATCATTTTAGAAAGTATAGGGTTGGTAATACTATACTTTCCATCACATAATAACTGCTTTTTGGATGAATATTTTCAAAGACATTTTAAAGAAAGAAATATAAAGAAAAATCCCGGAAAAAAAGATACAGTCAAGAGCAGAAATGATCTCCTGGCACTTTCTGAAAACTAAGCTACTCACAAATACCATCTATTTCTTGTTCAAATCATTGGCTGTGGTTCCAAGAAAGAGATCCACATATTTCAGTCACAGCACACTTGTTATTACTGGAGTGCATGCAGTTAGCAGCTGGAAGCGGAGCCAACTGTGTGCTTGGCATTGTAAAAGCAAGACAAGGAAAGGCAAGGCTTGATGAACTTACACACAAACTGTTGAAAACAGAGGGAGAAGTATAAGGGATAGAGAGGCAGGGTGATTTTTTTTTGTCTGCAAGTTCCCGAGTATAGATTTAGGATTCCATCTTTCAGCATCCAACTTTGAAACTTTTAGCATTAGTGGCACGACAGTATCAAAACAGAAGGATTATTCAGACGCAAAATCCAGACTCCAAATCATCTGACTCCTAATGCCATGCTGAACAAGTGTCCTTCCCACAAAGAAAATGTCCTCAACTCTGTGGGCTAAAACTAAAACATAAGGAAAAATCTGGCATTTTCCCCATAGTCATCAGCAGTTAATTGATCTTTTCCAGCTGTTTGTGCAAAGAAATAATCAATGCATTAAAGAATATGAAACAAGGATGTAGCAGCAGATTCCTTAGCCCCGCGGCTTAAAATATTGATTGATACTAAACTTAGGGAGGGAGGCAGAAATAGCTCTGTTTGAGAAAGTGCTACTATTACAACAGGCTATTGATTGGCATTAATCCTCAGGAATAAAACAAAGAAAACAACGAAGAAAACAACAACACACCCAGTTGCTATTTCCTGTGTAACACAGTTGATCTCTGGGAAGAGAAACACTGGAACAGGTTTTACCCAGAGATGTGGTACAATCTCCATCCTTGGAGGTTTTCAAGACCCGGCTAGACAAAGCTTTGTTTGGGATGATCTAGTTGGGGATGGTCCTGCTTTAAGTAGGGGGTTGGGCTAGATGTGACCTCCTGAAGTCCCTTCACACTCTCATTTTCTATGATTCGATGAGTTGGGTGTTCGGCATATATTTCCTCCTTTCATATAGCAGTGCCAGACTACCATGCATCCTTCCCTTTGCATAATGTAGCAGGCCTCCCTGTCCCATAATGGGCAGGGGTGTCCCTTGGGACTGGTGAAAGACTGATGCAAAGTACCCATTTAGCAAGTTGGCTTTTTCCTGGGCATCAGGTGTCAGTTGCCCCATCAGGTTCAGCAGGGGTCCAATGTTGCCCTTGCTTTTCCTCCAGCTCCCCACACAATGTAGCAGTGGTCTTTCAGTACAGGTTGATTTTATCCAAAACCGCATTTGCATTAACAGTTTGATGAGTTATACTGAGCTAGAATGAAACTCCCTAGAAAAAAGAAAAGAACTGCCATTGCTTCAGTAGATTAGCGATAAGAAACCTATTAGGGGTGAGGGTAAAGAACATTAGTATCCCAAATCTCATTGGAAATCACCATGATTTGACTGTATAACTCCATCAGATCCCTTTGAAAGCCCCAGCCAAACAAACAACTAAGATGAGCTTTCCATTAAAAGAACATCTTTGAATCTGGAGAAAATTGAAGTAGCTCAGTTAATGCCAACAGAACTATGCTGATTTACACCATATGAAATCTGACACAACATCCTTTTGTATCATCTTGCTAGAATACTGAGAGAGAACCGGATAGTTGCTCCTGGATCTGAAACGATGAAAAGGAGTTTGCTTAGAAAAAACATATCTGTTCATCAAAGCCTAATAAACTAAAGAGACAGGATCAGGTCAAGACTGTGCCTCTGCCTCCCCTGACACACGCTCAGGACCACAAACAGCAACTTATTTACCAATCTATAGAAGCTGACTCCCATAATGACTCTGATGATTATGTGCTCTCCCACTTTATTAAGCAGGTAATGAGGTGGGTTCAAACTGTGAATGGAAAGAGAAGTGTTGACCCAATCAACTCTGACTGGTTCATGGCCAGACCTGGGGTTAACTGTCTTCCAGGGGAGTTATTTCCAGACGTGTCTAATGCTTTCTTTCCTGCTTAAGCCGCTCTGATGAACCGAGCTAAAAATCAAATTATGAACGCGCAGGGGCCTGCAACACAGATGTTTGCAATTTACATTACAGTGACCTTAATTTAAGGGACTGCAGGCAAGAAGCGGCTCTCTCCCTTACAGATCTTGCCTGTGTCATCTTATGGACTGCCGCTAACACCCAAAGAAAGAGAAACAGGGAGCAAACAAAGGCAGACTTATTCAAAATAACTCGTAGCTGGACCTAAAAGAATGAAAAAGAAATTAAGTCAACATCATAAGCACCAGAGCAGCAGCAGTCTTGTGCATACAATGCTTTCCCTTCCTTTCAAACTACGCTATTAGTCTGGGAAAGAGCGTGATCCGTACAAAGTGAAAGCTGCCACAATTCAGGACAACGTCTAAACTTCTCATGGAAACTTGTGAAATCACAAAAAGGCCATAAAACCACCCTGGATATGTAGCGGAAAGAATGTCAGCCTGTCTCTTTGGATCGTCTAGGCTGAAAAATGCTTTGATCCTGAAATAGCTCCATCATCAATAGAGATATAGCTCAGCTTCAGTCATACTCAAGTTTCAGTTCACTGGAGTTTTCATTCAATCAAGTGGCAGAGGTTTCTTTTAAGTTAGAAAAGGGTTGTCAAGTTTGTAGAAGTCACTGGCCAAAACAAAGCTGTCCTGGGATTCTGTTCCCAATATCTATAGTGATTGCAATGGACTGAAAGGTGTGAAATCCCATTCACGCTGTGCTGGATCTCAGCCTCCCCTCCAGCGCCGCTTTGCCCTGCAATGGTTATCATTGCACCCATGCCTTCTGTTGATGGGATAAGTTTGAACAGGTGGTCAGCAGCCCGAGGTCCTTTTCTAACAATGAACACACCACGTGATCCTTTAATCTGAGCAAGGAAAAATAAAGGCAACCTTTGGCAATTTTAGGGATTTTACAAAAATTGTTCCCATCTAAAACTCTTTCAGTGGAGACATTTAGGAGACAGTTAAGTAAAGGCATTTCCCCAGTAACACATGGTGATAGTATTGGAGAGTGACGAGATGGAGATTCATTGGGTTTGTTGGGCAAGCATTTTTCTGGGCTGCTCTTTCTTTGTGTGTTTAGCAACAGCTAAAAGCAATTCTTTGTTCGTGTGTCCACAGCAGAAAAAACTGTCCCAGCTACAAAAAAAAAATAAGTTAGCCCATCTGCACAGTGCTTAACCCTTCAAATTTGGACCCCAATTTCACAAGGAGCTCTGCCTTCACTGGGACCTTCCTTGGGGGGTAGCATTTCATGTGCATGGAGGGTATGGAAGGAACAAGTCCTGAAGGTGCATCTCCTCTCTGCGTAACATCATAAAAGCATCTCTTTGCACCTCAAATGGGCAAAGAGAGCAATGGGGGAGTGCTTGGCTGATGAAAGAGTTGTGATTGTGACATTTGTTCTCAGTAGCCATGTGGTTAAAGCCCTTTTGAGTCAAAAAGAGGCTGCTCCGTTGATTTCAATGCACTTGGATAAGGCTCAAGGGGCGAGAGTAGCAGTGTGCTCCCATCATTAATGGCAACCATGTGGGAGTCTGGGGAATCTAGCGTTGTTTCTTGCTACTGTGGGAACCTGAGCAGGTCCTTTCCCTTCTCTGCGCCTTTCCCCTCCACCCGCAAACTTCATTATAGTTTCACAGTTTCACAGTGGATAGGGTTAGGAGGGACCTGAATAGATCATCTAGCCTGACCCCCTGTCACAGGCAGGAATGAATGCTGGGTTCACAAGACCCCAGACAGGTGATCCTCCAACCTCCTCTTGAATTTGTCCAAGGTAGGGGTGAGGACCACTTCCCTGGGTAGTTGGTTCCAGATTTTGGCCACCCTAACTGTAAAATTTCATAGATTCCATAGACATCAGGGCTGGAAGGGACCTTGGACGATCATTGAGTCCAGCCCTCTGCCCAAAGGGCAGGAAGTCAGCTGGGGTCATAGGATCCCAGCAAGATAAGCATCCAATTTGCTCTTGAAGGTGTTCAATGTAGGTGCTTGAACCACCTCCGCTGGCAGACTGCTCCAGACCTTGGGGGCTCGGACAGTAAAGAAATTCTTCCTTATGTCCAGCCTGAAACGGTCTCGCAGGAGTTTGTGACCGTTCGACCTCGTCATCCCTTGGGGCGCTCTGGTGAACAGACGTTCCCCCAGATCCTGGTGGTCACCCCTGAGAAACTTATAGGTGGCCATCAGATCACCCCTGAACCTGCACCTTTCCAGGCTAAAGAGCCCCATGGCTCTCAGCCTGTCATCGTAAGATCTGTTTTCCTGACCTCTGATCCTGCGCGTGGCTCTCCTCTGGACTCCCTCAAGTTTCTCCACATCCTTTTTGAATTGTGGAGCCCAAAACTGGACACAGTACTCCAGCTGCGGCCTCACCAAGGCCGAGCACAAGGGGAGAATGACGTCCTGGGATTTGCTTAAGAACCATCTATGGATGCACGCCGGCATTTTGGTCACTTTACTAGCCGCAGCATCGCATTGCAGGCTCATGTTCATCTGTGGCTTCCTTCTGCCAAGGTGCAGCACGCTGCATTTGTCTATGTTGAACCCCATCCTATTCTCATCTGCCCACTTTTGTAGTCTGTCTAAATCTAGTTGCAGCCTGTCTCTCCCTTCACGTGTGTCCACCTCGCCCCACATCTTAGTGTCATCAGCAAACTTGGACAGCGTGCTTTCCACCCCTCGTTCAAGTCGCTGATGAAGATGTGAAACAGCGCGGGCCGGAGGACCGAGCCCTGGGGGAACCCACTGCTCGCATCTCACCAGGCTGAGTACGACCCGTCCACCACTACTCTCTGGGTGCGCCCCATCAGCCAATTTTTGACCCATCCAACTGTGCAGGCATCAATGCCACAGTTGCTTAATTTATTGATGAGGATGGGGTGAGAGACAGTGTCGAAGGCCTTCTTAAAGTCTAGAAAGACTACGTCCACGGCGACACCATCATCCAAGGATTTAGTCACTTGGTCATAAAAGGCAGCCAGGTTGGTCAGGCAGGACCTGCCTTTGATGAACCCATGCTGGTTGCCCCTGAGCATGATCTCCCCTGCTGCCCCCCACAGATGTGCTCCTTGATGATTCTCTCCAAGATCATCCCAAGCACTGAGGTGAGGCTTACGGGCCTATAGTTATTTGGGTCCTCCTTCCTCCCTTTCTTGAAAATTGGGACCACATTAGCCAGTTTCCAATCCTTCGGCACCTGGCCAGATGACCACGAATGCTCATACAGCCGGGCCAAGGGCTCCGCGATGACTCCTGCCAGCTCCCTCAACACCCTTGGGTGGAGGGCATCTGGACCTGCAGATTTAAAAATGCGCACCCCTTCCAGAAGGTCCCTAGTTACATCTGCTCTGACTGAAGGCCTGACAGAGCTATCCCCAAGATTGTCCCTGCCTCTGGTAGGTGGGATGTCCTGGCCCCTGTTCAAGAAAACAGAGGCAAATAAACTGTTAAAAATATCAGCTTTCTTGTCTGGTGTAGCCACAAGATTACCATTTGCGTCTTGCAGGGGCCCGACATTGCATGGTGCCCTCTTCTTGCTCCCAATGTACTTGAAAAAGGACTTTTTGTTGTCCTTAATCCTGGACGCTAGCCTGAGTACCATCTCTGCCTTGGCCTTCCTAATAGCCCTCTTACTCTCCCGGGCTGAGGGGGAGTCCTGCTCCTTGGTGATAGCTCCTCCCTTCCACTGGCTGTACGCCCCCCTTTTAATCCTCAGGCATTGCTGAGTGCCTTTGCTGAGCCAAGCGGGTTTCTGAGCACTCTTACCCCCCTTGCTTCTCTCAGGGACTTTATCCTTTGGGCCTAGAGGATCGCCACCTGAAGATACAACCATCCCTCATGGACTCCCATCTCCCCTACCTTCTGGGCCCTCAGTGCCTCCCTTATTGTTTTCTGTTATTTAGGATACAAGCCCTTTGGGGTACACTAATGCTCTCACAAATTGCACATACAGAGCCAATCATGATAGGGGTCTGACTGCAGTCTAAGACACTTTGGCACCAGCTGGGTTTTTTGTTTGGACTGGAAACAAGTCTCCCCCTTCACATGTGAGATGATTATTAGAAGACGTCTAATGTATGAGGGCCTTGCTGGGCTGAGCTCTTGAGCTTGCACCCCTGACTCCAATCTCACTTCTCTGCAACTGGATTAGCTGAGAGTTTCAGTCGAATCTTTCCAGCACACTTTCACGCCTCAGGCTGCAGGTACATCTTGACAAGAGCCTCAGTCTGCTCCAGCAAGCCTTGCATTCGCTGCTCTCTGTTTGTCCTGGCTTCTGACTCAGCTTTGGCTTCCCCTGACCCTGCTCTTGGATCTTGCTGGAACTCAGCACCCAGCTCTCCAATTCTCCTGTTTCCTGACCATGTCTTATACCCCCAACTATGTCTCTACAATCTCCGCTCCACTGATCCAGATCCTGACCTAACACCCCGGTAACCTGTACCCCAGCCTAGCTGCCCTTCAGAGGTCTATCCACAGGCCCAGCTGCCTACATCCTGGTTGAACCCTCATGTAAAGCCAAGCACATCATCAGGAAGACATGCATCCTTCTCTGCTAACCTTTTATTTCTGCAGTTTACTAATCACTTCTATTTTATTCTTCTGCAAAGTGTTTGTCCTTCAAGGAGTAAACACAGCATGTGGCCTGGCATTTTACCTGTTTTTCTGTTGGGGCGGGGGGAAGAACGAGGGCTGTTGAAATTAATAGATTTATAGATGTTAGGGTCAGAAGGGACCTCAGTAGGTCATCGAGTCTGACCCCTGCCCTGGGCAGGAAAGAGCGCTGGGGTCAGAAGACCTCGAATAGCACTGGTGCAAGGACCGAGCCCTGGGGGACCCCACTGCCCACACCTTTCCACGTTAATACTGACCCGTCCACCACCACTCTCTGGGTGTGACCCCTAAGCCAATCTGCCACCCACCTGACCTAAATTAAAATGATCTATCCCATACTGCATGAAGGAAGATGAGACTCTCCCTCCACTTGCAAATATAAAAAGAGAGGGGGGGAAAATATGATGCAAACCTCCAAAAGCCAATTCAATTAAAATGAATCTCGCCAGCACTTGGTAATGAGCCCTGGATCCATTGCTAGGAATTACATTTATTTCTTGTTATTTATTGAGATACAGGGCAGATTGTTTCAGTAATGCAGTGCCTGATTCAGTTCTCTCTCCATTCGTATCCCAAGTAGTGACAGTTTCTGCACAGAAGCACAAGATACGGAGCAGCAACGTGGGGAAAGGATCCTGTAGCATGCTCTCCACCCTTGCCTATTATTAATTGCATAATCTGCTCAAGCAAGAAGGTGACATGCATTTGATCTGCCCCATTAGACTATATGGGCACCACCTTTTGGTAGTGGCCTTCCAAACATGAGCAACAGTACTGGTAACAACTTAATTAGCCTCAGATGATTGGGTTTGGTCTTGGACAGTCATCCATTTTAGTTCATTATCTATTATCCTTATGATCAAAAACATATATTAAACTTGGTTTAGTACAGTTGTTTGAGGATTCTCCATCACAGTGCTTTTCCAATAGAAACATCTCGGCTTTATTTGTTTATTTTTAAATACAGTTAAAATATTTTCCAGGGAAATTTTAATTCTGCCAAAAAAATGTCAGAACGTCCATCAGGAAAAATCTGAAGTAATATGTTTTGTTTGGCGTTAGTTCTACTTGAATTGGCTTGTTTAACTGTATTGAATTGAACTTATTCCTTGTAAATCCACCGCTTTAGCGGGGGGGGATATGGCTATATTATTCCTTGCCTGGATTATACCTCAACATGACTGACATAACTCAGAGTCCCATAACTCTGTCAGTTTAATCCCAATTGCATTGTGAAAGTTTTAATTCACATGGAGGCCAGACCTACAGTTCCCATATGACAAAAGAATCAATAGTTTAATATTGACCTGGCTAAAGACAAAGCTTTAAATAAGATAAAAGAAAGCATTTTGATGTCAGAGGTCTTAAAATGCTTCACTTAGATTGAAAATATCCACACCAGGAATTTGGCACTTCCAAATTAGTTCCTTCCCTCCTTCCACTCCCCCACCAAGCATTTCTATTCCACAAGAAAACTATTTGAAAATTCGACTTTTTTTGAATGCTGAGTCAAAAACAAATGTTGAAAAGTTTGCATATCTACCAAATTATGTGGAATTGTAATAATTTATATGTATTGGATGCTACTAGTAGATCAGAGGTGTGAACCTTCCAGGAACAGACAAAGCTAAATCTCATGCAAGACGGTTTATCAACTCCTGAGGGATTTCCTGTGCAAGTACCATTGTTTTGTTCTTTCCCCACGAGCCAAGCGTTCAAAGCCAGGGCACAGATGCAAAGGTCAATTAAGTCAATGGAGTAACTCCCACAGGACTTTGCAAGCCCCTCTGGTTAAAAGGGAATTTTGCCACAGACGGCAGGAGCAGCAGAAGGTACTATATTAAGCAGAAGCCCCTAAAATGCACAGCTGATCAAATTATAGTAGCACATTTATCCATTTCTCATAATTGCTTTTTTTTTTGGTGGATTGCTATGAAATGCTTCTCATATGAAGCGCAGTTTAAAAAGCAATTTGAGTAGGGGAAAGGTAGCACTCTGCACCCTCATGGGAGACTATTACAAAAAGAAGAGCCAGCCAGGAAGAAGGCACTATGATGAAAAGGGAAGAAGGGAAGCTGCTAAGAAAGCCTCGTTCACTCCAGTGTCTTGCCCAACCTGTCGTCTCCCTGCATTCTCTTAATAGTCTTAAATGGATATAGTATTTTTTTTCTTTAATCCTATAGTAAGAGTCTGTGTATTTTCATTATACACCCAGATAAATGTGATAGCCCACAGCACACAGGGCTGCATTTCAGTTATGGGAAATAACTACATCCAGACATAATACTAATTTAAACTGTAGAGTTTTTTGAGTGATGGGATTATAGAATATTATAATTTCTGGTAATACTAGTAATATCAAAGCCAAATATTATTGGGATACAACAACAAACACGTATCAAGTTCTTCCCATAACCAACTAAACAGCACCACTGTGCGCAAGGAGGACCAGGACAGCTTGACTCAAATGCTGCCACCCCATCTAGATGACAATGTGTAGTGCATCATAAGCAGGGATCCTGGTTTTCTCTGATTTAAAAACTCCCCAATTTTTGGTTAAAATAAAGGTCATCTACATTCTGCCATGATTTAAACGAAACACCACTAATGTAAAGATATATATACAGTGGTGTTTCATTTTAATGACAAAAAGGTTGATTTGGGGTTACTTTTTTAAAACCAAAAATTGGGGATTTTTTTTTTTTTAAATCAGAGAAAACCAGTATCCCTGATCACAAGAGAAGGTAACCGAGTGCCATTGACCTGACTACAATAGTGAAGGTGATCTGGCACTTCTCAAAGTGAGCATGATGCCACTGAATGGAATTACAGCAGCGTCGACTGGAAAGAACATTTGGAAATATCCTTTATCCCAAAGCACTGTATTCCTATGGACGACCCCCAAATTTCTCTCTGTAAGTGAGCAAGCATGTTGTCACCATCCACAACCCACTGTACTCTGTACATGAAAAGATACATTCTGTGAATATGGGGCATAATAAAGAAAACCGTAATTATAATATAATTACAACAAAATGGAAGCTTAGCCTACAGCACAGCTAAAATTGTAAAATACAAGGCAAAAGTTAACAAGTAATTTGGGTTTCTGTTCAATATCCTATACATTATCTTTAAAAAAAACGCATATATATAGATGTATTATAATACTCTCTATATTGGCATTTTAAGCTTCATCACATCAAAGGAGAAATATTTCCCTAGAACCTTGACTAGATTAACCTTACTCAATAGACTGCAACATCTCTTTCCATTGCCAACATTAATCACACACTTCAGCTGTTCTTTTGCATAAATCTCCTGGAGACTTGCATGCTTTGTATTGAATTAGTGGGATTAACTATGCAGTGAATGTGTTTATATCTAGTAATGTTGGGCAACTCTTGCAAGCCTCCCCACATTTAGCTGCATCAAAGTGAGTTTAAATAGCTAGCTCTGTGCTCTTGGTAACTCTCTCTTTGATTATAATTTGCCAGCCATATCCAGCATGATGGCACCAGGGAGGTGTTAGTTATTCCATGCAAGAGTGACCTTAAATGAATATTTGACTTCATTATCTTACATTATTTTCCTCTTTTATAGTCTGACAGCATTTCCATTTGGAGACACACAATAATGTCCTATGGAAAGGGATGGATAGGTAGACTTAATTTTCTCCAATGCTTTCACAAAAGAGTGAAAAGAAAATCCATTTTTTTATCCAACAGAACTTTGCAAACTTTGCTCTGATCATAAAAAGTACACAATTCAACCCAGAACATGACAAACATATGCTGAAAACTTCCCTTACTACATTGTTTAAATTTCCCCTGAAATTTTATCACAGAACACACAATCCCATATACACACTGTTACTGTGACAAAGGAGGATAGTGAAACCTGGTCAATTCTTAGTAAAGGTGGCAAAAACATTGTAAGTTTTTAATCAAGGTAATGAAATAGAGGAAAAAAAAGATTTAAAAAATGACACTTTTTACTAACTCAGAACTCTCTCTACTGAGGAAAAATCTTCCATTTCTATTCACAATGGAAACCATTGTGTTACTAATGCAGTGGGCTGAACTAGGTAACTATATGTTGCTCCAGTGAAGTCAACAGAGCCAGCTGAAGATTTGGTCCTTTCAGTTTTCTAGGGTATTGTCTTGAAAACACAATAGATAAATCAAGGACTTATCTTTTTTATTCAGTTCTTTCCTAAGAGACTTACTGAAAAGCTTGCAGGTTTTCGCATTCAATTCTATCCTTTAATGATTGCATTTTCCACACTGATCAAATCATCCTTTTAAACACAAAAGCATCTTGAATAAACCACTTTTTCTGACCCTAAGATAGCATAAACAAGTTTTGCAATATGCCAGAGGAAATGTGAACAACTTTTTTGAAATATAGACTTCATCCTGGAGTCTCAACCACATTTCTAATTACTATATCAAACATACTACTATCTACTATTGCTAAAAATATAAGCAGGACATTTTGAAGACTCAAGTATTGATATGAAGTGTACCAAGCTAGGGATTAAGACTATGATAGTAAAAGTCTGCCTCCTCATTCATTCATTAGGAAGCTATGGAACTGCTTTTTTATTTCAGTGCACTACATTAGATCTGAATGGTTCAGCCAGCTGGAAGATCAAAGCCTCCTGCTCGTGGATATCTTCTGTTCCTCTGCTGGCACAACTGTCTTAAACAGATCCAAAAAGGTGCCAGTTGCACTGTAAATAATTTTAAATATTTTTCCCCCTCAGTTGAAATGTGTATATCCAGAAATAGGTCATGCTGTAGTGATGTAGCCTTTAGGATCCAGGAAATAAGTGAGGAGCAAGGAAGGTTGTGGATGATATTTTTTTATTGGACCAACTGCATGGCTAGGACAGATTAAATGAGCTTTGAATGTAATTCATCCTGCTTCAGGTCTAAGGAAAAGCACAACACAGCTATCACAATCAATGTTCTCTATATGAGCCGATCAGAAGCCATGGATCCTACACACACCCATACCAAAAATGTGATATGCTTCATATAGCACAGGGGTGGGCAATTATATCAGGTGAAGGGCTGCTTATTGAGCTTTGGCAAGCCATCAAAGGCTGCATGACAGGCAGCCAGGGGCAGCTAAATATTAATTTTCTACATTTTTTAGGTGCCCCACGAACCAGATAGAATGGCCTGGTGGGCCACATCTGGCCCATGGGCCGCATTCTGCCCACCCCAATATAGTACATCAAAAGCCTTCATGACTATATGGGTGAATCCAGGCCAAAACGGCACACCAGAATGATCACAGGAAAAAGAGTAAAGACAGAAACACAGAGACACGTGTAGGAGAACCGGGTTCTCCGAACAAACACGACTTTCTGACCTCACAATCATCACGTTGCATCCTACCCAAGGGAAATTTACAAAAAAAACCCCCAAAAACACACCTTCAAAAGGCAAGCCTGGAAATAAAAGTTCATTACCTAGCCTAACACTAATAACCAAGGACTAAACACTATCGATGTCATGGCATACTACAAATCTACATGACTCCAGATTCTCTCTCTTCGCCCTCCAGATGATAATGACCTGCTTTCCCTCTTGATTCTCCACTAATTGAACAAACTTTTCTTCTGTCATTTACTTGTCTGCCACCCCTGGGAATTTCTCTCTTCTCCGCAGCTCTGAAGCCTTGCAAACATTTAAGAACATAACTGCCACTGACTGGGTCAGACCATGGGTCCATCTTGTCCAGTATTTTGTGTCGCACAGTGGTCTTAGAGAGGGGATGCTGAAAGGGAGAAAAAAACAATGTTTTTTCCACTGTTCCTCTCTCACTGTTAGCCTCCAGAATTTAGGGTTGTAGCCTCCAGAATCAGCGGCTGTACCCGTAACTGACGCTCAATAGCTACCGATCAACCTTTTCCCAAAAAATGTGTGCAATCCCTTTTTGAATCTGGCTACACTGTCAGCTTCCACAACGTCTTGTGAGAATGAGTTGCACACTTTAATTACTTGCTATGTGAAAAAAAACAAACAAACCCTGCCTTTTATTAGTTCTAAAATTAACTAGTTTCCTTGTGTGATCCCTAGCTCTTTCCATGTGAGAGACAGTAAGTAATAAATCCGTATTTACTTTTTCTTCACCATTTAGTATTTTGTAAATCTTTATCATGTACCCTGCAAGCATCTCTCTTCTAAACTTAATAGACCTGGTCTCTTCATATGGAAGACCCTCCATATCACTAATCGGCCTTGTTGTCCTTCTCTGAACCTTCTCTAGTTCTTCTACACCCTTTTTGAGGTGTGGCGACCAAAACTGTGCACAGGACTCAAGGTGTGAATGCACCATGGGTTTATGAAGGGGCAAAATTATACTTTTGGTTTTGATTAAAATTCCCTTCTTAATAATTCCTAACATATTCGTTGCATTTTTGGCAGCTGCTGAGCACTGAGGTGCTGGCTTAGCAAACTGCTTGCAATGGTCTCTTTCCTGTATGGCAACATCTAATGTAGAGAACATCATAGTATAGGTGCAGTTTAGGTTATTTTTGCCCAGGTGTATCACTTTACACTTACATACATTGAATTGTTCAGCCTATAGATGAACACAACTTCCTAGGGAGGAATCAATATGGCTACCTCTTTATCAATTATCAATTATCAATTAAGTGTATCAACTACCTCTTCAACCTCATCTACCAAAACCTCAGCTTGTGTCATTTCCCCTGAATTGTCCCTAGAGAGGAGTGCATGTGGTAAGGAAATCTCCCTAAAATCCTACACCATGAAGATGGCTGCAAAGAATGCATTTAGTCTCTTGGCAATGACCCTGTCATCCGTTAGTGCCCCTTTTATACCCTGACCACTCAAAGGCCAAACTGACTACCTGACAGGTCTTCAGCTCCTAATGTACTTAGGATCTGAGGAGAAACTTTGCTAAAGACATTAAAGGTCAAAATTCTCTTTCTTAGCTTGTCATATTATGGCTTTATATTTGATTTGTATGAGTTTGTGCTCTTTTTATTTTTCTTATTAGGATTTGTCTTCCATTCTTTGAAAGAAGACTTTTCCCCTGTTTATTGCCTCTGCAACTCCAAAAGTTTTTTTTAATCTTTCACTGTGCCCTTTTTTCCCCCACCTCAGACCTCAAGAATGATGTATTACATCTGAAAACTCATCCAAGTCTATCCCAGGTTTGCAGTTGGTCCAATAAAAGATATCACCGACAAAAATCTTTGCCTGTTGTATGTATCTGAAAATAGATTTCATAGATTTCATAGACGTTTGGGCTGGAAGAGACCCCGGAGGATCATCAAGTCCAGCCCCCCGCCCCAGGGGCAGGAAGTCGGCAGGGATCATTGGATCCTAGCAAGATAAACATCCAAATGTGTCTTGAAGGCGTTCAAAGCCGGTGCTTGAACCACCTCCGTCGGCAGTCTATTTCAAACCTTGGGGGCTCGGCCAGTGAAGAAGTTCTTCCTTACGTCCAGCCTGAATTGGTCATGGCAGAGTTTGTGATCGTTCAATCTTGTCATACCTTGGGGTGCTCTGGTGAACAGTCGTTTCCCCAGATCCTGATGAGCACCCCTGATTAGCTTATAGGTGGCCACCAGATCATCCCTGAGCCTGAGCTTTTCCAGGCTGAATAGCCGCATTGCTCTCAGCCTGTCGTTGTAAGGCCTGTTTTCCTGACCTCTGATCATACACGTGGGCTCTCCTCTGCACTCTCTCAAGTTTCTCCACATCCTTTTTGAATTGTGGAGCCCAAAACTGGACACAGTACTCCAGCTGCGGCCTCACCAAGGCCGAGTACAAGGGGAGAATGATGTCCCGGGATTTGCTTGAGAAGCATCTATGGATGCAAGCCAGCAATTTGCTCACTTTACTAGCCACAGCATCGCATTGAAGGCTTGTGTTCACCTTGTGGTCAATCCTGACCCCCAAGTCCCTTTCATCTGTGCAGCTAACCAGTATAGCATTACCGAGCCTATAAGCATGATGCAGGTTTTTCCTCCCATGGTGGAGAACCTTGCATTTTTTGGTGTTGAACATCATCAGGTTCTCATCCTCCCATTTGCTGAGCCTGTCCAGATCCACCTGGAACACCCTCCTGTCCTCAGGTGTGGATGCTTTACCCCAGACTTTGGTGTCATCAACAAACTTGACCAGTCTGCTTCTGACACCAATGTCCACATCATTGATGAAGATGTTAAACAGTGTAGGCCCCAGCACAGAGCCTTGAGGGAGCCCACTGGTCACAGCACATTAAGACAATTGGCTCCCACTGATCACTACCCTCTGGGTCCTACCGCAGAGCCAATTCCCCAGCCAGTGGTTCATGGTGACGTCAAGGCCACAGTTAGCCAGTTTAACCAAGAGGTGATCATGGGATACCAGATCAAAGGCTTTTTTAAAGTTGAGGTATATGATGTCGATCTCTTCCCCTTTGTCCAGGTGATAGGTCACCTGGTCATAAAAGAAAATGAGATTGGTCAAGCAAGACCTGCCCGCAACAAACCCATGCTGGGTATCCCTCAGGATATTGCCTTCAGCTAGTCTGTTAAGGATGGCCTCCTTGATAATCTTTTTCCAAGACTTTCCCCAGGATAGAGGTCAGGCTGATGGACCTGTAGTTTGTCGTACTTTCCTCCCTTTCTTGAAGATAGGCACCACATTGGCCCTCTTCCAATCATCGGACACTTCACCAGAGCGCCAGGAACTCTCAAAGATCCGTGCCAGGGGCTGAGCTATGATGCTCGCCAGCTCCCTGAGTACTCTTGTGTGTAACCCATAAAGGCCAGCTGACTTGTAGGTATCCAGTCTGTCAAGGTGTTCCTTCATGAGGTCAGCTTCGATGGAGGGCAAGGAACCTCCCTCACCCGGGCCTCCATGACCCACAGTGGGCAGAGCCATTCCATGGGACTGGTGGAAAAACTGATGCAAAGTACCCATTTAGCAATTTTGCTTTTTCCTGGGCATCAGTTGTCAGTTGTCCCATCTGGTTCAGCAGGGGTCCAATGTTGCCCTTGCTTTTCCTCTGGCTCCCCACATATCTAAAAAAGGACTTTTTGATGTCCTTAATATTTGTAGCTAGCTGGAGTTCAGTTGCAGCCTTGGCTTTCCTGGTTTGTTCTTTGCAATGTTTTGTCTGGACTAGAGTAGAGTACACCTCCTTGGTGGCAGTTCCAGTCCTCCATCCTTTGTAGGTCTTCCTTTTAAGACGTAGGAGGTCTGCCAGTTCCCTGGAGAGCCAAGGGGGATGCTGTGCCCTTTTTGCTGCTTTCCTCCAAGATGGGATGGACTTTGTTTGCGCATCCAGGATTTCTCCCTTGAGGAGCAACCACGCATCCTGAACTCCCCTCTCACTCAGCTTCCCTTTGATCGTTAGGTTGCTGATTAGGTCATCCCCGGTTGCCAGTATGAGGTCAAGCAGCGCTTTACCTCTTGTCAGCCTGTCGACTTCCTGCATCATATAGAGGTCATCCACACATGAGAGAAAGCTTTGCAACCGCTCAGATTTGGCCAAGCACTCCTCCCGCAAGATGTCTGGGTAATTGAAGTCTCCTATGACAACCATACAATGGGATCATGCAGCCTCAGCCAATTCTCTGGTGAACTTCTCATCAAGGTCTTGACCCTAGGTAGCGGATCTGTAGTAGACTCCCACCATAGTATCCCCTGTACTGTGTTCCCCATGGATTTTAACTCAGAGGGTCTCAAGTCCTCCATCATGGGTGCTGATGTTGGCTTACAGGGACGTGTAGCTTTCCTTGACATAGAGAGCCCCTTTTGTCCACTCGATCCCGCCTGTACAGGGTATAGCCGTCTATATCCATGGTCCAGTCATGGGTGGAGTCCCCCCAGGTCTGTGTTATCCCAATGACATCATAGTTATTTGCATTGAGCAGCAGAATACGTTCCTCCTATTTATTCCCCAAGCTCCTGGCATTTGTGTACAGGCACGCAAGTGTCCTCTTGGGGGTCCTTGCCTTGCCTACATTTTGTTCCAGGGCTGAGGCAAGCGTGGGCTCCCTTAAGTGCCTTGACCTGCTGGCTTTGTAAGGGTTGCTCAGCGGGCCAGCAGTGGCAGTAGTCCCCCCATCCCCCAGCGGGCTTAGTTTAAAGCCCAGTGGAGCAGGTCAGCCAGCCTGGCTGAGAAGAGCCTTCTCCCCAGCGGAGAGAGGTGGAGGCCATCTCTTCCCAGCAGCTCGCTGCCTCTCTTGCCAAAGAGCAGGCTGTGGTCATGGAAACCAAAGCCTTCCCAATGACACCAGCAGTGAAGTCTTTGGTTGACTACCTGGATCCTCCTCTCCCTCCTCAGCCCATAGCCCGAGACTGGGAGGATCAAAGAAAACACCACCTGTGCCCCCAGAACCTTTAGCCCTGTACCAAAATCCCTGTAGCGCCTCATGACCTGGCTGGGAGCAAAATAGATATGCCACAAAAAAACTAACAAACAGGAGAGTGGGGGAATTCTGGACTGTTAATTATAAGAAGACATTTGAAAAGAAATAAAACTGTCCTGTTTACTACTGGGGATGGTCATATAACCTTTCTTACTGTTACAAGAGTGCTCCAAGAGCAGGAGAACATAAATGTCTATATTTCTGTACATAATTAGAGGCAGATCCTAATCTACCTCAAGGGCACATAGGAAGAACCTCAGTGCCTAGGCCACAAAAAGGGATTCTATTAAACCCTGGTCAGCACCAGCAAAAAATGTTTAGGTACTTAGATTCAATAATCACTCCAAATTTGGCCTGAAAGATTAATCCCTTTCTGCTTACACTGTCCTCCAGGAGGAAAGTGCTTTGACTCTCTCAAGTTATTATTCCCCTAAACTATTTGAGAGGCTGAACACAAGCTCCATCTATCCCTTTCAATCTATTCAGTAAAGAGCAACAAATAAGACATCATCTTCTAACCATTGAATGCCAAAACCTTAAGGGCACGTGGCCTGAACCACGTTACTGGGAACATACTTAATTCCCTCGAGGAAAGGATTTTTGTGGGGAATATCTTTTATTTGACCAGGTGCATGACTGAGATAGATGAATATGTAGCAAAACCCCCCAGTTTTTCTTTTTTATTATTTAAAAATGCATTCCCTCCCTTTCCCCTAACCATTTCTGACTTTCTCTCTGCCCTCTCTATCCCCTATGAGTGATTACAAGTAGTACTAGGTAAGCTAAATTCTCGTATGCTATTACTGTAATAAGCCCTTTTTATATTGTAAATAGTGTTCTGTTATGTTTGGATTGATTTTTACTCTTTTATATTGTATCATATTGTATTCCTATCGTTTGTGCATTGATTTTTATTGTTTCATATTAACATTGTATGATTTAGGCCTGTAGGTTGGCATAAGTGATGTCAAGTATCAATTTTGTGTATCAGGTTCCTATCTTATTCCCATCTTGTGCCCATGCCCTGTTGTGTAAGTATGCTGCAATTATGACTCACATTCAAGTCTGTGACCTCTCCCATGTAAAATGGTTTTCCTTGAAGGCCTGAAGCAAAAGAGTGAATGGATGAGACACAATGATAGCAGGACCCCCTACTAAATCAACACACCATCATGATACCTGGACCAATGACCCATTCATTGGAACCACCCTCCGCATTTAAGAAACAAAAGATGAGGCGACTCACTATGGTGCCATGGCTGTATGTGCTCAGTATGAACATCTGGAGCCCTCTGGAACAGGGATGACCTCACCTGAGCATGCTCTCCGCATAGGAGATCAGAGGTAGTCTGCCCCATAAAAAGGGGTAGTGAAGACTGACTCCTTGGGATGCCATCTTCACCTGCACCAGACCCGCTCCACGTCACACTGCTTGTCAACCCAGAGGACCTGCCAGTGACCCCCCTCTGGACACATGTGCTGGAAAAAGACCCCGACAGCCCTTCGAGGACCCCCTCCCAGCCTGGGTAGGTAGCTATCACCCACATCCTCTCTTCAACCAAGGACTCCGACTCTATTTCTCTTCTCTACCTGGACTCCAGCCCTTCCACTGAGTCTCTACCTCCTGCTGCCATTGTGTGAGTGTGTGTGCGAGTGCTTGTGTGAGTGTGTGTGGGAACCAAGCTTGTACAGTATAGTGTTCATTTAATAAAACTGTTATTTGGGGCCCTGAGTTGGGTTTTGCTTTACTACGGCTCCAGCCCTGCGCCAGTCTCTGCTCCTCGCCCCTCTAACTTCTGTCTCATTTCTCCCTCTCCTGGTTCTGGCTCACCACCACCTCCAACACCTGTCCCATGCTCCTGTGGCTCCAGCCATCCTGAGCTCCCCTCTGCCTGCAAAACCCTGGTTCTTTGCCCTTGCCTCATCCCCACTGCCTTTTCCCCTGATGTCTGTCACTTGCTCTTTAGTTACCAAGCACCCTGAGCATAGGTACCACAAGCACCAGCACGTTAGATATTAGGAAAAACTAATCCCATGAGGAGGGTAGTAAAGCACTGGAATGGGTTACCCAGAGAGGCGGTGCAATCTCCATCCTTGGTGGGTTTTTAATATGCAGATAGACAAAGCCTTGGCTGAGATGATGTAGTTGGGGCTGGTCCTGCTTGGAGCAGGGGGTTGGACTAGATGTGACCTCCTGAGGTCCCTTCCACCCTCGTTTTTGATGATCCTATGATTAATTCCCCTCATATTCTTATATGGTAACACAGTCTGGAACTTATATTAACACATGTAAAGAATAAAAACCCACACGAAAATCAGAATGCCAATGAAATATATTAATATAGCTTAAACTACTATGTCAGTAACTTTAATTAAGTTCTCGTTATAATATTTAATTGGAGACTCTCTTTCCGCAGAGAGTTTTGGTATCAGACAGATTAATTTTTAAGCTCTAGTTTCTTTTTTCCATTCCATCAAGGTTTACCTTAAGTCACAACAAAGCAAAGACTTAACAGCCAGAAGCCTCTTGAGAAGCTTATCCACAGGTGTCAATACTTTCTATTTAAATACAGGAAATGAAGGAGGGGAAAAAAAAATCATTAGGTCCTTAACAGGCCTGTCTCCTCAGGTGTGACGACAGGCACCGAGGACTCTTTCATTCGCATCTCATTACTTTTCTAAGTACAGGTGAGAGATGGGACTCTTGAAGCGGGCCCACAGATAACGTCTGATTTAGAAAGGAAAGTGTAGGCACACATGAGATTTGAAGAAAATGTCAGGATGAAGTAAAGACAGACACGGTTCATTGGGTAAACCCCACATCTTTTATTATGCCAACTCTAATTGTTGAAAAGATTTGAGTTGGTATAATAAAACATATCAGATTTACCCAAAGAACCTTGTCTGCTTATGTCCTTAGACCAACACGGCTACAAGCTACACTCCTAAAGGATGAAGGAAATGCCTTTAGGAGCCAGTCTGAATGCTCTATGAGTAAGTGTCTCTTGGAAAGTGATGGGTGGAGGCACTAAGTTTCTTTGATAATTTGACCCACAGAGAGTTCAACTAATCTATTATAAGGTCTCGCCTCAAGGCTTGAGCGAATAGTAGACCCGGAGAACAAAAGAGAAATGGTATCATGTTATTTGTCCATTGTTCGATACTTGCAAAGGATGAATTATTTGAGTGTCCATCACAACAGAAGTATTCACCTGCTAACAATAAGTGGTATTGACAAACTGCCGTGGACATCTGGTATCAGTACGCAGGGCTGATGCATGCTCGCAGTCATTAGGCTTTCAGCATAATAGTATTAGCATACACTTGGAAGCAACTGGCATCAATACAGAGACAACATCGCAGTGAGAAGGCATTTGTTTACAGTATCCTGAACAAACAGATGGTACAATCTGGCTGCAAGAACATGTAGAGTGTCTGTCAACTTCCAGGCCTCCACAACAGACTGCTGGTTACAGGTTATTAGTCCCAGGAGGCGTTGCTTCAATTTATCTAGGCCATTACATAGCCCTCGTCACTGAAGTCCTGGGAACCTCACAATCAGTTGTTTACTCATTCTTATAGTACCATTGCAAACTTCTCACTTTACAGATGAGAAACCAGGTGTATACAAGCCATGTCTACATGGTAAACATACCATCCCCAGCTATTACCCCCTCAAGCAGGCTGCACATTGTCCTAAATGAGAAGCAGAGTAGCCCATTCAAAGCGCTAAGCAGACGTGGCTAAGCAGCTCTAGGGAATCACAAAGCAATGACTCCATCCCCAGCTACAGTGCCTCACATTTGAGAGTACCTTTGCAGGGGACAATAAGAACAAAGGCAGCTATCCTGGGTCAAAAAGGAAACTGGTAGCTGAAAAAGAAATCAAACATAAGTCTCCTACTTGGAAGCACAGCACCCTCTCCAGTTGACCTTTCTACCGGGTTTGGAAGCAGGCACCAATTCTAGGGAACAGAGCCCAAATACAAGCACCAGTGACCATTGTTTGCCCCTAAATCAACTTTGGTCTTGTCTCAGTATTTACTATTTGAACAATTGGGCTCAGAGGGTAGTAATCAATGGCTCCATGTCTCCCTAGACAAAGGCCTATCTGGGATGATGTATTTGAGGATGGTCCTGGTATGAACGGGTGCTTGGATGTGATGACCTGCTGAGGTCCCTTCCAACTCTAATTTTCTATTAGATTAGGCAGTTCAATTTTCAGGATGGAAAAACGAAGAGCCTTTGTCCCAGATTCTAAGGGTGAGTCAAACCCAAGCCAAATTTTGCTGATATCTTCTATCTTGACCACGAGAAAGAAATCCCATCAATTAGTTATACACAGATAATATGTATGTACCTCACTAATTATTTAGTGATCCTGGGTTTTACAGAACAGAAGTAGTTGCAAAATCTTCCCTCCCTTGATAAAATAAAACTCTCCTCCAACAGAAATCTCTTCTTTGATTTTAGTTTTTCACTGAACTAAACAAAAATTCATTTCAATTCTGATAAAAACCCCTTTGCATTGCTTTGCTTTTTGACAGCTGAAATGATAGCAAAGGATGGAAGGAAAGGCAGGAGTGTTAGCTTTATGTCAAGGAGAAATACACATCCTCAATGAGCAGCACGGGGTCAGAGGAGGGGCACACAGAAGTGCTCTGGGTCTGAATATAAGGCAGCTGAGGGGAAAGGGACTTAATGGTGGGGGTCTACTACAGACCTCCCAACCAAGGGAAAGAGTTAGACCAGGAATTCTTAAGTGAGCTCACGGAGGTAGTTAGGTCAAAGGACGTGGTCATCATGTGGGACCTGAACTCTCCAGACATCTGCTGGGAAGAGCAGTCAGCCAGGTCTGACCGCTCACGTAGGTTCCTAGCCCAAACGCAGGACCTCCATCTACCCAGGAGGTGCACAGCCCCACCAGGGGAGACGCCTTGTTGGACCTGGTGCTGGCATGGGTAACGACCTGGTGAGGTGGTTGCGGGGGCTCAACCAACTGGGCGGCACTGATCATCGCCTGCTGGGATTCACCATCCAGCGCAAGGTGGCAAAGGCCTGCAGCAAGGCAGCAGGCCTGGACTTCAGGAGGGCGGATTTCAATGAGCTAAGGAGAATAGTCAGGGAAGCACTGAGGTCCCAGAGGGGAAGGGAGCCGGGTGTCCAAGAAGAGTGGTCACTCCTTAAGGAGACGATCCTCCAAGCCCAAAGGGAGGTAATCCCTATGCGGATCAAAGCGGGCAAGAGGATGCAAAAGCCTCCATGGCTCACCAAAAGCATCCAAGAATGTTTCCTAGCCTCTGGACGGGTGACCCCTATCATGCTCACGAGGCAGGGAAGTCAATTGCATTGAACTGCAAGTGAAGCAGGAAGGAAATTGCAACATAACTGGCTAAGCAGAAAACAATGAGGGGACTGCAGTGAGGAAGGGGCTACTGACGAATGAACAGAATGCTGGCAGGAAGGTAACACAATTGGCCAGTAAAAATAAGTGAAAAAGAGTAAGGGTATAGAAGGGTAGAGCCACGAGGCCCTGATGGGGGAAGTTCGAACCGTAACTTCAAGCGTCAAACGGCCCCACAAACTGATCACCCGCAGGGTTGTGCCCCCACCCCCCGAGCACTGCCTCGGGTCATTCTTGAGGCCTCCGCGAAGAGACTAACGTTCCCAGCCATGAAGCTTCTCCTTTCGTTTGCTGTAGTGGTAAGCATGCATGTAAGACTGTAGTCATTTATGTTTGTATTTGTCTGTCTTTCCTGTAAGAGACATGAGCTGTTGACCAAGTCTGGGTCTAGGGTCGTGGCTAGTGGTACCAAGGTCATCCGCGATCTTGAAAGCAAGGGGCCTTGACCTGAACCCCGTGACTCAATGGGCATAATTTCCCGTTTAGCTGTTTGTAGTTATTTTGATTGATTATGTTTTGATTGTTAAATGACCTTTTAAGAAATAGGAGCCGTTGACCAGGTCTGAGACTAGAGCCCTGGCCAGCCACACCAAAACCACTCATGGTTTTGAAAGCAAGAGGCCTTGACCCAAACCTCGTAAGCCAAAGGACATCGCTCCTCATCTTTGACTGTTTGATTATTGTGTGTTGTCATAGATTACTATTATATAGGAAATCATTTGCTTGCATCGTCAATATTTTATAGATTAAAGCCGAATAAATACTGCATATTAGTCATAAACTGCATCCTCATTGGTGTCCACCACTCTGACCTAGCCACAACTGGGCATTTTCAACCTAGTGCGACACGAATCAAATATGTCCCTGTCCCGGGGAGCTAGAATAGGACTTACCGGCAATGCCAGAGAAACCTGCATGGCGCGTCTGCCGCTTATTTATACAGACGCGGCCGGAAGATGACGTCATTGGGAGCAGGCGGCCGGCGAGGATAAAAGCAGCCGTGGAAGAAAGGAAGAGGGAGGCAGAGGAACTGGGACCGGATCCAGCAGCAGAAGGGGCGGAGAGCCCCAGACTTGAGCAGGCGGCAGTGTCCCCAGGGAGGGGGCAGAGAGCCCTAGAGCAGAGCAAGTGACAGCATCCCCAGGGAGAGGGGCAGAGAGCCCTGGAGTGGAGCAGACAACAGCTTCCCCAGAAAGAGGGGCAGAGAGCCCCAGGGAGGGGCAGCAACCCATTCAGCTGGAGGAGAGAACAGCAATAACAGTTGGCTACAGGGCGTCGGACGAGCAACAGCGGGCAGCGAGGTTGGAGGCGGACCCTGAGGAAAGAGAAGCCAGAAGAACAGCCGGCGAGGGACCTTCCAGTTATGGACCAGAATCTGTAAGACTCACAGGTTGAGTGCCGGGGCGGTGGCGTGGGGACACAACCTTGCAAGAGGAGGTGAGGACCAGGGAGAGCCCCGAGAGGGTGTAGTCGGGTGGAGGTCGCCACCAGCCGGCTATGTTTAGAAACCTATAGGGTGCACTAGAGAGATTGAGGGCCAGATGTTGCCCAAGGGGACCCGGGGAGGTCCGAATAGGAGCCTCAGCCGGTAAGGGGCTGAGGAGCTGGGCTTTATGTTGTTTATAGGTTTGTTTCCCAGTTACAAGGGTACCCCAGCAGGAAAAGCTGAGGTGTCCCATTCATGAAGATAGGGTCTAGGATAATTTAGAAGGGCTCAACCTGTGCTGCAACCCAGTGCCGGGTCAAACAGGACATAGGAAGGAGAAGACGGGGCAGACTGGCCCACGACTAATCTGACAAGGACAGGTCAGGCCAAGAGGAGCGACTAGTCCACAAACAAGAGGTCTGACCCACGACAGAAGGGAAAGCACTAGAGGTGGCATGAGGCCGGGGTACAGGATGGTGGAGCCCTGTGAAGTGACCGCCGAGGGATCCCGGGCTGCGGAGTACCCACGAACCGACCTTAACTTCACTTAACATCAAGTCGTGGTGGGAGAGAACTAAGGCGGGGACTGGGCCGTAAGAGATCTACTCCGAACTCGTAGCGATCTTAGGTGAGCAGCAGCATTCCCCCTACCGAAGGTGAACCACCTACGGGTGAGGGTCCTAGTCCGGTGGCCACAGTCCCATTTCGCACACCGCCAATGGTGATGTCTCGACTACCTATGTACCAGAGCTCCAAGGAACTAAAGAAGAAGTGGGGCTATACTATTGGTTCAACCACCTGTGACCGTGGCACAGAGCCTCAGACTATGCAACACCTGCTATAATGTCTGCTGTTTGAAGGCACACGTACAATGAAAGATCTCACAAAGTACAATAAATGAGCATAAACATATGTAACAAAACCGCCAAATGTGGTGTAGAGACATGAGAAGAAGAAGAAATCGAACTGCCGAACTCTGGTATCTTGCGACTCTCTTAAGCCCTCCGACAATGCTTGTGATTCTGATGAGAACTTCTCTTATCTGCACTACTATGCAGGAAAGTATTAAATAATTTCATGTGGAAATTATTGAACAGAAGAGAAAAGGCTGTGTGTGTGTGTGTGTGTGTGTGTGTGTGTTTGTGTGTTAGTTAAAGACCTGGTAACAACATTATGGTCCCCAAAAGTTCTCTCAAAACCATTAAAGCAACTCCTTCATGACAAGTCTCTATGTCCCGGGACACAAAGGTACTAACCGGCGACTCCTGAGCCAGGGAATGGAGAACAGGAGGTGAAATCCGTGCGGCTCGTCAGCCGCTTGTTTATTCAGCTGCGGCCGGCCAGTGATGCAAGCGTGGAGTGCCAGCTGGCACGAATAAAAATGGTGGCACATGCCACGGAAGCAGGAGAGAAGGGGGAGACGCTGCTTCCAACGCCCTCGCCCCTCGGACAGGCGAGAGCAGTGGAGCACGAGGGGAGAAACACCCCGGACGGGGGTGAGAAGAGGCAGGGATGCCACGGGAGCATCGCTGCAGAGGTGACTGCTAGGGAGACCCGGGATCATCCCTGTGGTACCACAGAGGATATCCCTGATGAAGGCAGCCAGAGAAGGAGAGCTTATGGGGAAGCCCAGAGAGAGGTCTCCGGTGGACACACCACCGCTGGACTGTGAGGTGCCGGGGAATGGGCAAAGATTGAATGCCTAGGCACAAAACAGACCGGGCTGCTGTAAGGCGTGGGGTGGGGGGGCAATTAAAGGGGTGGTATGCCCAGTTCGTGTTGAGCCTTTTCATGTTTTGTGTTAGGCTTGTCTTTTCCCTGAGTTCTAGGGGAGACCGGGGGGACATTAGACCAGTAGTGGGCATAGTCTCAGTTGCAGGGAGGGAAGCTGGCACTCCAATTCAGTATTAATCTAAGAGCAAGATGACTAACAGCTTGGCGACACCGTAAGGAGGCGTGAGGCCGGGGTGTAGGGGTGGCGGAGCCCCAAGAGTGACCGCTAGGGAACCCTGGGCCACGGGCACTCATGACGACTGACCCCAAACAATGGTAACATCAAGTCGTGGCAGGCGGGAATGGGGTCAAGGAGTCGGGCAGAGAACGTCCGCTTGGCCACCGGCAGGAACACCAATCCCACGGGGAAGAGCGGCCTGAGAACAACTAGTCACATCCCGGTGGCGACACTCTAATTTCTCTATCTTGCTGCCATTGCTTAGCCATGGTGAAATTTGTTGAGCTGCATCTCACCCATGAAGATCACTTATTTATCCTCCCTCTGTCACCAAAAAAACAGAGAGCTTCGTAACAGCCACAAGGAAAAAGACCTGTTCTCAGGGCTTACTGTTCAGACATTTTCATTTCCTTGTCCAAGGTGCATGTTCCAAATGCTGTTTGCAATCCCAGTTTCAAACATATGGGAACAGATATCAGGGAAATGTTCTGCTTTTATCTTCAGGTCTGTCAGCTCCTGGCTTTGATTCATTCTCACTATGAGGAAGCCAGTGGAAACAAGGTCAAAGTAGAAAATCTGTGTATGGGGGCAGAGGTGACAGCAAGAATGACCTTCAGCTCCCCATCTTCCAAGAGTCCTGAAGTGGCCAAAAGAGGTCAGGACAAGAACGTATAAATGACTCTCAACATGCGACCAGTTTCCTTTAGAGATGTATAAGTTAAAGCTTCTGTCTTCTGGCCTAAGATGTTTTCTAGCATCTAAGATATGTTTTTTTCTTCCCCCCAAAATGTCAAAAATGATTACAGGTCCTAGTCAGTGAAGCTACATAACAAAAAATAATGGGAATCACTAGAATAAAAGTGGAACAAAACAATCAAATTTGTGTTATTCCCCGCCCCGCCCCCCCCCCCCCCGAATTCGATCTTATTTTGGGCAATGCATTGTATATTCTGGGAAACAGAGGAATGAGAGCTGTCGCTGAATGCCACATCCTTCTAAACCCCCTGGATGCAGACAGTGATTAATTCCTGTTCCTAGTTCTGGGTTACTCAAGAGCATTTCTAGATGAGGACCCCCTATCTCACATCCTTCTGGAGCAGAGGGACGACCCTGTCAAAGTACATAGACCCTAAGACAATACCATAGCTTCCTACCCATGACATTCTCTATATCCTGTTTCCTGCCAAGTAACCCCTTTGCTATGGGAAGCTCTAGTATAGACTGTGATGAAAGCCCAGGATCACTAAATAATTAGTGAGGTATATGCATTTTTTCTGTGTATAAGAAATCCCATCAATTTCATAGACATAGACATTAGGGCTGGAAGGGACCTCGGGAGATCATCGTTATTAGTTTCTCATGGTCAAGATAGAAGATATCAGCAAAATTTGGCTTGGGTTTGACTCACCCCTAGAACCTGGGGCAAAGGCTCTCGGTTTTTTCATCCTGAAAATTTAACTGCCTAATTTAATAGAAAATTAGGGTTGGAAAGGACCTCAGCAGGTCATCTCATCCAAGCGCCTGTTCATACCAGGACCATCCTCAAATACATCATCCCAGATAGGCCTTTGTCTAGGAAGACATGGAGCCATTGATCACTACCCTCTGAGCCCAATCGCTCAAATAGTAAATACTGAGACAAGGCCTGCCAAGTATCCCCTTTGCTATGGGGAGCTCTAGTATAGAGCAAGTAGGGAAGGGTTAATCTACTTGCCCACTGTTACCTGTCAGCTCTGTGTCCCTGAGGGAAGTCTGGCACCTGGCTTGCTGGACTTACAACAGACTTTTTCTAGTCCCCACACACACACGCACACACACACTTCATGTAACCAGAACTAAGTAAGCAGCAGAAAAATTTAATAGGCATCTCAGGCCATACATTCCCCAGTCCCACTATGGGAGGCCTATTTAAACTTGATTGACTAAAACTCAGTTGCCAGGTTAGGGAATGTGAGGCAAGAAACCGAGTCAGAGCAGGTATGGGCAACATTTGAACAACGGCTCATCACAACGTCCAGCCCTGACCACAAATGCTGTCGCAGTTTTCCCGGGATGACTGGTGGAAGTCCTCCCCACAAAGTTTATGAACACTCCAAGTAATCAATCCCTTTAAGTAAGATCTGGAAGTCATGCTAAACTGAGGCTTATTCACAACAGGTAAAAATACAAAACCCTGATGCTGCAAGCCATCTGAGAAGAAACAGTGTGGTATCCCATACCAGTATATTTTCTATTCATAAGAATTTCAAGCTGGCTCCTAAGTGTCTGGTTACTTCTTAAAACCTTATGTTTTTCCTGGTTGTTAATCAGTTTCTTGAGATGTTCCAAACCAGGTAACCCCTTGTCGATAGAAACAATAATTATTTACACAATTAAAAGAAAGCTTTGAAGAAGCTGGACTAAGGGTATAAAAAGCTGTAAAAGCCACAAACAGTGTGCTTCAAGACGGAGAAATCTCTCTGATACCATCCACTGTTGTTCTCAAAAAGCTGGAAGAAACAGATTGTCTCTTCCCATCATCTGTTTAACCTTCCAGGAACATGCTGAGAACTGTGCTTGTCAACAAATCGCCCGAGTGCCCAGGAACGGCGAGATCCCAGCTCTCACTCTCTCTTCCTTTTCTCTCTAGGCATAGATTTCTGAACCTGAATTGTATTAGTTAAGCTTGAGCGAGGTTTCCCACATAAGGGGATCAGCATGTACAGACTGGTTGACCCAGTTTGGCTCAGACATGCCCTGATGAACTGAAGGCTGGCCCATGAGGGTGTCAGCTGGACACCCAGCCGGATTCAGAGGTCTTCTGTTCACCTGCATGCTGTGTCTGACTGTATGTTATTGTTACCTTAATGAACGAATCAATTCCTGGCACATGAGGGTGTCAGCCTATCGATGCTGATCAACCCAGCTGAGTCAGGCGTCGCGTTAATCTGTGTGTGTTTGTATGTATTTGACTGATTTGGTGGCTGGAGGAACCCAGCCCCACTGAAACCGAGTCCTGCAAGATAGCTCCATTGGGGGTGAGGGCTTGCAGAAGGGAGAGACACGGCTCCGTATACAAACACAAGTAACACAAGCACGTTGATAGAATTACAAAGACCCTAGAAACATATCCCTAATACAGGAGCACACCCCAAAGTGATGGGCAAATCTGGTAACATCACCCCCAGTTGCCACTGCTGCCAAGCTGCTGCTCTCTGGACTGAGCAAGCAGTGGCCAGCAGACAGGTTAACCCTTCCCTGCCTGCTCCTCTGGACTGGACAGCATGGGCAGCCATAGGTAAGTGGGGGTCAGGGGAACGGGGGGAGGGACAGTGAATGGGGATTTAGGGTGCTGGGGAGGGCAAGTGGGGCAGTGGGCCTGATCTAGGCCAGGGGGGTGGCTAGAGTGGCTACACCTTCATGTAATGCAAACTGTGCATCTCAGATTAGAGATAATCCTGCCCTGGAGCGGCATCACATTGAGCTGGCTGAGGAGGATTTAAAAGCAGTCTGAGGTGTTAATGTGTGGATAATCCAGACATTAAAACTCCAGGAGCCACCCTGAATTCCCCTGTAACAAGGCCCTTAGTCAAAATCATATAAGCCTTGTTAAACTTCTATTCTGACCTGCTGCCTTAAAAAGTGAGCCAACCTGCTTCCTACACGATTGCAAAGAAGAAAAAGCTGGACTGAAGGCCGTTTTAAAGAGAACACATTATTTTTTTAGTTTGATTTTTTGTATTGCTTTTTTGAATGCTATACAAAGCCCTAAATAACTCAACAAAGGATTCACAGTGCACTTTCCCCTCCATTCAGATTTGCAATCAGGAGCAGCTGAAAACTGGATGTGAACTATAGGAAAAAAAGAGATTTTGAAAAAAAATATGTACATGATAGAGTCTCCCTTGTTAAATGAACAGGATGTGAAGTTTCTCTGGGCAACAACTATTGTTTCCTATGTAAACCCCCTTGAGCATCAATTTGATTTTGGAGTTTTGTAACAACCTCAACACCTGAACCCCCTCACCCCAAACTGGCCATTCTTAAATGCTAAATCAGCATGTTGCATTATTTTTATTTGAGCTGCCAAGTCAACACTTGACTTTCTTAATGGATAATGCATTTTCAACAGGCTGTTCTTTCCTACTTGACTTGTATTCAGCTGATCTAAAAGTGAATCTTAAACTGCACATCAAATGCAAAATCATCCATTAAGGATACATTTAACCTCTCTCTCTTGCATGCAATCAACCAGCAACACTTGGCTCCAGAAGGGTTTCAAGACTCGTTTCATAAACAAAACAAGAAGAGTGAACAACAATATGTATCATTTTTGATGAGCGTCCCATTGTTTTCTTGCAAGCAGTTTACAAACTCTGGTCCTGATTATGCATGCCTCATGCACCTGCATTTTGCATTGATGCCCATTATCAGGCAGCAGAGGACCTGGCTGTTTATGAGTTACTTCCCAAATACCCTCACATGAAACAAATGTTGCTTATCACCATATAAACCAGGCAGAAACAGAATAATAGAATAAAATCAGAGAAAAATAGGACTGGAAGGCACCTGTGGAAGTCATCCAGTCCAACCTCCTGCCAGAAACAGGATCATCCCTATCCAAACCATCCCATAAAAGTCCTTTTTTAACCTATTACTTAAACACAAACGATGCTGTCACACAACAACAAGGTGTAGCACCCTAACTTAGTCACAGGTGAAGCAGGGGGACAATGGCAGTCAATGTCCTCATGCTGAAGAGGTTGTTAAAATATGCTTGGGAGATTCAAGGAAGAGGGCTATTCCCCCCAGTCCACAGGAAGGCAAAACCACTTACAACCTGAACCAGTATGACCAGGGGGTAAAATTCTTTCCTGCCCCCAAATGTGGTGACTTGTCTGACCCTGAGCAGAGGGGTAAGACCCTTAGTCACTAACCTCCAAATTTTAGTCCCAGTAGGAGCACTAGCATACCCCAGCCAAAATCCCCAGCCTTCACTGTGGCTAATTGCCAATGCTTCTGAGAAAGGCAAATACATAAATAAATAATAATAAATAAAACAAGCCAAAAAAAAAATGAAAGCCATGACCTGTATAGCAACAGGACTCCTAGGCGTCTAACTGTTGTTCCTTACAGAGGACTCCAGGCATAACTACTCCCAGATCATCCCTGACCAATGTTTATCCAACTTATTTTTAAAAACCTCCAATGATGGGGAGTCCATAAATTACTGAGAAACACTGGTCCACTACCTCGCTCTTCTAACAGTGAAGAAGATGTTCTCGACATTGACTCTAAAACTTCTTTGCTATGACTTCAAGCCATTGGTTTGCATCTTGCTCTCTGCAGCAGGAAAGAAAAGGTGCTCTTGTTCTTCTTAATGGCACCCCTTCAGACATTTGAAGACAGCTACCATGTTCCCTCTTAATCACCTTTGCCACAAGCTGAACATGCCAACTTCTTTCAACCTCTCTTCACATGACCTGCCTCTTTATTTGCATTACTCTCCTCTGGACCTCTTCCAGCTTCTCCTTGTCCTTTTTAAAAAAAATATGGACCCTAAAACTTCACACAGTGCTGTAGATGAGGTCTAACCAGTGCCAAGCACAGAGGTACTTTTACCTCCCATGTCTTATCCCTAATGCTCCTATTGATGGAACCCACAACCGCATTTGCTTTTGTGTGGCTGTGTCACGCTGGAAACCCATATTGAGTCCGTTATCCACCAAAATTCCTATATCCTTCTTCACAGTGCCGCCATCCACTGAGATGTCACCCATTTTTTATTTGAGTCTGATTATTCTTCCCAAAGTGCAGCACCTTTCACTGGGTTAGCACTGAACTTCATCGTCTTAGATCCAGCCCAGTGTTGCAATCCGTCAAGCTCCTTCTCAATTGTACTCCTAATTTCCAGTATGTTTGCAAGTCTTCTCAGTTTTGTGTCATTTACACATATTCACAAGAAGCTCAATTGCAGCATTCAAATCATCATCAAACATGTTGAACAGTATAAGGCCCAAGACAGACCCCCATGGAACTCAATTCGAAACCTCCTGACATTTGACATAGATCCATCTATTTACCTTTGGCTAGTAGATATTGAGCCAGTTGTCTATCCCTCTTGTAGTACTTTAGCCTCTACTACATTTCTCCAATTTGTTTCCGGTAAGGTCATGCGGAACTTTGTTAAAAGTACCACTGATGTCCAGATATACTATACCCACTGCATCCTCTTCATCCACCCAACTAGTTATCTTGTCAAAGGAGACTGAGTCCGTTTGGCACAATTTGTTCATAATAAATCCATGTTGGCTGGTCATGATCAGCTTTTCCTTCTCTAGATGCTTCCTTATGATATGCTCCAGATATATAGGTGAAGCTAACCTAAGCTAAATCACTTTTCACTCAGGATGTATGTAAGAGAAAGCCTCACTATTCTTGCAAAACTGTTGTTTGGCATATTTTTAATGTATTTGGTCGATACACCTACTTCATACTCAAAGTGGCTAAATGCAGTGGACTGAAAAAGGGTTACGGGCTTCCCTCGTTTTATGCTATACATGCATTCCTGGAAAACAGCACATAACTTGAATTTGCATAAAGGGAATCCACTTTACAATGTAACAAATAGGGACACGTTCCAATACCTCAACTGTACTGACCCCCAGACCCATTTCTACCATTTTTACAAGACAATTTTGGTACTTGCCAGCACACACAAGCACAGCGTGGTAATAAATGTTACCATAATGAGGATGGCAACTACAGAAACACGTCGTAGACAATGAGTGAGGAGCACAGATCCACACAGGAGGCTATATTTTGGTGCATGTCACTCCCACAATGCACTGCACAAAGCAGCTGACTACAGGCTTCCACCACACTGATCGCATAACTGTGAATTTATCCAGCATATAACGAATTTTTGGTATAAAAAAGGTCATCGCATAAGTGTGAGTTTTCGCAAACAGAACCTGCATAAAGCGAGGGAAACCCATACTTAATTTTGAAATCCACTTTAAATAATGACATTCTGCCATTAGAATGAGTTGATTCCGCCATAACTCTCAGTCAAGTCGATTACACACAAATAGCCTATTTTAATACTAAAAATGGCAAGTGAGTTCCCAGCTACCCATAATGGATAGGGCAGCTAAAGTTTCTTCCAAAAGCTAGAAACCCCAAAGGTTTTAGAACAAGGCTTCTACAGCTTCTAGAAAAATTGTACTTTGGACATCAGTACTGAAGTACTCTGTAAATTAATCTGAATACATAGATAATCTTTTCTGTCACTGATCTTCAGGAAATATGGCTTCAGTTTTAAGCTATAACATCACTAAAAGTAATTAGTACCCAGCTGTAGTATGAAATATATTTCTTTTCCATAACAAATTCGCTTTCATTTTAGCTTTTATTTTGAGAGCCATCTAGTTGTCTTTCTCCCTCACTGAATAAAATTGAATACATTCCCTAAATACTTACACGACTTAATCAATGGAAATATTCAGATGGTACCTGCAGTTTCATCCCATCACAAAGTTATCCTAGCAGAATCTCCCATGTAGCCAAAATAAATGCTTGAGTGTTCCTGCTGAAGTTAACTGATGTTTCTGGTTAGATAGCTGGCTTGCTCCCGTTACCAGCTTTCACGCAAATCAGAAGTCCAGCCTCCCTTTTTCCTTGTGCTGCCTCTGTGTCACGTTTCCAAAATAGCCTTATTCTTTTGATTGCATGTCCCCCTTGTTATACTGGTACTGTCCCTAGCTTCTAGGTCAGTGGTCCCCAAACGCTGTTGGGCCACAGACGACCAAACTGAGCACTAACACACTAAGAGCAACATCATGCTTTGCTCTCCCTTTCAACCTCTACTTTAACTTTCTAATTTCCTATGGCCATAAGGAAAACTGGGAAGTCCTATTGGGTTGTTATATAATTCTGAGAAGCTCGCTATTCTGCAACTTCGTATATGCTTATTGGGGTCACACACAGTCTCTGACAATCAGTGCCAGAAGACGGGATTTTGTTGCCACCATATTCATATCCTTTCTTCCTCCAAGCCCCCTGACAGCAAAAAAAAGCAATCTGGTTCCAGGATAAGTCAAATATGTAGCATGAGATCATGCTGTGTAGGATTGTGCCTGATACATACATCTTATGCCATACAAAGATACTATTTGATTGTGCTAGATCAGGTGTTTTCAACTGGGGGTACTTCTGATGGCTTCGGGGGATAGTCGGCAGTGGGTGCCACCACTGGCAGCTCTGCTGCATGCTGGTCCTACACTCACTGATCAGCCATTGGAGACTCTCCCCCACTAATTTACTGGCTGCTGTGGGACCTCCTTGCTCCCCCAGGTCACTGATAGGCTTCTCGGGGGACCCCTCCAAGCTCGTCTGGCCTCTGGGAGACTCCTGCCTTCTTGACCGGCCAGTGTGGGTACAATGACCCCAAAAGGTTGAAAACCCCTGTGTTAGGTCAACTGGTAGGGTAAGCTGACTGGGTTTATTTTTTTTTAAATAATTGGGAGGTATAAATCTTGAACAAAGGAAATCAGAAATACATAAGAAATATAGGGAATTTATGTAGAGGAAAACAGCAGCATGTGTACAAGGTAACCCAGTTGCTGATTCTGAATGACAATGAAAAGCTATATTATTGTTAACCATTTGTATGGTAGGACCCAGAAGCCTCAGTTAAGGTTAGGGTTTTCCATCAAGCGTTACACATACATGCAGGGACCATCCACACCCCCAAGCACTCAGAGTCCACAAAGACAAGCTAACAAAATGATGGGAGAAAGAATTAGCATCCTCATTTTACAGCTAGAAGCTAAGGCACAAGGAAGTAAGTGTGTTGTCTAATGTCATAAAGGAAGTTTATGCCAAGACTTAGAAATGCCCCATGTTTTCAAGTCTCTTGTCTAGAGCCTGAACTGCAAACCATGTTTTAACACATACTACAATATGGTTTCAGGGAAGCTTTTGACACTCCGGACTATGCATTCTGGAAAAGGAGACAGCCAACTTGCCTCTCTTGGGAAGAGTTAAGTGCAAGTCCTCCACTCTTGTTGCCAGAGAGAGAAGACAATGCTAAGGCTCTGTGGGGTGTCCAGATGGAAAAAGTTTGCTCTCAATCTCAACTCAGCGAGAATCCGAGGAATGACATTGCTATGTATATAATAAATCTTGGGAGATGTAAATGAACTTCAATTAAATTGACGTTTGAATAGACTGCTACAGTTAGAGAAAATAAAGGGATCCTCTCTTGTATTCTCAGCTCCCAGGAGCTGTTTGTTTTCTATTTACATGGCTGATGTTCTCTGCCCCATTAGTAGCTACAGCTTCCAGAATGCTAGTGCTGCACTTAAATTGGCTGCACGTGTTAATGATGGTATTTACTGCTGCAGAGGGAGCTAGTGATATCTGGGACCAAGCAGATGAAACCAGTAAGTTAAGCTGTAGCTCAGAGCCATGTAAAACCAGAAGCTGAAGACTAATATTTATTTTAGTCTTATCAGGGTATGCAATATCATCCATATTAGATCTCTGGAGTCTCCACTGACCTGGAATTTGAAGTGCCAAAGTACCTATTAGGAAATTAAATTGACATGAAATGACACTGAGCAAAATTAAGTTTTCCATTGGTTTCAAAGGGCTTTGGATCACAGCCACTATCACTATACATGTCCTGTAGTGGAACCCGTTACCCCCATACTTGTGGCGGGCCAGTAGGGAGTGCTCCTGCGCTGAGCCACCCACCTCACTGCACCTGACCACCTTCCAGGCCCCGAGTGCCTCCCTTGGGGCACCTTATATCTGGCCGACCCCCTTCCAGGAGCACACCCACTAGCCTGGGGTTAGCCCTGCCACCACCCAAGGTCTAGAGTGAACCTGGCTCTGGGCCCACTGGGAAACATAAGCCTAATAGTCCTTGAGGGTACTTAACCCACTTCAAGAACTTAGGGTGCTTCCCTCAGTCTGAAGCACAAATAATGGTCTCCCTTAGTCAGCCGAACCAAGGGGACCCCAAGGCATAATCTAGACCTACTCCCAATAAGTCTTCCATGCTAGGTACAAAGGAGAATGTTATTGGTTACAAGCAGTAGTTTTGGAATACGTACAGGGTAGAGCAATATCAGAAAAATCCCACAGAGCACACAGGGTGGCTGGGTAGCCTTTGATCATGCATCTTAGTTACCGAAAGCTATATACCTAGTTCGATCTCAGGTAGCTTACTCACGAGTGTCATCCAGAGGCAGGTGGAGAGTCCCTCTGGATAAGCAGGCAGTTCATTGATCATGAGTTTCAAGAGAGAGAGCAAGTTTCAGATGGTTCTGTTTCTCCCTATGAGTTTTCATCACGGCTACTGCTCCTCCTCCTGGGCAGTACTTAACTTATTGTCCCTTATGACTTCATTTACCTAGTCCAATGGAGGCCAGCACCTGTTGGCTGCCAGCCGACCAATTTGAAATGCATCACTGTTGCCGGATAGACTGGCAGGGTCTCTAGCCACCTCCCAGTTGGTTTGGCCTCACTTAGAATAGGGAGCATAAGCCCCTCACTCAGGTATGTGATGCCAGTCACGTAGGCAGAGGGAGCAGGTTTCCCCCCCTCCGTCAGGAATGCATCCAACTCAGGTTACCTAAAGAGATGGGATGTCTGCCCTCTGCAGGGCCCATGTTAACCAAATTGTCACATAACAGAGTTTTTGGGGAGAGACAGAGGTGGCATTCTGCCACAATACTCATATCCATTGTTCATAGCACCTTGTTCCTCTAGTAAACTACTTCTCAGGGGATGCACCTACAAGTTCAGTTAGCACATAGTAATAAACTGCAATGCAGTGTGCACCTGACTTTATTCTCCAGGGCACTGTGCTTACACATGCACCTTGGACCGCAGCACATTGAAATAAAGCAGTGCAGCCCTGGGCTGGCAGAGGTCTGGGAGGTCAGCCTCCCAGCCCAGAGATGCTCTACCCCAAGTCAACAGGCACTGTAGGGGAATGAATGGGGTATGAGGCTGCAAGTGAGGGGCTAGCCAGCAGGTCACCCCTACACTGTAGCACCCTCATGCCCCAACCAGCCCAAGTCACAGTCTACACATGCATTTTGTAGCTACCCCTCTGTAGGATCACACTTTTGTCCCTGACTACTATCCTACAGCAGAGTTAGTTAATCTGCACCCTAATAGGTGAACATGCATGGACAGGGACACTTTACTGTGGAGCTAATTAATCAACTCCAAGGTAAAGCACACATGTAGATTCACCCAGGGTTAAGAGGTTTTTAGCATCTGAGCCATTCTAAACACCCCGTGTACACTAGTCAGAAGGAGTTTTATTAACCCTGGAATGATCAAGTTCTCACTGTGGAGCAACTCAGCCACCCTCCTACTTGGATTCCCCTTTATGGTAAAATACATTACCCTGACAGGTCTTGACTTCAGATTCCAAGCTCCCCAAGAAAAAGCCATGGCTCACTGACTTGAGAGCTCAAGCAAGAAACCAGATGCATATTTTTACCCATGCGTGTAATCCTTGTTTACCTGGGTAAAATTCCATGTGTTTAAATGATTGCAATTTCCAAGCTGATGTTTGTGCAGAACAGAACCTTTGTAAATGGAGTCTCTAACCTCACCAAGGTCTGAAAGGATCAACTTCTTATTTTCCAGCTCTCAGGAGATTGCAACCATCTTTCTGGTTCTAAAGTCCAGTAAAAACTCCAGTTATCCTATATCCAGCAGCCTGATTCTGTCTTTATCTAGATATGCACTGTAGCTATAAACAAAATTCTGTTTACCAATAGTGCTATCACTGTCTAGTACGGTATAATTGAAGGAAGAAAAACTATGGAATCTGACAGCTTTGATATGTCTGCAATAAAACACTATTAATTATTGTGTAACATAACTGATACAGTGAGAATGGGGTCATTGTAAGCCCCATATTTTGGATTTCATTAACAAACCTCTTATTTAACTGAAGGAATTTTAATTCAATTTTTGGCATGACCTTAAACTGGAGGACTGGCACGGTGCACAAAATGCTCCTGAGACAGTTTGTGCATGCATCAGAGAAGCAAATAAGACTTGCTCAACTTTCACTGAAGCATTTCTGTTTTCCCCTCATTAATTCAGCAGAGGCAGAGCACTACTTCAGTTGCAATCATTAAGTTTATCCGTGACATTTGTGGTTAGAGTAGCATGCTGCCTAAGAAATGTTATTGCAATTAAGTAGCTCCTAATCAGAGCACGTATCTTGCATAACTCAAGAGTATAGAGGTGCTTTTGGATTCTATTTTAATAAAAGCAATGACAATACCGCTTAAAACTGATCTTAGATACTGTGACGATGGGAACATTAGAAAGACACAGATGGGTTTGTTAGACAGAGAACAAGTTTAAAAAAAAAAAGATATTCCAGTTAGATCGAATGAGTCTCTTAAAGCCTGAATAGAAAGGCAGGCTGCTAATACACACTTTCATAATTACTTTCAATTTCCTTTTAAATGGTGTATAAGAAAATCAGACTCATTTATTGTATTAAGCTGACATTGGTAGACATCTGCGTTGGCTCACAATACGAGTGGAAAGAAGCCTTGTGAGTTCAAACACAGAAATCTTAATATACAGAATACTGGAGTCCCACAAACTTCATGTGCTTGACCTTGGCCAAGAGACTGGCAGATATATTTTCATAACTGGCATCTTGATTATGGGTACCAAAGCAGATTACTTGGTATCTGTGGGTACTAAGCACCTCTAAAAATCAGGCCCCGAATAACTTGCCAATGCCAGCAGTGGAAGAGGGAACAGAAGCTAGGTCTCTGTTTCCTGGAGAGATGCTAGACCAGACTTGCTCTTACAGACAATGCACCATGTTCCTGTAGAAATGAAACCCCCTTCTGAGCCATTAGGACTAGTCTCTGAGCTTGCCCAACGGTAGGAAGAAGCAAGGATAAGGCTCACATACTCAACTACGATGCCTTGCAGATGGCAAATAGTGTTTGGCTATTCAGTCTGTAGCCACTATTCCAGCCACCAGAACACAGCAAGCATCAAGAATACAACCTGAGGATCCTGATCCTCAGTGTTTTATTGCTGTCTAGTAAAACAGTGTGTAGCTACCTGGAAAAGTAGGTCAGATCAGGGCTGCTCCATATAAAAAACAAAACAAAACATGTATGCATTTAGCTGAAGTGTTAGCTATCTCTGTTGAATTTCTGAAGATCCAAAAACTCAACCTTTGCTATGGGCACAGATGGAAGAATCTTACTGTTGTATGTGATGGAATTATCTTCTCTCCCATTTTTTTTCTTTTCGAATGAGTTGATTTTAAATCACACCATGAAAAGGCATAGTTCCCTGGTAGTTCTACCCCTATTATCAAAATTTTAAAAACTGCCAGTTAAGTTGTATTGCACATATTTTATTGCCATTTTTTTTCCATCCTTATCTGTCCCTTTTACAGCATGTGTTCATTACGGGGCCCTTGGATGCCTTAAAGGTCTGAGGATTGATCTTGGATTCCGGGGATCTGAATTGATATCTATCTATTTATTTATTATATGTATATGCTGCCCTTCCCAACAAAGGCTCTGGGTAGCTTACAATGTATATATATATAAAAGTTATAAAAAACAGGTAGAATATATTATAAACTCCCTAAGTGATATCCCAACGTAGCTTTGTGCTTTCCAAACTCCTGCCCAAATAAGAAGGTCTCACAATGCTTCCAGAAGATGGTCAGTCTCAGGTCCTAGAAGGCCTCAAGGAGGTCGTTTCAAAGCTGAGGAATGACTACTGAGGATGATTTCCCATGTGCTTTCACTGTAGACTCAGTTCAAGAATGGTACTTGTAGGTGGTCATTCTCAATTAGCCTTAGGGATCGAGATGAGGGGCATCAGGGTGAAGACAGTCCCTTAGGTTTGAAACAAATGTCTTAAAAGAGCAAATCAGAATTTCCCTCTGCCTCAGCTCTCCTCTTATAAAATAGTTATAGCACTTTTTTTCTGTCCTGGCTACTTCCCTTACAAATTCTTTGCAGAACAGACTGTCTCTATAGATATGGGTTGTGACTAGCACAGCCCAGCCTTACTTCAGCTGAGGACTTTTTAAATGTTACTGCAATAACACGCACTTTAAAGAATGTAAAAAATAGATAACATTTACCTCTCAGAGGACTGTTGGTAACCATAGGCTGCCAAGCAATCTTTACTAATTATACACAGTTAGAAACTTGTGATCCTTGCATAACAGGCAGTATTATGCAATACAGTAATCTAAAATTAAATTTTAACATATGCAAATATTGTCCCAACATGCAACAACAACAGATAATGTAAGAATAAAAGAATAAGCAGCTGGAATGGTTGGGGGATGTTAAAATGGAAAAGACATAAAGGGATGATAAGTGGAAGCTTATGTGCTGAGCATATTTTGGTTTGAAAAGGGTTTTTTAATTAGCAAAGAATATCTTTCACTTCAGCACGGGCTTGATTGGTATATATTCTGTTTATGGATGAGGTCTTTGGGGGGTGATTCAGGGTCTTCCAGCAATACTGAAGCTAATAGCAAATGTGCTCTCATGGCACTGCAGAGAGGACATGGGTTATTTACTACCACATCATGAGAGGGAGGAATTAAGCAGAGCAGAAAATAATAAATATTTCATATCCTTTCAAAGTTTCCTGTACCGAATCCTGAACCGGTAAAAGGCTCCAGGGGAAGCAGATGTACATCAACAGAGTCACCTCAATCCAATGGCACCACCACTCCAGCTTAGGCTGGTTTTCTTCTTGCAGGTGCAGCAAAGAGCAGGGATTGCTTTCAGCCACAACTGCTTCGAGGGTAACTTGTGCAGTCTCTCTCCCTCCAGGAGCTCATAGTTACAACTGATCTCATGGGGCCCTTTACAATCTCCAGTACGGTCAACAAAAGTCTCCAGTTGCCTCCAGTTGGAGGTGAATCAAGCCTATTGACCAGATTCACTGACGTCCTCAAGTACTGTAAATTAAGCACGAGTCTGAATGATGTTTTGAGTAGAAATGGATTTGTGCAGCGAGACAAACTGAAAGAATGGAGCGGGGGAAACTGGCCGTGTCATTAATCGCAGTGCTACAGAGCTCCTCCGTTCTTTTCCTGATAAAGATTTGAGAAAACACATCAAAATGCACTTCCCAAAAATCCAGTGTGCCTAATACATAGTAACAAGGCACACCGGGAATTAAAACAGTGGCAAATTAACCTTTATGCAGTTGACATGTGTCTTCAATAAAGCTCATAGTCTATGCACCTGCCTAGCAAATCTCATTGCTTTAATATTAACATCTTCCAATAACCAGAAATATCAAAGGTTAAGATCTGAACTGCACTCTCCTGTACAGGATGCATATTTGGTGGGCAAAGCAGGCACCTTCAGCTCCAGATCATCTCCCATCACGATTATTATTGTTTTTAAAGACAAATTTCAAACCTAGTTTTCATTTGTCCCCTCTTAAAGGCACTGAGCTGGTTCTTCACATACCAAATTTAATCTTTGAGCCAAATTTCTCTCAGTGGCTGTATAGCTCCCCTGATCCCAGGGCTTTAAAAGAGAAATGCTGACACAAGTTTGAGTGCTGTGTTTCAGAGGACTTCACTGTAAACCAGAGCCCACTTAAAGACTGTCATTATTCTCTTTCATTGGCACTCTGTGCACTATTGATTGAAAGGAAAATTAGTAGCAATTAGCATGCTGAATCTTTATTCTCTGCCAAAAACACTTAATTCTCACCCCATATAATGCAATTTAATTATGAAAGCATATTCTTCATGGAGGATAAAAGGGTGATCTCTGAGAAGCAGCACTCCCTCAAGTCAGATTCTCCAGGGAGGACGGGAAGGACACGAGTAGCAAATTGATAAGGTTGGTTCAATGATTTATCCAACTAGCTGATGACGGAGAATGCCCACCCAAGTGCTCAGAGGAAGACAATGACATTTCACAGCCACTTTTGAGGTCTTGCTATTCTTCTACTGAGAAACCTACCAGCAAAGCATTTCTTCTACCTGTTGTGGTGCTCTACCGATAACAGCAATACACTAGTGCTATTGGTTATACCTCTAGCTCAAGAAAGGTCTGTGCAGTCTTTCCACAGGATCTTTTTCAGACACCCTAGAATACTTTGCACATATCATATTTTTTGTCATGCAACACAAACCCCTGTCCCATAAAACTCGTGGAAAGTGGGAGGTATGTTATAAGCAAGGGAATAAGGTAACGGCCATTTCTGCAGCTTAAACTTCTCCCAGGTTAACGGTGAACGTGCTCCGTGGGGAGTGGCACAATTAGCATGCTGGGTTCCCTAGCTGCTGCTACTCAGTTACTTACTTCTACTTACCACTGTTTTCAAGAAATGATCATTTTTTTTCTTCATTCAAAAACAATATGTGTGTATTATTCAGGAACACACTATATGCAAGAAAAATACAGTGGTAACTATCTCTCTATATTTCTTAAGGTTGTAGCGCCGGACACTCAAAAGTTAGAAAATACCATAATTAAGGTCCTCTGAACAACCTTAATTTGATCCACTGAGTGTAAGCATTGTTGACTTCTCATATGATGACTGCATTGTTTTTTTCCATAGGACCTCTCCTTCATTTATTATGCAGGAGGAAGGTGCTCTGAGGATCCATGGAAATGGTGCAGTAAAGAAGGCTGTTGTCTATAAGACCTCTTCCTCATTTGCTGCTGAAGTTGGAAGATGTAGTATAAGTAAGACAGAAAATTACAAGAACAGAAGGGATGATTTCATGGTTAAGGCCCTCGAATCTACCCCTAGGTCTGTCCTAGAACCCCTATGTGATGCTGGACAAGTTGTTGGACAACTTAAGAGTTGGTCAACTAATTGTGTAGATACTGAATCAAGACTGCTCACACCTCCTGGCTCAAAGTTATTCCCCTCTCACAAAAACCCCCCAAAAATCAAATATATTTCTCTTCATTTCTTTTTCTTCACAGGAATGGAAAACAAAATTCCAAAGCCAAAAATAATGTCAAACAATTATTGTTTTCCAGCCAATGCTCCTGGAGCCCTGATCCTGTGGTCTGATTTGCACAGCAGTCACAACTACAACTGATTCAATACTAGAAGCTGTGCTTTAAACAAATTCAATGCTGCATGATACTAAGTACTCTGAAAAAAAAAGGTCCTAAACATCTTAAATTGGGCTCCCAAAATTAGTGGATACTTTTGACTCTAATATCCCTCTGCCCTGGTTCACCACTTATAAAATGGGGAGGAGAATAACTCTTCCTCTTGCAAAGGGGCTGTAAAAATAAAGTCAGTAATATTTATGGAGCCATAGAAAATCCATGTGGAAATTAATAACCTATCTTCAGAGCAGGGTTTGAATAGTGTGCATTAAATAAGATGTGGGGCTGCATAATGACCAAAGGAAAGAAGACAAAATACTGAATAGCAACTTGCTAATGGAGCACCATCCATCCTGCGCATTGAATAAAGCAAGAGAGCTGAGGAACAACATGTAATCCTGCAATTAAACACTCTGAAAATGGATACTCAAGGAGATCAAATTTATGTTGCATAGGAAACCTCAATTCTGGCTCTTTTGGGACTTCTGAGGGCACAAGCTCACAGACTCAAAAACATTATCATTTCTTTGCCTGCAATGTTTCCTGAGGACTGGAAAAGGGCCAATGTGGTCCCTCTTTTTCAAGAAGGGGAGGAAGGAAGATCCTGACAACTACAGGCCAGTCAGCCTCACTTCTATCCTGGGGAAGGTCTTTGGAAAAATGATCAAGGGCCACATTTGTGAGAGCCCTGCGGGGAAGTGAGGTTGAGGAGTAACCAGCATGGGTTCGTGCCAGGCTGCTCCTGCCTGACTAACCTGGTCTCTTTCTGTGACCAGGTAACAAAAAGCTTAGCTGGGAAGGAGGAAGTCGATGTCATCTTCTTGGACTTCCAGAAGGCCTTTGACACAGTGTCCCACCCAGTTCTGGTGGGCAAGCTGAGTGACTGCAGCATTGACGAATGCACGGTCACATGGATGGCAAACTGGCTCCAGGGGCGAACCCAGAGGTGGTGGTGGATGGGGCGATGTCGACCGGGGGGGGGTGGGCAGCAGAGTCCCCCAGGGCTTGGTCCTTGGGTCAATGCTGTTCAACATCTTCATTAACACCCTGGACGAGGGTGTGGAGAGCACCCTGCTCAAGTTCGCTGATGACACCAAGCTGTGGGGTAAAGTGAATACACCGGCAGGCAGGGACCGCATCCAGGCAGACCTGGATAGGTTGGAGAAGTGGGCGATCTGAAAAGGATGCGGTTCAACAAGGACAAGTGCAGGGTGCTGGACCTGGGGAGAGGGAACCAGCATTATGGTTATAAGTTAGGGGCTGTCCCTCTCAGCAGCACAGAGGCCGAGAGGGATCTTGCAGTCAGGATTGACTCCAGGATGAATATGAGTCGTCAATGCGACGAAGCAATAGGCAGAGCCAAATGCACCTTGTCATGCATCCACAGGGACATCACTAACAGGTCCAGAGAGGCCTTGCTCCCCCTCTATGTGCGGTGCTGGTCAGGCCGCAGCTGGAGTCCTGTGTCTAGTTCTGGGCACCGCACTTCAAGAGGGACGTGGGGAACCTGGAGAGGGTCCAGAGGAGGCCACTCGTACGGTTGAGGGCCTCCGTGGCCAGCCGTAGGAGGAGAGGCTGAGGGACCTGACTCTCCTCAGTCTCCGTAAGAGGAGACTGAGGGGGGATGTTGTGGCTGCCTACAACTCTATCAGGGGCCAGCAGCAGGGACTCGGGGAAAGTCTGTTCACCAGGGCCCCCCTTGGAGTCACCAGGAACAATGGCCACAAGCTGAGGAAGGACAGGTTTAGGTTGGATATTAGGAAGAACTGCTTCACGGTAAGGGTGGCCAGAGCCTGGAATAGGCTTCCCAGAGAGGTGGTGCTCTCACCTTCCCTGGGGATCTTCAAGAGGAGACTGGATAAGCACCTGGCTGGGGTCTTATGACCCCTGCCACCCCCAGTGCTCCTTCCTGCCCCTGGCTGGGGGTCGGACTCGATGATCTGTCCAGGTCCCTCCCGAGTCAGTGATTCTGTGATTCTATGGTTTTATATTTCAATAAAACATCCCGATACACCATATGTACTAGAATCTATGACCCTGAATTTAAGACAACCCCCCAGTAACTAAATTATACATGGGAAATGTATACATTTGTTATTATTTTCTATGTATAGAAGTTAATTACTGGAGGACCCTCTTTAAGTTATTCCTTCCACTACCGCAGTGGTGTAGGGAAGTCAAGCAGCTTTCCCCCTACTTGTGCCTACCCTGTTGCTGCCTCTGCTCCTCCTTCCACTCTGCATTTGCTCTGTGCAGGCAGGTCCCTGTTAGAGGCTTTGGCAGTGAGCATGGCCCCAGCCTGGCCCGGTAGCAGTTGTGTGGGCTGCCTGTCATGGCTACAGGTAGGAGGGAGATGGGGGGCGTGCAGGGGCAGTGCAGGGAGAGGAGGAGATGCAGGCAGCAGCTTCAGCTAGGGCCCTGACTCCAGGCAAGGACTACAGTCTGAGACACAGCAGCTACTTGTGCTCCACCCCCCCGCCCCGTATTCGATTCTAAGGTGAGCCCCCCCCCACGTTAAATGGGGAGGAAACCTCATGTTAGAATTGAGGGCATGCAGTAATAGTAATACTTCAGCACACACCCATAAACATGTTGCCCTCTTCTTTCAAAGAAGATGTCTTAATCATTATACCGGGCCATAGCATTCAGGAATATCTTAGCATTTTAGGGCTTTTTTTTTGCCTCCAAAATACTTGAGAACTGAGTTAAACAGCTTGAAAATCCTCTCACACATCAGCATTCCCATGCTTGGATTTTATCTCTGACAGGTGCTCAAATTGCTGACGAAACAATTATCAGCTTCAAAGGGCACGTCTACACATTGCCCCATGGCGACATTGTTACTCTGCTGTGCTTTAGTACTTCCTTTCAGAAGTACTAAAGCACGGCTCAGTAACTACCTATACTAGGACATGTGCATGATGAACAGTTAGTTTTAGCTGCTACATGCTTATAACGGTGCACTAAAATGAGTTATGTGTAGGCTGACTTGATCGCTACGACGCCATAGTGCATGGTACGATGACGTAGAGCATCACTACAATGACGGAGGGCAACATGTGGATGAGCCCAAAGCATTAGGATCAGAATACAGGGCAACTATGTTCTGCAATGATATAATGCTTCAACTCTAAAGCAGACTATCTTTTTTTCCTACAGGCCTCGCTAAGTCCATAAGAATATACAAGCTCTCACTCCTTTTGCCTCTTCTATGGACAGAATTTACAGAAGGAATCTAAGTTCCAAGGACTGTTTTTGGGCACTAGTGGTAACAAGCCTACCTCCCCTCTGGCCCCAAGACCTGCCTGTAGATGCAGAAAACAACCTGTGCTTGATCACATTATCCTCATGAATGGCTTCCTTAAGAAGTACGGCTGGAAGAACATTCATCTCTCTTCAGCGTGGTATATGAATCAGGACTCCATCCCTCGTTGCAGACATCTCTTGGTTCCACATTGATGAGCAGGGATCCTGCTTTTCTCTGATTTAAAAACAATCCCCAATTTCCAGTTAAAAGAAGTTATCCTAAATCTACATTTTTTCATGATTAAAATGAAACATCACTATTGGAGATAGATAGATAGATCTAGATTCTCTCTCTCTCTAGATATATAAATATAGATCCCGCTATATATATCTATATAGCTACATATCTAGATCTAGATCTCTCTCTCTAGATCTATCTATCTAATCTATCTATCCATCGAGATATCTATCTATATCTATATCTATATATAGAGAGAGATCTATATTATACACACACACACACACACACACACACCTCTCTATAGACAGACAAATAGATAGATATCTCTATTAGTGATGTTTCATTTTAATCATGGGAAAATGTGGATTTGAGGTTACATTTTTTTAACTAAAAATTGGGGATTTTTTTTTTTTAATCAGAGACAAGCAGGATCCCTGCTGATCAGTCCTTGAGTCAACCAGGATATCTTTAACACCTACATATAGAACCTTTCCCCCTAGTTCTCAATGACTCATGACTTGGGGAATGACTGGATGTGGCCTGCTAGATGCATTCTCCCCACTGACACCTTCTTATACGGCTTCAGAAGAAGCTACTGAGCAGGTCTGTTAACAACCACAACCACCTATTGAATCTTGCATGTGTGCAGCAATACAGAATATCCCAACTGGAGTCCATATTTCCTCTCCACTGCAGCTCACTTTTCCTTTGGATTAATAAAGTCAGATGCTGTACGGGGGGGTTCATACACATTTAAAAAGGAGCCCTGTATGATGCTAATAAATTGCTTCTATGCGACAGTGGGCAGATAAAAGTATCACGTCTTCCTTATCACCCAGTATTTTTCCACCTGCCTCCACTTGGTGTCCCTGGGCAAATATCAAAGATTTCTCATTTAATTTTAATGACATTAAACGCAGACCCTGTCCTTGAGATGGTATCTAATTTTTCTTTATGAAAGCCACCATAAATTCTATGCATGAGGCTTCTGACAATCCAGTAATAGAGGTGTTGTTAAAATGATCTAAAAATACAAACCAAAAAAAGTATCTTTCAGAGGAATCATTAGAGAAATTGATGAGGTCTGTTTTCTTTCCTCACTGTCTCTGAGGACTCATTATAATATATTATATATATAAAGCATGGAGGAAGAGCTAAATCGAATGTGAAGGTTGTAGCTAGTGGATCCTGACCTTTTATTCTCTTATGCAGGAAAGATGAAGGTTAGTGCAGGTGGTGCTAGGAGCACTGTCTACTATTACAGTTGCCTGACATTTCCCATTATAAGACCCTCTTTTCAGTTGCTAAAACTTCTGTCAAACTCTGCCAAAGTTTGGAATGGACCATTTGCATACTTGGTTTCCATTCCAAATAGAGATGATTAAAGACGGGTCCATAATGCTTAAATGCAAAGGACAGGGAATAACTGCTCAGGCTTCTGACTTGTGTTATTTCTGACTTGTGTTAACTTCTTGCTGGATTTTCAGCCTCAGAAGTCACTCCTTTAAAACAGCTTGGGATTGTGGGTGTGTAATAATTATTGTTGCAATGCCCACTAGGGGAGTGCTCACTTACCCTTTAACTCAGCAAATTGACAGAGCAGGAAAGCCTACAGTTCATGTCACTCTCTCCCTTAAAGGGCCTAAATAAAGTCTGCCAAAATCCAATGAAGTCTTCCCAAGGGCTTGATTGAAAGCCCAGGGTACAAAATGCTTAGTGGTGCAATTGTACTTCAGTCCTAACAAAAGGCACCCATTTTTAGCCTGTTCCCATCCCAGACCCTTGAGTTGTGGCTGAGAACCGTGCATGACTCCGGAGATGTGGCTGAGATCTGATAATTATTTCTAATTGATCTGTGCCCTGATTTAAGACAGAAAAGTCCTGTTAGGTCCAAGACTTCAGGAGTGTTTGCTACCACCCCGTGATACAATTTGCCCACTCTGGCTTAACTGAAGGCATGACATCCTGCTACTTCCCATTAGAGGACAGTCCAAAATCCTCAGCATATCTCAAATGAATTAAGGTTTGGTTTTCTTCCTATGTTTATTCAACAGGTCAGACTATTTGAACCACAGTGGGAGCATCTACATGTGTATTTACTGCTCATTAAATTAAGATCACTTAGCAGGCCCTAGGCAAACCAACTTGTGGGCCCTGGGCCAGGCGAGACCCCAATCCCACCCTGGCACTGCCACACGTAGGGAGCAGGGTGGCCAAGGCAGTGGCGACGCCAGCAGAAGGGAGGGCAAGTTAGGAGAAGACAGGCAGATGGGCCCATTCGTGTCGCCGCCACAGAAGGAACAACCAGGGTCTCCTGCAGCCCAAGGCCCTGAGCATGTGCCTACGTTACCTATGTGTTAATCTGGCCCTGATTAAATTTACTGCACAGTACTTTACTTCGCAGTAAGCAGGTTTACGCCACATGCCAGCATTAAAGCACAGTAATGTGTGTGGACTGACATGAAAATAAAGTTGGTCCCAAATCAGTCCATACCCACATTTTTACTGTGCAGCAAGGCGTCTACATGTGCATGACCACACAGTAACTAATAAGGCATAAATATGATACCGGAACAATGCAAGTATCAAATTTATGCTCAAATCAGAATATTTACTGCGCAGTATGGGCGTACACATTTAGATGCCACCCATACTGTGCAATAATGTTCAGTTGCTGTGCATAATTTTGGCTACTGCGCAGTAATTGCGTGCGTGTAGATGTGCCCAGTTAGACTATAATCTGCTGACAACAGGGTTATGGAGGAGAGATGGGAGTGTGTAAAGGCACCTATCATTTGACTTGCTTTCATTCAAAGGAATAGCTAGAAGCACATTGATTCCACCCATTGCAAAGTCAGGTGACTTCATTATAGTGAAAGAACTGCTCTCAAACACTGTCTGTTCTTTAATGAGATAAAGACTTGTCACTACTGTCCCATGCTGCTGATCCCTCCTCCCATGGGCCAAAACCAACCTCAAGTTGTGCTGTGCACCATAGGTTGCCAACCCCACTGCTATGCTATTAACCAGTACTATACACCAGCATAGCAGTATTGACAGAAGTCAACAGTCACATGATGGAAGTTTTTTTGTTGGGGGGGAGGGGTTCAATATTCTTCTGTTTTTATCACCTTCAGTTCGGACTCCAAAAAGAGAAAGAGAGAGAGAGAGAAAATAAAGCATATAAGCAATTTTTTTGCATGTGTGAATATTTTATCTGGATCATTAAGTCTTGTTTCTACCGTCTCAGAGAGAAAACAAATCATTCAATTTACATAAAGCACCGATGAATCAGTCAGTTGCTGAAACAAATCAAACATTTGTATTATGTCAATGTTGTATTCCATTGTCATAAATTTTATGCATGATTTTATAGCTTGCTACACACACATTAGCCTGTAAGGAGGACCAGGCACTTTTAAAGTTACTGGTCATAATTGACAAAAGAACCTTCCTCCTTCAGGTCCTAATGGAGCATTCTTGTGCAAACAGTTGCCTACATCTAAGTCTCTTTTGCATCTCTTTCAATGAAACCAAAAGAAACACTGAAATAGTGTTGGTACCAATGAGGCAGTATTATCTGACAAGTATAGTACTGAGAAGTAAATTCCTTGGTTCTGATCCTGGAGTTGGTATTGGAAGCATCAATAAAGCAAAACTGGACGTCAAATTACTAATATTAATATCAGAGTGAATGAGAATATTTGTATTCCTTCAAAGATTCAAATCTCTGCAACCCAGAAAAAGAAGCATCGTGTCTGAAAGCTGAACTGTGGCGCTTTAAAAAATGGTAATGGGGTGTTACCCAAGAAGAGAAAGCCAATATATGAAGGAGCTCGGCTGTTGAGTCCAAGTGAAACAACCATGCTTTAAGCAAATTATTATTTTAAAACTATGGACAATGTCTGGATTGATTAATGTGACTTGGTCATGGGAAGAGGGAAAGACCTTAGGAGAGGGAAAGTCCTAGTAGTGGCAAGTAAGACAGACCTTCTACCAAAACAAGGTCATTTTTTCAGGCTGGAATAGCTCACATCAGTGCTAACCCTCAGCAGTTTTTACGGGAAGTTATGCCAAAAGGTTATACAATCTTTTTGTCTTGGGTACTGAAAGGTTAAATACCACCCCCGATCCCAAATATTATTATGCATTCTGGAGTGTCTCCAGGGCAGCTTGATCGTGAAAACTAAAAATAATATCACAGATAGTGAATGTTAGTTCTGAAGATGCCTGCCAGTCTCAGAGAGGCAACATATTTGTCTTGGACAGCTTGATAATAATGCATTATAAATCTCGATCTGCATAAGTCTGGGCTAAAATTCAAGCAGCCTTTGTGAAGTCACACTGCAGTAATCACTTGTATAGAAGAATATTAACTTGAAAGTCAATGATTTGCCAGCAGTGATGCAGGGAAGCTGAAGGTCATAGTTTTGCCCAAAAAGCAAAAAAAACTGTTGTTTCATTTTTGTGCACTCCAAGACAAGTTAAAATTTAGCCTAAAGACACAAGAACTGGAAGAACATGACAGATCAGAAAAGTAAAGGTTTCTTTTGCTATCCTAATAGCATAGTTGACATTATTCATTTTCCCTAGTGGATAATAAGGGATCATCTTAAATGTTTTATTCATAATTGACTACTAGAGTAGAGGGGTTAAAAACAAAGGGATGGCCAGTACTTTAGTATGGTGTTCAAAAGATGACCTCCTCACTTCTCCCCTCCCCTCCACTCTCCTCCCCTCCCCTGGATAATTTAGGACCTTCCATCTCCCATTTTAGTTAATCTGTTTAGTAGGAAAAAAAAAAAAAAAAAGATTAAGTATAATCCAATACATTCTTGTTTTATTCCATTTTTAATTACAGTGAAAACAGCTGTACTTTTAAATTAAACATATGCCTGAAGGATTTGCCATCCAGAAATAAACAGCAATCAGGTAGCATATACATTCAAAAAAAATGGGACCAAACAATGTGGTTCTGGACTTAACATGAATTAATACATATGTAAGGGATTATGTGCATGGATGTATTTTCAAAGAGCACATGTTGTAAAGAAAGTAGGAGTGGTTAAGAGGTCACCTCCTTAGCAGGATCTTCTAAATGCACAGGCCTGAATTTATTTCTGGAAACCATGAACAATCCAATCCTGACATTTTGCACCAGGGGATCTGAAATGAATATATTGCATTATATAAACTTCAGCTTTAGATAGGAAAATGCTTGGAATGGGTGTATTGAGAGACATTTTTAAATGCATACAGGGTAGTCAGTGTAGACATACAAGCCACCCAGATGTGCCTGCTGCACCATGTGCCCCTGCATCATGAAACATTTGCCTTTCAGGATCACAAACATGAGTGGATGGGACGAGCTTATTTGCTCAGTGGCAGCTTCCAAAACCATTCGGAGCCAATAAAGGCACAACCATATTGCTGGAGTCAGGACTACACTCCCGCTCTCCCGACACTCAGGTCCCAGGTCTCACTCATCATCTTTTTATTCTTGAAATAAGGTTCTGGGTGATGGTTGCATCTGCTCATGTTCCAGTTGCTGAAATGTAGAAGTGACCAGCAACCCAAGTAGCAGTCATAGATTTCATAGATGTTAGGGCTAGAAGGGACCTCACGAGATCATCAGGTCCTGCCCCCTGCCCAAAGGGCAGAAAGTCTGCTGGGGTCAAACGATCCCAGCAAGATAAGCACCAAAATGTGCCTTAAAGGTGCCCATTACTCATCCAGTATTGATGAATGTGAATAATAACTGAGATGAGAATCGTACTGATGGGTTAAAGAGGCAATTGCAACTTTCAGATAGCTATTTCAAGGAAAACAGCTGGTTCTTGGGCCAAATAACACATGGTAACAAATGAAGCTAGCATATGGCATGACTTTCCAAATTCTCTGTTTTCCCCCTCCTCAGGTAAAATGGGTCTGCAACTGCTCCAAATATTTCTAGAAAGCTCCAAGGTGCAAAAGGCCTGAGCCCAATACTCAGTGAAACAGTGGCAGCCTTATTTTAGTGGGCACTGAATCAGGCCTTAAATTCTCATTTAAAAATTGCCTTATATATAATTTAATTTGTAAGACCATTGGTTCAGCAGAACCATTAGTCTTTTCCTGCAGTCAAAGGGAAAATGAAAAACTCTCTCAAAAGGTATCCAACTCCTGGAGCAACCCATTAGCTCCAGAATAGGTTGGCTTTTCAGAACATAAAACCGGATGCATTTGCTGAGCATTGCATTAGAGTACAGATTGTTGCTCTTGTTTTAATTTGAGGTAGTACACAGTATACCTTGATAGCACTGATACCACACGGCTTCCATTGCTACTTGCTGTTGGTAGCATGAGATCATTTTTGTATGGTAATATTTAGTTGCTCAATGCCAAGGAAACAGATGCTATGAATGTTGTTTAAAAACAGCATGTTTTACAGTGCTCAGAGGGCAATGTGAACGGAAACTCATCCTCTTCTATGTCACACATAGGGCCTGGTTTGGGACATGTGGGGCTCTCTGCTGTGTCCCCCCCACTGCCACTGATATCCATTTTGCTGAACCTTTGTCACTCCTCCTACTCCGCCATATTCTTTGTATCCTAGTGGGGTGATGAGGCGATAAGAAAACCCCCCACTCAAGGGGTAGGTCTACACAAGACGCTTACTGCGCATTAGCCTAATAACACAGTGCAGTAGTGTGGTGGTAAAAAAAACCCATGCTAATAGCCTACAGTGCAGTGTCGTTAGGTTAATGTGCTCTAAATGTTAAAAAAACCCATGTGCCGGCACTACTGCACGGTAAATGTAGTTACTGCACATTCAGTTAGTACTTCATTGAGGAAGTACTAAATTAAATGCACAGTAATTAGGGTGCATTAATGAAGAAATAGAAACCCCACTCTTTGCAGCCTGTTCTGCCTTCCACCTTGCATAGGGACCGAGCTGCATTTGGAGTTGATCTATCTGATAGGAAGTATTTTAAGGGATTCATTGCCTCAAAGCCAGGAGAATCTACCCCTGGCAGAAACCTAGGGAGTGAATAGCTTCCCTTGCACCTATATCAGATCTGTAGTCCCAAAAGTCCACATCAGGGGAAAATGTTTGATGCCTTGGGTGGGCTCAAGCCCAAGTCACAAGCAAGTACTCAGAACCGAGGACAGAACTGGGACCCTGTAGAGAAGCGAGCCTTCAAAAACACAGACTTATATTTATAAAAAGCTCATGGGATGTAACAGGAAAAATGCCACTGTCCATCACACAGCCCAGGTATGCTCTACCCACCTAGGATTTATAATCCCTGTTAGAAGTACCCCAGAAGACTCTTGAAAATGCAAGTTTGAGGAATTGCACTGCAGTTTGCCCAGGTGTGAGGTTTTTCACCCAAGCTGGGCTGGGACTGATGCATTTGCTCAGATGACAAATGCCCTGGTGTATTTAGCAAAGTTGGCTAAAGGATATGTAGCCCCCGATGTCATTTTGATTTGCATGCATAATTAAGAGAGATCAACAAAAAGGTTTGGGTTCAGAAACAACCTTGAATATGGAGGAGCCTAATTAAGATTGATTCTGCCAATCATGGCTTCAGAATACAAGGCTCCTTTTGTTTTACTGGAAACCAAGAGCAAACACGCCAGCTGCTTAGTAATCAGCACTGCTTCTACAGGCATTATCCATACTGAAAACGTTGTGGACGCGTGCCTGGTCCAGGAGATTGTATATGACTCCTAAGGGTGTCTATCCTTTAGCTTTAGATTACTCATGACAAGTGCAATCAATAAAGCTTGTTAGCTTGAGACTTGAGAGGGTCTGGGCTTTCTTTTTTCCCCCACCTTGTATGCATAATATTATTGGGTAATGAGAAGGGCTAGATGAGGCTCTTTGTTATTTATGACAATATCAATCAATGTACTCTATCACTAAATAAATTAAACAGTACTGCAATAGTTGGCTTTTCTACTGGAACTTTGGTTTTCAAAACTGTACAGAAAAGCAATATCGATCTGCAGGCACCTGCGTACCATTTCATTAGGCTTCACTCACAGTGAAATAGGGAGCCACAGAGCCCCTTTCATCACTGCCCTGCCATTTCTGCAGTCACCGGGCTAGATCAAAATAAGGACGTAGCGGCCTAGAGCAGGACGAAGGGGGAATTTAAGTGCCTAGGCCCAAAAGTCATGGTTCAAAACAAATGAGCCCCAACCCCATGCTCAGCTGTTTCCTGAACCTGGAGATGCCCAAAACCTGTAGGTGAGTAGGCAACACTGGATTAACTCCCCAGGTGAGCTCTGGCTAGTAGGAATGCTCTCATCACACCACATGTCAACTGGCGAACCTGGGCCCTATACAACATGCAGTTGTGAAAATACGTTTCCTTTACTGAGTCCAGCCTTTGAAGGAGGGGGTGTCTACCACTTCAGTCACAGCCTGGCAGTTAAAGGCCTCATCCAGGAAGGAGCCCCAGGCTCAGTACCTTCTGCAGCACGACAGCATCATCCTACATGCCCCCAACTTTTCTAAAAAGTGGCCCAACCACCAGGCTAGAGGTGAGAACACATCCTCTCTCCCACCCCCTGGAACTGCTATGTTGCACAAAAAGGGATGCAAGTCAGCAAGTCAGCTGATAGCGGAAGAAGAGGCATGGCACTGGGTAGCCCATTGCTTAGGACACACTCTCGCGTGGGGATAGAGGGGTTTCTAGAGTATGTCCCTCTCCTCCAGGTCTGATTTTATTATTTCGATTATTAATCCAGAGATTTTTTTTGTAATATATAAAGAATATAGAAGCTGGACACTTGGATAGTCTTAAATACAGACCCCACCATCTGGATTAGCATCCAGGGAAAACCCCTAAAGCAGGGGTCAGCAACACCCAGCATGCGTGCCACAGCACAGCATGCAAGGACATTCTGCTTGGCATGCCACAGCTGCCCCGGGCTCTGGGAAGCTGCCACCGGCCATGGAGCCTGGGCTGCTCCTAGCAGGTGGCAGAGAGGCTGCAAACAGCTGCACTGTGGTCTGGAGACCCAGCCTGGCTCCATGGTGGCAGCAGCTATATGTACCGCAGGGTGCATGGCAGCCCTGGCCCCTTTCCTGCCATGCTCCCCTAAGCGCACATGCAGCCACTGCTGGCAACAAGCTCCAGACCCTGGAGCAGCCACTTGCATGCTCACAGCTTCCTGCTGTGAGCAACCCAGGCTCCATGGCAGGTGGCAGGGGCCTGCCCACAGCCCTGGACTTAGATTGCAATTGTGTATCGCAGCGTTTTGGTGATGGGAAACACTTAAGACTTCTCCTAAAGTGCACAAAAAGCTTTCAGGCAGGACACTGGGTGAGCTGATATGCTGCATGCTGTAGAGGTACAGCCCCTTGCATCAGTGATGAGGGAAATCAAGGTAGTTTCAAGCCATTTTTCCACTTGCTGAATTCTGGATTACTCGAGAGGAGTAAAAAGGGAAGTAAAAGGACCACGGTTACACAAAGTGCACGGTGAGTTTAGCTAAAAATTCATAACACTGAAATGCTAGGCTCAGGGGCTAATTTTGCCCTCATTGTCATAAATTTAGGACTTGTCTTAGAACCATGATGATTTGCTGCCTTTCTTCCATTTCCCACCACCAAAACGCTGCAACACACAGTTGCAATCTAAGTCCAGCCCTTCACGCTGACAGGGGTTTTAATCTGCCGGCACTTTAAAATCTGAAGAATTAAAAAAAAAACTCCTGAGAATTTGCTGTAGGAGGGACTTACAGGGAAATTGTTCATAGCTAATTTTGAACACAATGTTTGTTTTACCTTCTTGACACGCTAGCAACTGCATACAGTAATGAGACAGAAAACAAAACAAGGGAAAAAATAAATCAATCCACAGTTTAATGTGCAATTATGTAACACTCCTCAAGAATTTAGCTCCAGTGTACAGACGACCTCTAGTTCTCCCTAGGTGCGTCTTCCTACCTAGTTCAATGCCAATTACGTCACGGTTTCGAAAGAAGAAACAATGCGCTGGCTATCACTTGGTAAGAACAAAGCATGGCCCAAGATAAATTTGCACTGAAAAATAAGAGAGTCCTTGGAAGCCCCAGTATCCACGAGACTTATGTTTGCATAACACAATCAGGATTGTGCTTACATTTACCACCGCTCCTCGAATAACAGCAGAAACCTTCACACCCAAGGCGTCCAACCTCTGCTGAATCACCGAGTGATCAGCTGCCATAAATCACTATAAATTCAGATTTAACCCCTGTCAAGTGAGAACACTGATACTCATCACGCAGTAAGATCGGAAAGTTTCAAGCCTGGCTCATTCCCTTACACTGCTGTGAATCTGATACAATGACCGACTGTAATGGAGCCAGCCAGAGATATAAAACATAAGTGAATGGGGAATATGACACTACATTTTGGATTTTTTTTAACCTATCTGAGGAGGCGCAAGTGACCACACAAAGTACTGAGCAGTGGCATATCACTTTGTTAACAAATCCAGACAAAAATGGTGGCATTATTCATTAAAAATCATTGCAGAAAAATATTGCCCTGTCCCTGCCTTCAAAATATAAATTATTTTTTAATCAGCTTCTTTCCAAGGTCTGTGGAATACATTTAAAGATCCTTTTAGAAAAAGGATGCCTATATGGGATGATAAGCAGGTGCCTTTTCCATTCGAACTGTTATATATGAAACAGGTCCTTAAGAAAAAAAAAGATCTGGGATTGAGTATGATATCAAAGTCTATAGCCACTCAGTTGATTTGCTTGAGGTCTTTATTCAGCTTCAGTCCAAAACATCTCCCATGGGAGCTGCTGAGTGTTTAAATCTGAAAAATGAGACTTGTATTCTGGAGTCTAAACCAAGGCACACAACTGAAAACCTTAATGTCTAGTAGGGTGCCTGGAGCAGATGTATAAAGGTACTCTACATAACTTCTTTTTCAATTAAAAAAAATGAACATTACAGTGAACCATGAACTATAGATTACAGCACAACTGACATTGCCTAGACGGACCAAGAACTGGCGCCTGGTTCTGGGAGGCAGGTTTGATTGCTTGCATTTTCCATTGTACAGTGAAATAATAGCCTGGAATAAATCCAAGGATCTAAGCCAATTATGATAAATAGCTAAATTTGTGAATACCTAGAATCAACTGATCATAGCATAATTGCTTATAAGATACCCCTGAGGCTGTGGTAAAATGTGGCAGCAGAATCATCATTATTTTCATCACCGCAATTATAAATCATCATCGTCGTCACCATCTTCTCAGCTGTGGCTGTTCAAAAGCATCCTGAAATTCAGTTCCTTTTCCCCCACTGTATAAGACATGTGTTATCCACACCTCTGTGTTCATAGCTAACTTTTTCAGTTATCTTGTAGATAACCTTTAATCGGACAACAGTATTCCCTGCAAGTCATCACTTGTGTCACTGAGCCTACCTAATGAACTGTGCCATGGCATAACGGTATCATTCCCCTGCTGGAAGGGTACACTCATACTTTTACAATATCAAAAGCAAAACAGCTTAATGAATGATAGGCGACCATAAGCTTTTAGCCAGCTCCTAATGCTGAGCCCTAAAGCCTGGTCATTGGATTTGGATGATGTACTAACGTAAAGGCGTAGGAAAATGGGGGTCTTTGAAGCGTTAAGTCATGATGTTCTTAAATCAGCCACGTGGGTGGATGCTTGCAGTTCTCTTTAACTGATTCATGTATATAATGTTTCAAGATAAATTTGGCCAGGCATGAAATAGGGAGAAGAACAGACACATTTCCCAAGAAGATGCCGGAGAACTTAGAGGAAGAGATGCATGTGTAGGCCAGGTACAGACATTACACTTTTACTGGTATAAGTGATTGGAAACCAGTCTATACCCATAACAGAAGTTCAGCTCAGACTGGTTTAAAAATGGCAGAACCTAATCTACAATCTAACTCCCCCATCTAGCAGTTACTACTACTTATTTATATGAACGACCATCATCTAAGCATGCTACGTTCTTACATACAGGAAGGCAACTAGGGTGAAAACCTGGCTGCATGAAAGTCATACGCAAGTTTTTCTATGGGCTTCATTGGAGCAAAGAATTCATCCCCCTTATTGCCAAAGACTTGTCGGCCCCACCCTTGAAACATGGTGTGGCCACACTGAGGTCAACCTAAGCACCTAAATATTTTGGGAGTCAAAAAGAAAGATTCAGGAAAATCTTACACAATATGGTCCTACATTATGGCAAACAAATGAACAGAAATTGTAATGATGATAAAAAGGTAGCAACAGGTTTCTGAAGCTTATATGGGATGATAGGTAGATGCCTTTTCCATTTGAGAACTGTTAATTATGGAGCAGAAACTATTCTCTGAAAGTTGGCCCACACACAATTCGAGCCTATTGACATCCCTTCTCTTCATTATGGTCTTTCTCAAATCTAGGCAGAAGTGAAAAGTCGGACTTTGTTTCCCCTCTTCTAGGGGTGTCCCCAACATATTATGGAAGATCTCTATGCTATGGAAGCTTTGATGCCATGCATGGGCGTATGACAGAAGGGGGGAAAAAAAAAACATGTCTCTTCCTGCACAGAGTTTGTTTCCAATACCATTAGATTAAATGACCCTTCCAGGAGAGCTTCACCACTGAGGAAGTTGGTACATATTGCTACTCCTTGACCTAACATCCTGGCATGATAGTCATGCTTTCTGCTCTTCTCTTTTTCTGCTTATCTCTTCAAAAGCCTGCTTATTTTCCATCCTCCTTTATGCTTTTCATGGTTAATCTCTTTTACTGACATTAGGTCATGCAATTCTGTGTACCACCGAGGAGGTATAGTCACAGCCCATTAATACTGAGTCAATTTATTATGATCATGGATGGCTTGGATGAGGGTACTGAAAGAAAGCATTATATCATCATGTTGAAGTTTATCCTCGCCATCAGCACAAGGGACTGTGTTCAGCAACCTGGAACAAAAGGAAGATGTTGAGAAAGCCTGTTTCTCTATTTCCTTTTCTTCCAGGTGTATAGGATGTCTATGCCCATCACTTGTACTTAATGTGGGCCGGCTTGGTTTTGGATTTTATTTAAAGCTAACTCAATGTTTGTGAACTTCTCTCCCTGACACTTAGCTTGATTGATGACTAAGCCTATTTCCTTCCTACCCTTCATTTCAAGAAATCAGGATCTTCACTCTTCAGCTGCATTCGTGCCTTCATTTTCCTCTGCCTAAAAAAGATAGCTGCATTTAAATTTAAGTTTAAAAACATACGTATGGCCTAAACCAGTGACTTCTATGATTCACTTCATGTATTGAAGTGGGCATCACAGCATATCCAGATTGTGCGATCTTTAATCTTTAAAAAAGCAAAAATGTTAGCATTTAAGATTATAAAGAAAACCTTCTCTGTATAAAATAAGTATAAAGCAAGAGAATGGTACCTCCCCAAATCTTCAGAAAGCCTGAAATGATGTATGTACAGCATAAGTTCCCCTTTCACCTTGAAGCTCTCCAGTTTTCTCTCTAGCCCAGTGGAAAGGTGTCTAATTGGTGCATATTAGAGATGGTATCATATGACAGATACTGAAGTAAAAGAAAAGTTGTAAGAGGGATGAATCTAGGGAAAAGAAAGGAGAGGGGAAAAAAGAATGGGGAAGAAGGCACAAGTAGCAGTGCTTATAACTAGGAGAACTATTTTCCCATGCAGCAATGCTATATGCTACAGTACAAGAATGAATAGATAAGCAACTTCATAACAACAGAAGAAGAGTCACTTGCCTCACAGGTACCATTTTCTTTGGTATAGTCTATGCACTGAATCCCACTAACCACAAACAGGGTCCAGATTCACTACAAGGGTCCATTAGAGACCCTACAGAGTCCAATAGGAGCCTTACATGGCCCTGCCATTCCCCTCTTCATGGCATGAAGTGCAAAGTGGCCAGAATCATCACTCAGCAATTTTGCCACCATGAATGCAGATGCCAGGGATCACAGGTGAAGACATGGAGGGTTAACCAAGGTAGGTCAAAGATCCCACTCATGTCATTTATTTACAAGTTCAACTCCACACATGGGACAAGAGTGGACTGGAAGTTCACCTGGATAAAAAGCAAAGAAATGAAGAAACACTCCCTAGTTTAGCTCCAATCTTGAGGCTACCTCTAATGAACTGATATTCAGAAAATTTGTGAATCACCCATCATACAGTTACTGTAGAAATTTCAGTAAATGAATGTCTACTAGAATACACTACTAGTGCTCTAGTTCAGTGGTTTTCAACCTGTGGGCCTGGACCCTGACAGTCTACAGACTATGTCCAAGGGGTCCATGAAAGATAATTGTGATCAAAAGTATGCAAATACCCACATTTACAATACAGAGGGGTCTACATTGTCATTTAATAATTTCAAAGGGGTCTGCACCTCCATTCAAAAAAAATGTTGTTAGTCCACAAATGAAAAAAGGTTGAAAGCCACTGCTGTAGTTCAATGAGCCTTAATCCAGTTTGATGGCTCTAAATATGTTAACATCATATTCTATTTGAAAGTAATCCACTATTCACTTCAACTCATCCTGCACTGACAAATAGTCTAGAAGACCTTGCTCATTTCTTAAAATCCAGAAGGTCTGAAGTTTGGGTTCCTGGCAATGAATGGAGTCTTGAAAGAAACATTGTCAGTGGATATATGGATTCAGGCAATTTGAAACCAATTTAAACCAAATCGGAGATATGGTCTAACTTTGGTTACACTGATAAAAGAATGTATTTGAAACTAAAATCTTTGCATTAGTTGGGAATTATTGCATAAGAGCCTGGATCTACCATCTGTGTTTATCCTACGAACCAAGATAACAACTAGACAGCAGATTTCCATGATGCTGTTGCAAACGTGACATCAACCTAAATGGCAGTTCCATTAAAGGAAAAAAAATACAGTTTAGACCTCACAAGAGATGACTTTTATCAGGAGAAAGGCTAGTCTCCAACCCTTCAGAAACATATGAATGATTTGATAAGAAAATACTGAACGAGTGGGCAGCAGGCCAACATTGCCACTAATTAGACTTTGATGGAGCTGCGGGAGAAACCTGAGTTTTTCTTCTCCTTTTTTGATGGCAGAAAACGATTCAGAATGAACAGAATAGGTGACTTAGTCATATCTCAGCTCCTTTCTCCAAACCAAGTGAAAAACATTTTTAATTTACTGAAATGTGCTTCTGTAGTGGAGGACTTGGTGTTTTATAGTAGAATTTTCTGCACTTCTGGAACATATCAGTTGTTCTTAGGTGTCATCCTGGAAGCATCCACACTACACAACAAAGCAAGGCAGGGCTTAGAAGTATAAAGCCAAGCATAAAGAAGATGATTTTCTCTGAATGTGGCAAAGTTACAAAATCAGAAATTGCCCATCTGTAGAAAATCAGAAGATTAATTGGTGGGTAAACTATGAGGCTCATTTGAATGTTATCCTGTTTATTTTCCTCAACACTCTTGGAAATAAGGGTAAAGGAGGAAAAGCAGACTGTATTTGCATCAACTAAGGCTAGGGAGGTGACCTCTCTGGACCCCATGCTTCTTCCTAAGGACACATGGGGACACTGGTCCAGGTTTGGGAGGTAACTCTGAATCAGATTTTGCCTTTAAGACTTCTCTTTGTGAAAGAATTTCATTCTTGACTTTGTAGACCGAGTAGTTGGAGAAAAAAAGCTGGCCAGTGGCAAGTGGTGTCCATCAGGGGTCTGTGCTTGGGCCAGTGCTTTTCAACATCTTTATCAATCATTTAGATGTGGGAGTGAAAAGCTCTCTGGCCAAGTTCGCAGATGACACCAAGTTATGGGGCAGTGTGGCCATGCCAGGAGATACAGGTGGGCCTGGACAGGCTTGAGAGTTGGACAGACCAGAACCAGATGAAGTTTAACACTTCCAAGTATAAGGTGCTCCATCAGGGGTCAAGCAACCTTCAACACACATACAGGCTTGGTGGCGATAGCCTGACCCGTACCATGGCTGAAAGGGACCTAGGGATAATGCTTGACCATTGTATGAATAAGCCATCAGTGTGAGGTGGTGGTCTGTAGGACAAACGACAGTTTGGCGTGCATCAATCGATGCATCTCGTGTAAAACTAAGGAAGTGATACTCCCGCTGTACTGAGTACAGGTGACACCACAGCTGGAGTACTGTGTCCAGTTCTGGGCACTGCACTTGAATAAGGATGTGGAAAACTTGTGGGGATCCAAAGAAGAGCCCCCCCGGATGATCAGGGACTTGCAAGGCAAGCCATACAAGGAAAGGCTGACGGACCTGGGCCCCTTTAGATTAAAGAAGAGAAAGTTGAGAGAGCACTTGATAGCACTTACCACTATATCAGAGGAGTGCATCAGGAGGTTGGTGAACAACTGTTAACTAGGGCACCCCCGGGGAAGAGCAGAACCAATGGGTACAAACTCCTGGAAGGCCACTTCAGACTAAATATTAGGAAAAACTCCTTCACAGTCAGGGTGTCCAGACTGTAGAATAAACTCCCCCCCCAAAGGTGGTACAGTCACCTACCCTGGAGGTTTTCAAAAGGAGACTGGACAGTCACCTCGCTGGGGTCAATTTACCCCAGTTGTCTTCCTGCCTAGAGCAGGGGAGACTGGACCCAATGATCTGCAAGCTCCTTTCCAGCCCCTGACAATCTATGAATCTATGCAGTTGCAAATATATGTGATGATCTATATTTGATATATGAATAGAATCAAAGTAACTACTTTCCAAAAAGACTATGAACCTTTTATCCAACTACTCAGTTGGTCTAATAAAAGATATCACAGCTTCCCAAAGAACTTTGCCATTCTTGTCTCCCCAGTCTTCAGACTTTGTACTGGTTGAGGGATCTGGCTTTCCCCTAAATGATCCAGTCAGTGCATTCATGCTAGCCATCATTCAAGGAGAGTGTCACATTATTTTGTGGAAGACACAAAGTGCAGTGATCTAGGATCTGCAAGGAAGCTGGACCCTGGTAGCAGCTCCCGTAACTTCTACCTCTATGTGTTATTATAATTAATTTGGGAGTAAAGAAAACCCTACAGAAAAACAAACAAACAAACAAACAGTATTTAATATAGTAACTATGGACAAAGAGTAGCAACAAAATATTTCTTTCTTTCTCCAACCAAGTGACAGTCAATGAACTAAATGGTGGTTTGGTTCACTCCACCTTTGGGGAAGGGTGGTGCCAATACAGGGAGCAAATGAAGCCCCAAGAGAGTGCTAGTAAATTCACTCTGAACTCCTGTACACAAGACACATATACACAAAAGAGGCAGAGAGTCATAAAGATTGCTTTCTTAAGGCACACAGGTTGTACTCTACAGGGCAGAACCCTAAACTGACACTGGTCTACAGTCCCTTCATTAAACTATGATTTTTGGCCCTGTACATAGAGAAAATGCACTTCCCCAGTATGAACTTTGGACCCTAGCACCCACGAGGAAGCTAGAGTAGACTGGAGGCAGAAAGGATGAAGAAAGAAACCATGAATTGATGTGCCAGAGTAAGCCTAGTAAATACACTTACTCGTTTGCACACACGGGCTCACACTTCTCTGACTTTGCTTTTGTCCTACATCTCTGCTCCAAAAGGATGTTTTCATTCCTGCCCTCCATCGCAAAAAGATAGGCTTTAATAGGCCATATTCAGACTTGACATTAGCACCTGCCGCCAGCGTTGTTCCACAACTTGCATTACGTCCGACCTCAGCCCTTGAGTTTGGAGGGATTTATTAAGGCAGATTGCCAGTTTTCCAGCCACCTGTTTCAGTCCTCAAAACAACTCTCTGACTGAGATTTGCAGGGGGGAGGGGGGAGGTGCCTTCAAACCTCCCATGTTAAATGATGCAACCCAGCTTTGGCTGCCTTTGTGACTTCAGCACTGAGCGTGGACCTCCTGAGGTAGGCATAAGGCATATTTTAAATTGATAGGTCTAATTTCCAAACTGATCCCCTCGTAAAAGAAATCATTATTTTTGAGAACTGAACCTCATCGTGAAATACTCAGCAGCATTCAATCTTCCTCCATAAATTCTCCAAAGCCCACAAACTTCACTCCGAGGAAGGCAAGAAGCTTCTCCAGGGAAGCCTTGTCTGCTCTCACAGCTGGCCTGGGAGCCTGCATATTTTAAAGTGAAAATAAGTAACTTGCATTAAGCACTCCCTGGGCTCATAAGCTTGACAAATTTTTATTCCTAAGCAGGGGTAGCTTAGTGAGGCAAGTCTCTTCCCAGTCTCTCAAAGCTGGAATGTAAATGTATATACAGAACCTTTTAATCGGCCTTTATTTTCACCACCCTCCACAGTGAAAATGTAGTCTATAACCAAGGAAGCTCCTTGCAAACAATGCAGCATCAGCATTTACGCTACACCCAGTTCATACCGTTTTGGTCACCCTCTCCACAACCTGATTAATAACTCTGGAAATCTGAGCTGAAACCTGAAAGACTGATATGTCTAGCTCTTCCGAATGTGTCAGATGCATATTAAAACTTCACACTTCAGTGACAAACTAGGAGACGTGTTACGTTCCAAAAGAGGCACTGACAGGTTTAGCAGTTTCGCTGATGCTTTTTCTTTCTTTCTTTTTCTACCCCCTCCCTCCTTTTTGTTCTTTTTTCTTAATGTGCAGAACTTTTTGCCTGCGCAAAAATAACACTTAAAGCTTAAAATCAGAACAATGATCTTCAAGGTGAATGGCTAGACTTTTATTTTAAAATTTCATGCTACATAAATTCAGAAGCCATTGAGTACAGATAATTCTTCTTGGTAGAGACTGAATATCAAAAAACCCAATGTCCTCTACACTAAGCATAACATTTGCATTTATTAAAAATATGTATATATATTTCAGTGCCCTTAACCTTTTTGTACAAACAGGAGCATTATTAAATATGTCCTGTTATCTGGATCTTTTGACTATTTTACAGACTAAAAAGTATTTCAAAAGCTGGAATGTTAGAGTCTTAGATTATTAAAAAGATCTGGAAAAAAAATCTTCTTAATGATAATGAGAACAGAAAATAATTTTAAAGCCCTGTTCCACAAGTTAAAATGTCCTCCATCTATTGAATAATAAATCCATATCATGCTCAAGCTTGGAAAAAAAACAAAAAGTAAAACAAAAAAAAAGTAAATGTGATTTTAAAATGGCAAACAAAATGCTGTCCTAATTCATGAATGCAGAAGACCTGTGAACTCAGCAGCTGGGCATGCTGCTAGCTGAGTGATTGCTGGTCCTGGATGACTGCTGCTTGCATCTGATAAAAGCCCTAACAAGGGGGCGGATCCAGTCCAGGCCCAGGAGGGTATAAAAGAAAACTCTCCAACCAGGAAGCAAGTGAACAGGGGGAGCAAAACATTTACAAGCTGGTCATAAGTCAGTTTGCCATCCCTCTCTTTGAAAGAGAGCCTTTAAGGTAACTTCTTAAACTAAAAGCAACTAACCCATAGTGTCATAGTACTTAGAGTCAGAAGGGACCTAAATGGATCATCAGGTCAGACCCCCTGCCCCGGGCAGGAACGGGTGCTGGGATCATATCACCCCAGCCAAATATCTATCCAGCCTCCTCTTGAAGACCCGCCCAAAGTAGGAGACAGTATCACCTCATATTTAATAATATAAATAATGATTAATATATTTAATCTAAGTCATGTGGTAGTCATGGGGGAACTGAATTTCCCGGACATCTGCTGGGAAGAACAGTCAGCCAGCTGTGACCGCTCCCGTAGGTTCTAGGCCAGAGTGCAGGACCTCCATCCAACCCAGGAGGTGCACAGCCCCACCAGGGAGACGCCTCGTTGGACCTAGTGCTGGCCACGGGTGATGACCTGGTGCGAGGGCTGTGGGTGCTCGACCACCTGGGCGACAGCGGTCATCGCCTGCTGGGATTCACCATCCAGCGCAAGGTGGCAAAGGCATGCAGTAAGGCAGCAGCCCTAGATTTTAGGAGGGCAGACTTCAAAGAGCTCAGGAGGATAGCTGGAGAAGCGCTGAGGTCCCGGAGGGGAGGGGAGCCAGGTGTCCAAGGAGAGTGCTCACTCCTTAAGGAGACGATCCTCCAAGCCCAAAGGAAGGTAATCCCAATGAGGATCAAAGGGAGCAGGAGAGCACACAAGCCTCTGTGGCTCACCAAAAGCATCCAGGAAGGTCTCCTTGCTAAAAAGGAGGCTTACACGCAATGGAAAGAAGGGGTCATCACCAGGGAGGGCTATTCTGTAGTTGCTCGGGGATGTAGGGGGGCAGTTAGGAAGGCCAAGGCAGAGATGGAACTGGGACTGGCTTCCCAGATTAAGCACAATAAGAAGTCCTTTTTTAAATAAATAGGGGGTAAAAAGAAGGTCCCGGGTAATGTGGGGCCCTTGCAGGACGCCATGGGAAACTTGGTTGTCACACGAGACAGCAAAGCTAACATGTTTAATGATTTCTTTGCCTCCGTCTTCCTAAGTCAAGACCAGAACAGCCACCTCCCTGCTGGGCCCCCCTCGGGCCCCGGGGGAGGCACACCTGGGCCACAGGTTAGCGAGGATTTAGTTAGGGAGCTTCTGGAGGGGTTGGATGTATTCAAGTCAGCCGGCCCGGATGATCTCCACCCTAGAGTTCTAAAGGAACTGGCCGAGGTCATTGCAAGTCCCCTGGCACGGCTTTATGAGCACTCATGGTGCTCTGGTGAGGTACCGGAGGACTGGAAGAGGGCCAACGTGGTCCCCATCTTCAAAAAAGGCAGGACGGAGGACGCGGGAAACTATAGGCTTACCTCGATCCTAGGCAAGCTGTTTGAGAAAATTATGCTGGCAGACATCCAGGAGGGGCCAGCAGGGGACTGCATGCTTAGGGGCAACCAACATGGGTTCATCAGTGGCAGGTCCTGTCAGACCAACCTGGTGGCCTTTTATGATAAGATCACTAGATCATTAGATGCAGGGGTAGCAGTGGACATCGTCGTCCTGGACTTCCAGAAGGCCTTCGACACTGTCTCTCACTCTCATTAAGAAACTGGGGAGCTGTGGTGTAGACACCCACACAGTCAAATGGGTCACCGACTGGCTGGACGGCCACACCAAAAGGGTGGTAGTGGATGGGTCCTTCTCAACCTGGAAGGACATGGGCAGTGGGGTCCCCCAGGCCTCGGTCCTCAGGCCTGCGCTGTTCAACATCTTCATCAGCGATTTGGACGAGGAGGTAAAAAGCACCCTGTTCAAATTTGCTGATGACACTAAGATGTGGGGGGACGTGGGCACGCTAGAAGGATGCAACAGGCTACAATCAGACCTAGACAGGTTACAAGGGTGGGCGGACGAGAATAGGATGGGTTTCAACACAGACAAGTGCAAGGTGATGAACCTGGGGAGGAACAACTGGCACCATACCTACAGCTTAGGGAACTCCCCTCTTGTCAGCACGGAGGCAGAAAGGGATCTTGGGGTCATCATTGACTCCAAGATGAACATGGGCCGGCAGTGTGCGGATGCAGTCAGGAAGGCCAACCGCACCTTGTCCTGCATCCACAGATGCATCTCGAGCAGGTCCGGGGAGGTGATCCTCCCCCTCTATGCGGCACTGGTCAGGCCGCAGCTGGAGTACTGCGCCCAGTTCTGGGCGCCACACTTGAAGAGGGATGTGGACAGCATCGAGAGGGTCCAGAGGAGGCCACTTGTATGATCAGGGGACAACAGGGAAGGCCCTATGAGGAGAGGCTACGGGACCTGAACCTGTTCAGCCTCCACAAGAGAAGGCTGAGGGGGATCGAGTGGCCTATTACAAACTAGTCAGGGGGGACCAGCAGGCACTGGGGGAGTCACTGTTCCCCCGAGCACTGCCAGGAGTGACCAGGAATAACGGTCACAAGCTGGCAGAGGGTAGGTTTAGGTTAGATATCAGGAGGCGCGACTTCATGGTCAGGGCGGCTAGGGTCTGGAACCAGCTTCCAAGAGAAGTGGTGCTGGCCCCTACCCTGGCGGGGTTTAAGAGGAGGTTAGATGAACACCTTGCTGGGGTCATTTGACCCCAGCACTCTTTCCTGCCATGGCAGGGGGTCGGACTAGATGATCTGCTCAGGTCCCTTCCGACCCTAGAAACTATGATAAAACTCTGTAGTTAAACCGAGATTCAAGCCCCTTGTTTAAGTCCCCTTAAGCGTGAGGGGGAGTTTGCTAGGGAGTTTGCCTGGAAACTCTCTCTCACCTTCCTTCACCATAAGCCTGGGCAAGAGGGAGCAGGTTAGCAGGGAAAAGGGAACCTTTTGAAACCAAGGAGCAGTGAACAGGGCAACTTGCAGGGGAGTTTGCTAGGGAAGGACTGCTTGAAAACAGGGGCAGGAAGAGAGAGATGGTGGCTTAAGAGACCCAGAGAAATGGCTGGAGGATGTCACAATGTCAGCGCCACCAACACTGCCAGCTCTGCCTCTGCTTGCATATATCCGGTGCATGTGCCTATCTGGGCAGGACCACTCCCCATCTAGGATTGCACTCAGTTCCTGGTTTGGTTCTGTGGAGGTTGCAGCTTGCAGGCTTCTTCCAGTGACAGCTGGGGGGCAGGGGGTGCCGGCGGTGTGACCAGGCAAGAGAGATGAAGGAGGTGGTGATACTCTGAAGCATCCTCTGCCATGAGGACTTCATCAATTAGATGCTGGAGGAGCCCTCTAGGACTGCTGAGGAAGGACTGCAGGAGGTAGCGCTAGAGAAGGAAGAGGATGCAAATTCCCAGGAAGGTGGAAGTTGGACCTCTGGCAGTAAACAAAAGTCTTCATCTCTACCTGCAGCAGATTGCTTATAAAATAGATATGGAGTCCTAGCAACAGAAGAGGAGAAGCATATTCCATTGTCGGAAGAGGCCAGGCCAGGTATCCCCAAGGTTGGGAGGATTGAGACCACCACCACCACCAAAAGAAAATGATATGTGGTGATAGCTGGAGACGCCCTTCTGCAGGGACAGAGGCATTCATGACAGAGAGCTGTTGTCTCAGGAGATCTGCTGCTTGCCCAGAGCCTCGGTCCATGATGTCATGGATAGGGATCTCCTTGATTCACGTCAGAAGAGCATGGCGTGGTGGCTTCTTTAATTTTGGAGTTTCCCCCATGTGCCACCCCATGCCACTGATTGGCAGAGGGGACACATTGCTCACCATGTGTGCCTGACGACCAGGAGGTGAAAACCGCACCATCGTACGTGGGTAGCTAGCGAGGAGCAACAGGACCCCTCTACCAACTGGCGGTGGGGGAAGCACATGGGAGGAACTCCAGATTTAAAGAAGCCATCACACCATGCACTTCTAGAGTGAATTTTGGAGATCCCTATTCATGAAAGGATTAGCAAGACTCATCTGGCCCTCTGACAACTACCCCATGTGGACACCAGTGATGCGGCTAGGGGTGACCCCAAGCAGGAGCTCTCAGTGCAAAGGTGATGGGGACAGGGGCTCAGGCGGTGTTCTCCTCAATACTCCCAGTCAAGGGGAAGGGCCCAGCAGGAACAGACATTTCCTGCAAGTCAATGTATGGCTGCACAGATGGTGTCACCAGTAGGGGCTTTGCCTTCTTTGACTATGGGATGTTGTTCCAAGAAGAAGGATTGCTAGGAAGAGATGAGATCCACATGACAAAGACAGGGAAGAGCATCTTTGCAGGCAGGATAACCTGGTGAGGAGGGCTTTAAATTAGGTTGGAGGATGGACACCAAAGCCCTGAGGTAAGCGGGGAAGTGGGTGAGCTGGAGGGGACAACAGGGGAGGCCTTCTCCCAAGTACTGACCAAGCAATACTCTTATACTCCTCCCTAATGCACTGTCCAAGTGTCCACTGCTTGCAAGCACCCTTTTTTGTGTTTTAACTCACTGAAGCAGGAGGGGCAACAGGGGAGGCCTTCTTATTCTTCCTGAAAAAGTAGGACAATTGGCTAGTTGCCTCAAGTGTCTGTACATGAATGCACAAGGCTTGGAAAACAAGCAGGAAGACCTTGCACAGTCCCAGTACTATGACATATCTGGCATAACAGGTGGGTGCTCGCATGACTGGAGATTTGTCACGGATGGTATAAACTGTTCAGGAAGGACAGGCGGGGGAAAAGAGGAGGAGGAGTTGCACTTGTGCACAAAAAAGTAGTGGATGGCAACTTCGTCAACTGCAAACAAGAGACGATTGAGTTCAGGATCCTGAGGAAAGCAAGGAAACAAGCAGAGTAGGGACTCTGGACTGGGGGAAAAAAACCCACCAAAACCCAAAAAAACCCATTAACTGTCTTAGGGAACTGATGGGCAGAATCCACTTGGAGGCCAGTCTGTGGGGGAACAGAGTCTGGGAGATCTGGCTGTATTTTAAGGAAACATTACGGGTGCAGGAACAAACCATCCCAATGCACAGGAAGAATAGCAAGTATAGCAGAAGACCAGCTTAGCTTATCAGGGAATGCTTCCGTGAGCTAAAACAAAAAGAAAAGAAGAATCTTACAAGTAGTGGACACTTGGACAAGTGACTAGGGAGGAGTATAAGAAGATTGCTTGGGTATGCAGGGATGAAATCAGGAAGGACAAAGGACAATGGAATTGCAGCTAACAAGGGACATGAAGGGTAACAGGGATTTTTACAAGCAGAAACCCTTCTGCAGCAACAAGAGGAGGATCAGGGGAAGTGTGGGTCCCTTACTGAATGGGGGAGGCAACCTTGTGGCAGATGATGTGGAAAGGGTGAAGTGCTCAATGCCTGTGCTCTTCACAGGCAAGGTCAGCTCCCAGACTCCTGCACCTGCCAGCACAGCTTGAGAAGGAGGTGAGCAGCCAGCACGTGTACAAGTCCATGGGGCCAGATGTGATGCACCCAAGTGTGCTGAGGGAGTTAGCAGATGATTGCATAGCCACTGGCCACTATCTTTGAAAATTCATGGCAGTCAGGAGAAGTCCTGAATGTTTGGAAAGGGGCAAATGTAGAGCCCATCTTTAAGGAAGGGAAGAAGAGGGATCCAGGGAACTGCAGACCAGTCAGCCCCACCTGAGTCCCTGGAAAAATCATGGAGCAGGTCCTTAATCCATTTCTAAGCACTTGGAGGAGAAAAAGGTGATTAGGAGCACTCAGCATGGATTCACTTGCAAGTCATGCCTGGCCAACTTGATTGCTTTGTATGATGAGATGACTGGGTCTGTGGATGCGGGGAGAGCAACAGACATGATGTACCTTGACTTTAGCAAGGCTTTTGATGTGGTTGCCCACAACGTTCTTGCTAAGGAAGTATGGGCTGGTTGAATGGACTGTAAGGTGGATAGGAAACTGGCTGGATTGTCAGACTCAATGGGTAGTAATGAGTAGCTGTCTGTGTAGCTGGAAGTTGGTCTCAAGTGGAGTGCCCCAGGGGTCGGCTTTGTTCAATATCTTCATCAACAACCTGGAACGTGGGATGCAGTGCACCCTCAGCAAGTTTGCAGATGACACCAAGCTGTGGGGAGTAGTGGATACATGGGAGGGCAGGACTAGGATTCAGAGAGACCTGGACAAATTGAAGGTTTGGGCCAAAAGAAATCTCATGAGGATTAATAAGGACAAGTAAAAAATCCTGCACTTAGGAGGGAACAATCCCATGTACCAGTACAGGCTGGGGGCTGGCTGGCTGCAGAGCAGCTCTGCAGAAAAGGACCTGGGGGTGACAGGGGACAATAAGCTGAATAGGAGCCATCAGTGTGCTCTTGGTGCCAAGAAGGCCAATGGCAGACTGGGCTGCATTGGTAGAAGCGTTGCCAGCAGAACAAGGGAAGTGATTATTCCCCTTTATTCAGCACTGTTGAAGCTACATTTGGAGTACTGTGTCTGGTTTTGCCCCCCGCCCAATACAGAAAGGATGCGGAGAAATCCAGTGGAGGGCAACCACAATGGTTGGTGGGCTTGAGCACATGCCTTATGAGGAAAGGCCAAGGGAAGTTGACTGATTGAGTCCAGAGAAGAGAAGATTGAGGGGGGATTGAATAGCAGCCTTCAAGTCCCTGCAGGGGGTTGCAAAACCGATGGAGCTGGACTGATCTCAGTGGGGGCAGACGACAAATAAGGAGCAATGGGCTCAAGTTGTGGCAAGGGAAGTTTACATTAGATATTAGGAAAAAGTCTGACTGGTAGGGCAGTAAAGCACGGGACCAGGCTCCCCAGAGAGGTGGTGGCATCTCCATCCTTGGAGGTTTTTAAAGACCCGGCTGGACAAAGCCTTGTCTGGGATGATCCAGTTGGGGCTGGTCCTGCTTTGAGCAGGAGGTTGAACTAAATGACCTCCAGAGGTCCCTTTCAGCCCTAATTTTCTAAGAGACAAGGAGAACAAAATATCACTTTTCGGAAGTCGTAGTGGAGATGTTGCTCTAATAAAAGATAACAAGATTTTCGCAAAAAGAAATCTTTAATTGCAAGCTTATGGGTACACCCTTCATCAGGCATTGGAGAAAAGATTGTAAAAGTTCTGGGTAGAAATGAAAGTTCATCTTTCATAGGATTGAACAGAGGAGTCAATAGATGGAAAACTCATCTGGGCTGTCGGTTCATAGCTGGTATGGAGCCTCTAACCTCCTGTGAGGATCTGGGATGATGCAAATGATGTATTTTAATTGGGCGACTGGCTGGATTTTTTTTTTTTTAATTCTCTTTAAGGATATCTGTATGTTACTATTAAGAGTAGAAAACCATAAAAGAAGAAAAAATGAAGACCAGAGGAGGTAGAGGAAGAGGGGAAAAGAAAGAATAATTTGTGGATCTGAGCTGAAAAATGTCTTTATCCTTATGGTTCTGATGTGGAGCTCATTAAAGACAACAGAAAGGCTCCCTATGACTGTAGCGGGCTTTTGATCATGCCATAAAGGAGAATGGGAGCAGAGTGCCTATGTAGCTCTATGTGAAATACACACGAGGTAATCTTTTGACAAATGAACTATGGAAAATGAGGTTTTTAATGCATCAGATGCATCTCCATGAATCATTCAGTTGCCTGCATGGATTTTTGTCCCCTTGTGCCACCAAACCAGACTCCAATTTTAATATCAAAGAACAACAACAAAGCTTCCTGGAAAATGAGAGAAGTTTACAGAACGTAGTTTACAGAGAAGCAGCTTGAGGTGACCTTCCTGAAAGCTAACCCTGGGAACATAGCACTGGGAAGGACCGCAAGGCCATCTAATCCAACCCCTTGAACAGATACAGGATTCCTAAACTAGCCCAGAGAGAAGTCCATTTTGAAAGCCTCCACAGAAAGTGATTCCACCATTTCTCTATGCAGTGTCCTTCATTTTCTACAGTTAGGAGCTCTTCTCCTCACCTGAGGTCCAATCTACACTTGCTGTGCTGCAACTCAGTGTATTGCACATGGCCTGCCCTTTGTAGAAAGAGAGAAGAAAGTTTTTCACATTCTTGAATAAAACTATTATCATTCTCCCCCCACCCCAATCACCTTTTCTCCAAACTACACAAGCCTACTTCCTTCATGATCTCCTCGCATAGGTTGCTTTTTGCCCCCCTTACCATCTCTCCTGTCCATCTCTGGACCCTTAGCTGTTGTTGATGATCTTATGTGCAAATATGATCAATACATTCTTTATCCCTGCATCCAAGCCATTAACAATTGCTGACCTGCTTAGGTCCCTTCCGACCCTACCAACTATGAAACAAAATATCATCACTAGACCCAGAACATACTCCTAGGGACCTCTACTTGGCACCATCTGTCAGGCTGACATTGATCCATTTACAGTCTCTTGTGGCTTGAGGTTATTCAGACAATTATGTACCCACCTAACAAAAGGATTTACCTGGACACCACATTACTCTAGTGTCTATGTGAGAATGGACCACGGGGCTGTCGAAAGCGTTAGTAAAGTCCAGATATATTACATCCACTGCATTCCCCTGATTCAACAAATTACAATAGCTACCAAATCAAAAGAGGAAATCGGTTGGTTTGACATAATAAGTCCTTAAGGTTTCCGCTAGTAACTTCCCTACAGGCTCCAGGTACCTAACAAACTGACATATCCTTTATATTCTCATTTGCTATGGCTTCAGTCTCCTTCAACTCTATCGTAACTCTTACTTTCCACCTGCATTACTGGAGAGGATGATCTTCCAGGAATTGCAACCACTTTAGAAAGTGGCATGTCCTAAGTTTCAAAGGACTGGGGCACTGGTATGGTGACGTTACGCATTGTACTTAGACCACGCTGAATCTGTGCAATTTTAAACAGTGCTAAAAGTTAGAATATGCTGTGAGCAGTCACACATTATTGTTAATACCATTTCTTACCTTCATATAGCTCTCTTGCCCTAAGAAAACTGGTGAGCAGGGGCATGGCTAAGAGCCAGAACACCTGCGCAGGCTCTCTCTGTTTTGGGTGGGAGGGAGGGGGCTGGGAACAGTGCATCCTGGGATGCTGGAGTACTGCACATTGTTTTATCTCCATGGAGCACACTGAAATTTCCTTAACACAAACTAGGCAGTATGGCCCAGAGTTAACCCTCACCTAAAGTGGCACAATGTTGAGACACTCAGAGAGCCCTCAGCAAAAGTTAAAATGAGAGTGTCTGCTTGTTAAGTGCCCTTAGTATAGTCTAAAAGTAACATGTAACTTCACCCATAATCTCTATATTGCTGGGAAAGGATAGCAAGCATGTTGCCTACCAGCCTTGAAGGACATGGGGATGCTCTTATGCAAAGGGATTTTCCTTGCACATTCCCTCCTGGCAATACTCTGCTTCTAAGCCTTTATTCACTTGAACATTAAGTTCAATAGTATGGGCCAAACTCTAACTAATGTTTAATCATCTTGCCTCTTTAAACAGAAGGGACAAGGGCTGGATGACAGAAGGTAACAGGGAGGTGCAAGATCCTTATCTTCTACTCCTGTGGAGTGACACCAATTTACACTGGCTGAAGATTTGGGACAACATTTGCTTGCACCAAAACAAATACATTTGGGATGTTTCACATCTGAGCTCAACTAATCCAAAGTATTAAAAAATCCACTGGAAAAGACAAGTTCCCTTTCATCAGCAGACATGCCAAAAGATTTCACAATGGAAATGGTTGTGCAAGCCACGAGCTTACAGATGAGATTTGGTAGCAGGATATTGAGTTGCATCAAAGTCAGCAGGGCTCTGTGCAAGTCCCTGAAAGATCAATCCTGGGGAGTTAGTATAACCAATATTCAGGAACGGCACCAGAATTTGAAGCCTTCCCTTTACCCAGGGGAGATGCACAGCATGGCCAGAGGAGCTCTGAGCTTCCTGCATGGAGCTTTGTCAAGGGATCATAACCTACACCTGGAAAAACAATGCCCAAAACTGCAAGAATTTCTCCTTGCCTGTTCAAGTCTATAAACAGACATCAAAATGGGTACTAGACAGTATCCATGCCAATTGTGCTTTTCAAATTATTATCACCATTCTGCCTCAGGCTATATTTGACTTTTTTTTTTTCCAGAACTAAAGTCTGCATTTCTCATTACCATCCCCCTAAGCCATTAAGTCTAGAGATTAACATGACCCTGAAGAGCCATACAAATTAATACCAACTTCACTGGGAAAAATCATAGAAGAAAATATTTGCATTTTATATGCTGCAAATGTCCCTTCTCCCCTCCCCCTCACTCCTGGTTGATCCCTCTCTAATCCATCTGTGGAGCAGACTGCCTAAGGTAACTTCTCTCCACCGCCCTGAAGTCAATCCAAGTGTTATTATTTCCAAACGTTTTTCAGCTGTGGGTGGATCAACTTTAGTGCTTAGCCCTAGGACATTTTTATTTGGCTAATCCTTGTAAAGTGTTTGCACCAAACAAATTAATGATGCATTTTCCCCTAGCAAAATGGTTTTACAGTTTGTGCATTACTCAATGCTGCTTTTTCATTTGAGTCTATTTGCAAACGGTCATTTGCTCGCTAAGGGTGAAACTACAAATGGGTGGAAAGGCTATTTTCTTCTGTATTTATTTATAATATAAATGGAGCCTATTCACAGTATTACATGCCACACTATATAATGCATGGGCCAGAAATGAAATGCAGACCGCAAATAGAGATACGAAAACAATAATAATAATAATAATAATATGGAAAATGAAAATAATTGTTCCCCAATAAGTATAGCAACATCTTTTACCACTGCACCCTTTTAACCCCTTAACAGGAGCCTGGAGGGAAAAATAAAGAATTTCCAACCTGCCTGGGATATTTGTAGTAGGAGATTTGGGCTGTCTCAGCTGAGCAGGTTTTTTTGGCTGTCTTTTTTTTGTTTTGAGGCTATACCACTGCCTTGATTATAGGGTAAAATGTACAAAGCCCTTGCCAGAGGCAATGCGCAGAATGTGTCAAGTGCACCAGCTTCAATCCAGATATTACTTTAGAAACTGAAGACTGGAGTGCTGCATAGAGATACCCAAGCAAGCTCTTTGGCATGGGGTATCGCTCTAGTGAAGGCAGTGAAGGAGACTTTAACTTATTGCTTACTGAACTCCATGTTGCTGTGGCTGGGCAAACTAAGTGGTTTAAAGCTGAAGTGTCAAACATACAGCCCATGGGCTTGATCTGGTTCATTCATCTGGCCCATGGACTAGACCTATAGGTCCAGATGAGCTTGACATCCTTGGTTTAAAGCAAGTTCAGCTACCTACTACTTGCAGGTTCAACGCTACACTGCAGGTCTCAATGGTAGACATACCCTATGTAGTTCCATGTGGAATTTACTACAAATGAAGGTTTGGATTTTAGGTCACTTCTTTCCCAGGAAGATCATCATAGCCATAAGTAGGGACCTACTTAAATTGCAGCAAGACAAAGGGGTTTTCATGGTCCATTTGCAGTGTGCAGAACCATTTTTGCAGGCATTATGCAGTGACCCCACCCCTTGGCAGAAGAAGGAGGAGGAAGCTGCCATCTCAATTGCTGGCCACCCTTTGTGCCACTCCACCCCTCAGTGCTGACTGGTGGTGAGGCCCTGGCAGGGGGATGAAGGGGTACCCGCCATCTTGTCTGCTGCCCTTCATGTTGCCAGTGCCTTCCCCTTGCACCAGTGAGGACAACCGTCTTCCACTGGAGAACCAGCCTCGTATTTTTATCACATTTTTGTTGTTGTTAATTTTGTGGACTTTAAGGATTCACCAGACAATCCCAGATTTTGCAGTTTCCATGAAATCATGAATTAGATAGATCCCTAACCATCAGCAGAAGAGGGCAGACACATTTACAGTTGACTTGCTACTCTGCATCTGCATTAGAAATTGATTAGCTAAGTCAAAGAGCAACACAGAAACAGACCCATATCATGCAGCTATCCAAAATGAAATTAAAGTTGCCATATCTAAAAGTGATACTGGATACAACAGGCGTTATCCTGGGAGCCTCAGAAACGCCATACCCCATGTGAAGAATAGTTCAGCAGCTGCAATCCCAGTCCCTGTCAAGCCAGGCCTCTCTTGGTCTGATATCTAGTACCACTTAACCAGTACAGCCTGTTCCATGGTTGTGTTGTTGGCAACTAAATCGATGTCCCCACCTAGGCTATCCTGTATGAGGTGGGTGTGTGGACACCCAGCAGGACTAAAAACAACCCCTGTTAAAGTGCAGGTGTGCTTCCTGTCAGCCAACAGCAACCCATACCTGGAAAGGAGATAGGCACCACGAGCTCATTCTGCCCAAAGAATTACCAGTGATGATGGCATCTAAGGTACCCCAACAGTCATGGCCACCTCAGGACTGGACTGGACTTGCAATCCCAGCAAGAAATAGCTGAAAGTTTACAATTTCTCTTTCTCTCCTTCCCACCAGAGCACGGTAAAGAAGTTGATAGGTCCTGCTTCACCCCACTGAATTGGCAATAATTACTGTATGCAAAGTAGGCTGGCACATCTGAATGCATGTGTAGTGCCATGAAGCTCCAGGACAAACCAAGTAAAAATTCATTCTGCAAATGCATTGAAGCAATTCAGGACTAATTCTTTTTCACTATAGGTGGAATCGCTCTCTGGCCTCGTCTAGCAGGTTTTAGTGGTGCAGAAAATGCCTTAACATACATTAGCACAATTATCAGTCCAGCAGTAAAATTAAGATTATGCACACGCTCACTATAATTAACTCACTAAAACTGTTCCACAAGCATCAGGAGCTTGAGTAGAAGTGGAAATTATGCTGCATCCCACTAGGTTTGCAAGCCACTTAAAAAAATGACCCTCTTCAAGACCCCACTGGCAAGACACACGTTCTTCAAAGGCTTTCACACATTCTTAGTGCTGTGCATCCTGCAACTTTCAAGTCAATGGGACAAGTCACATGCTCATTTGTATTACAGGCATACCACTTTGTCATCTGAATAGCTCTCTATTCACTTCCTTGCTATTTCTATCATTGTTTTCATTGGTGTTCCACAAAATGTCCTAGCTTCTGAAGAACTTCCTACTTTTCAGCCCTTACCTCTGAAACAAAACTCCCCATATGTTTTTTCTACATGATCTCTCCGTATTCTTTCAAATTTTACACAAAAAACACCCTGTTTTCTCCCTTCCTAATGCCTGGATGACTCTCTCCCCCCCACTGTTCTTTACACACCTCTGCATAATTGTATTTTAAAAACCTTCTAAACTGCCATATACATCATATAAATAAAACCATCTAAAAATAAAGTGGTACTCTATTGTCGCCCACACTTCTTGTCCCAGCGATATACGCAATCTGGACAGCCCCAAGCTGCGTTGTGTATGCAGGTAAAGTAAATTCGGAATTATTCAACACTTAAAACACTAAAAAAATCATTTACAAGTTACAAGTAATAAGATTTATGCTTTATGTCTCCCAATCAATAGCAAGTATGTCCACACACAGCTGATTTATCCATATTGAAAATATAATTATAAACCTAGTTTCCTGTGAACCACAGAGTCCTTTTGTAACAAGATTATTTAAATACAAATGGGATTGGAAAATTGGTTTTAAATAGCTAATCTGTCTTGTCTTCAACTCCAGCTGTAAAATTTACTAACATCATAAATGCGGGCTGAGTGAAAATGGACAAGGGATTCTGATTCTCCTCGCGATCTGTCTCTGCAGCTCTCTCATTATCATTAAAGTGGATGGCAGTTGCACACATGCTCGGAAGGAAAATAATAAACCTAATCACTGCAAGGAAAAGAAAGGGATTTTACTGGTGATGTGGTCATACACATACCAGTAAATAAACATCTGTCTTATTAGTGGGCTACTAAATATCTTTGGGCTGAATGCTTAGATATGCTAAAGAACTGTTATGCAACCATTAAAAAGACTCTGAAGGGGTTGAAAATGCCCTTTGATATCATAAAACTGGATAGGGATTTTTCAAAGGGAGAGAGAGCCACCAAAATACAGCTGATAATCCCTGGTCATTAAGTCATGCACCTGGGATATAAAGAAGACTCAGTTTCAAGTCCTCTGAACTGGGCCAAGCAGTGAAAAAAAGAGTCTGGCCTTTTTTGGGGAATAATTTCAGAAGGCCCCATTTTCATTCCAATACAAGGAAAAAGAAAAAAAAAAGATCTGAAACCTCATAATGTTATGTGAAACGGGATTCTTGGTTTTTTTGGAAAGGCCCATTTTATACTACCCCTTTGCTCCCAGCTCAAATCAGGGAGGTCATTTTGGATGGGGTAGTGGTAATGAGTGGCACTGTACCTGCTCTTCGCTACCTAAGGCTCATCCAAAGAGGCTAAACTAAAAAAAAAACTCAATGGCCCCAAAATATAGAGAAGGGAAAGGCCCCAGGTCCCTGTATCTGGCTGTCTAGTGTGATAAAAAAGTGGGGATGTTCAGTGGTTGGGCACTTTCTGGAACCTGGGAGTCCAGTGCAGGCAACACAAACGATTATGGGCCTAGGAGGCAAGACTTATGAAGAAAGGCTGAAAGAACTAGGATTATTTAACGTGGAAAAGAGAAGACTAAAGGGGGATTTGGTAACAGTCTTCAAATACCTGAATGACAAATATAGAGAGGATGGAGATAGGCTCTTTTCTGTGGAGGTAGGGGACAGGACTAGGAGCAACATCCTCAAGCTGCAGCAGGGGAAATGTAGACTGGAGATTAGGAGGGACTTTCTGACTTTGGAAGTGATCAGGCATTGGAACAGGAAAAGCTGTGAAACTGTCATGCCTAGAAATGTCCAAAAGCACGTTAGACAGACACTTGGCTGGGGTGGTTTGATCAGGGATGATCTTTCCTGGAGCAGGAGACTAGACTAGATGACCCCATGAGGTCCCTTCTAGGCCTCCGTTCCAATGATCCAATGAACTCCGTTTTACTACAATCTTCCCAGGTAACCTTGAGAAGTTACTTAGGTTTCTTGAACCACACTTTCCACATCTGTAAAATATAGCTAATGTCTCCTTTATACCCACCAGGGATATGAGGAGAAGAAATACACTCAGAACTGTGAAGGGCAATACGATGGGGGCGAATGAGCCTTTGCATTCAGAAACATTTCCAGAATGCCGGTGGGAAAAATGGTCTGTTGTACCTCCCCCCCAGTTAAGCATATTGCCTTTCTTTTATGTAGTTCTTTCTTTTAGGTAGTTTCTTTAGGTAGTAGACAGATTTCATAGAAAAAGTAACATGAAAAAAGAAATTCAACCAAACACCAAGTTCCATCAAACTCAAAGTCAAAAATAGACTCCCATTTTCCGGTAGCTGTAAGTGAACTATCGGTTGTCAGCAATAAGCAGGTGTTTTTGTTTCTTGCTTCTTTTTTTTTTCCAAGACAACCAGTAATATCTATATAACAAAGCACAAACTTCTAGGCAGTTTTATTCAACTGGGAGCTGAACACGAGACTCAGTAGGTCTGATACAAGACTATATTTTACATTTATGTAGCACATTTCACCCAAGCATTTCAGTGTAATAATGAATTAAGCACTCCACTGAGAGATGAATCCCTACATTGCCATACTTGATATTTTTCCTTAAAAAGTCAAAAATCATGAAAATTGCAATTTTAAGAGAGAATCATAGGTTGGTTCCTAGCCTTTGTGGCTCTAGAGAAGAATTAACAAATGAACTCCCCCAATAGGAGATGACAAGGGTGAAAAGGCTATGGATTACACTACAGCAACACAGGAAACACTTTTCCCATCTTGCAAATGTTTAGGTTTTGAATGTTTCTTTCCTGTTTTGTAAAAATAACTGGACACCAGTGGGCTGTAACGTTTTGCGGCAGTGGGCCAGAACGACACAGCTCAGGTCCTAGGTGGGTCAGCAAAAGGACCTGGCTGCTGCCTGTCTGAAGCACAGCATGGGAAAGCCCCAAGCCGCCCAACTGCCCATTTGCAGCCTAGCCCAGATGAAGCCCTCACCACCTAAGAACCGTCCACAGCACCCAGTTGATCTTTAGAGACCTGACATGGATTTTTTTTTAATGTTTTAGGGTCAGGAAAATACAGCGGTTGTAACAACTGCAGAAGTTCAGGGGGAAAAAAAGAAGAGAAAGGATCTCAAAGCAGAAAAAAAAAAGCCCTGATAGGACTAGAAATACAACCACTGATAACGAATGACGTGTTGCTTATAATCTCCCAGGAATAAGTCTCCCTTTTTCCTGTTCACCCGCAGCTACAGCTCACATGTTTTAACTGACAGAATAGGCAGAGCGTGAGAACTGTTAACACAAATGCAGAAGGAGAGATCTATTAGGCTTCTATCACATTGCACCTAAATAATTTAGGCAGAAAGGAAAAAACCAACAGTGAAACCACTGCAATAGACTTCAAGAAGGAGGGTTGGGAGCACTCCCTGACTGACCATTATGATCATCAACAAGCCCTTTCTGCTTTATTAAATGGAAAATAGGCTGCCATTCTTTCCTGCAGTTTCATCCTGCTTGTACTTATTAAGCTAGGTGCTTTGGGTTTCTGCAACCAGCTAACTCACTTGCCTACAACACTTTAAATACTGGCTGAACTATGTCTTCCCACTGCTCACTGTAGACTTGAGCGTGCTGTTTCACACATGTGTAAGCATCTCAGGCTCCAGGCTGCATACATTTCATGCCCTTTTTGTAGCTTTTGATTTAAGGAAACCCCGAAACTCCAGGAAAGTCGACCTTAATTGCCAATTTTCGCTTCACCTGGAATAAAAAATTATACAGAAATATCACTGGTTTTCACTGTTCATGAGTTCTCGACTCTCACTAAGGTTTTCAGCCAACCAAGGTTGAATGCCTGATCTGTAGGACTGGGAACAGACATTGCACATGTCCCTGGATGTATTGTGCACATGTTTGTCCCAGCACAAAAATATCCCAGGATTGGCATGTACACACTTCTCCCTTTTACTCAGAATTTAGTGAGCAGCTGAATGCACTGCCACTTTTCTGCCACTGATTTAGTCATGCCATCCTAAAATAGCCACTCACAGAGATGACTGTAGCAGAGTGTGCGGCCTGGGGCAAATCAGCCTATGCAGGGCCTGGACACGGCAAGGGTGAGGGGTGGCAAGCAGCTGGACATAAAGCCAGCCTGGCTCTGTGGGACCCCCCCGAAGCACAGGGCCCAGGGCAGTAAACCCAATTTGCGCCCACTCCCCCCACCCCACCAGGAACAGCTCTGGCCATTTAGATGACTTTTGCAATGTCCCAGAATAAACTGAACCCGTGAACCTTTTGGGGTTTATCCCAGGACAATGGACATGGACCTCTGAAGGACGGTACCTTGTCCCAGGATAAAGTGGTTTATTCTGACACAAATACAACCTCTGTCAAACCAAATAAATTTGGATTTTTTTTTGTAGGGCATGTTAGAATATGCTCAGTAACAACCAGTAATTTTTTCTGCCCAACCTAAATTCCTTACTAGGCCCTGGGCAGAGGGACATGCAGCATAAGGCTTTTCTGGGTTGGAATCGCATTACTTGCATCACTTCAGAAACGCACTAGTTTAGCAACTCTGCGCACCACAGCAATATACCCAAATCATTCCCCCAACTCAATTTCTCTCTCTAATTCTATTTCACTTTTCCATTACATAGAAAAATAATATGCTGCTCATTCTGACACATTTGCATCACACAACTTGACAATATTACCCTTCAAATAAGTCCCAGATCCACTGAGTCTTTGGAAGTTGCAACAAGGTCTTTTTCCTGAAGCACCTTCACGCCTGATTATGTAGTAAAGCAGGAGAGTTCTGCTTCTTCATAAATCCTGATCCACTGCTAAATGCCTGCTGGGCATATTCTCACTGCTGTGTGCAATATTTGTTGCCAGATCAGAAACTCTCTAAATTGGATCCTTAGGGCATGAAGATTTGCTACTGTAAATTTTACCAGTTGTCTTCTCAGGTTCCTTTTTTAGAAGTAAACTTTAAAAAAAGGGGAAGAAATAGGTTTTAAAAAAATTGAAAGGGTGGCAAATTCAGGTCCCAGTGGGCCCAATCAGCAAGGCCCATCTTTTTTTGGCAGGCAGGCCACAAACTAGACCCATGCCTCCCCCAAGTTCCACCCTGATTCCCTTTCTTTACCCAGTCTGCTGCTCTGCTTTCTGTACCCTTCTCCACACTCCCTGCCCCGCCTGTTGCTCCGCTTTCTGGCCTACCTGCTCCTGTGTTGCTTGTGCTCAAGGAAAAATCTTAAGTTTGGTGCTGCCATCACAGGGAGTCGAAACTACGCCAGGCCCCCAGAATGTGCCCTGGGGTGACCGGGAGGCTTGTCAGTCACGGAGCATGAGGTAACGTGATCTAACACACATGCTCAGTTCACTGACTGCATGATGTCATTTGACTAGAAATTTCTCTGTGAAGAGCGTTCTGATTGGCCACTACATTCTCATAAAAGGTTTGTGAGCCGCCGCCCGGGCGTGGTGAGGTGAGGTAGTGCGTGTGTGTTGGAGGAGAGACTGTGCTCGATCCTGTGAGCAGAGGCTGCCTTTGCGGGGGTGTCTCACAGGCAGAGAACGATCCTGAGCAGAGGCTGCGGACGGCGGGTGGAGCGGCTCGTCTTTTCGATCTCGGTTACGGGACTGTTTGGCTTCGATTTTGACTTCGGCTTACTTCGTTCTGGCTTCTCATCTCCGACCTTGGTTTACGGACTGTCTTTTGGATTGGCGTCGCGACCCCGTTCCTCGATTCACTTCGTTACAGGTTTTGTTGTTTGTTATCCCGTTCATGAGCTGCCGACCAGCCCTGGGACTAGCTAGTGGGCAGCCGCACCTCGCCCTCAGGGGGTAGAAAGCAAGGGCTCGCTAGTGAACCCCGTGGGCTGACAGACCCCTTTGCTGTTCGCTGTACTGTAACCGAAGAAATATCTGAGCCCGCTTCCCAGGCGTGAGTAAATAAATCATCTTTGCTTAAACTTCCCGTACAGCTCACGCTCCACCGCCGCCGATCCCACCTGTTCGTATTCCAGTTGCCACCCCGGCCCACCGTGCCCTTGGGGCCCGATTCACCCGGTGTTCGGTTACCCCGACAATCGGAAACCGGTTCAAATCTCTAACATAACAGAAGTTCAGTGCATATAAATCACTCTCAAATGGCTGAAGCTGGTTTGATATAAACCTGGATTCAGACTTAACTGATTTAGGCTAAATTGGTTTATTAAACTGCCTCAGATCTCCTCCAGATTCAAGTTAACTCACAGTCTCCCTGCCTCCCAGGATACTTTGCACCTCCCGCAGAGGGCGAGTGGGCTAGCCTTGGCCCAAGCTGTCTGCTCCAGCTGAGCAGGGAGGTGTGCTCTAGCACCCCCCAGCTTCTGGCCTGGGCCACTGCAGGCAGGTGGCTGCATTTCTGGAATCAAAAGTAAATGTCTGTCCACTTGCTTATTGGTTCAATCTACACAGCTTAGACTAACCTGCAAAGATTGAACTGATTCAGCCTTGGGCTTTTTGACTCTGTCTTAAACGTAGAGGCTGCCCATGCCATTTGTGGCACCCGTGCTACAGGTTGGCCACCCCTGTTCTGAATCATGGTTTGAAAAATCATTATTAAATGTAAAATAGCCTCTACTATGGTCCCCAAATAAATACAAGCATGGTAAGAGGGCAGGAGGTTTGGGTTTAGCTTTCATTTACCAGAGGGCAGTTTCTGCAGTGTAGCTGATGCATTATGAATCCTCAGCCACAGTTACCTGATAGAAAAGTTGTTCATGTGCCCTTGCCCATGTTTTTGGAGTCTTACTTAAAGATGCAGATTCTGCCTACATAACAGTCATTGTCTGAAGTCAAAACCCTGATTGGAGCCTGGATTTTGCAAACGTTGTGTGCATTTAATTTTGAACTCAAAGCATTTTTACACCTCCTGATTCATGACATTATGAGTGCGAGGAAAACCACATGAAGTTTAACAAAATCACTTTCCTATACAGTTTAACTGAAAGTACAGAAACTTTAAGCAACTTTACCACATAATAAAATAACCACAGAGGCTGAAATGCAAGGCAGTTTCGTTATCCTTCCTATCCTTCTTCCCTCTCTTTAATAATGTTTGCTCCCCCTTTTTGCATGACCTGAGACTTGACTGGGGAACATCACAGAGGAAGGGCAACACAGAAAACCTGCTATCATTATCACAGTCATGTTCATCATAAACTTGAAGTTAAAAAAACCCCCAAAAACTCATGCTAAAACCTTTGTTCAAAATTTACAACAGGGTCCTCAAATCAACATATTCCAAGGTTAAGATAAATATTTGAACTTCTGGGCTAGGTACAGACATTCAAAAAGCCCAAGGTGGAATTGATTCAAGTTACACGGTTTTCTATAAGTGGCACAGTTTAAATCACTAGCGAACAAAACACACATTTGCCCTTTGGTGGGCTGTGTGCGCCCAACTCCTGTTCTATTATAAGTATAGACTGGTTTCTGACCACTTATATCAGTAAAAGTGTCACATCTGTACCTGGCCCTGGTGTTCACTCAGCATGGAACTGAATCCTTACGTTCTCTTATTTTCAGCCAGAGTATATTTACTTACTATCAAGTCACATTGCACAAGTACATGACAGTACATTAATTGCAATGCAGGCCATCGATCCCATTATGAAGAGTATAATAAACTGAGGAAAAGAAGACCTGGCCAGTCCAGCACAAACACTCATATAACAGGAGGGGAGTTACACTTTTCCATGGGTATTTTGCTTCATAACTGTGTTTCTGATCCGGCTGTACTTTATGTAACCGTAGCATCAAAACAGGAATCATAACAACATCCATCAATATCTTAAAATGCATTGAAAATATTCGAGAAGGCATGGTGAACACAGTGGGCACATCTATACATGCTGTTAATTCAAAGCAATACACTTCCTCTGTTTGCACGTGCAGCCAGGACCACAGCAAGCTGAGCCAGGGCAGTGAAGTCCTGGATGACAGAGGGTCTGGGAAGGTGGAAAAAATCAGCCTGCCACCTCGGGACTGCTTCAAACTTGGTCAGTGTGCTGTGGAGGGACTGACTGGAGCAGGAGGGTGCTCCAGTGTGGGGCTAGCTGGCAGGTAGTCCCCACACTGATGTACCCTTGTGCCCCAGCCATCGGCATCTATATGTGCATTGTGGTGGAGTAAATAATTCCACCATAAAACAGTATTTGTAACTGCCAGTACTCTCCTACAGAGGAGCTAATTAATTTACTCCAACCTAATAGCACCACATGTGTAAACGTTGGTGTTCTACTGCGGAGCTAATTAGACAGTAAATGTTTCATACAGACATGCCCAGTGAGACTCAAGATGAAGTCTGATGCTTGGCACAGCCCAAGCATCCTGTGCCCAAACCAGTTCAGGAGTAACCCTGCTACGCACTGTGTCTCAAAGACCCCCCTGCCTCCTCCAACAGCAGGAATAAATTGCTTCCAGCCAGTGCACAAGAGATATGGAGCCAAGGCTTCACTAGTTCTCAGGGAAGGAACCTACAAAGTAGCAGGTCCATTCACCCCAACCCACCTGAACTCAAGTCTACTGTGCTCTGCAGTATAAGTGTGGCTCTGATCCTCTCCCCCCTGCCCCCGAGTATCCATGTGACCTAAGGAATACATCCTCTCTCAGTGTCCCATCCAATGCTACACACAGAACCAATGCTATAATCGGGCCTGGAAGAGTCTTTCTGTGTTGAGCTCTTGGTGATGACCACCAGACCCTGCTGCTTACTCTCATCTCTGGAAGAAGAACTTGTTAAAGTAAAAGTCACATATTCAAATCCCACACTGAGCCTGAACCATCAGTAGTTACATCTTCCTCAAACTTGACAATGTGATGATAGCAATCCATCTGGAGGAAAGCAACCACCTACCCAGATGCTGTCTTCTTGTCTGTACTGCTTCCAATTGCGTCCCGTGTCACTGAACATGAGAGTGTAGCTCGTCACCCAGTCTGAGCTCCCATACCTTCCTTGGGTGGCAACTCCTGCAATCTCAAGTCTGTCTCCCAAATCAATCTGGAGCCATTGTTGCTGATTAGATTCCAGTGGGGACCAACCACCAGCTCCTAGGAGAGATCAGGAAAAAGAAAAGGTCTTGAAGACAACTTCTCTCAGTACCAATACAAACATCCTTTGAATCATAAATTACTACAAACTTGCCTTCCTCTTCATCAAACATGGAGAGATATGTATGAGTATTTTTATGCATGTGATGCTTGGAGATTACAACAGCACCCAAACTTATGGTGTCCGTGCTTATTTAATTACATTAAAAGTTCAATCTAATTAAGGAAATTCCAAGGAAATCTCTGTTTCCAACAACTGACAGGCACACAAAGAGGATGAAAGCTCTCTGTTATAAAACTGTATTTATCACCACCACATCTGTTTGCACAGATTCTGGGATCCAGCTTTATACCTTCTATTTTGCTTTAACCTCCTCCCCACCTCACCCCCCGCCTTTATGTTATGTTTTGAAAGATGCTCATAAGTGCTCGTTATTGTGATCTGTGTAGAATATTTAACAGGAGTCTTTAATCGCAAGATGCTGTAAGACAACATTGAAAAGTAATAGGCTTTCAGTACTACGATGCTTCTGTAACGTGACAAGAGCCGTGAAATTTCAGCACCGTTGGTGAGATGCAGTTTGCAAAAGAACTGCCAAGGGACAAGGTTTATTTTTCCTTGAAATGCTATAGTGAATGAGGCACAAAAACACTTTTCCTGCTAACCACCTGTTTTTTGGTTTTTTCCAGATAACATATTCCTGCAGAGGAGATTTCTGCTATGCCATGATAAAAAGAGAAACAGTGAATTAGAGTTTGAGAAACTGAATGTTCATTAACTTTGCCTGTACTAAGGTGACCTTGGTATGGGAATCAGGTACCATTTTGAAGGAGGCATCTTCAACCTGTGCAAGCTCCAAGCAAGCTCCAAAGTCCAGACAGCCATGCTTTGTGACTTCCTCTTCACTAGTAACTGCGTTATGCGCAGGGTCACATGCTGACATGCAACGATTCATGGACATACTCTCATCAGCCTGTGGCAACTTTGAACTCACCATTAACATGAAGAAGATAGAAGCGATGTTTCAACCTGCACCTGGCACAACACCCCAGGATCCACACGTCTCAGTTAAAGGCCAACGAATGTTGATGGTTAATAAGTTTGCCTAGCTGGGCAGCACGCTCTCCCGTGCTGTCCACATTGATGACAAAAGTCAATGTGAGAGTAGGAAAGCTAGTGTGGCCTTCGGCGGACCCCGTAAGTTAGTCTGGGACTGAGGAGGCATCAGAATGTTGATAAAACTGAAGGTTTACAAAGCCATCATCCTTCTGACCCTCCGTTATGCCTGTGAAACCTGGACCATTTACCAGCATCGTGCCAAGAAATTAAACTAGTTCCACCTGTGCTGCCTGTGAAAGATGTTAAAGATTAAGTGGCAGGACAACATTCCTGACACCAAGGTGCTAGGAAAATCAACTGTCCCCACTATTCATACTCTGCTGAACCTGGCTCAGCTAAGATGGGCCGGCCACCTCTCAAGAACGCCTCACACTCGACTCCCGAAGCAAGCCTTCTATGGAGAGCTGTCAAACGACGTACGCGTTCACACTGCACAAAAGAAGCAGTACAAGGACACCCTAAAGTTGTCCCTAAAGAGTTTTGGCATGAACCCAGAGTTGTGGGAGCAAATCGCTTGTGATCATCCATCCTGGAGGTCCCAAATCCAGAATGGATCATCAACTTTTGAACAGCAACACATGGCACAAGCAATGAAGAAATGCATGGCAGAATTCACCAAAACCAAATTTATTTTCCCTACCTGTAAGCTCTTTTATTAATGATTCACTATATCAAGACTTTCTGCTTATTTGAGGAATAATATCCTGGGGTTGTATAATACCTAGAGAGTCCTAATAGAGTAAGGCAAACTTTCAAACTTTTAACAAGTTTTCTGCAAAGAACCTTACAAAAAGCAATCGCAACTGAGCTGATGCTTATGATTTGTTTATGGCCTGCTTTGTCTTGTCTTTCTTTTCCATTGTAATAAAATAGTTATTGTTCTTAACACTTCTGTTTTTTAATTGCTGAAGGCAAGAGCCTTATGAAACTAAAACAAGACTCCTACCTGTCAATTAAGATTTGTCCCGTCTTCTGTCTCTCCAGGCAATAGCTTTTTTCAGCCATTTGAGAAATAATATTGTTTGGTGCTCTAGATATTTAAAAATTAAATAAAAAATATCCTTTCTGCCCCTTATCACTGATTCACAGAAGTTTAGGGCTGGAGGGACCTCATGAGATCATTGGGTCCAGCCCGCCTGCTCCGGGCAGGGAAGACTGCTGGGGTCAAATAATCCCAGCAAGGTGTGCATCCAGTCTCCTTTTGCAGATCTCCAGGGTAGGCACTTGCACCACCCCCACTGGGAGTCTATTTTAGAGTCTGGTCTCATGAACCGTAAAGACGTTTTTCCTTATATCTAGTCTGAAACCTTCTTCTAGGAGTTTATAATCATTGCTGCTCATTTTTTTTGCCTACGGTGCTTTGGTGAATAGTTGTTCTCCTAGCCCTTGAAGCTCTCCCCCAATATATTTGTAAGCTGACACCAAATCCCTGCAAAGTCTTCTCATTTATAGGCAGAAGTCCCATATCTGTCAGCCATTCCTCACATGGCTATCAGATACTTTTACTAGACTTCTAAAATAACTCTTAAAGGGATATGGGGAAAAGACCTTTGAACAATTTGAGAGTTACACATACTTTGACAGATCAGATTCCAAAACAGAAGGCAATAACACTTGAATTTTTCTTTGCAAGAAAGTAAAAAAAAGTGGTAAAGAAATCCCAGGGACTGTTGGACAATGCAAATCCAATTTTAAGGTATTCATAGGATTTGTGGCATGATGTCATTGACATCACCATCCTAGGAGGTTCATGCTGTGTGCCTTTGGTGAAAAGTTACTAAAGCTGGATTTCTCTTGCCTTTAACCTCACTGCTTCATCAATCCATCTATCCGACAGCAGTTATGGTAGATCACTCTCCATGACGACAATCAGAAGTAGCCCAATCATTTGTTGATGAGCTGTCCTTATAGAAATCCCAATTCTTTCTACTGTGATACTACCCTAAGCATCATCATAACTGAGTACTTCCCAAGAGCCGATTAAACATGTTCACATCTATCATACAAGGTTCATTCTTTCTCCCACCCGCTTCTCAGGGGAAAATTGAGAGCACAGCAGAGTTTTCTTCGGAGAGGTTAGCTATCTAGTTAATCCATATTCCCAACTATGTGTTTACAGTAGAAAAAGCCAGTTTGGAATGACACCTTGCACTTGGCGTGACAGTTGGGGAAGTTTGCAGTGGGCTTTAGCTCTCAAACTAAAGCTTTCAAATTGTGTCCACATTGCCCACCACCTTCTGCTGTTTTTGGAAGGAGATAAAGGCAGCTTGTATTTACTAATTACATTATTTGCATTTAAAACAGAGCATGATACAGCAATCACAGCTCACCCGCTGCTCCAGCTTTCTGTAGCCTTTTCTAACCACATCCAAAGTGGTCCCAGCAGCTGCATCCTGTCTTGCTACTGAACAGCTTAGAAAAGAAAACCCTTCCCAGTTCCCTCCCTCTTTCCAGCCATGTTGCCACTGGCTTATACCAGCACAAATGAGGACACTTCTCTACCAATGCAATAGCTGGTTAATTGGAGGCAGAGATCCACACTTTGCCTGACTGCTTTCCTTTTACTTGCTTCAAAGAGAAAATTGAATGCCCACAGTGCCTGCTTACTGCTGCATGGCTTCAGCCTGAATCTGGATCGCTTAACTTTACCAGCAAGCTGTTGTAATACTTGACAAAACGTACACCCCCCCAACACCACTCTTCTATGCACAAGAATTGTCTGTGTTCAAATGGTGCTATATATCCAGAAAAGAAGCATCTGTTTACGGCCAAGGACAAGCCATTCCAACATATTATTTACTTTAGATTCCCCACATTCCCCTCCTCTCCTCCCTCCCCCTCAAAATCCATTTTAAAGAATTATGGAATAAGGCTCTGGAGTGTGGATCTTCTTCTGCCCTCTGTTTCACTATCCTCTTGGGACAAGTACAATCCTGGGAATATATACCAGCAGTTGCAGGCAGGAACAGTACAGGAGATTGTATAGTCTCCACTGCAGCACAGAGATTGAAATACACACACACACACACACACAAAAAGCACATTAAAACTCCACACAGGGTGCGTCTACATGTGCTGATTTAAGGTGCATTAGCCTTCTGTGCAATTTAAGGCTCATTAAGGGCATGGGTCTACATGTGCTCACACTTAACACACCTTCAGAATGGAAATTGTAGGTGATTCATGCCTAAATTTAATACCAGCAAATGCAGGTATCAAATTTATGTGGGAATATTTAAAGCACCTTAAATCACATGTAGACATGCTAAGGCCCATTCATGCTGTGTAGGTTGACTGACTTAGGACTAACTTTAGTCCCAAGTTGGTCTGCACACCACATTAATGTACCTTAGCACATGCACGTTGTTGTATATGAAACCTTGCTTTAACCCTACAAGATTCATATACAACTACGTAGCCTAAATCACTTTAATTCACATTAGGCAAATGCACATTAAGTTTAAGCACATTTAAAAGCATGTGTAGACACACTTGCAGAGGAGTAAACCATGCTGGAAGCCAGTTTTGATGATTTTCTTATTAATAAGTGTTGGGTAATTACAGGACAGAGGGAACACAGCATTTACTACAGCTACTCTGTCATTAAAAAAAATCTCTGAACAATCTATAAAGGAGTAAAATATGGGCATGGTCACCAAGTTGCTTATAGTAAAATTAGAGAGATGAGCTGATTAATAAAGTTTTCATGTGCTTCATAGTTTAAAACATTGTCTAAGGAGTATATTCTTTCTGCCAAAATCTTATTAGCATTAATGGGAGCTCTATGCTTCTGTGCGGGGAAAAAAAAAAAAAGGCATTTCAGTTTGCTCAGTGTTTTCTCCTAGTTCTGGTGCAATGTCTCGGTAGGTCGTAGAAAGTTGGGGTTATGCTGCTTAGGGGAGAAAGGGGTCTCTTGTTGGACTCTGTGCCCAGAGAAACTGATATGCTAGCTGATCTCTCCATGGCAACAAGTGGTAATGCTAGAGCCTTAAAGGCTGTAAGAGCTTACGGTTCCCAGGTTGAATGCCCTAAAATAACTGAAAGAGAAAAAATGACCAAGTGCCTTTTATTTTTTCTTCCCTGCCCCTGTCTCCTTCCACTCATCCCGCCCGCCCCCCACTTTCTATAAATGTATGCACGTTTTCCCATTTTTGTATGTGTGTAAAACATGGCACTTAGGAAACTTTGTCATACCATCAACGTGCTTTGAAATTGCACAAGGGTTCAGAAAATGCCTATACTTGTTTGTGTTTTGTTAGTATGAAATAATATAAATGCTTGCCCTCGCTCTCGAGTATCTCGCTAGCAGCTCAGTTGGCGTTATCTTATGTTCCAAGCTCCTGGGCTTCCCGCTGAAAGCAAGTGCTTCCCTGCTGCACTCTAATGCATGCCATACTTTAATGCAGAGATCAAATACTTTTTGTACCATAGCACAAATAGCAGCTGACAAAGAAAGAGAGGTTTCTTCTAAGCCACAATTAACTATATTGACTGTTCAGGCTGAGAGTTAATGGGGATCAGAGAATGCCCAGAAAATATAATCTAATTACAGCAATTAGCATTATAAATACATAAATTAAAAAAGGGAAAACAAAAATTCAATTTGGCAAATCACTACTGTAAATTGGATCAGACTGACCCACGTTGTATTTAATCAGAATCCAGTTGACCTCTTTAGGAGATCCAGAGTAGTTGTAGCAGCATTTTCACCTAGTCCTTCAGTGGGTTATGCCCAAATGTTTTCAGCCATATTCACTCCAAGTTGCAGTCCCTAGAATAACAGACAATGAGGGTGGGAAGAGACCTCAAGAGGTCACATCTAGTCCAACCCCCTGCTCCAAGCAGGACCAGCTCCAACTACATCATTATCAACTACAGTTTTGCAAATCTCTAACAACCATCTTTCACTGAATATTCAGCAGCCTTTAGTTTATTGTTCTGGCTAACAGTATTCATACAACTGTTAAAAAATTTCTGCTGGTGAAGGCGGGTTTTGCTTTATTAGTTTGTCATCAACTGTTGCGTCCCTGTTTGTACTAAAATAAATACAGCCAACAAGCTGCTACTATATGCCCACATCTAGCAAGGTGCAGTTCTTTCCTGGTATTTTCAAGTGTGTGTACACGGTTCTTTTTATAGAACTGCAAAAGCATTCGAATTTCATTTAATCCTTTATTACAGGGGTGTTTCACCAAAAAAAAAGAAGAAGATATTTTAGGGTGAATTCAACTTATTCAAAGCTCCAGGAAATGTTGGCACGTATTGCTCTTCACACACAAACTTCAGTAATCACTGCTGCAAAGACAACTTTCACCAGAAGTTACCACCCAAGGTAGCTCAGATGTCAGAAGAAAGAGCTCTCCCTCTTCTGTATCAGGAACCAGGTTGGCTGCTGATGTTAAGTCGGCACCAGTTATGATGGAGGCAAACCAGTTTACCCCAGGGGAAGCTCTATCCCAGTATTTGGAGCTCATACCATTATACCTAATGGTGAGTGCTATTTTTGTAATGGCATCCAGCAGTTTTGTGCACCAGTGGGACAAGTTACCCCACCTACCACTCCACCAAAGGTTTTTAATCATAGAATGAGAATTTTGTTCAGTCTCTTTGCCAGATTTTGGCCTTGAATTTACACAACTTCAATTCCATGGAAATCAATGAAATAGCATATATGTACTCAGGGACAGAAACGGGTCTCTACAGTCCTGCTCAGGAGCAATTCACGTCCATACATTGCTCAAGGCCTAACTCTCAAGTCTTACTGAGGCTTTGATGAAGTTCTGCTTGGCATCAAACACCTTTTCAACTGAATAGCCAATTCCACATGTTTTCCGTCTTGCCATCACCAAGAGTCAAGCCAACAGGAAGTGTAGCTCTGGTGATGCTAGGCTATAGTACATACTACTCTAATGAGCATTCAACATATATTTTAAAACACAGGCATATTTCTTGCCTTAAACATTGTCTGCTCATGTTAGCTTCTTTTAAAGACAGTTAAAATGGTCATGCGTGGTCATGCTTGGAGATAGGCTACAGATACAGGAAGACATGGACAGGCTAGCAAGTTGGGTGAATTGTAACCTATAAAGTTCGATGTTGAGAAATGTAAAGTGCTCCACCTCAGCAACCCCCAACACACCTACAGGCTTGGCGGCACCAAACTGGCTAGCACCGTGAATGAAAGGGACCTGGGGGTAATAACAGACCACGGTATGAAAATGAGCTGGCAGTGCGATGCTGTGGCCAGCGGGGCAAACAATACCCCGCCGTGCATCAATTGATGCTTCTCCAGCAAAACCAAGAAAGTGATTCTTCCGCTCTACTCAGCACTGGTGAGACTGCAGCTGGGGGACTACGTCCAGTCCTGGGCGCTGCACTTCAACAAGGACATGGACAAGTTTGAGATAAGTCCAAAGAAGAGCCACCTGTACGATCAGAGTCTTGCATGGCAAGCCACACGAGGAAAGGCCAAGGGATCTGGGACTCTTCTTCCTGAGAAAAAGCAGGCTGAGATGGGAATCTGATAGCAGCCTACTGCTACACTAGGGGAGCACATCAAGGGCTCGGTGAGCAACTGTTCACCAGGACACCTGAAGGGAAAACTAGGAGTAATGGCCACAGACTCCTGGAAGATCAATTCAGGTTCGACGTTAGGAAAAACTTCTTCACGGTTAGTGCCCAGACTGTAAAATAAGCTCCCTCCAGAGGTGGTGCAATCACCTGCCCTGGAAATCTTCAAGAGGAGACTGCATGGTCACCTTGCTGGAGTCTCCTGACCCCCAGTTGTTTCCTGCCTGGTGCAGGGGGCTGGACCCGATGATCTTCTGAAGTCTCTTCTGGCCCCTTACAATCTATGAAAATAACTTTAAAATCTCAGCTCTGGCACGGCTGCAAAAATCAGAACAGTTTACAGCTAAGTGACCAGCAAGCCTGACCCTATTGTCCTCTTGCACCAGGGCAGCGGTTCACTACTTCACTGCGTTACATGGACCTGCTCATTGCCCAGTGCTCCTGGAAATAGCTATTTACTCTGGCTAGAGAGTGGGAAAGGGAAGTGGAGCCTCCCACATCACAATGCCTTTCACCCTACCCCCAACCAGGCTTGCTTTCATCCCTAAAAAAAAAAGTCAGGCAACTAGGCTTTGCTCTCCCCACTCCTTCCAGAGTCTGGATCTGGAAAGAACACAGTAAGAAAGATGAAGGGGACCTCTTAACTCTTGTAAGAGTGGCCAAGCAAAGATAGTGACAATTTAGCTCTGGATTAAAGTAACAGTAGTAGTGGGTCATGAATAACTGAGGTAATAAATTACTTGACACTCGAGTCAGCCAATTGTTTTTTGGCAGAGTTCATTTTTCAACTGTCCATGGGTTGGGTGATTGCCATGCCGGTTCCTTTTCAGGCTGCTCAGTGAAAGACTCTGACTCAAAGTCGAAAGGCGAGATATTCTACTTCCATCTAACACCTCTCCGATTTCCAAAGAGCGCTCGACACTGCAAAAATGCTTCTTGCAAAGAATCCAGCGAATCTGAAGAGCACTCTTTCAAGTTAAACTGAATGCAGCCAGCTAATTATCTGGCTAGAAGTGAGAAATCTCAGGCTCAACATTTTGAATGACAAAAAGAAACGGAGCTGTGATTTTTTCTCCCCTCCCTCTTTTTTACTTTCTTCTGGCCCTGACGAAAATAAAACACATTTACTTTCATTGACAAAAAAACCTGTTCTGTTCTAAGATTAAGTCCCCCAAAATTAGAACCCAAAACACATCAATGCTCTTCCTTCTCTCCATGGGCAGTTGTGTTGCAGTAGCCCACAACACTAACATAAGACATGGACAACAACAACTCATATTGGAGAATCTATGCCCCACTGCTGCCCTTCAGCCTAGAAGCACAGAAAATGAGGGTTGGAAGGGACCTCAGGAGGTCACATCTAGTCCAAGCCCCTGCTCAAAGCAGGACCAGCCCCAACTCCATCATCCCGGTCAAGGCTTCGTCTAGCCAGGTCTTCAAAATCTCCAAGGATGGAGACTCCACCACCACTCTGGGGAGCCTGTTCCAGTTCTTCCTAATATCCAACCTCAACTTCCCTTGCTGCAGCTTGAGCCCATTGCTCCTTGTCCTGTCATCTGCCTCCACTGAGAACAGTCCGGCTCCAAGCTCTTGCCAACTCCCCTGCAGGGAGTTGAAGGCTGATATTAAATCCCCCCCTCCCTCTTCTCTTCTCTAGACTAAATAAGCCCCCTCACCATTTTTGCTGCCCTCCACTGGACTCTCTCCAGTTTGTCCACACAAGCATCAGGCTTGTTCCCTATGGACTCCTTGTCCACATCTGAGTCAATCCTTGCTTCCCCTTTCACAAGTCAGAGAGCAGAAGTGAAGTCCTCCCTTGCAAGGAGAAGAGCTGTGAAGTTCTTCTTCTGCACTGAAAAACCTAACAGAGTTTTTTAAACCTAGCACCTTCTGGCTTTCAATTGTCACCTGGGTTCTGGAAGAGCAGAAGTGCTAATGGGCTACTCATTCTGGAGTTGCAGGATTTCCTGTAGAAAGCAAGAGACACCAATATGGTCTACTTGAACTTCCAGTTGGGTGACTGCTATAGGATCAGTGCAAATGCGATGAAATTTCACACTCCTTTCTGCAATAAAGTAATGAGCTGTTTTGAACTGGCACCATCGCCAGTGCATAAAAGGGTGATTTCAGTTAGTCAGGCTCTTGAGTACTCCACAGGCATCTACCAAAACGAATTATTCATTAGCGCTGTAATAAAAAAACTGTCATGGGCATTTCACCCAGCGATCTTACCATCCCTTCTGTTGAGCTTTGCAAAGCTGGGGCTGTGAGCGCTCAGGAACTCTGAGGAGCTGTCAAAAGCTGTCGGAGGTAACGAAGATACTAATGCATCATCACAATTATCTAAAAAACAAGAGAAACAAAAGAGAGCATGAGGGGAGAAATCACGTAAGAAGCAGGAAGAACTTCGCTCTGTTGATTCTGTGAATGTTTTTTTTTTTTTTGAACACAGAAAACAGCAGGATCTTTAATAACCTGATGCTCTCTGTTTAATAACCTGAATCCATGTTGTTAGCAGGACATCGACAAGGGGATTAGAAACGTGTGAACAAGCAGTCACTTCAGTTTGACAAATATTAAAAGGCAGCAAATTGTCTAAGCTTTATTTCTCCTTATTGGCCTCTATTTCAAGGTCCAGTTAAAGCCAGAACCCAATGGAAGTGGCAGGTACTCAGCACCTATGAAACTACCAGGGCCAGTCCCCTACCGTGGGCAAAAAAGGGCATTTTGAGATAGGGTTCCTTCCATGTCAACCTTGCTGTGGATGACAACTGGCTAGTAAGGGACACATTACTGCTGGCTGATGAAGGGCACAATAGCCATGATAAACCCTGCCAACAGGCTCCCCAGCACTATCAATCCAGGGTGATGTATTGAATAGTGTGAAGGCGACTCCTTTGTGTTTTGCTCAGATATCAGACCGAACGCAAATACTTCTCAAAACAAGGCCTTTTTCTTTGGAAAGGCAACCAGAATACTCCCAACATAGCTCATGAAATGCAGGAAGTCTCCTAGCAGGGCTACCAGGACACCGTATCATCCCTTCCAGTCTTTGGCCCAATACACAGAGGACGACACTGGGTTTCCCTTTTAGCAAGATGCATTTCCAAGATGTGTGCACCTTCAGGAAAATTAAGTAACACAGCTCCCTACCTCCATGCAAGTCAGAAGACTAACACAGCACAATAATGGGACTTAGACGTGGGGACAAAAACATCTTGCACTGAAAAGAGAATCCTATGCCATAAAACAGAGTGAAGGATCACACCTTCAGCGTGATAACACTAAATTTATGAGCCCCTAATGTTCAAATAAGGGTTAAATTAGATGAAGCAAGCTTTCTCTATCACTTCTGTCACACATAAATCTAAGGATACAGTGAAGGCTTCCATTAGGAGCATAAAACCATTCATTTTTAATTGAATCACTCAGGAAGGAATCTAATTACTAGAGAAGTTGTGCAGGTTAGCAAGATCTCACACTCCATAAGGGTCCTACATCCCTAGAATAAATATATGAGTTCGCAAGAAAAAAAGAAACAAAACAGTGCATTAATGATGCTTTAACGTTACGAGAGCCATGGATGAATTAACAGTATGTTACAGTAATGTTAACTCAGCCATACTATAAGTTTAGCATTGATTCAAACACAACTGAGATCTATGAAGTGCTGGACTGCGTGTGTACTGAGCTGTTGGTCCATTCCTGGGACACAACATTGTCCCCTCCGGGTCGTTCAGCTGTTGCTGTGCTCAGAGCTCCTCTTGATTTCTCTGAACTTCTGGGGGGGAGTCTGATGGGTGATTGCCTCTTCAGGCAGTCAAGTTATTTGCTATCACCAGCATTACTTCATAAAATGGGGTATAGAGCTCTTCTCTAGTTTCGCCCACTCCCTAATTTGTAGCTAAGGACCCAAAGAAAAGCAGTCCCCAATTCACGCCAAAACAAGGACTTTATGCCCCACAGACCGACAACATAAAATAGACTAAATCCCACGCACATGCATACAACAAACAGATATAACTCCAAGCTATCCCGCTTTCAGTATTAAGTAGGCTCAGATACAAACCTAAACACTAGAGCTCTGTGGACATAAAAAAAAAAAAATTAAAACATCAAGTAAATGCAGACTATTGCATTTAAAATGGAGAGACGTGTCTGTGTGTTTCATTTAAATTATTAACATATGTACTGACTGGGCATGTCTACATGTTCATTAATGTGCTTTTGCTAATGTACATGAAATTTGGTACCTCCATTGCAAGGTACTAGAAAAAGGCGCATTAATCTATTTTAATGTTCATTAGCAAAAGCACACTGTTTCTGTGATGCTTTAATGCACATGAAAATAGGTTAATGTGCATTAAAGTGCATGTGTAGAAGTGTGTCACCTAAACAGCAGGTGAGGTAACTTGTTGGTAACAAGTAGATACAGTGTTGAATTCTGCTCTTAGAGCACTGTAAATCAGGAATAACTTCAGAAATAACTCCATAATACCAGCATAATGGGTCACAGAATTTGGCCTAAAGCTTGTAAGAGAGATTGTAGCTTCCAAAAGAATAGTCATTTTTTCCCTAGCAGGCAAGATTTATATTCTCATAGCCTCTCATCTCAGAGGAAAGCCACTCTTTTATACTAGAAACCAATAGTAGGTTGTGGTTGTTACTTTTTTCCTGTAAGGCTTGAAACAGATATCATCCTTAAAATGGGATCAGCTACACCAGGATGTGTCCTGGCACAACTGATTTGCTTCACCGAGCCACACAAACATTGCCTGTTGTCCCACAAGTTCAGGCCCCTGCCACCCCTGGTGCTTCAGGGGCCCAATCCTGTGAGGCACCTGCAAACGGGAGAACTGACTCAGAGCTCACTGGTACGGTACATGCCAGGGAGCCCCTTTGACAGCAGAGAACCTGGGCAGGCATTTCCAGGGCTTCAGGGGCCCAATCCTGCATGCCTTGAGAAATCTCACAATGACTGGGAAGAGTGAGCATGTACGGGCTGCCCATAAGCCAACAGCTGCCCTCTGCAAAAGGGTGGCACAACAATCTGTAATATCTATTGTCCTGGCCACACTTTGGGGCACAGGTGGCATGACAAGGGACGTGAACACCTGCTTGCCCGGGCTTTGTGACCCTTATAAAGTATTTAGTGGCAAAACGGTTTCTGACCTAAGAGGATTAAAGGAGGAAGAGGAAGCAGGGGTGCATTCTTCGAGTAGAGATTAAAAGGGGTGATGCTGGTGTTACCGTCTGCCTCCATTGCACACTATAGGAATGAACTCCATATACTGCTCTCTGCTCCTGTTGCAGACCCGGCTTCCAGTAGCTCAAGTGAAAATGGCAGGATCCTGAAATCACCCTTACCGTTTACTCAGAACTGCTTGAAATGAGCAGTGAAAGTAATGAGGGCATGCTCAAGTCAAAAGTCCAGGTATTTGCTATAGACAACCAAGCCTGATCCTAATTTCACCATCACAGGTGTCAGAACCTCACTTCAGGATTGGCAATCAGGATCTCTCTGCTTTACCAGATACGGCTGCCCCTCTTCCCTGCCCCCAGTTCAACACTCAGTCTGGGGTGCCTTGCTTCAATTAGACGACTTTGCAAAGTACATCCATGACCACTCAACAGCAGGTGCTCATGCTGTTGTTCCACGGGTAATGATGTGATGTGGCCTAGTTCACAGAGCACTGGACTGGGACTCAGGAGAACTGGGGGTTTCCAACTCTTTGAGTCTAATAAAAGATGTTGGATTTACCCAAAGAAACTTGTCTGCCTGGGTTCTATTTGTGCCACTAGTTTGGCAGGTTACCTTGGGCCAGTCTCTCTCTCCATCTCCCTTCTCCTATACAAATATTGAGGATAAAATGATGCTGAACTCCTAAGGTACGTTGAGATACAAGGGTGAACGAGGCTATGTGAAAGCTTGATGCATCATTCAACCCTGTTTGCAATCAAAACAATTCCGATAAGTATTCTGTATCTCATATGCACAATATACATACAACCACCTTCCCACCCACCCCTGGTTTTTAAACATAACATTAATTAGCCAAAAGATTAAAATTATGTTGAGCAAAAGTTGAGTGAACATTGTAAATGTGCAAATATGAATATTAATTTGGAGCCATAAGAAAACTTTGTTAGATGCCCTAAAATATACAATCCTATAACTACACGGTTAATTTGTTAAAGCAAGGGAAAAAAATCCTGGTGAAAAGGGGAAAGTAGCAATTTAAAAACTGATACAATAGCATATATCATAAAATGGCAAAATCAATAGCCATCAAAATAAAAAGGCAGCTAGGCAATGCAGATAATTGATAAGAGCTGATAAAGGTCTCCATGAAACACCTAGACCAAGAGGGTTAAGGGTAATAAAAGAGAAAGTATTTCACAAACACACAATATCCTAACAATGGTATAGATTTAAACACTGAATTAGAAGGGGTAGTAAAACTGGCAATTACAGTGGAAGACATGAAATATTTCTGTTACATAGCCTGAAAGCAGCCAAATAATGCAATCATATCTTAAAGTGATAAGGAAACTCCTTCTATTCAACCAGAACTAGGGGGGAGGCTGGTGGCGGTGTTAAGGCAGCCATAATTACATTTTAACTCAGTGGAGTTTGATAACCTGCAAACAAGTGCATTTAAATAATTGGCCAAGGAAATGTCTGAATCACTAATGTAGATTTTAAACATATCTTGGAGCACCAGAGAAGCTCCAGAGAACAAGAGAAAAGCTAAAACTGGGGCAACATTTTAAAATGGTAAGCAGAACAAGTTATTTCATGTAGGTCAGCAACCCTGGATCTGATCCCACGCACACTCAATAAAGACTTGAAGATAATAGCATAATTAATACCACTCAACAAGGCTTTATCGAGAACAGATCTCAAGGGGGGGAAATCCAGCAAATCATGCTTCAGATATTTTTATCAATCAAATATATTTAGAATCCTATAATGCACTTTACTTCGTCCTATATGAAATTTGGATAGCATTGGCCATATATGAAAAATCAGTATACTTTCCACAAGTATTTCCAGAAGAAAGAGACATAAGAGCCAGTGGTTGTAAGATATAGTTAGCTACATTCAGACTAGACCCAAGTCACAGAGTTTTAAGGGCGAGGTAATTAAACCCTGGAACATTTTACCAAGGGACACATGGATTCGCCTGCACTTTGGAGTCTTTAAAGCAAGACTGAACATCTTTCCAAAAGATATGCTATGGCTCAAATATAAATTACGGATCTGATGCAGAAATTCTCTGTGAGGTACAGCTTACATTATACATAAAAAGTCAGATTAATTGATCATAATAGCTCCTTCCGGATTAAAAATAAAATCTATGAATTAGAATGAGACTGTTAAATTCACTGGCTCAAACAGAGACCTCAAAATGTAACTATGTTAGGCCAGTGCATTATTTGTCTGTGTTTTCCAAAGCCAAGTGCCCTCCTTCATAAAGGTTCACTAACAAGCAGAACTGTCACTAAACTTAACACCTACCTACTTACCTTGCTATCAGCTTTATTAAATTAAATCCACCAGACAGAAGTTCAGGTCTGACTAAGTTTCTCCTTGGGGTCATCCCTCACAATTACTCAGCCATGCTGCCTTTAAAGACAACCTGCCCTTATGCCTCCAAGAAGATTACCTGCGAATGGTACCTCTCTACCTCAGTAACTCAGCAGAGCACACTTGCCTCTTTCTAGAGGGTCAACACCTGCAAAAGTGGAAGGTGCTGTGACATTATGTTGGCTAATAATATTTCAGGATTAAAATGTGTTTGCTTCAGTTTTTTCTGGCCAGCTTGTACATGGGGAAAGACAGGGTTTAACTGTATCTTCAGGCAGACCTTTGGGAACCTGGTGGCCTGCTCTACCAGTCAGGAATGGGCCATCAAGTGAGCAATGAACCAGTTTTCATAGCACCACACTATTTTAGCCTCAGCAGAACTAATTGCTTTTGCGGCATGTGACTTCAGGTGTCCTACATCCCTTCAAGGATGTAAAGTCTCTCTTCAGGGCTAAGTATAGATAGTCAAAAATCCTGAGCCTGAATTGATTCAATCTTCACAGGTTAGTCTAAACTGCATAAGTTGAACCAATAAGCAAGTGAGCACACATTCACCTTTGATTCTGGAAATGCAGCCACAGGCCTGCAGTGGCCCAGGCCAGGGCCAAGGGACATTAGAGCATGCCTCCCTGCTTGGCTGCAGCAGACAGCTTGGGCCAAGGCTAACCCACCCGCCCTGCGAGGGGAGTGGGGGAGTTGTGGGGGAGGTACAAAGCATCCTGGGATGCTGACGGTCTGTAAAATAAACTTGAATCTGGAGGGGATCTGGGACAGAGGTTCAAGAAACTGATCTAACTTAAATCAGTGAAGTCTGATACTACATCCATCCAGGTTTATTCTAAACCAGTTTTGGCCATTTTGAAAGCAGTTAATATGCGCTCAACTTCTGTTGTGTTACAGATTTGAATTCCTCTCCTATCATTTATACCAGTTTGTGTGTAATTTCTGTTGCTAGCCCAGGAGTTAAGTTAGAAGGTAGTTCAACAAGTGGCCTATAGATAACCTGGGGTCACAGCCAAAAGACTGGGTCTCAGGGCATTTATAGACATGCTATGGGAGATGAGAGGAGGCACTTTAATAACCCCGACTCTCACATGTATGAGCGTCCACATGCTGAAAAATGGCGATGGGGGTACTTTAACTAAAGCTCATTCAACAAACATTAAGTAAAGCACCCCGCCACCATTCTCCAGCACAGAGATGCTGATACATATGACGCTGGAGTCTGCTGAAGCACAGTAATTAGCATGCTCCACCAGACTCAATTAATCAAGTCTGGTCCAATGAGCTATAATTACAGTGAATTGGAGCATCCTCCCTGCATGTGTATAGGAGCCCTCAGAGTCCAAGAAGCCAAGATTCATCCACTCTAGGAGCTACACCTTGGCCAGCTTCACGTGATATTCCAGGAGAGTAGAAAATGGTCAACTCCATGCAAGTGCTACCCTAAAGGATACTGTGACAAGATTTTCCAAGACAAGCAGTACTGCAGACTTCTACAGGATAGGCCTCCTTTAGAAACAACACCTGGTTCTACAGATTTTTATGCATTTACCAAAATTACTGTTTTTTTACTCCTATTAATTCTTCAGAGCCAACACAGCAAAGACAAAGATGGATTGCACTTTTTGCTTTATCAAGGGACTTGTTACTAAATGCTATCAAGTAGTTGCCCATCCAAACCCAGCAGTAGCAACAGAGCTGCCAAAAATGTCACTAACAGATTTGGCAGTGTCACAAGACCTTTATTACCAATGAAGCTCTGAGGGGTTCAGAACCTGACCTTGATTTGCATGATTAGCAGATAGAAGAAAAGGGGAAAAATATCTTTCAGTTGCAATTCAAAATCAAGATCATCTAAATTTAGAATCTACTGAAGGACAGGAAATGAAGAGACTCATTTCTTTCTCTTTTTTTAAATGCACTGTATAATTACATTTTTAAATCTGCTCGAAGCCCAAAAGCTGCGTAAGTAGGAATTTTCTGGTACCTTTCATTTGTCATGAACTTCAGGGAGTAACTCTGAAAAATACCTCTGGCTAGGGCAGGGTGAAAATATGGTTGACAAGAGCTCATGGTAATGTTCTCAATAGTTTACACTATCTGTGTAGACTTAAGAACCTGGCCCCTCATAAATATGCAAATTATATCACACTTACATGTACTGGCTTTCTGTAACAGGAGATATTCAAGTCATTATTATCCATCTTATCCAGCATAATTGGAAAAGAGAGGTTGAATGGAATTCAATGTGGGAGCAAAAACGGGAGTGGTAGCCCAATAGGTGAAGTACTTCCCTTGCCTATTTAAATGACCGTTGGGGTTATAATGGCCACACAGATCCCAACCCTCTCCCTCCACACTTCATAAGCTATTCTCTATTGGCAAGCCTATTCACAAGCCTATTCTCTATTGGCACATTTTGAATTGAACGCTGCATGGCGGCAGGTGTATTCACAGCCCCTTTGCAGTGTCCCCAGAGCTATGGTGCCCCAGCCCTTCCAGTAGCTCCCAAATTATGCCGTAGCCTAAAGAGGTGTGAGTATTTAACAGTGCTTTGAGTGTGAAACCCTAGGCACTGTTAGCTGCTCTGCCCCAGTAAAGACTCTGGCACATTCCTCCATAGGCATCAGACACCCCAAATAGCAACCATTATCACAACTACCATGCCAGCTTCCTCACTTTATAGCTGTTCAGCAGATTCACCACATTTGCCCGTCATCGTCATAGTGTTCATCTCTTCAATATTTAGCAGTATGGGCCCATCCACTATTAGCTTCGGACATAACAGAAGGCAAACGTGTCGGTGCATCGAGCAACCCCTTTCTAACGCAACCGTTCTTGATCTGGAGGCACGACACTAGGTTTATGTTTCTACTCCCCTCATCTCTCTCTGGAGTCACTCTCATCTGTGATCCAGCTATGGCAATGGAAGCCCCATTACCATATTAAGTCCCAGACTCTCTTTTAGATTTTCCCCAATGAGAAATTAAAAGCTTGAATGGGAGCTTCCCTGACCTAACTGAATCTCAAAGCTGAGGCTTTGGCCCCTTTATTAATAAAGTTACCATGAATAATGGTAATATTTGATAATAATGATAACCATTATTAATCAGTTACCATTAATAAATGATAATACCCAGTTTTGTTCAGCGGCAGATGTCAGCACACTCAATGAAAAGGGTCAAGTATTGCTCCCATGGTACAGAGGGGGCATTGGAGTGACTATGCAAATCGCTCAAGGCCACTAAGTAACCCAGTGTCAGGGCTAGAAGTAAAATTCACATTTGTTGAACCTCACGCATTGCTCCATCCACTCCAGGCCATACTCTGCCTTGCCCACTGCGGGGAGGGGAGGGAGTAAGGGAGGTTCCTCTCACAGCAGTTCTGGCAGTAGGTTTTTCCAGACCTACTGTTCTTTATTTCTGCAGCTGCCAGACTCTGTTGTTTAAAGGAACTGTTCCCCTAAGCAATCAGGTCTCTCTACCACGATCTTAGACCACTGTGCACCACTGGTCAGGCCCCAGCATGACTGCACCGTGCGCCATCAGCCCACTACAAGCTCAGTACTCACCAGAGCCTTGAGCCTGCTCAAGGCAATTATATCCCTCTGGGGCACTCTCCAAACCTCCCCTTTCAGCCTCATCCCAAACCTCTGATACAAACAGCAATATAAACATAAGCCCCTCGGTTATAACATAATAATAACCATGGCAACAGCCCTCTGCCACTTGAAGAAGGCAAATTTACCCATAGTACAGTGTGCCCCCCATGCAGGGGACCTTGTGAGCTCTGGCAGCCTTGCTACTCTTGCAGGGAGCAAAGCAGAGAGTCACGCACCCCTGAGTCTCCCTCCTGGGCAGGAGCTCCTTCCCCTGGCATCTGCCAGGGAGAGACTCCCTTGCCAACCCCAGCCTTGGGCTTATATGCTCACCGGGCCCTGGTCAGCTGACCGTTTACAATTGTCTACTGACTGCCTGTCTTCCCTGTTGCCCTGGCAAACTGGCAGCTGCTGGGCCCTGCCTGCCCTGCCATGCTCCCTGGCTGCGCTGCCTTTATCTTAAAGTAACAGAGAGTTTGCGGGTCTCTGTTACATCTTGGTATACTTAACAAGAAGGAAGAAGAGGAAGCCCTTAAATGAATCACATTGAACCTGCCCACTGAAGGTAATGGATTTATTTAGCAGAACAGGATCCCCCATTGTACTTGTGAATACACTTTAGGTATATGCTTCCTATTGCATAACGAGAACATACAGGTGTAGACCTGATGGTGATATGACAGGTCAGAGTTTCAAAAAAGTGTCCCCCCTGCGTGCTTGATTTGAGAGTCTTTGAAAACCTGGCCCACTGTGCACAGCACTGACAGGCTGCTAACATCTTTAGAGCTAGTTTTTGGGGGGGGGGGTTTGTTTTTGTTTTTTAACAGTAATTACTGCCTAACAAGACATGGAAGTATTCTCTTCCAAAATATGAGTTTAAGGTCTTCATTTTCTAGTTCTTCTTTTCACATTTCTTAGTGAAGATTTTCAAAAACCAGCTGTCCAAAATTTTCAAAATGAAAGCCAAACAAAAACAAAACCAGTTTAATCGATTAATTTTTTAATAGAACATCCCGAACTGAAAAATATTCTCCACAAGTTTTCATTTTGACCCAAAAGGCATTTAAACAAACAAACATGTTCAAAGAAATCATGAAGGTGGGAGGCTGTGACTTGGCTAATTCTCCTATTTTTTTTTTTTTAAATCCCAGCTGGTATTAGCCAAAAGTGGAAGTCCTGGCATAAGACGTGTAAAAGACCCAGAGCACCATTTACAACCTTAATTCAGATCTTAATCAAAACTTTAGTGATGCAGTTGCTGTATCAGCATCTATTGGACCTTCAAAAAAAGTCACTAAGGGAGAAACTGGCCCATATTTTAGACAGGCAGGATTCATAGATCTTCAAAGAATGCAGAACCTCAGAAGCATAGCTGGTTACGTACTTCCAGGGGATATGCTTTAAGGCTGTGCGCTGCTTCGTTTCGACTTCCATTTTGAAACCACTGCTCTGTTTTGTCTCATCGAAACTGTTTCACTGTTTTGACACTGTTTCGATGTTTTGCCCACAGGCTATAATGGGGAAGCATGAAACTGCCTATAACTTTGTCAGTTCTTGCCTGATTTGGAAGGACCTTGCAGGGAAGTTAGCTGCTTCTGAGGCCATGAAGCCTGCCAAGTTTCAAGGAGATAGATGCAGGGGTTTCTGGGAAACTGCACCTCAGGCTGCTGATGGGCAAAACTTGTGACATGGGTGACAGAAAGCAGGCCAGTTCAAACAATGCTGCCTTCTATGCTGTTTTTCCATCCCTCCCCAAGAGCAATGGGATTGGAAGGGACCTCGGGGAAGGACCACAGTCACTGACCAGCTATACAGTCAATATGAGAGAAGTCCTTCCTCCCTGCCCCCTCCTTACTTTGTTTCCCTGCAAGCAAGCCCCGCTTGAGTTTTGAAACATTTCAAAGCCCTTTGTTTCATTTCAATTTCACTGTTTTGAGCTCGAAATGAGTTGAGCTGCAACAGTGAGCTGCAGTGTTGAGATGCAACAGCCAGCAAAATTTTGCATAGCCCTAATATATTTGACTCCAGATCCCAACGTGAAAGTTTCAGCCCAATAGGGTTAACATGCATGAACCAGGTGTTACACTGCAGGTATCAGTGTTGGGTGGCATTGGATGGTCATGCTAAAACTTTTCTACACAAGGGATAATTGCATTAGTTAAGGTCCCGCACTTTTGTCTGTGCACTCAATTGTTTTTTAGGGCCTTGTCACATCTTGTGCCAATGGCCAGCTCCCATTGACCCAGGTGTAAATAGGTTCCTGGTCCCCTTGGTTGTGAGTCAAAAGGTACTGCTACACCTCACCCATATTAAGCCAATAATGTCCTTGGCTTGGGATATGCTTCAAATTTCATCTAGGGGCCATTGAGAAGGCAGAAATACCCACATGGGAAATCTCCATAATAGTTGCCCTGCCAACATAGGACTTCCTGCATAGGCCTAGATGACCTTCCTCTGCCACCAAGGACCTTATCACGCGGCTTGGAAATTATGTACATACTGACTGACTGACTGCCTTTCCTCTATAACTGCAGTAGAGGGACCATGACCAAAGCATTTGAGGATATATTCTCTTATCTTCTCTCTTTCCCTGCTCAGCTATAAAGCAACCCTCTAACAGCAATAAGGTCAGCTGTAATAAGCTAAAAGCAGCCATGCCAGCTCCTTGAGCAATCCAGAGTTCCCAGGGCTCAAGAGTCAAATCTAAAGCCCCCTTTGGTTTCACACATTTTGAGAGGAACAATACAGAACCTGGCCCTTGGTACCTTATACCATCAAGCCCTTCATTCGCAGGATCTTGTTAACATCCTTAAGAGGACATCAGAAATGAAAAATGAAAGCATCGACATAAAAATTTAGAGATCCTTTGATTTTTTTCCAGTTGCCTCTCGGAAATCCTGGCTGGGATTTAAAAGTATCCGACTGAAGTTGGGATTTTGTTGCCAGCATAATTTTATTCATTATTAAAATACCAATAGAGTTACAGATGGTACTGAAGCTAAATTGTGTACATCACTTTGATTGCAGCAGTAAATTGTCTCCATACTGGGATTTGAAGTTGAAAAGATTCACTTGTATTTATAGGTGACATAAATTTCCTTTTAGCATTGCATACTTAATGGCACACTCTGTTTCAAAGACATTAAGCATGTATTTTGTGCAATGCCAACAATAATGCTTAAAAGTGATAATTCATGCTTTTAGTTTCATTTGTTCTCCCCCCCCCAACTATCCGCTACCTATAATTTCACTTTGCTAAGAATGGAAATAAATACCTGGATATTACTCTTTAAATTAACCCTCCACCTCTGCAATACCATCTAAGCAGGCAAAAAAAAAAAAAACAGCTTTCATCATACTCAAGGAATGAGGCTCAAGAAAACAGAAAACACACAAAACTTATGGGAACATCTTGGAAAACAGGGCCTGTTATTTCCTTCACCAGGAACTCCCCACCATAGTGTGCCTCAGTGGATCCATCTCTGTTATTCAACACAGTAAAAAATGAATAAATAAATAAAATAGCTAAGGGATCAGAGGGAAAAAAGTTATATTTTCCAACAATAAAATCCCATCCTTTTTTCCAAAAAGTACCTATCCCGCAGTGACACAGCTGCATACTTAGTCTGTTGGTAAACAGGCACAGCACATTTGTCAAGAGAAAGGCACTGGTGAGTATACCTAATGCCGCGTTCCCTCTTCTCCTTATAAGCACGCAAGTAATTGCCAAGAATTAGCTGGCCATGATGACTTCCTAGAGGACTTTGAATTGCACAAATGTTTCTTGTGTGTTAATGTTTCTATCATATGTGTAACTCAATCAATTAGGTTCACAAAACATCTTCTTTGTGGATCAGCATAATCATGATGTGCAAAATCTGCATCATGTAGTCTAACTATGCAGAAGAGATGACTGAGGGGGGATTTGACAGTAGCTTTGAACTACCTGAAGGGAGGTTGCAAAACGGATGGAGCTGGACCACTCAGTGGGGGCAGATAACAGAACAAGGAGCAATGGGCTCAAGTTGCAGCACGGGAAATTTAGGTTAGATATTAGGAAAACCTCGCTCACTAGGAGGGCGGTAAAGCACTAAACCCGGTTACCTAGAGGTTGTGGAAGCTCCATCCTTGGGGCGTTTTAAGGTCCAGCTAGACAAAGTCTTGGCTGGGATGATCTAGATGGGGATGGTCTTGCTTTGAGCAGGAGGTTGGACTAGATGATATGCCAAGGTCCCTTCCAAAACTAATTTTCTGTGATTTCTATGAAAATGGTCAGACCCCTAAGAATGGTGCCATCTGAGCCCCCTCCCCAAAGAAGTCTCATTTAGAAATTATCTTAGTTTTACTGCAAAAATACTACAGTTGCCAATAAAATATTCATAGAATGGCACATCAGTCAAGTTGAGTGCAGCTACTGAATGATGTATGTTCTTAGAAACTGAAGCTGTTCAGCAGGATCTTGGCCTTGGACTACTCACAAGTTGCAATGAAGAAGCAATGGGTTTTTAAAAGCAAAAAGGGTCAGATGCATGGAAGGTCTACAAGCCCAGAGAAAGTATAGTCTTGTACTTAAGGTACTGGGATGAGTCTTGGGAGGTCTTCATCAGCTCCCAACACTACCAAACTTGTTTTGTGGCCTCAGACAATTAACTTCATCTTGTAAAACAAAAATGATAAACATTCTTTTTGTCCCTTACACCATCAGAAACTCCACCTTAATATCTTTGTACAAGCCTGGCATGATGGGGCCCTGATTTTGTTTAGGATGGTTAGCACTATTCAGGACAAAACACCCGAACCAGCATATGGAAGTCCAAAAAACCGGGATTCATATAATACCTCAGTGCCAACTACTTGTAACCCACCATGGCAACCTGTTGAATCAAAGCAAGATCTGGGTATCGTTAAATTGCTGAAATCACATTAATTAACCTTACAGGGACCAGAAGACCCCTAAATACTAAAAGGAAACTGTTCTCCCTGGCAGCTCCCAAGTTCTGTGGAACAGAAGCTCCACTGGATTGCAGTTGCAACTCAATAAAGTCCTTGTTTGTTCCCAAGTTTATCAAGGGTGCTGCACAAAACTGTCTTAATTTCCTCATGAAAAAAGGTTCTTTTAGGCTTAATAGTCTTTGCAAGCCATGTTTATAAGGCACTGCTGCACTTTTACATCTCTTCTTGGCCTCATCAGTAACCGTATCCAATCTAAGATCAAAACTGAAGCAGCAGATGAAACAGCTGCTATCTCTGAAATTTGCCCTTCTGCCAGAGGGGATGTTTAGAGAGCAGAAAACATAAGGCTCTTTAAATTCATGGATTGGCAGTATATCAGAGGCACCACCTCCCTATAAGAGAATGCACAGGGAATGTGCTTTTATCACCACGGTGCAGTCTTTATTGTGTTGCGAGAAGTGTAGCCTGAGGTGCCCTTTATCACAGCCATGCGTCATCCATAAATTAGTTGTAAACATTTTTCTTTCTTATCTTTTCTATGAAGTGAGTGTATCAGTGTGCATTTCAAGACTAGGAAATTCCCAAAATGGCACCAACACACACATACCACTTGCATAAACCCAATTGATGCTCCATCTTTTGAGACCTGTGAATCTTCTGCTGTTGCACCTTGATAACTGAAAGCTGTGTCCCTTGGACCTCACCTGATGCAGTTCCAAACTCTACAAAGGACAGGCAGAAAATGCAGCCATGGTATACCATCCAGGCACCAAAAGATGTCTACGCTATGTATTCCAACTGAGGAGCAAAGATATCAGTACAGCTGAGTGCCCCAGCAAAATTATCAAGTACTAGGCTGTGTGTTATCTAAGGCTAAGTACAGATAGTTATAAAGCTTGAGGTAGAATAGATTCAATCTGTGCATTTTTCTCCTCTTCTATTGGTGGTTCTTCAAAATAGAAGATGTTAGGAAAGTAACTTCCCATGCCGGTTGCAGGCCCAGTGGTGACCAGTTGCAGAGAGGTGAATCCTGCTGCAATGGTTAAATGTGTGTGGCTGATCGCTACTAGATGAGGGTGGATCTATCCTCCAACTCCTTGATGCTGGCTCCTCGCTGACATTCAAAGAAGGTTACTGTCTTCTTGATTTGGAGCCAGCAGGCATCATGATCTGCAGCCCGTGTTTCCCACAGTTTGTGGTCAATATGCTAAGCAGAAAAGGACCTCTTAAAAAGTCCTTGAAGTGCTTGCATGGAGCCCCGCTGTCACATTTCCCTATCATCAGTTCCCCGTATAACACGGCTTTTGGTAAACCATTTCCTCTAAGCTGCGCAGATTAAACCAATTGACAAACTGAACTCATGTTCAATCTTCACATAGGAAATTTGAGCCCAGTTGTCTTTCCTGCCTAGTGCAGGGGGATTGGACCCGATGATCTTGCAAGGTCCCTTCCAGCTCCTTACAAACTATGAATCTATGAAATGATGCAGAGGCCTGCATTGGTCCAGGCAGAAGATGAGGGGTGCTTGAGCACACCTCCTAGCCTGCCGGCCATTGTCAAGTCCAGCCCAACCCATTGGGGGCCATCCCTAGTTGAGTGCCCAACACTCCCCCAACTCCTTGCTGTTCCCCTGCAGTGGGGGGGGGAGCCCCCATCCAGGTGCCAGCCTCCCTGCACCAGGCATCTGGCCACAGGGGGGTGGGAGCGCCATGCTTCAGAAGAGTTCCCCCAAACTGGGGTCCCCCACCATGGAGACCCCCCACTCCTCTTCCCCCATGTGGCCGGGTGCCTGCTTGGCTCATCCACTATGACAGGAGGGAGGAGGTGAACATTTCCACAAGCCAGGTGCCTGCCCACGCAGCCAGGCATAGGGGAGCCCTTGGCCTCAGGGGGCTTCCTCCAGCCTCAGTGAGTGCCTAACTGGCAAGGCACAGGATGCTCTGTGATGGAGTAGGTTTGGTCTCTTTTTATAGACTTTGAAAGGGACATCCCAAGGATTTTCCCCGCCCCCCATGGGACAGGAAGAGCATTTCCTGCTCAGGGCTGCATGGCAAAATTTCAATAACATGGATGCCTTAGGTCACAACAATGGAGAACCTTGTATTCACGCATTTTAAATCAGAACTTACAAACCTATGTACCAACACCTTCAATCATCTCTGATATGAATAACTTGGTGCCATGGCTGGGAGTAGGTCAGTGGAAAACTTCACCAAAGTTTTTTTTTTTTTGATCATGTAGCAGGTAGTAGTAGCAACATATAGAGCGACAGTACAGCTTTAAATGGAGAACTGGCTTTGCTGGTGGGGGTACCATTGATGATTCCCCCCCTCTGAGTCCTGAATTCTGATCTTTTCCCTACAAGTCCTTTGTGAAAGGACATCTCAGTTCCTTCAGACAGATGATGCAAACACCTCTATAATGAATGTATCAATCTGAAGAGGGAAGGGTAGAACAAGTGATTTCCTGCCCATCTAAATGTACCACCCTTACCACTAAGCAAACATTAGAATTCGCAAAGAAGACGCTGAGTGCTTATGGCATTTTACAGACACGTCCAGGTATTATGTGCAGTCATTTAAAAGCCATCAATGAAGTCTGAGTTATGCTCTGAATTTTCAAATTGATCATGGTCAAACGAGTTCAATTTTCACTTTTCTGGGCTGCTTTGCTCAGCCTCTCAAATCATGGATGAAGCAGATTACAAAAACATAGAGAAATGCAGTGTGCAGCACTCACTAAATATTTTCTATTTGGCAGGAAATCTTTTCAAATCAAACAACATGTAGAAAGACATATTGAAAAGCAATTATAATCTAGACAGAATTTCTGTGCAGCCAGGAAGACTGAGAGACTGTTCAATTTGCAGCCTGTGAGCAAGGTTTAAACAGAGGCGGAAGGAGCCGTAAGTGCCAAAGTCCCATTGCATTTAAATGCAATGTCATTCCAAGGGATGATAAGTAATCATTTCATGTCTCAATGACTTCTAACAAAAATGCCCTAGTTATTACACCCAAAAATCCATTTTTTTAAACCACCTTATGTAATTTAACAGTTTAGATAAGGAGCAGAATCGTCGGTAAAAAAACGTTAGGAATGTTCTTAAAGCTAATGTCACTTTGATGCCACCTTAAGACATAGAAACAAAAGTTGTCCACCAGGCACTCTCAGGGCAGAGTGCTCTTTTTCTGATCTGTCTCTGTCACTTTGCCATCTTTAGAGCTACAAAGAAAAAGTCTCTGAATGGGATGACAAAAAGGCAAAGGAGCTCATGAACACAGATCATTGAACTCATAGAAAATTAGGGTTGGAAGGGACCTCAGCAGGTCACCTAGTCCAACCACCTGTTCAAACTAAGACCATCCTTAAATACTTCATCCCAGACAAGGATTTGTCTAGGGAGACATCGAGCCATTGATTACGATCCTCTGAGTCCAATCACTCAACTAGTAAATACTGAGACGAGATCAAAGTTGATTTAGGGCAAACAATGGGAATATGGTAGGTGCTGGGTTTTGCTCCTAAATAAGCTGTGAAACACAACGTATCATACTCCAGTCTGTTTGTTCTTAACATGACCTTGACCACAAGCAGAGAGCCTGCTCCCCTCATTTGGCCATTAATTCTCACAATACTTGCATTGATACAGTCTATCTTTCAAGGCAAACTTAGGACCCAGCTCTCCAAGCTGCTCCACACCTTCACACTCACCAACTTGAAGTTGGTGTCAACTTGTACCATACTTTGGAAGAAATGTAGAATAGATGGCACTATTTAGGACCCTCTGGAACTAAACATAGGAAGGCAGGGATGGAAAGGAAAAGACCTTCCAAGGTCATGTAGTCCAGCCCTGAATTCAAACCAGGATCCTCCCTACTAAACAGCTCCTAAGCAAGTCTCTGTTTAACCTGCTCTTGAAAATGTCTAGGGATAGACAGTTCCTCTAGGCAGCATTTCTCAAATGCTTGAGGACCCTCATAGTCCAAAAGTCCTCCTTAATTTCAAATCTAACTTTCTTCTTCTGAAGCTTGGGGCCATTGCTCCTAGTTTTGTCCCCTACAGTTATGGAGAAAATCCCACCTCCATCCTCTCTGTAAATTAACCTACAGGGGATTTGAAGAATGTTATCAACTCTCTCCTCAGGTTTCTCTTCTCCAGACTAAACCCTCTCTCTTTTAGCCTTTCCTCATAAGTCTTGCTTCCCAGGTCTCTAATCATTTGTTGTGATCTGCTGAACTGTCTCCAATCTGTCCACATCCTTCTTGAAGCGTGGGGCCCAAAACTGGACACGGTACTCCAGATGAAGCCTCAACAATGCTGAATAGAGTGGAAGAATCACTTCTCTTGCTCTGCACGTGATGCTCTGATTAATACAATATACTTTTGTCCTCTTTTGCAACAAGAGCATGCTATTGGCTCTTATATAGCCTGTGATCCACTGCAACCCCAAGATCCTTCTCTGTAATACTGCAGCCTATCAGCCATTGCCCCAATTTGTATTGATACATCCAATTATTTTGTCCCAAGTGCAGGGCTTTGCATTTGTCCTTGTTGAAGGATAACGTGCTGGAGGCATTAGCACTGCCAGCTTCCCCTACACTGCTCCTTGTGTCACCATCACACCTAATTTGAGATGCAAGCTAGAAAGGAAAGATGGCTTTATGGTGCAGCAGCTCAGCTGGGGAGAGCACTGCTCCCAACACCAGCACTGAGAACAATTCCTATAGGATCTCTGTGCCATGTTCTCCCTCCTACCCCCTGTAAAACTAAGAGAACTCCTGGCCTCCTCTCTTTGAATATGAGGTTTTTTTGAAGTAGGGGCTTTAATTCTAGGTGTGTACATCACTTGTCCCAATTTCAGTTGGGGGATTGCAAGCACCACTGTTTCACAAAAACAGAAAAATCCATGTGCTTCCCTGGGGCTCTAAATGAAACAGCCTGCAAGAAGCTGCAGCAAAACCAAACCACAGTTCATCTTTCCAGGGGAAGAGAACTAGATTCATGTTACAAAAAGAGCATCCACAAGAGATTGTTCAAATAAAAATGCATGCATTCCCTTCATCCACATTTATGGCCCTGCTCTATTTAGTGTCCATGAACGTTTATGAGTGAGCTTTTGTTTGCAGTTCTGACTATAAACATTTTTTTTTTAAATCACTGAAAACCTTGGAAGCAGCATAATGTCTAGCATATCCAAGGCCAATGCATCCATTCCCCATTTGCTACTTACTGTGAGTGGTGCACGAGTTACACTAACACAAACCTGACAAAGCTTTGGAGAGCACTATTTGCTACCACCCACACACAACTAATGGTCCAATCACCAAGCTAACCTGACCATTTCTAACTTCACATGTTCCCTGCCTCAAAACACTTTACATATGATTTTTCAGGGAGGCAAAGCAGCTGTAAGCTCTTTGATTGCAACTGGAGTCAAAAAATGCCAAGAAACAAATCAAGTCTTTGCAATCTAAATAACACATGAGACACACAGAGAGGAAGGTACAGGAGGGATGAAGGTTGCAGCAATAAGATCACAGGTTTTGCTTTGTAACCATCCTGGTAGAAGAAGGTCACATAAAGTTCAATTGCCCTGCAATAAATTTCAAAGTATGGATGACAACAAGGTACCAGAAGATTGCAATGCTCAATACAAGGGCTGTCAAAATGGCAAAGACATGTTTCAAATGGGACTAAATGTAACCATGCATTCCTTAATCTAAAAAGGAGGAAGTGAAAGGTAGAACAGCTGAAAATAAAGGCTGGGGGGGAGGGGGGAAGTACATTAACAATGATGATTAAAATTTAAATTGAAAAAGCAGCAGAAAACGAATAGCTACATTTTCTCCAAACAATCTTGAAAAATGAGGCCATTTTTCAATACAAAAGTATGTGAAAAAATGTCTGCCTAGGCCAGTAATGTGATACAGAAAATGAGTTCAAGGGCTCCATTTTAGCACAGATAATGGAGTCAGATTTATCCAAAGCACTTTTGCAAAGCTGTGGCAGGATCTCTTGCAAATGACTGGTGGGTTTATCCAGTTATCAAAACTGTTCCAAGCACATTTTTTGGCGTGACAAATAGACCATTTCTTACAGGTTTCCTAACTGCTTATCACTTGATATGGACAGATGTGTAACAGGGAGCCAGAGTGCCTGACTAGGGAGTCACCTGGCTGGAAGGGGCAGTGCTCCAGGGCATATAAACCCAGTGCCTGAAGCAAAGCAGGCAATCTGGTCCTGTATGCTGCAGGGAGTGGAGCTTCTGGAAGGAAGAAGGGGTTAGTGAGAGGGAGGGACAGGTATAAAGCTTGGGTCTGTTGATAACCAAAAGAGCCAGAGCCTGTTCCCTGAAAGAGTGAGTCTAGGACAGAGAAGCCAGGCCAGTGCGAATGGGCCTAGGCTTAGCAGTCCACAGCTAAAGGAACCAGTGGACCAGTGCTGAGAGGGCTGAAGTCTAAACAAACTGGTGTGTAGAGCAAAAGTAACATCAGTGAAACATGGGCATGGGTAAAGGGGTGGAAAGAGACCATGACTATAGCTTGCAAGGCAGCTGGTGCCCCGAGGCACTGATGGGGCCAAGCAGGGCTGGACACAGGCATAGGCAAACCGGGTGGCTGCCCGGGACCCAGACAGAAAAGGGGCCCAAAAACGGTAATTTTTATTATTAATATTATTATCTCTGGAAAAAGGGGGCCCAATCCTAAAAGTTCTCCCAGGGCCACTAAGAGTCTAGGTACAGTGCTGGGGCCAAGAGGACCACAGCTTAGCAACCTAGGGGCAAGACTGAGGTTGGCTGGGCATGGGGAAGAACATCTGGTTGAGGAACACAGGCTCACTTAAGGGCGCTGGGAGCAGCCTCCCTGCATACTACAAAAAACAACAAGGCATGGCAGGCGAAGTAAAAAGGAAGAGTACTCTAAGAAGCCAGAGCGGGGCAGGGGCCGTGTGGCTGCCAGGGCACTGTGGCCACCCATGGGGGCTAGACCCTGTCACAAGATCCCATAACCTCTATTGCTCACTGCAAAATGTTTGTGTTTAATGATCATGCTATAGTTGCATCATATATGCTTATTTAAAACATTTAAAATTGCAGTAGGGTAACAGTCTTTAAAGTACCAAGGAAACCCTAAATTGTGTCTATTTTTCAATCTCTTTACAACAATTTCTGATCCTATATGGTTTACCTCTGGTCCTTATCCTATTTCAAAACATGACCTCCCACAGGATTTAGCTCCTTGGCTAAACAATTAATAAAGCTTGGTTCAACTCATTAATAGCTTAGTTCATGCTCCTCTAAGTCTCTGGAGGTAAATATGAACTGGTGTTTATTTTGAGCCCTTTGAAATGTGAATCATTTCTGCAAACTCCCTCAGCCCTGAAACCAAAATCTAATTACCTGCAAATGTTTGCACATAGAAGTATACCATTCAGACATACTCCCCTACTTGGCAAGCCTTTTAAAGATCAAAGAGTTGCCTCTAGCCTTGAGGCTTGTCACTTGAAAATGTGCATTAACATTTAATGGAGTCCCAGGGTCTGAAACCCTGCATATCCTTTTGAATATATACCCCTGAATGGAGTAACCAGGCAGCTTCAGCACTGGCTCTGATCAAAAAGGACCAAAATATATGTGCTACCAAGAAGTCTCTGGAAACATGATTTCCAGGTGTCTCACAAGCAATACTCTGCAGGTGGCATCCTTGTCTTTTATACCACCCAACAGAAATGGTCAAGCAATTTACTGATCTTCTGGCATGCTGTTCTAGTACTCAACTGAAAATATTACAGCTTTCATGTTCATTAGCTACCTGTGCTCGCTGCCTACGTGGAACCCACCTTTATCTTTGTCCCCATCTAGAGTTTAGTTCGTGCAAGAGGTTAATGACTCTGAAGACGCAGCACTGATCCAGAACACAGGAAATATTGTGTTTGCCTGGCATATGCCCAGTGTGCTCCTAAGCAAGTTTTTTCCAGGATTTGTCACATGCAAAAAAGAAAGAAAGAAGATCAGTGGTGCATGCTTCATGTTACTGCTCCCAGACAAAGCACCAGGGTGGCAGAGACATCGCCAGGCAGTGGCCAGCTGAGGCAATCCACCTCACCTAGAAGTAGTAAAACACATCAATTCAGGTTTTAATTAAGAAACGCAGATGCTTACATCAGCACCTTGTGTCCTTAATAGAGATTCTAAAGCTTGTTGAAAATGGCACACCTCTTGCTATTCTGTTAGCAAGAATCTAATAGTTAATGATATCCGTTTTATGAAATCCAAGGAGAAAGCAGCATTTAAAAGCCATATTTCTACTGGCCTATTACAGAGGCAAAAATCAGAAACAAAAGTATCATATAGCCAAAGCAAATGTACATGCTGAGTCCTAAATGTATTCCAGCCATTGACTGCCCTGTAAAAGCCTGACATTGAGTAAGGAAAGGGGAAAAATTGAACTAAATAATTTGGTTCAAATCATTCACTCAGGTTCCTGTCATTCCTAGAGTTTCTCCCCCCGGACCAAACAGATGCACTGGGAGAGGATATAAGCACATTGAAAGCACATTCCAAAATAACCATTCAATTCCATGCTATCCAAAAGGTTTTGAAGCTTCACTGTGTTATCTGAAGCAGATAATAGATGTACCATTGGTGATTGCCATTTTTCAAATTGTTCCCTTTGACCCAGAATGATAGTAAAGGAACAGGTAACAAGCAGCTCTCATACTCCTCCCCTCAAATCCACGAGTCTACGAAGTGACCTACACAACACAGTTTCATGCTCTCTTTCTCCAAGACTTTAAGTGATTTTTTGTTGGACCATCAACCCCGACCGCAGAGAAAATGAGCCAGTGCCATCTCAAGCTGATAGGAATCATTTCCTTAAGCTTCAATGGGCCCAGAGTGGGACCCACAAAACCTGGTTTTGCTTTCATTACTGCAAATCTGAATTAAATTACATAGCATCAATGGAAATTACACTCCCCTAGAAGCAGAATGGCATTGGCTAATTCTGCCACTCACATCCGGTGTCCTGCCATGGGACTGGCACACCACAAGCATGACTTCTCTCCCTGCCTATGCAAATTGCCATTCTAAAAATGAGCAAGATTCTTACACTGGGGTAAGAAAAGCACATCAGAGATGACCGCTGAAGTCCAAATAACTCAATGCATATCCAAGCAACAACGAGAGATCCTCACCGTTTCTCAGTTCCGACACAATTTATACGGACCGATTTTAAACACTCAACTCTTAGCATCAAAGCTCAGTTGACAGAATAAACTTGCCAGGGAATAATAATCAAATTGCTTGCTATCCTAACCAGAAGTGGTCAGGATTCACAGTAGCATATCATCTGGTCCATCCCTTCTCAATGAAGGGCTATGCATTACACCATCAAATCTCTGCGCAGCGTTAAGTGGCTCAAGCACAATGGCATCCATCACACGCACCTGAATTGTTTTGCAAAACCATAGGATGGGTACACCACAGAAAGGTAGACCTGTGCTAGCCTTAATCTAGCTCAAAGAAATAACAATAGCGGGGAAGAAAGAGGTAGTTAGCCATGTTAGTCTGAAGTCAGGCAGAAGGAAGGGTAGTGATGCACCTTATAGACTAAATCAGGGATGCATAAGCTTTGTTTAGCCTGAGTAATGAAGATACAGCCACAGGGGCTTCTGCTTGCTAGCCATGTATTGAATTTAATATCTTCATTGATGGTACTGGTAGCCACAATAGCAAAATTAAGAGTAGAGCTGTGCTGCAATCCCAGCTTCCCATTGCCGTGTCAGCACATCTTTTATTGTCAGACAAAATGGCAGTTCTGTAGCCTGGGAAAAAACAATGTTGTTGCCAAATGGATGAATAAGAAACAGGCTGCCAGTACATGTTTCACTTTCTAAATGTTACTTAAAAGCAAAATAAAATGTGCTTTAACATGTGGGGGAAGTAACAGCATTATGTCATGAACCAACTCATCCTAAATCTGGACTGCTCAGAGTCACAATCCCACATTTCCCTGATAACACAAACCTTTCTCCAGGGAAAATTTTCACATCGTAGTTTTCTGGGAATATTAGCCCTAAACACAAAAGAACTCCACAAGAAAAGGGAAAAAAACCAAGTGGAAACTCTGGCATTTTTCCATTTGTAGTCCACAGAGGACCTCAATAGGGACTTCCACTGCTGTATACATAAGCAGCAAGAGGCAGGCATCAAATGCTCAGCCTCTTGAAGAAAGGAACTATTGTTTCATTTCCGTGTTACAAAATAAAAAATGATGCATGGAGGGAAGATCAAAGAAGTTGCGGAGCAAGCTTCAAAGCTTTGAACTGTACCTAGATCTCTCGTATCCCAGGATAGTGCCCCGGACCGCCTTACAGAGCATCTGCTACCTGCATTTCCTCCACTCTAATTGCATGCCCCCATCCTCACAGCACCACAGAAAAAAGCAAATAAGTTGTCAAGACGCATCAAGATTTGCGAGATTACAGACACACTGAAATGCAACAGGGAATAATAAACACTAGAATGAGTATGAAATGAAGTAAAAGCCACAGCGTTACTGTATATTGTAAATTGATCAGTCCCTTTTTACAAGTTAAGTGGAGCATTTGATTAAAGCAGTGTGGACACTTTCAGAGGGGCATAGTGGAAGCTAATTGGGCATGTGTACTCAACTTCAGTTGATCAGGTGATTCATAGCCTCAAGCCTTTTAAGCTGTAATAAAGCCAATTCCTGACTGTTCCTGCTGTGTCTTACTTCTGTCAATCTGGACCCTGAATAGAATTAGTCCCATAAACAGGTCTCCATTCTCCCAAGGAGCATTTCATTTTTAACCATTTGCTGAAGATTAATGTCTGAAATTTGGAAGATCTGATGGAAGAGATAAGATTAGAAGCATGTCTGCAAGTTTATGAACACATCGCAGAGTCAGGAGGCTTCACTGGGGAAAATGCAATCCATCGCACTACCTGCTACACTTTTTGTCATTCATAGCAGCAAACGTAACACCTAATAACTGTGGTGGTCCTTAGACAGCTTTAGCAATGTGCTTTGAATTCACTAAGGATGTGAGCCAACCATGACATGCTGCCAGAAAAGCTCTTGCAACTGCACAAAGCTGCACCGATTTCATCATGACTTTGGCAGGATACACAAGTCTGCATAGGAATTTTGCCATTGGCTTCAGTGAGGTCAGATTTTCAACCAGCCGCTGAAACCTCACAAGGTACATTTTTTGCAGCATGTTTCCAATTGGATTTCCAGCAAGGTTCATTGTTTCAGACTTTCCTTCTGAGAACAAGTGCATCAAGGATACACTGGACAGAGATATAGTATCTGATTATAAAGCTGATAGCTAGTTTCATGCTTGAGTTTCTGTTCATCCATGAGTTTCATTCTTGAGATTTGTTTTTTGTGTCAATTCCTTTTGTATTCCTGGGTGGTAGCAGGGCTCACCATGGAGAGACGGGAGCCCCCCCACCTCTCGCGGGACCTAGTTGGGAGGAGGGAGGCATTGCTGACATGGCCACTACTGCCACTGATGCTGCCCCATGCAGTACTGTTGCCCTGGGCATGGAAGGGTCCAGGTACGCCTCTGTTCCTGAGTGACTGCTTCCACCTTTTTACTCCTTTCTTTTTCTCTCAATTGAGCATTGTAGTTTTCAGGTAAGCCACCCTCTCCTCAAGTTAATGTGGATAATTGAGAGTCGGTTGAACAAAAATAAAATTTTATTTTTATTTTTTTTCAACTTTTGCCAAAACAAATTTGAATGTTTCCAGTAGTAACCAGCAGCACACTTATAAGATGGGAAACTCCCTTCTTGAGAGCACGGAGGCAGAAAGGGATCTTGGAGTCATTACTGACTCCCAGATGAACATGGGCCGACCCTGCGAGGTCACAGTCGGCAGGGCTAACTGGACCTTGTCGTGCATCCACAGGTGCATTTCAAGTAGGTCCAAGGAGGCGATCCCCCCCCCTCTACGCGATGCTGGTCAGGCCGCAGCTGGAGTCATGTGCCCAGTTCTGTGCATCCCACTTCAGGAGGGATGTGGACAACATTGATCATGCCACCCGCATGATCCGGGGACAACAGGGCAACCCTATAATGAGAGACTGCGGGACCTGCACCTGTTCAGCCTTCACAAGAGAAGGCCGCGGGGGAACCTGGTGACCTGGTAAACTCACTAGGGAGGACCAGAAGGGTTTGGGAGAGATCTTGTTCCCCCAAGCCCCCCTGCATAACAAGGAATAACAGCCACAAGTTGTCGGAGAGGAGGTTTAGATTAGACATCCGTAAGAACTACTTCACAGTGTTCGTCTAGGGTCTGGAACCAACTTCCAAGGGAAGTGGTGCTGGCTCCTACCCTGGGGATCTTTAAGAGGAGGCTTGATGCCTACGTGGCTTGAGTCATTTGAGCCCAGTTTTTCTCCTGCCCAGGCGGGGGGTCGGACTTGAAGATCTACAAGGTCCCTTCGACCCAACTTCTATGATTCTATACTGATTTCCTTTCAAGTCATTTTCATTTAAGACCCCCCCATCCCTTAAAAAAGAGGAAAAAATGCTTAAAGAAATGTTTGAACATTTTTGTAGAAAGTTGTAATTGTATTTAAATCACCACAGAAAATGGGAAAGTGCCAATACATTCAATTATTTTCATTCAGAAAACAAGCTGTCACTCACATGTATGAAACTTTTCATTTTAGTTGTAAATAATTGCAACAACCCGGGGCCATTTACAGAATCGTTTGACAATCTTAAAAACAGAGATGTAAAACAGACTCGTCTTGCAGAGAACATCACTCCCAAAGCAAAAAAAAAAAAAAGATAAGTTATTTGTACAACTCTTTTTAGAATCTGTAAGATTGGGTGACATTTCATTCCCATTAATGAATAATCTTGCCTGCTCTCACATACCTGAAGTGTAGGTATTTATTTCAGGTCATTTTGGGTCTTAACTTTAATAAGTGTACATTAGCTTCCACTTTTTCCTTTGCATCAAACCATTGTTTCTACTATTTTCTAAGACTGTGAATAATTGTCCTCATTTATATGGTGCTTTCTTGAAGGTATTTATAGGCCAGCCACATCTCCCATCATGTGTTCTGTTGTTTGGAGTACAGTGCCTTTGTTTCTATTCATTTGTCTTATTCTCCAAACCTATATCGATTTTTCCTTACATTTTCCTAGTCTTTCTATATCTGCATTGGCATCCGCAATGAGGTCGCATTAAGACTAATTTTTAATGGGTTTATGGAGACACCCATTTAAGAAGTCACAAAACATGTTTTAACTTTATATACTTTGTTAAGTCAGGACCAAAAAGCTCCTCACTCACTTTTTTGGTCAAGGTGTTACACTACAGTCCCAGTTCTATCACCAGTCTTTGAGTACTGTTTACATATGCGATGAGGACATATTTAGCAGTCAATGGTGGGTAATGATTTTTAGATTGCTGCTGGTTAGTGAGCATCATTCTTCCTTTGTGTCCAATCCAAAGAGGGTAGGATTTTAGCAGAACTAAAGAAACTAGCTCTTGGGCATGCGTAGATGAAACAGGGGCCCCAAATTGAACTAGTGGGTTTTTAAAAACAACGCTTCAATTTAGGGCCTTTTAAACCCATGTCATGCACATGCCCCACTGACTTACCTGCCTCGCCAGTGGGGAGGGGAGTGCTAGCTGCAGGTGAGCGGAGCAGTTCCTAAGCAGGGGGGGGTGTCCCTCTGCAGTAGCCCCCCCCCCCCGCAGGTGACACCCACCTGCAGGCAACTAGCCAGGGGGCACTGCCCCCCCGCCCCCCACAGTTCAGGCAAGCTCGGGGGAGGGGAGTAGGGTGGGGGGGAAGAGAGATCAGGTGCGCTGCTTTTCTTGGGTGGAGCCTGCCTTCCCAGGCTCCTGCCAGGCTGCCTGCATGGGCTTCCTGCAGAGCCATGGAGCCGCATGGATCCCAGTGCTTTGCTGCTCCTACAGCCATGGAGCAAACTAAAACTCCTTGAAGGAGTTTTAGCTTGCTGCGCCCCAATTTATTTAAGGTTCATTGAGCTCCCAAATTTCCTACAGGTGCTAGAATTAATGTGCAATACACCACTGAGGCATGCAAACACCGACATCATTAAAGTGATGCAGAAGCATTTAGCCCACTTTAAAGTGTTGTGCAGACATGCCCCTCATTTCATCTACATACGGCCCTTGATTTTAATATATAGGTTAAGCCATAGACTCTTATGCTTTCAGTTTTATGGGTATCTATTCATTCTACAACATCATCCAAAAAACTAAGTGTATTAAAAAAAAACAAACAAAGGCCCACAGTGATTAGTTTAGCTCCAAAGGAAAGTAATTTAGCCATACTTTCCACAGTTTTGCTGAATCCCATATAAAGTCTTATTTGCACCAATATAATATAATATTACATCAAGACCAGATACAATCTAAAGTTTTCCATTTTTTCTATCCCCAGAGAACTGACTTCGATTTTAGAAAGGCTTTCCATTCTAGTAACGGGGAACGTGAAACTCAGATCACCAGATTTCCCAGAGATGACCTCCTCCCCTTTTTAAGCTTAAAGAACATAGGATCCTTTTCACTGCATATATACACCTCAGGCATCCTAAACACATAGAGGACGGCTCTAGGATGCTGACTTATTACTGACCTCCTAGAGAGGATATTACAGGAGGAATTCAGGTTCACAAAATCCCGAACTGAAAACACAAGGTCTTACAGAGATATGCAAGGTCTCAACCCCTCACACTAATGCCCATGAGACAGAAACAGTATTACCACCAGTATTATTTGGGATATTAAGGATTAAATGATCCTAACTGCCTTCTAGCCTTCCTTCATCCCGAAGGCCTTCTTTGATCATTTAAGCCATATAGAAATAAGTTTCTATTGATACAAGCCATTTTCAGCCTGCTCTGCAGATGGAACCATACATTTTAATGCCAAAAGAGACCATTCAAGAGATCATCCACAATTCAGGAAGGATGTGAAAAAACTTGAGAGTGCAGAGGAGAGCCAGGCACATGATCGACCACAGGGCAGGAGAGCAGGCCCTACGAGGAGAGGCTGCGAGCCATGGGACTCTTCAGCCTGGAGAAGCGCAGGCTCAGGAAGGACCTGGTGGCTGCCTGTAAGTGCATCAGGGGTGTGCATCAGGATCTGGGGAAACATCTGCTCATCAGGAGCACCCCAGGGGATGACAAGGCCCAATGGTCACAAACTCCTCCAAGACCACTGTAGGCTGGACATAAGAAAAAATCTTCTTTACTGTCCGAGCTCCCAAGGTCTGGAATAGACTGCCTGCAGAGGTGGTGCACGCACCTACTCTGGACTGCTTTAAGAAGCATTTGGATGCTTATCTTGCTGGGATCCTTTGACCCTCAGTGACTTCCTGCCCTTAGGGCAGAGGGCTGGACTCAATGATCTTCTGAGGTCCCTTCCAGTTCTAATGTCTATGAAATCTATGCTATCTATTATATTGTCTAAACTGACCTTGGTAACACAGGTCATTGGATTTCGCCTAATGTACTGAGGCCAACAACTTGCATTTGGCTACCTCCTGTTTTCAGACGGTGAACGGCTGACTCCGTCTTTCTAATGGAATCTCCTACATCCACTTCATAAATGAAAAGGGAGAGAACAAAATTACCAATGCAGAAAAAAAAAGTGGTATTTTTTTATGCATAAGGCATGTTTTTAATGTATGATTTTTTATTACTTCCTGTACCGTGAATTGCTGTAATCCAGCCATTATTGTAGCCTCTGAACATTTGCAGGGTCAGCACTGGCTGTTTCTACCTCCCTAAAGGCAGTTCTGAAAAGTGTTCCTTCCTGCGCTGTTCCTGCAAAGACAACGAACAAAGGTGTTATTAAAAGATTCTGCCTCGGCTCCGAGGAGCATTGCTATGTAAATGAGCAAAGGTAAAGCAGTCCTGATAAGAAGATGACAGGAAGAAGGAGCTCATATGCGATTCATCCCTTTACATCTTTCATGGAAAGAGGGGGGAAAAAATGCGAATCTTCATGAATCTCATTATACTTCCTAGACACCATCCACAGAAGTAAGAGTCTCCCAGCAATCATTCATGTTTCTACTTGTATGGGAGATCTGGACAGCTGGTGCCAAGAAGGTGAAGGAGTTTAATATAATAGAGTTGATATTGTATTGTATTGCATTACTATTTTGGGAAGAAAAATAAAAACCTCAGTGTGTGTCATGTGAGGCTGAGTTAATTCTTTCTACAGCTGTACCCCCTCCCCTTCCACATGGATGGTATTTGTTTGTTCAATAAAGCAAGACTCAACCCCCTCCCCCCACCAAGATCTTAAAAATCAAATATAGTTTCTGAACTCAAATCCCTGACATCAAGAGAAAGATGCAACCCTGCGTGACCAGATCTTCACTTAGAAGTAACTTCAACCAAACAACCTGGCTTCTGATTAGAGTTATAGCCACAAAGTACAGCTCAAACCCAGACCTCCCAATGCAATGACTTTTTTTTGTTGCAATAGTACCCTCTGTTTGACCCGAGAGTATCTGTGGTCCCCAAGGCCCATGCCCAGAGAGAGAACAGATGATGGCCCAAGAAGGTAGATAGCCTATAGAAGCAGTCACCTATGAACGAACCCATTCTCAATACCTTTGGGGAGGTCTAAAGTCAAGGGTAGTCCTTTTTGTGTGCTGTTTGTTCCAGCAGAACTTTAAAATGAAGACACAGCAACTAAAAGATGAAAATCCTGTTTTTCTACTGACAAACTAGGAAGGAACATGGGGAAAAAAGTACAAAATGGAAAAAAATAAAGCCTGAATTTTTGGGGCACCAATACTTTCTGAACAAAACATTTTTCCAACCACTGAAATAAAAAAGCCATACATATAATGACAGCTCTGGAGCAGAGTTATCATTTTTAGTCCACCCGTAGCCCCCGTTCCCAGCGCTGCCATGCCCACATCCCACCCCACCCTCCACCTGAGCATCAGCGCTGGGAACAGGGGCTCTGCCATGCCGCTGCTTGCCCAGCCAGCGTGGGAACATGCGAGGGGACAGTCGCTGCTGCTGCTCGCCCAGGCAGTGTGGAAGGGCACAGGGGGCAAGCGCTGCCACCACTTGCCCAGCTGGGGCAGGGGTGGCTTCAGGATGCAGGCATGGCAGTGCCGAGTGGGGGCTATGCCCTGCTGCTGCTTGCCCCCTTCTGCCTGGAGCAAGCCACACCCACACCCCACCCTGGTTGGGCAAGCAGCAGCAAGGCATAGTCCCCACTTCTGTTTCAAGTGCTTAAGAACCCTTGGGTTCCAAGAGCCCTTCAATATGGAAACATTCAAATTTGTTCTGGGAAAAGTTGAAAAAAAAAGTTTATTTTTGTTCAACCGACTCCCAGTTATCCACATTAACTTGAGGAGAGGGTGGTTCATCTGAAAACTACAATGCTCAATTGAGAGAAAAAGAAGGGAGTAAAAAGGTGGAAGCAGTCACCCAAGAACAGAGGTATACCTGGACCCTTCCATGCCCAGGGCAACAGTACTGCATGGGGCAGCATCAATGGCAGTAGTGGCCAGGTCAGCAATGCCTCCTTCCCCCACCTCAACTAGGTCCCAGGGTGGTGGTGGGGGGGGCGGGGGGTGCTCCAGTCCCATGTACTTGTACACATCCAGCATATCTAAATAGTTCCTAACCTTTTCTTTCACCACTGAGGGCTGCTCACCTTCTCCCCAAACTATGCTGCCCAGTGTAGTAGTCTGGAAGATGACCATGCCTATGAAGACCAAGGTAAAAAGGGCATTGAGCACGTCAGCCTTTTCCACATGATCTGTCACTAGGTTGCCCCCCCCATTTAATAAGGGACCCTGGCTGGGCAGCACCTGCTGGTGCCCCTTCACTTTGGCATCCAGGACAGTAGCCTTGCTCACACGCACCCCCCGCCCCTTGTTACAGCACTGTTCCTGACTTCATCCCTGCATGCCCAAGCAATATTCCTATACTCCTTCCTAGTTATCTGTCTGAGCTTCCACTTCTTGTAAGCTTTTGTTCTCTTGTAATAGAGAACTCAAGAGTTCTCTATTAAGCCAGGCTGGTCGCATATCAGGATGGTTTGTACTTGTGCCCTCAGTAAGGTTTCTTTAAAATTTCTTTTTTAATGCTGGTTAACATTCCACAGGTTTATTAGGGTCTAAGTATAATGTGTAACTTCATCATAAAACCAAATGTCCCAGTCCTTGGCCTGAAACTCAGCTGATGTATATTGCCTCTCTTGGGGAGAGACTGTCTTTGTTTTGTCACTTGTGTAGTGTCCTGGAAAAAACCCCAAAACCAACAACAACAAGATTATAAACCTTAGTTGAAGTTCTACGTGTCACCATAATACTAATATGCTGATTTAGACCAGGGAAGATCAATCTGAAGGAGATGCATACCTTAACATAGGTTTTGCTTTACTAGTTTGTAGTTTAATGTATATCACATTAAACTTAAGAGGTTTTATGCTAGCAATTGAGTGATATAACATCCCTGAAAAGGTTTTTTGAAAGCAACAAATAAATTAACTGGATTCTCATTTTGCGGCATCATAAAAAAGTCCAATTTTAATATAGTGCTAAGTACCCTTCTGTAACAAGTGGGCATCCCGGGGCCGGTCAAATCGTTGGCCCTGCACTTGTCTTAGGGCTAACCACCCGCCTACCTCTTCTGCCACGCCTTGATGATACAGATCAGAAGATGATACCCAGGCAGGAGACTGTCCATTTACTTGCCCTGATGGCAAGGTCCGACCTCCCCTATACCATGTCCCATGCCTCACAGATAGCATCCACATTACTCCAGTGCCCTCACACTAGGACTCTCACTCCAGTGTCACACAACAGGACTCTCACTCCTGTGCCCTCACACTGGAGCTTGCAATCCCAGTGCCTCACATCAGGACTCTTCATCCCTATGCCCTCACACTGGGACTCCTAATCACTCCCACTCAGGGCTATCAGCCCCTACCTTTTCTCAAGTTGCAAGCCTGGCTCAGGACCATATTAGTCCCCTTATGCCCCACTCTGGGGCTTCAGCCCACATGCCCCACACTGGGCTTCTTAATCTCCAAGTTCATTCCCTGTGCCCCATGCTGGGCCTCAACAATCCCCTTATCCCCTTGCCTGAGGAGCTTCACATCTAGCTCCCTAGGCTTCGGGCCTCATTCCCCTGCAGTCTCACATCCAAATCCTTAAAGCCACTCGGATCTCACAGTGAGCCTGAAAGCTGCCTCGGGTCCCTTCCTGACCTGGGCCCTGCCTCAGGACTCGCTGTGAACCTGGGCTTCTGCTTTGTTCTGAGGGGCGTGCTCCCCTAGCCTTTCCCCTCCATAGGGTCACCCACCAGGTAGCGGGGACTGAGGCTTTCCAGTGCCCCATATTTGTCCTTCACTGAGGAGGCACAGGTGTGATATTTCCTGGATACTGCCTCACCACACCATCCTACCCTAGCAAGATGTAGTTTTAGGTCATACCCCAGGACCAGGATCCTCCAGCTTCCCTGTAGCTCCCACCCTGAACCTCCAAGATGATATGAGCAGCGCCAGCCAGGTGATGGTCTTCTCCCGGCTGCTAGCAACAAACTGCTGGCCCTGCTGCTCAGAGTCCTGCTCTTCTACAGAACAGCTGGGCCCTGTTCCTAATTGGGCAGTTGTGCCTGATTGGGCTTGCAGGCTGCTTTGCTGCTGGCCCATGACCCTGTGAGTAACAGAGTACAACCCATACTCTGTTACACCTTCCAATGAAAATCCACCCTGTTTAAAAAAAGCCTCTCAAATTACTATCCGGAATATTTACAACACATTTCCACCCTGCCTACACAAATGACAACTAAAGAGAATATGATCAGACATCATTTGGGGGTAGATTTCAGGCATAATTGTGTTGATAATTAAACCTAGCCAACCCCAGGGAAGTAATCAGAATCTCAGGGAATACAGATAAAGCAATAACCAGTTCACTAATGGGAACAGCAAAGCTTTTCAAGGTGCCCTTGGAAGACCAGTGACTTAAACTTGAAGTCATCTACACCCGGATGCAATTAGGAACCCCACAAGAGCTGCAGAAATAATTCTCCTCCCTGCCTTCCTTCAGGAATATTCCAGTTGAATTATCAAGCATGTTCTTCCATAGTTTTGCTGCAAAAGCCAAGGGGAGACTGTCATCAACAGTGGGCACAGTAAAATGCCAACAGGATGAATGCAGGTTGTATATAGCCCCATGCTTTCAAAAATGGTAGACCTTTCACACGAACTCCCACACAATGGCAGTATTTAAATGTTTACTGCAGCACAAGAGAACTCGAGGACTGGTTCATCATCGACTGATGAAAGTCAGAATAGTTTCACTGAAGACAGTGGTAGTACTGGGATCTATAACTCCAGTTAAGGCACAGCAAACTCCAAACAAGGCACTTGGCATCATTGAAAAACATCACGGCCTATTGAAGGGACTGGAGATGTAGTGACTTTTTCTTATGACTACTACTATTTGCTCTATATTTGACTGTTATGATGGATGTTTACAACATAGGGATTTTTAGTTTAGTATCAGGGGATGCACAACCAACCTGCAAGGCAGTAACACAAGTTTTCTTGCACACTTAGGGGGCAGAGTTCAGATACTGCTTGAGCTACTAGTTATATAGAACATAACTTAGAGTCCAGCGAAATTAAAAACACATCATTTGCCAGTGTCAGGAACTAAGAACTATACAATGTTAAAAAGACCCGACCCCCCCCCCCACTCCCAACCCCGCAAATAATAAAATTGTTGAGGAAGTCATTGGGGAACAAAGGACCGATACCCACCATGGGACCTGACGCAGCAAGAGCCCATTTCCTAAACATGGGGGCATAGAAATGACCTCTCGTTGTGGCCATTCCTGTGGTCCATGTTGGTGGCATTTCCCAATAGACCTATTTTGAAGTTTGGACAAAACCTATGAATTTACAATGAATTTCTTTTTCAGCACCCTTATAATTAAATTACGGCTAAGTCTACATTGTTGCTGTTAATTCCATTTATCAGAGGTTTTCATATTGCTCTAAGCATTTTATTTTGGGGAAACTTGACAGAAAATCCCAGTCAAAGAGCTTTGCAGTGCCAAAGCACTTTCATTTGTGTCCTCAATGCCTAGAGTCCTACTATTTAGTTGGTAACCTGTTTTTAAGAGAAAACTAGCAACTTTACCAAGTGCTAGCAGCAAGTCCAAACATGGTGGTATCCAAAATTGTTGTTTTATGCCGTGTGTCGTTAGTTTTTATGGATCAAGTCCCAGGGAACCTGAACCAAATTTCAGCCAGTTATTTTTTAATCATATATATATATTATATATACACACATACATACATACACACACACACACGTGCATATACAGATACATTCTCATTTGGCTTAAAGGAAGGTTCAGAAGACAGGAATACCAAAAAGGTCCTATTTGGACACAGTTCATATATGCTAACAACTATGAAACTAGGCTGTATTGTGACACTGCAAACCATCAGTGACTCCTTATATCCTGCTCACATGTGTACTTGGAAAACTCTACTATTACCCTAGTTGCCATGGCAATGCTTTCCTTTGATAACTGATCTACCTCCCACTACCATAACATTACATGACAAAGAAGGGTCACTGGAGAACCTGTAATGAAAGCATAATCCGTTTTGATGGCTCCAGCAATGCTTCTTTTGGGTTTTCACTGTGGTCAGTGACACTATTTCTTTTGTCAAGGGAAATTGTTCCTTACTTTCCTCTGAAATGGCTCCCTGAGAATAAAGACGTAGAAATTACAGCACTTTTCAGCCTATATATTCAGATTATAGCCCCTGATCTTTGAGAGGGGTATTATATAAAAAACAGATTTTTCAAAAAAGATGAGAGATTTCTATCACAGATTTCATAAATACAAGAGTAAATACTGATAAGTGGTTCTGAACATAATAACTATGGTTCAGTGGAGAACATACAAAGCACAAATATTACATGACTATTAAAGGTAGCACACTGCTGGTATGAGTGTTATTGCCAACAGTAACTAAGAAATCTCGACTAGCTAAATATTAAAGAGCAAATCTACCTGATGCAACTGGAAGCACAAAGTTAACAAAAGTTAGTTCCTACAACATCATATTAACTACATGGAATATTTCCAGTGCTTGTGTGAAAAGTTGCGTGTTAAAACACACATATGCACCTGATTATATTTTAAAGGTTTATATTCCTAATATATTGTTCAATGTTGCAGTAACCAATGAAAGATATACTCAAACAGCAAAAAGCCTTTTAACTTTGCCCATCGTGCAGTTACAGAACTGTATTTGTTCTCTTTAGAAATCACCGTGTTCACTCGTAGAAGCCCAGAGTTCTTTTTATATGGTTTCATTTAATTCATTGCAGTAGAATGGCAATCAAGGTATTGAGTGGTGAAATGTGAAGTAAAAAAAAAACCCACAATGGTGCTAAAGAAAAGAAGCATGCAAGTGCCTTAATTGGAAAGTTTTAAGGATGTGCTATTTTTACTCTGTTTTGGTTGTGTTGAAGTGCCATTGTTGCCAAGATGGCCTAGGAAATATGCAAGAGGCAAGCAGTTTAGTCGAGAATACCTTTTATTGGAAAACAGCATGACTGGGATAAACATGGACAAGCTTTTGGATATTACTGAGCACGTCAATGCGTGCCCCTACAGCGCCATTGTTACTGCACCATCATTTAGTACTTCCTTTTGGAAGTCCTAAAATAACAGCACAGTAACAGCCTGTACTGCGCCATGCCGGCAGCGCATGGTTAATTTTAGCTGCCACATCACCATAGCAACACGCTATAGTAAAAGAGTGTGTTGCTATGGTGACAAAACTGTGGCATCACGGTTTGTGCCCGCCATTGCTACAGTAACATAGCATCACAGGTAGACGCATCCACTGTACACTTGCTTCAGTCTATTCTAATATAATAAAAGTCTTACTACTTCTGGCTGTAGGTCTGTCTGTCCATAACAGGGCCAACTGCACATGCATGGCCTGGAGCCTTACAGGCAGACAGACAAACAGGTGAAGGTGGTGGGGGCTCTGCAGCACAAGGAAAGGGGAGGCGAGGGGAGGTGGGGCATGGCGCATGGCTGTGGGAGCGTGGCACTTGGGGAGCATGGCATGTGGCAGCAGGGTGCCACACAGGGAGCAGGCACGGGGTGCGTGGGCAGAGCCCTCCAACTGCCGCATGAGGCGACGGAGCAGGGCAGGAGGCATCCCATGTGCCTGCTCCCTGCATGACCCCACACCCTGTGCACTATGCCCCCACCATCCAGAGATCACCCACTGGCTGCAGCTGTAAGACGCACATGGGAGCATGCCACAGGGGGCAGCTGCGAGCACCACCCACTGGTTGCAGCACCCCCCCCCCCACGACCACTCCCCATGCAGCACTCTGTGCCCGCATGCCATGCCCCGCTCCCTCCCCGCACAGGGAGTCCCTGCTGGCTGCCGCATGTGGCTGTAGGGACGCACATGCCCCCCACGCCCACTCCCCACATGGAGGGTCTGCCAGCTGTAACCACAGGGTGCACTGGGCTTGGTGCATGGCTAAATGGTGCCACATGGGAAGCTGGTACAGGAGAACCTGCTGCACGTGACCGCGGCACACCCCCCCGCATGGCACCCTGAGGCCACGTACCGCGCCGTGCCCCACATATGTCCAGCGCACCATGGCACGTGGGGAGCTGTAGCATATGGGGCAGGGCACACTTCCCACATGGCAACCCATGGCTCCGCACCATGGCCCCGCACATAAGGAGCATTCATGGGCTGCGGCCATGGGCGTGCACGGCAGCCACAAGGTGCTGCATGGGAAACCAGCAAGGGAGATCCCACTGACTGCATCCACTCCCCATGTGGCACCCTGCGGCCGCGCACCATGCCCCATGCCCACCCTGCACCACACCCCAAGGTCCCATCCTATGCCACACAGCTGGCAGGTGCTTCCCCCACCTTAGCTGCTCTTCATGCCACATCCCTCAACCAGGTTCCACCCCACTACCACGTGCCTCATACCACACCCCAGGGTTGCTCCTTGTGCCACATGGCTGTAGCCAGCAGATGTTCCCTGCACGATGTCCTGTGGCCGCACACCCACATGGCATGCCCCTCCCATGTGCCACACCCCCCAAGCCACACCCTGGGGCTCCTCCCTCCACTATGCCCTGCAGCTTTGCACCACCCCCTCTACGAGCCCACAAGGTATGTCCCCCCCCCATACACCATGCCACCCCCCCATGTGCCCCACGCCACACCATGGGGCTCCTCCCTGTGCCCTGCCCCGTGGCTGCATACCAAGACCACATCCCAAGGCCCTTGCTTACATCATGTGGCCACAACCAGCAAGTATTCTCCATGTCCCTGCACCATAGCCACTTTCTTCTCCATGCGCCCCACTCTGAGGCAGGTATGCACCATGCCTCCTGTGCCACAACACCTGGTGCAGCCATGCACCTCACCCCCGATGCCACACCCCAGGGCCAATCCCTGTGCCATGTGGGCGTAGGCTGTGAACACTCCCCATACTGTGGCCACATGCCATGACTCCCCATGCACGGAGCAGTGGGGTGGTGGGGGAAGCTGGGCTGGACCAAGAGCGGCGGGGGAGTGGGACATGACCCAGAATGGTGGCAGGATGGGTGGTGGGGGTGGTGGAAATCAGGACAGGAACTGGAGTGGCAGCAGCATGGGAAGTGGGGCAGAACGCAGAGTGGTGGTGGGAGGGGGTGTGGGGCTGGACCCAGAGCATTGGGGGAACGGGGGAGGCAGAAGAGGGGCGGGGGGGCTGGACCCACATTCATGACAAGCATTTTGCTAGTTTTTAATTATAAAAATCCCACAACCATCCAGAAATTTCAACTTCATTTAACAACATTAAGACTATTCCTTAACCTATTTTAAGAGTAAATTGGATGCTTATCTTGCTGGGATCCTCTGACCCCAGCTGATTTCCTGCCCTTTGGGCAGGGGGCTGGACTCGATGATCTCCCGAGGTCCCTTCCAGCCCTAATGTCTATGAAATCTATGAAATCTATGAAGTACAAGAAATAAACATGAAATTAAGGATCCACAGGTTGTGTAGTCAAAACAGATGAAAGTTTGGAAATGCCACAATCAATATTGCCCATACAGGCTTTAATGTCCATGTCATTTTTTGAAGGCATCTGTATCCTTAATCACACCATCCTTAACTTGTGCCACATGGTCTCACGTTCAAGGCCATGCCACTCTCAGTGAGCATTTATCCACGGCTCTACCACTCACTTCCATGTGAAAACTTTTCAGATTTTGCCAGTTCCACACATAAATAAAGACCCTATCATTAAGTACACATGCAAAAGGGACAGAGAGGTGTGAACTCTGGTACTTCCCAACTTCATAGAAGTAGGGTCGGAAGGGACCTTGTAGATTTTCAAGTCCAACCCCCCGCCTGGGCAGGAGAGAACTTGAAAGTGCTTGATATAAAAATCTAACAAACAAACACCCCATTCACATTAAAAAATTAGGCAACAGTGGTGTCAATGCCTGCGATCACGTGGGTTGCAAATTGGCTGGAGGGCCGCACCCAGACAGCGGTGGTGGATGGGTCTTTTTCGACCTGGAGGGACGTGGGCAGTGGGGTCCCCCAGGGCTCGGTCCTTGGGCCCGCACTGTTCAACATCTTCATCAGTGACTTGGACGAGGGGGTAAAAAGCACCCTGTTCAAATCTGCTGATGACACTAAGATGTGGGGGGAGGTGGGCACGCTAGAAAGGAGGAATAGGCTGCAATTAGACCTAGACAGGTTACAGGGGTGGGCGGATGAGAACAGGATGGGATTCAACGCCGACAAGTGCAAGGTGCTGCACCTGGGGAGGAAGAACCAGCACCATACCTACAGGCTGGGGGACTCCTTTCTCGTCAGGGCAGAGGCAGAAAAGGATCTTGGAGTCATCATTGATGCCAAGATGAGCATGGGCCGGCAGTGTGGGGACGCAGTCAGGAAGGCCAACCGCACCTTGTCCTGCATCCACAGATGCATCTCGAGCAGGTCCAAGGAGGTGATCCTCCCCCTCTATGCGGCACTGGTCAGGCCGCAGCTGGAGGACTGCGTCCAGTTCTGGGCGCCGCACTTCAGGAGGGATGTGGACAACATGGAGAGCGTCCAGAGGAGGCCACTCGCATGGTCAGGGGGCAGCAGGACAGGCCCTACGAGCGGAGGCTATGGGACCTGAACCTGTTCAGCCTCCACAAGAGAAGGCTGAGAGGGGATCTGGTGGCTGTTTATAAACTGGCCAAGGGAAACCAGCAGGGTCCCTGTTCCCCCGAGCACTACCAGGAGTAATGAGGAATAATGGCCATAAGTTGACCAAGAGTAGATTCAGGCTGGACATCAGGAGGTGCTACTTCATGGTCAGGGTGGCTAGGAGCTGGAACTAACTTCCAAGTGAAATGGTGCTCACTCCTACCCTGGGGGTCTTCAAAAGGAGGCTAAATAATCACCTACCTGGGGTCATCTGACACCAGCATCTTTCTTGCCCATGGCAGGGGGTCGGACTTGATGATCTGCTCAGTTCACTTCTGACTGTACCGACTATGAAACTATGAAATAAATTGCAACTGTTTATGAGTACAGGGGACTGCTTTCAGAGGCTCATTCCTGAAGCTCCTTTAGAAATGTTCTGTTGGATATTTGCACACCCCTATACCTGCTCCACGCCCACCTGGCAGTGAAAAAGACACTGAAAGTTGGTGCAACTAGTTATATGGGATTCACTTAGAATGATGTTCATAGAATCATAGAAAGTTAAGATTGGAAGTGATTTCAGGAGGTCATCTAGTCTAACTGCCTGTTCAAATCAGGACCATCCCCAAATACATCATCCCAGACAAGGCTTTATCTACGTAGGTCTTAGAAACCTCCATGGATGGAGATGCTACTGGCTCTCTCAGTAACCCCTTCCAGTACTTTACTATCTTCCTAGTGAGAAAATTCTTCCTAATATCTAACCTAAACTTCCCTTGCACCAACTTGATTCCATTGCTTCTTGTTCTGTCACTACTAAGAACAGTCCAGCTCCATCCTCTTTGCAACCACCCTGTAGGCAGGTTGCGGGTTGCTATCAGCTCCCCTCTCAGTCCTCTCTTCTGCAGATTAAATAAGTCCAGTTCCCTCAGGCAAGCCTCACCAGTCATGTGACCCAGCCCCAAACTATTTTCATTGCCATCTGCAGGACTCTTTCCAATGTGTCCACATCCTTTCTACAGTGGGGAAGGGGGGCGGAACTGGACACAGCACTCCAAATTTGGCCTCCCCAGTGCTGAACCGAGGGGAATAATCACTTCCCTTGACCTGCTGGCAATGCTCCTACCAATGCAGCCCAGAATACCGTTGACCTTCTTGGCAACACGGGAAAACTGCTGGCTTATATTCAGCTTCTTGTCCACTGTCACCCCCAGGTCCTTTTCAGCAGATTTTGGTAGGTAGATCTTAGTCTCAGCCTGCACAGAGATTGTGCCAGGAGCATAGATGGCATCCTGGTGAATGTTAGACTATCTTTAAGATCGCTTTAATCTCAGGGGTGACCAAACTACCCCCTTTCCAAAAGGGAATATTGAAACATAAGGCCAAAATGTGCACGTCCAACTAAATGACATCCAGTAAGCAATACAGCCATGTATCTGGGCTTCTGTTCTTTAGTACCTGCTACATTTTATTATTCCACATATAACTTCCAATTATTTTAAGTGACTTAGTTCTGAGCTGCCCAACTGTACAGAACCCAGGAGATGCAAGCCCCCAGGCACTTGCTGCTGGCCTACATGCCAGGCCATGCTGCAGTATGTGCAGCCAATCTCCTTGTGTGATGTGCCATATGCTCCCCCTCATGCCAGCACATGCCACCCCACTGTATTATGCTGGCATTTCTACATTGCATACAGTCCCTGTTCCCCCAAAGCCACTTGTTTCGGAGCCCTTTCCACTTCATCTTCAGGAGACAAAACCTGGAGGAGGAAGGGGGACCCTGCAGAAACCAGCAGCAGCAGCAAGAGCCACTGGAGTGGTGAGAACAGCGGTACCCAGAGCCTGTTGTGTTACGATGTCACATGCTGACAGAATTAGAATTAAACATCCACTGATGAGCAACAAAAAGGAGGAGAACTCTTAAAAAAAACAAAACAAAAAAAAAACAAAAAAACTAACACCCGCCCCCAAAACCAAAGACTGGTTTTCTTGCAGTCCTTATTGATATAAGAATGAGAGAAAGAAAAAAAAAAAACAACTCAGTGAAGCTCCTCAATAAATATATCATCTCCTAAATCACGTCAGTGGCAAAGAGGTGGATTTCAGTTTATTTCTTTGCTACAGTCTACCTGCTCTGGATGAAAGTCCAAAATGAATATTCCATAACAGTCCATGACCTCAAGGGGGGAGAAGGGGGAGTAGGGAAGACGAGCACAGCCAATCTCAGGTAGTGAGTGAGCTGTCGAGATCTAACAGTCAAATTTATAAGGCAGCGTTGAAGTTCTATTAATCCTTCAAAAGCCATGAGAGTTGGGAGGATTTTAGCAGAAGGGAAATTGCAGTGCTTCTATCTTTAGGAAACCTGGGATAAAACTCTCCCTTCTGCTCGTCTGGCTTCGCATCCGTACTACTTTATCTTATTTAAGTTCAAAAAGAGTGTTTTAATCACCAAAGTCATTCACTCAGTGCCTGCTGGAAATGGTGCTTTTGGGCAAGTTTAACTATGCACTGTAACCAGGTACTCATAAGAGCAATTCTCTGGTGGCAATTTTCTTGTGCAGCTGAAGGAGAATTATAGCAACAGGCCTGGGAATGCTCTGGAGCAATCTCTTTGCATAGGAGGTTGCCTAACAGTGAGACTGCCGGCCTCGCCCTTGTAACTATTATCCCCACATTCCTCTAGCTTGAAAATTTATCTTTGTACAGAACAACCACAAAAGTCTCAGTTTATGTCTCACTTAAGGCCTACATTATGCTTTTCTTTAATTTCACCCTGGCTGCAAATAAAGAGCGCCAAGAGGAACAAATTAGTCATAGATCTCCGTGACGTCTGGCCTAAACTGGAAAGCACACAAGAAAAAGGTTCTGTCACAGTACTTCCACAATATTAGGTCCTGTCCCAGCCAAGTACAGAAGATTTTTTCAAGATCTTTTAAAGGTATTGTTTCTTTTGGATCTGGAAGTACAGGACAGGTGAGGGCGAGATGCAAAGGCCCTTATTTCTTTAATTGCCTTCAAAAAAAGTGTGCTACTATGTGGATCTGTTAACAGCATGAACAAAGAACAAATGATCAGTAAATATGTGCATGACAAGTATGATCCCCTCTCTTTTCTTACACAATGGAACAGATCCTGATCTAGCTAACAAATAGCCATAACCCCATGGTTTGCCCAAGTCGGATAAGCTGCAGGTCAGACTAAATGGATTTAATGATGGATTTTGCTCTTAGGCTAGATACAGACAGTCAGAAAGCCCAAAGCTGAATTGATTTAGTCTTTGCAGGTTAGTCTAAGATGCAGAGATTAAATTGAAACAGAAATGAACAGACATCTATCTTTGATTCAGGCAATGCAGCCACATGCCTGCAGTGGCTCAGGCCAGAAGCCATGGGCTGCTACAGCACAGCTACGTGGCTGTGTGTTCACTTCTTCCTGGTGCCCCCAAGGTCTTTGGGATTTGCAGTCCAGAATCAGTACCTCTAATGACATGTATTAACTTAATGTGCCATAATCGGCACTACTGCACATTAGCACAGTTGCATGGGTTTTTGGTGGCGTTAATGCGCAGTAAATGTATTCTACTGTGTATTACCGCAGGTTTTGCCCACCGTGTTAATTTGCGGCAGAATTAGTCTTCTGCACATTGAGCATCTAATGTAGATGTGCACACAGTGTAATAAACATAGGAGGAAAACCTAGAGCTAGAGCAAGCTGATTTTTTTTCCTCCAACACTTTTCCATGGCAAATAATCTTATCAAAAAGTAATGTATTTTTTCCTATGAAAGCATTGTGGATTTGTGTTATCTTTGAAAAACAAAAAACCAAAAAAAAAACCCCAAAACCCACATATGCCCAATTCCATTTTCTATAAGGATTTATGAGAAAAATATAAGCCCCTCCCCCGCTTCCAGTATCTCTATAAAGAGGCATCTCTAGCAGAGTATTTCACAGAAAGGAACTTAAAAAGGCTATTACAATGAAAAGCCAACAAAACCTCTCTTCCCAGCAGCTGTTAGAAAGCCATTTTCAAACAACAGAAATAGTATGCCAGGAGAGAGAATGCAAAGTACACAGAAACTGTCCTCAGAAAACAAGCTATTTGGGATGTAGTTTACTACTTTTTCAAACTATTTATCACTGTAACAAGTGCAGCATAAGACAGCAGGTGAAAAAACAGACACTGAATATTCCTGCTAGCATGCTTAGACTGCTCTGCAGGGAGATTGAGCTGAGAAGAGATGGGAATCTGGTATCCAGGTGATACTGAATCACTAGAGTTTATGGTCAAAGATTAAGCATCATTTATGCTGCTGGCTCGTATTATTGTTACAGCTGCTTGTTTAAAAAAACCAAAAAACCTGCAAAAAACATTAACATTGTCATTTAACCACTCTCAAGTCTAGAAGTTGCAACCTTTGCACACAAGAGCAGTCCCAACAAACTGAATAACAAATATATTATAAATAATAAATAAATATATTATTCACATTGTTGGGACTGCTCTTGTTTGCAGAAGTACACAGACATATGTGCATGCACATATAGTCACTACTGACCTGTTGTCAACTCAAGATCATGCAAAACCGCTTAGTCCATTTTCCCCCAGATGCAATGGAATTGTAGTCAATTTTTCCCTTTTCTCTTACTTCCCAAAAGGTAGATTACAGTTTTAGATCCTCAAGCTGTCATTGAGGTGGCAAGGACAAAATTTTAAATTGGTAACCTAGAGGAAGAAGATTGTCTTCTGTTAACGAGTACCATAAATCACCTTGTCCCTCTTGGCTATTCACTTGTCCATCCCAGTTCCCTTATTCAGCTACTTGAATTTACAGTTTGTCCAAGGTCAATTTGCAAGAAAGAACCAAACTTTTTTGGTCTTCAGCATGGAGTGATGAGTTCTCAAGTCACGTACCAAGAGCCCTTCCTTCCATTAAGATAAGCCTCTTAACTAACACTGACAAAAATCAGAAGGGTGCTAATGAAGGCAGAGGAGTCAACATAAATGAGTCATTTGTAAAACTGCGTCTTAGAGTTTTCATTTGACATTTAGCAAAATTGCCCCTGGACCTTTGGGTAACTCTGAACAAGGAATACGTCCTATACTGAGATAGACTTAACTGTCCATTAGTGAATTATGGACCCATGAGAGGTTAGAGATCACATGGAGCAGAATATTCTCAGTTAATTTAAAAAAAAAAAAAACACAGTGATATAATTGAGACAGTCATGGCTAGGGAAATGGCACATGAAAGATATGAGAAGTGCCCTTGTTTTCAGTAAAAACTATTCTAAAGCCACAAAGGTCAGCTAAGAACAAAGATATTGGCCACTGCCACCATTAATTTTGTTCCATGATGTGGTACACAGGATGCATCTGTGGCTGCAAAAACCATAAAGATGTTTAAGGAAATCTCAGCCACCTTGTACATTTGCTTTTTGATATGCTTATTTATTTGCAGACCCACTGCAATTAGTGTGCACGAAAGATAACTTCTGTATAGTTAAAATATTCAGCACCTATCACAGTGCTCTGCAATTTTCAGAAAAACATTATTGTTGACCAATTTATATCAAGCATATATGCATTTATGATTGCGGCAGTTCATTGGTGCTTCATCTGTTTTATGCACCAAAGTTACAGTTCCTTTACACACATCCTGGAGGGAAATTCCCTTTGTGCTGCAATGTTATGCACAATCAAACAAAAGCGCTTCTCAACTTACAAAGTGTAAAATGCATTGGCCTGCCCATTGGTATTTATGTTATTGAAAGTGATATGCAAGTTGTGGAATCCGTTATTATGCAGGATTATGGGTGTGATACATCTATTAAAATATACAACTATGATGTTTAAGGACAGACAAGGTGGACAGGAGGGGCAGGTGTCCAGACCGCTATTGGCTCAGGGGCCACAGAATACCCCCAAAATCCCAAGCACGTCCCCACCATGGACAGGGGTGCCTCGTGATTTTATATCACCTCTTCAGAAGTCTATACATGCTACTAATGGCGTACAACCGTGAACAGAGCATAAGCATGGCAACATTTGGGTTGGAGTCTGAAATGTTCACTCAGTGCCATTTGAGGAGATGCTATCAGAACTTATGAGAGAGGTGATATATTTTATTAGACCAACCAAATTTTACCATAAGAGCCCAGTCAGCCATGTGTTTTAGTCTGATCCCAGGAAAGCCAACTCTGAACCGTGGGATTACTTGGAATATGAATAACCAAATCTAAAATACCCCACTCATTAAAATCAAAACAATGTCCCAATAACATTTTAATCTATTTTTTTCATATATAAAGTCACTGAAACTGAGCCAAGAGCCTTCTAATGTAAATATGTGAAACACACTACAGTACAGTAGACGAGGAAAATGCAATTTGCCTTAATGAAAATAGTATAGCAACTACATTAAAATCTCACACACAATGCTTTTAATGAAGATCATGGCATGTTATTCCTTTAAATTAAACAGTGTACATAATGTAGTATACACCCTATATGCAGAGCAACATCTTGTAACCCATAAGGCTCATTTCTACTCATACTACACTATCAATACATTACAATCTATCATTTGGTGGTGATTTTCTTTTAACTCTACTGTATATATCACCAGTAAGGGACTCAGTCACGGAAGAATCTCCCCGAATTTTGCATCACTTAAGTCTTTAAACCTTGCCTGGCTAATATTTTTACTTTATTGGCCTCAAACACCTTAGTTAACTGTTGGTCACCATACAATTTTCAGTCAAGAGATCCAGTCCCGCATCTGTACCCACATTTATGATTCTGTAGCCCAGAGTACTACAGTTACACAGACTTCCGTGTACCAATACATAACAAAGAAGTATTATTAATAAATTAGAGATTCAATAAGTTGCTAACAGCTTCTTGAGACCATTGGCTTGATAGAGCCAGACTCAGAATGACCAAAAGGTACGGTACCTTCATTGCACATAAAACAAGCTCTGTACGGACTTTAATCTTTACACTACATATACTGTCCTTTCCTATCAAGCAGTTCCTGGTATTTCCATTCTCTCGAGTCTCAGACATTGCACTAAACTGAACAGTAACATAATACTCTGTATTATGAAGGTCAGGTACCAGCAGCATCCTCATTAAACAATGGCATCGCTGACCAAGCTAATACAATCAAGCCAAAATGCTTCTCATCAATTATACAGGCTTTGATTCAACCTCAGAACAAGCCAGGTTCTACCTAAATGTGGGCCAGATGCTTCAGAAATGATGATGTGATTACTTGAATCCTGAAAACGAAGAAGAACTAGGACCTGTATTCATGGAAAAAAATCTGCAACTGGGTTTGGTCCCATACAGATTAAAAACACATTACTGACAGGTTTGCCTATCTGCACTGGAGATGAAGAGCAGCTTACAGCAGAGCTGTACAGCCTACCTATTTTTAGTTTTTGTATAGAGCTGTGCATGGGTTTTGGGTAGAGCTAGGCCCAAATCAACTCTCTAGCTCAGAAGTACCCGTGTATTAGGACAGTGGTGCAAAAGCCTCCACTGGAAAGTCTCTTCAATAACCAAACCATAAATATACGTGATCGCTGCAGGGCCATCTTTGATATCCAGATACATATTTTGCAGCAGAGTCCAGAGGGGAAGCTGGACTGGAAGTCATCTTAAAATAGTTATTTTCCTAACAAACCCAGAAAACCAAGAGCTTCAAAAGTGTTTAAGCCAGGGAGGAAAGCCTTAGACAAACTCACAGGTGACTTGCAACTGGTTCTTATGCAGTTTTCATGTCCTGAAGTGCATTTCATACCAGTAGCTATGACTTCAAAATCCCCAGCCAAAGGCCACTGAAAGCCATGTCAATGATTAAATGACACATGCAGAATATTTTAAAATTTGCCTGAAAAATGACTGGTCCTCATTGCCTTCCTCCTGCTCCAAACAAGCTGCTTGCTGCAAATGCATTTAGAGTGAGTTCAGCAGAACATGGGCTTTTATTCCCCAAAATATAATAAAGCCTCTCTGGCATTTAGGAGCAAAGCAAATGAAGAGTCGTTCCATCAAAAGATAAGTAGCTGCAGCTCTCCAAATCCTCCCATACCCTCGGCACTTCCAGGTGATTACTAGCAGCAGGCTAATGTAGAACAGATCTCTTCACATGCCAGGAGCTCATCTGAGTACCGCTTGTTTCATCTTGAAGAGATGCATCATCACCGTCAAGGAGAACAAAACAAAAAGGAAAAAAAAAATACTACCCTCAAGAAAACATGTGGAGTGAATAACTGATAGTTTTTCCTCCTTCTGATTTAAACCATGATTTCCAGAATTGTAAAGGTTTGGTTTCAAAAAGCTGAAACACTATTTGCACTTGGATAAATACTTTCTCATCCTGTTAGAACTGCAACCAGAAGGAGATGAGGTGCAAGATAATGGCAACACACATGCACACAGCAGCAAGAGAGAGCCCAGAGAGATGATGCAATTACTTCCCTGGGTATCCTCAATTTGCAGGGAAGGATGAATTATGACAACCAGAAAAAAGGTAATGTTCCCGCTGCCTGATGCATTGATTAAAAGGAAAGAAAAGAAAAGAAAAAGGAGATTCAGGCTGTACAGAAAAAAAAGTCTCATATAATCATAAAAAGGTCAAGATCATGCTAATTGGCTTCCAGTTTGTTGAAGTGAGAGGGGATGGGAGGAGGGCTTTTGGATTTCTCTCAGAGAAGCAAATGGGAGTGCTCACATATGAAACTGTACGGTGAAGTTGGTTGTCATGTCTTCCTTTGACCAAGCAAAATGTGTGAAGTTAGATTGGTCTTGATTACGCTTTCTCACTCTATAGCATAGCTTTGTTTGCGTTAGGCAGCTCTTAAACCTGCCGTGCACCTTCCAACCTGGGAAATGAATTCATGCATATGTACACACATGTCCATACACATCATCATCTTTTTCACAAACACGTTCAAAAGGTTTTTCTTTTGTTCCTATGTAAAACACGCTTCAAAACTGAGGAGGTGGCCAGGCAGTGAAGTAGTCTCCTTCTGGTCAGTCCTACTGCCCCAGTGGGGTTAAAGGACTCGTGAGCTGTCTCCTCATCCTTAACTCTAAGGGAAGGTAGGTTAAATAGGAACAGAAGTGTGAACCTTTACCATGCCAACAGATGCACATTGACCAGAGCTGCTGTTCTGCTCCATGTGATAAGCACAGATTATATCCACAAAAATAATGTACATGATTTTTCATAGAGTTGGTGGAGCTGGTGTTCTTGCATGCCATAGAGTTCTCCCCTCCCAAAGTTTTTGCCACCACTCAGAAAATGTTATAAAAGCACTAACATGTCAGTCTCTTGAACTCCAACACCTGTCAGCCTCAATAACGCCTTTGGACCACACTTTGCAGCATATAAGGGAGTGAAGTCAGTGGGTGTTTTGAGCCAATTAGGCTTAAATAACCAGTCCTTAATGTAGCCAAAATGCGCTATTAATGAACAATGCAGGGTGAGCACATTTGCAGCTGCCAGAAATTAAGAGGTGAAGTTAAAATGAATGTTTACCGTTCACATCAGCAGCTGATTATGGTAGGGAGAAAACTGCTTAACTCCTTGGAAAATCTGCTCAATACCTTGTATGCAATTTAAATCTGCATTATAAAAGCAGTCCCATTCCTGCACGAGGTCAACCCGAGTAAGAGCAGGGAAATCTGACACAGCAGATTCTGTCTACTGTAGCATACTCCGGAGATCATGAGCTTGCTCCAAAACAAAAAATGTAGATAGAAATCAGAATTCAGGAGAGCTGCCAGTTATGCTTGCATTACCATTATGTTATCTGCAATGCAATGAACTTTGTCAAACACCTCTTTCCAGGTAACCATCTACAGGTATTCAGCTTCGCCATTAGCCTTAGTTTGCTATCAGTGTGCAACGCCATCATATTAGAGACCCGGCAGAAGCAACAAGAGCAGAGTGCCGCAACAGGTGGAAGGAAAAGGTAAAAAAAAGAGCGTTAACTAGGGCCACACCATGCTGTTAAGTCTCCATAAATACAAAAGATAAACCCCACATTGGAGACATCACAGCTGTCCAGGGTCTTCTGTCCTCCCAGCCCTGTGGAGGTAAGCCAGCTGTATATTGAGAACTGTTGAACATGCCTTCAGACACCAAGTGCCCTTCTTTAGGGTACAGTGCCCAAAAATTTGCCCCAAAGCTCCCCCAACTATACATCTGGTCCAAGAAAAAATATCACAGAAAATCTTTGCCCTTCACACAGCTCCTGGACTACCATGGAAATGGCAACACTGCAACCCTACCATCGATATGACAGTATTGATAGTATTTCTTCCTCATAGTAAAATAAATAAATAAATAACATTTAAAAAAAATCTACAAAACACCAAAACAAAACAAAAAAATCCATAACCTTACTGGATACTAAAAACTAGGGACCACAGACCTTGACTTTACAGCTCATTACAGTCTACCTAAGATCTCGGATAATCTCCCTGCATTCCTGATTTGCTCTTATTTGCTCCTGCATTTGCTCCTATTTCACAGCCTCCTTCCTTCCTTTAAATAAACTCCAATTCAGTTAGCCTATAAGATGCATCTCTACTCTGTTCAGACTGTTTCTCTTTCCATGTGGGATTATGTAAAAGCCATTATGCTATCTATTGCTTAGTTTAAGTTGTGTCTGCTGGGTATGTGGTGCCAAGAAGTTAGTCAAAGATCTCTCGCAACTATGCAGTTGGTCCAATAAAATACATCACTGCACAAAAATCCTTGCTTCTTGCGTAGTTCCTGGACCATCAGGCTACAGCATCACTCCAGCAGCACCAGACACCAATACACATTTGAGTGGTCTCTGCTGCCAGTAAACCATTTGCCCCTGAATCAGACTCTTCTTCTGAAACTTATTCCACCTCTGATGATCTGGCAAAAGTTAAAATCTCAACAGATGTTAAATGGTAGAGATAGTTTCATAGTTTCATAGTAGCTAGAGTCGGAAGGGACCTAGGTAGATCATCTAGTCCGACCCCCTGCCTTGGCAGGAAAGAGTACCGGGGTCAGATGACCCCGGCAAGGTGCTCATCTAACTTCCTTTTAAAAATCCCCAGGCTAGGAGCCTGCACCACTTCCCCTGGAAGCCGGTTCCAGGCCCTAGCCGCCCTGACTGTGAAGTAGCGCCTCCTAATATCTAATCTAAACCTACCCTCCGCCAGCTTGTGACCGTTATTCCTGGTCACTCCTGGCAGCGCACGGGGGAACAGGGACTCCCCCAATACCTGCTGATCCCCCCTGACCAGTTTGTAGCAGGCCACAAGGTCCCCCCTTAACCTTCTCTTGTGGAGGCTAAACAGGTTCAGGTCCCGTAGCCTCTCCTCATAAGGCCTGCCCTGCTGACCCCTGATCATACGAGTGGCCTCCTCTGAACTCTTTCCATATCGTCCACGTCCCTCTTGAAGTGCGGCGCCCAGAACTGGACGCAGTACTCCAGCTGCGGCCTGACCGGTGCCGCATAGAGGGGGAGGATCACCTCCCTGGACCTGGACGGTGCCATTAAAAGGGGATAAGTATGCATGCATGTGTGTAAATAGATATGAACTAATTTGGATTAGACTAACCAGAATTTCTATGATCTTAATAGAAAGTTAATCAAACATCAGTTTCTGCTGCAAACAGCTCTATCTAGAAGTCCAATCGATTTTAAAATGGTGCCTTACATAAAAGTCTTGGCCAAGGGAATTCAAATACAAACTTTAACATCGAACCACGAGACTGGATTCATGTAGTGAAGTCCTCAAGACTTGCTGAAGTTTAAAGACACCTTCTGTCTGTACATTCAGAGAGGTACTATGAAACAAGTGCAAAATTTGAATCTGATGCTGAAGCACCCCCGACATAACTGATCATCCCTGCTTTATTTAGTTCTTTCTTCAAAGTAGGAGGAAAGGTGGCCATGTTAACAATGATAAACATTGTATTTATGCATGAATCACAGTCCTGCTAAGGCATTGTAGGACTGTATTTGGATTTTGGGGAGCAGCGGATGTGCAGCTGAAACAAGGCTTTAATCTGGTATCTCAGCAAAAGCTGCTGACCAGAAGGCAGGATGATATATTAAAAGTAAGTAACTTTGCAAATGCTTGAGCAAGCAGTTTTCTAACAATGGGATAGTGTGCAGGATGCATGATTTATTGTGTAAGAAGAACAAAATGCAGCCCACCAGCTATCATCAGGAGATAAAGCAGAAGCAAGACCTTCTTCATCTCCAAGGAGTCAAAGAGCCAGAAAGAATCAGCAATTGAGAAGCCAGGGTCTTAGCAGAGGCATGTAAATGAATGAAATGCATAGGCAATTCCATGCTAATGAAGTAAATAGTAAACCGAGGCAGAGCTTGAGATGGGAGGAGATAGGGGTGGAACCCGAGGAGGGACATAGGTGGCGTGAATGTTAATAAGTATGAACCAAGGTGTATAAAATGTGAAAAGAACTAATGTTCACTGCAGTTCCCCAGCTTGTTGGGAGCTAGTCTGAAGCTGTCTCCATTCTGAATAAAGCCGTTGCGAGCAATGTGTGCTGGCATTTGCTCCCTGCTTGCTCTGGCTAATGAGTAACAGGATCCACGAGCAATTGGATTGGCACCCAATGACTAGGGAGATGACGCGTGGAGTCGGGGTCTAACAAACAGACTTGATACAGGGTATTTAAGACTGAAATGGAATGGAGAACTAGGTATCCAGATGATAGATGGAAGTCATCAATTCATAATATTTGAACATTGACAGCTGATCTTAGACTTCATCTTATACAACAAAAGATCGGTTTTCATCTGCACTGGGCTCCCTCTAAAATTAAAAACATTAAATATCCTCCCAGTCGATACTGGGCTGGAGCCAATACTTGATCACGTTTTAGTCATACCCTATTCCAGGCTTGCCCAGCATATGGCCCGTGGGCCGCTATGCGGCTCGCCAAGCCATTTTCGGAGCCCTGAGGTGCTGCGACGGGAAATGAAAATAAACATGTTTCGGGTGGGGGGGGGTGATGTGATACCGCTTCCTGTGAGGTCTTTGAATATGGCTCGCCAGCCCATTGGGTGATACAAAGTTCATGATCCGGCCCCACATCCAAAAAGGTTGGACATCCCTGCCCTATTCAATTATTTGGGGAAAGAAATCATAACTAGAGTTAACACAGTTTTCAACACAGCACCGATCCCTTTGGCAAATGTTGTGAACTCCCCAAAGAGTTCAGACTGAATCCTTCCCAAATCACAGACAAGATTCTTTGTATATATCCAGTATCTTTTATTAGACCAACTCAAATAGCTGGAAGACTTTTTCCAACTATTTGAATTAGTCTAATAAAAGAGATCGGAATTACCTGAAGAACCTTGTTTGCCTATGTCCTTAAACCAACCAGAGATCAAGGTTTTCCTACATACTCTTACACTGGGCCTTACTAGTGACATGCAGGCTTATGTTGCTGTACTGGAAAAGTATGACACCTCCAGAGGTTGAAATCCAGTACAATGAGATGATGCAGCTGGCATCTATGGAGAGTATTGTGGTTAGCAGGCTTAACTGCTTTGAAAGTTTAGTGCAAATGGGAAGGAAATCTTGGATTACTTCAGTAGCTTGATTCTTGCACACTTTTCTTCTTCCAGCCCTCCCCCTTTTTCTCTTATTCCCCCCATTATATTGCTTATTGTTATAGTTCAGTTTTACATATACAGTTGACATACTTTTTTTCTGATTGTTGCATGTTATTTAAAAAAAACAAACCTACAATAATTTTTTTTTTAAATGTAATCTTGCAAATGAAAAAAAAAGATGGTCGTCAGGGCAAACTTCAACGTCCTACCCCATTTTCCAGGAAAAAAAGGCTAATCACTGAGATGGAGTCAATTTTTCAATCGTTTTCATTCCTTTTTAACAAATGCACTGTTCCAGTTTCACTCTGGTTTAGTCCTGAGCTGTGGACATTAAAACCCAGTACAAGATGGGGTTCACTGGTAGCAAATGCTCATGGAGTCATCCTGCAGTCCAGGTCTATTTGCAGTAATCCATTCAGGAGGTGACAGATGCAGGAGTTACTTTGCCAAATCCAGACAACATCCCTACCAGTACTCAAGTTCTGGCATGGACAGGGAAGCCTAGTGGACTTATTGCAAGCATATTTGACTGCATAGAAACAGAACAGATGGTAGCAGGGTTTAACTTCAATTATTGGAAGCATTAGCTGGCTTTAACGATTAAAAAATCATCCTGCTGAAGTCCTGTACATACATGCCCACTGCCTAAAAAGCTCTCCAGCTTTATAGTGTTATTATTAATAATCGTTTTATTAATGGATAATAATAATAGGAAAGGAGACAAGGAATACTGTTTTGTTTTTAAGATAAAGAAGTAGGGAACACTGAATAATTTTCTTGTAGCTTCTGTGGGTTATGCTAAGCCATAGTATGCCAAGTTGCCGAAAAGCAGCCTGGGGGGAATGGGCCTTATGACCAGCGTTCCCTCTAGGATGCGCAGCATGCATGGCTGTGCAGGTGAGCTTGGCAGCACAGCATGAGCGTGCTTGCACGGCCACACACACTGCGCATCTTAGAGGGAACACTGCTTATGACTACTGTACAACCTGATAAGACAGCAAAAAACTCAATAAATAAAAACAAATAAAAACAAACTTATGAGCAAAAAGACACCGATTCAAAAGAAGGGAGTGAGGCAGCTGGAAAAAAAAAATCTCAAGGATGAATGTCAAAGTAAATAAAAGCATTAATAACAGATCACAAGAACTGCAGTGTAATGCATGTAAAACTTTGCAAAAGAAACAAGGGGAGATGAACATCTCTCCAAAGAGGGAAATAAGAATTAGTACAAGCCCAGGAGAGCAGGGTGGGGAGGGGACACTCAAATATAAATGCCAGGGAGTTATTAGACCTGTCCCTCATAGCAACTTAAGGCAGCATGAGCTGCATGTAAGGTAGCACAACCTGTCCAGAGCAGGCTTCGCTTAGTTGGGCCGACCATTAATCAAACCAACTGGTGTCCTTTCCCAGGACAATAAAATCTTTTTGAGCTTTCACCACCATAAACAGTTTTGAATAGTTTTTTCTGCATTACCATTGGAACCTGGCACATGGCTTGCTAGCTTTGGCCATCCAGAATACGCAGACCCAAGTAGCCTGCACATCAAAAATGGCAGCAGTAAGATACCGCACAAGGAAACATCCTACAAGCCTCAGAAGAATAGCATCGTTATACCAAGAGTCCAATAACCAGAGATCAAGGTCTTCCATTTCCCATGGAAAAAAATGGAGCAAAACAAGGATTTCTCATTTTAGTAGAGAAACCCACAGATTTTGCAGCAAGCTCTCTGCAGGCGGGCAGAGCTCCGACCTGCAAAGAGGCCGCAAGGAAGTGGGAGGAGGGCAGTCAGGCAGGGGGGCCATGTGCATGTATGTGCATATGGCCCCAGGCAGCCTGGAGAGCAGGTCCTCTGGGTAAGTGTTTGGGAGATTGAGGCCCCCATAGGGAGGGAGTTGGGCAGGGCTGGAGCTGGGGCTGCTGCCCAGCTGGGCAGTGTGGGGCTTGGGGAAGGGGGCTGCAATGCATGGCCACAGGGTCCCAGCAGGAAGCAGGACTCCCAGCCTGCATCTCCTCACCCCGGGGCCTCTGCAGCCTAGTAGGTGCAACCTGGCGCTGCACCACAGAGCAGAGTCATGCAAGAAAGCTGCTAGCTGCTGCAAGCTTCACACTGCCCTGGTGACATGGACCCTGTGCACAACCCCATGCTACCGCCATGCAGGGGGGATGCATTGCCTGGGCAGGGCAGAGCTTGCAGTGTGAAGCTGCTTTCCTACACGGACCCACTCTGCCCTGCTGCACTGGGTTGCATCCACTGGACTGCGGAGGTCCCGGAGGGGGGCAGCAGTATGTGGGAGCCCAAGCCTTGTGCACAGATCGGGGGGGCACATGTCCCCCTTACCCGCCTGGGAGTGCATGCAGCAGTGGGGAGCTACACCCCACCAACCCGAACACACAGCAGGCAGACAACACGGGGGGGGAGCTTGGCTCCACTCCACTGCAGCAGCTGCCAACTCCTGCTGGGGGCACAGGGCTATGCACCTGGGTCCCTGGTCCCATGGCCCTGGCAGCTGGGGGCCCCCCTCCAGCAAGGCTGGGGAGGGCAAGGGGGAGCCTTCCATTTTAAATAATGGATGGGGGAGGGTTAAAAGAGTTTGCAATTTTTTTTTAAATCAGCAAAAACAAGGATTCCTGCTCATAACTATAGGTCCATGTCCCCCTGCCCTCCAGAAGCTCTCAAATCAATTTTCATGAGTTTTACAGTATTCTGTTAAAAGTAGAGCTAATGTTTTGATCAGATTAATTTTATTTTTAGGAGACTGAAGTGGTAAGGCAAGATGATTCGCCGATTCAGAATCAAGTCTTCAATCTATGATAAAAAATGTATGAGAACTTTACTTTTTCCATTGCAGCATCAGAACAAGTCAATCAAGTGCTCTGCAAAAGGAAGCTCTGGACCACCACCAATGGAAACAATGCCAGTGGATCTCATGCAGTTCTCCACAGTTTGGCTCATCTGTTTGTCAAGGTCGGTCTACTACCCACTGCAGCCGGGTCTACTCGAAGAACCTTGCAAGGCACGAAGCAAAGGGCTCTCTGACTTGATTATGTTGTTTGCACTGGCCAGCCAAGACTGTACCCAGAATGCTCCCTAATTTTCTCTGAGCCTAATAATCTGCATATAAAATGAAGTGTTCCAAACTGGAGATTTTACCACACCTTCAACTCTTCTATGAAATATGAACTTTCATTTCTACCCAGGAAAACTTTTACAAACTTTTCTCCAAAGCCTGATGAAGGGTGTTTGTACCCAAAAGCTTGCAATTATATATTATAATTGCAATTATATATTATTTTTATATATATATATTAGTTGCAAAAATCTAGTTCATCTAATAAAAGATATCACCTCTATCATGAGTTCAATCCCTAATACGCTGGCATTCGAGGTTTCTGAACAAGAGGAAAGAGACTCTGGTAATTCTCAGAAAAATCCATAGACAACCATGTAAGCAATGAACAATCCCACTGGAGAGGCAAAATTTACATAATATCAGTCTCATTAGCAACTAGCCTGTTTGCAAGACAGTCAATTAAAGGCCTGCATTACATTCCAGTGTTTGAAACACAGACTCCATACTAACAAACCAGCTAGCAAAGACTTTCAAACAAACACTGGTCCTTGCACTGGCACAAGCAAACTAGTAACAGGTGCAGTTAGACACCAACTATTTAAGTCGAGCTCCATCTTGCCATCCAAGAGAAACAGCTGCGATGGCACCAGGCTACGTACCAGTATTGTCAGCACACCTCTCCCCTTCCAATTTGTTTTTGGCATCTGATTTCTCAGTCTTGGATCCCTCTCTGTTAAAAGAAAAATTTCACACAAGAAACTAATGGTTCCCTTCTTAATCATCTTTAAACAACTTTTACTGAAGATTACTACCAAAATAAATCTTATCAGACTTCTTTCTTGCTTTAACCATACATCCCACTTTCTGATTATGATGTGGGATGATCAAAAGTCGATACTTCTGTAATTCCCTTCATTCCCACCCCCAGACACTCTGGTTCATCTCAGGCATATTCTTTCTAGGGGGTTATTTTTCAACATTGATCTCATCATGCCACTGCATAAGAATGTATGCAGAAAACAAATACCTGCCAGTCTATGCTCCTGGTGGTTTCATTTCATTTCCGGCACTGTACTTTTCAAGCCTCCTTGGATTGTAGTTCTTGCACCTCAATCTTTGCAAAATTCATACATCAAAAGCAAGAGTGACATGCAGGGGCAAAGGAATGCCTGCTGTTCTTCCTGCAATCACCGAAACACACGCCCAGCCTCTGAGTAATTACAAAAGACAGGCTGAACAATTTAAAATATTTAAAATGTGTTTTATTATTTAAACATTTCATAAGGAGCGCAGCCCCTCTGCAGCAGACAAAATTGAAGTGCAGTCAGGGTGCCAAGCTCATGCCACGCTGTCAGAGAGAAATAAGGTTTTGCTATGTTTGGTGCAAAATAAATTTACGAAGCCTGCGGCGCGCAGAGTCGAAATTGCCTGGTGTTATCTACAAACACAGGGTCCTGGCACAACTGCTGTGCCTGTTATGTGTAGGCAAGTCCCACTTCGCAGCCTTTATGAATAAACCTGACAGCTTCATAACTTCCTGGAGATGCTGAAAGCCACAGATTATGCAACAACTCGCTAGCCCTGTCCCGTGTTCCTCCATGACGCAAAACTCCTATTTTCTTCAACAGTAGTTTCATTAATCTGAGACCGGTCCCAGCATCAGGAAGGGTTTGACAGGTACTCATGTCCCTGATGTTTAATGCCCCTTCTGGCTTAAACACAAAGCAGCCCAGGTCATCATCCAGACTGACCTCCTACCTAATGTAAGCTGTTGATGTGTCCATGATTCACACATCTCACCTGTCGGCTCACGGTAGTAGCAAAGACTATTTGCTACCAGAAGCAGTTCACTTGCCTTCTCAGGCATTATTGTTGCCGTGTCCACTCCTCTCTCAAGGGCCTCAGGGGGTGACATGATGGGATCCACCATTTCACAACCACATGACTGATGGGCAGCCAAGTTCATTGCAAGCCAGTACAGCCAGCTAACCTAAATGCCTTTTGAGACACAGGAAGTCTCTCTGACACCATCACGAGCTGTCAAATACCTCAGCAAAGTGCACAATTCCCTCCCCACTTTGTTCTACTTTGGGCAGGTTATTTTTATTTCAATACACAGCATCTTGCACATGACATTTATCACCCTTCTCAAGTCCAAATGTTCAGTTTCCCTTTATCTTCAAGCCTCCAAACTTCAGGGGTCCAGTCTGCTCCTCCAAATATGTCAAGGCTCTCACTCCTCATCAGAATCACTCCTAACCTCTCCTGATCTCCCTGAGCAAATGTCCTCCCGAGCATCAGGTCTGGAGGCATCGTGTGTGTCAGGACAGAAATGGTTGATTCCCTCATGCTCAGATTGGTCCCTGGCTTGCAGTTCCTTATGTATTACCCATTATTAGTTCAGCAGGCCCAGTTTTGAATCAGGCCCATAATAAGAGTAGAAGATTTTGAGTGAAAACAGAAGAAAAGAAAAAGAGGTACTACACTGTTTTATTAGGGCGGGGGGTGGGGAAAGAAAAAAGGTAGAAGAAGGGCAATGAAGTAAATAGGGACACACATGGGTTAAGAAAACATGTCAGCAAAGACAGCCTCTTATGTATGTGTATTATTTTATTAATTTAATACAATAATGTTAAGTAATTATTAATGTTGATATTTTTGTTTTATATATATTAGTTTTAAGTTCAGTGTTGGACATTTCTGGTGAATATAGGGCAGATATAAGACTTCTGTTCTTTTTCCAGTGACGGCAGAAACAAAGCAGCCTCTTCCAGTATTGTCTGGAGCACAAGTATGTCAGAAAAACACACAACAAAACAGCAGGCTTATCTAGCTGTTCCTGAAGGCTTCCCATCCCCTGCTTTGGGAGGGCAGTAGTGATTAGACACCCCCTGCAGAGGGTGATTTTCCCATCCTCTGCAGGTCCCCCAGAAAACATCAGAGAAGAGATCCCTCCTTCTCACCCGAAGAAAGGCATTTTAAGTCTTTAGTGCTTTTTTGATCTCCCAGCTTCTGCAACACAAGTCCTAGAGCCTCAAGTTAACAGCTTGCCCCATTGTCTTTTAAGTAGTGAGATATCATTACTGAAGCACATCATGTGGCTGTCCTGCTTGCACTTCCCACAGCCTTTTATTCAAAGAGCAATACATTATTAAACCTCAACGTTTATACAGGAAAGAATAAGAGCCCTTCACTCCTGGGCATCAACTCAACCTGACTGGCAGGGCTGGACACAGGCACAGGCAAACTGAGTGACTGCCTGGGGCCCGGACAAAAAGAGAGCCCAAAAATGGTGAAAGTAATGATCAATATCATCATCATCATCATCATCTCTGGCAAAGGGGGGCCCTCCCATATTAAAAGTTTGCCCAGGGCTGCCAGGAGTCTAGGTACACGACAACTTGCTGGTAGGTTATTTGCATACCCATAGCACTATTGCTCATAGCAGCTTCATAACCATCATGCCCCAATGACATTTTGGGGTGCGCAGGTCAGATGTAGATGCCCAAGTGCTGTTGGCTTGTTCAGAAAGTCAGAGAACAAGAGCGTCCTTGACAAATCAGGCCATCAAGAGGCTCTTACAGTGGCTATGGCCCTTCTTTGTGGCCAGGTGTGGCCTTCCTTATGCTTTCTGCCTAGCTTGGGACTTGCCCTTCTCAAGGAATGGGAGCCCAAAATGGTACAACTCCGGGCTCTAGTGGACAAAAATAGGTTCATCAGCCCCTGGCCTCTTTACTTCTTCCATCATCTTCTCTTCCCCTTCCAAAAGAAGGGGGGGGGGGGCGGCAAGGGCAACCTAGAGAACAGGCCCCAGGCGTAAAGCAGCAACGAGCATCGTCTTCTCATTTCTCATCACATCCTCTTTCCCACCTGCCCTCACTGGCATGCCTAGTCCTCACATTGCTCTCCCATTTTGCATGCCTCAAGTCTGTTCAGACCGTCTAGCGGGTCCCAGACTCCCACCTGCTACCCTCTTCTTCTTTGTCCGCAGTCTTTTATGGTAGCTGTTTCTACTTGGCTGCTCCCTCGCAGCTGGGGAGGTAATTAAGCCCTTCGTTAACGCTCCTTCTGGAGCGCGCATGTAGGATGCCTGCTTCCCACCACTGAGCTCTACTCTGCCTGTTTCTCCGCTGTTTGCAATGCCTCGTTTCATTATTCTCCAACCTACCACCATACCTCAACATATCCTTTTTTGGGACTGTATTCATTCTTTACCCCTTCTACATGTGTCAGACTGTGCAGCCTGCCTGCAATTTACTCTGTCAAGAGCACTGGTATGGAGCTTCAAGGCACAAACCAGCCTCATCTTTCCAGCATGCCAGAGGTTTTGTATTAACAATATATGACTGTATTGTAGGAGTTACCATGATGGAAAATGGATATTCAGGCAGGTGGGAAGGGAGCAGCTGGGCTTTTGGCTTCTGCAGAATTGTGGAGGGTTGAGAGGTAAGGTTGGGGGGGGGGAGGAGAAGGGGCAGGGTCAGCTAATGTAATTAGCAATGCAATTAACAGTCTTGGAGTTCTTTAGCTGTAGCTTTCCATCCTGTAGCATTTTTTTAAATAAAATCTTGGCTGTGAAGCCCAGTGCTATAGCAAATGGCTGCATGCTGGGGAAGAGTTGAGTGCATAGGACCAGGCAACTATCCAGTTGGCCTAATAAAAGATATTGCCTCTTCCTCAAGAGTCTTTGGGTACATAGGACCATGCAGGTGAGTTGTGTTTTTTGACACTGCCTGGTAAATTAAGTTTCAATGAGCTGCTGCCTATATGGTATACCCAGATCTGCATCCCCCACATACCACATCTAACCACATTCACTTCTGCTTTTTTACATCTTGCTTGCATAGCCCTTGCTTCATGCTTTGTAAACTGCCATATGAAACACAGGGTCTTACCCAGTGCTCCGTATTTGCTGCTTTGACTGCCCAAGTGAACAAATACGCGCCCACTTCCTCCTCGACTTCACACGTGCTGGGTAAAGAGTCATATTTTGAAAATGTGCCTCTCCATCCTTCTACCCTCCACACCCCTGGTACACTTACACTCCCCGGGGTAGCACCTACTTCTCCATGTGCACCCAGTCCACATTACCATTTGCTGCTGGGGAGGAAAATGTTACAGCTGTCAACACATTGGCATTTTTTGTTAAATACTTGAAATGGCCAAAATGTCATATTTCATCTTAAATCAAGGTAAAAATAGCAATCCTCTCCCCCCACCCACTCCAAAAAAAAAATTCTGAATATTTTTTTTAAAGACCTATCAGGACACATAACCTTTGATCCTCTTTGCAGTGAAGTGGAGCTTCTTTGGCATTTCACAGAATTTGTACTTTATTTTTAGTGTCCCCCAATGTAGGCTTTCCATGCAAACAGCATTTCCCATAATGCACTGCGGAGATTCAGCCTCCATAGAGATGTAGTGGATCATGGGAGCTCTAGTCTAAAAAAATACCTTACGCCACAGGAAGAAAAAAAAAAAAAGTAAGGGCAGGAGGAACCTGGATTTCCAGCATCCATGAAGCCCCAGAGCATCTCAAGGAGATTCAGATCAATATAGAATTGACTTGATCACTCTGAATAAAGGCAAAATATTTAAAGTTTCTATTCAATTTTAAATTATTTTAAAAATTCAAGCAAATTGAGAATGTGCAGAAACTGCAACTCCCAGTGGAGAAGAGAAAAACATTTCATTAAATTCCTAACCAGCTCTAATTGCTCTCAGAGTGCTACCACCTGGCAAGATTTCTAAGGAACAAAACAGTAAATGAAACAGTTCAGTAAATCTGGAAACAATGAGGTTCTGGTTAAGAAACAGGTTTCCCCTTCCCTGATCCAAAGAAAGACGCGGACCTTGACTGACAAAAGGATTGGAAAGTGGGAACGCATTGAAATCGCTACATAACTTCTGCTCCTTCATGCACCATTTCTTAAAACTGCCATGAGGTTTCAAACCAAGCACTGTAACCAATAGCATGTGTGCCCATGCCTGGCACAAAAGATATTTTATTTTAGATTTATGACACAGCCAAGAGTTTGAAGAAAACCACAGATATCCAGCAGTTTCTTCTGATGTAAAAAATATATATATATTTTTTTTGTTCTTTTTGGGTTTTGTTTTTTTAAAGTTTAACAAAACTTTAATTGCTTAAATAAGAAAATAAAATGTGCCTCCATTTTTCCTCTCTCAAAGTTATTGGATACCGTGATACAACAGGGCAGCCTCATGCCCTGGGTAGCTAGCATTGGTGGAGGAAACACTGGTGACTCTTGCACTGCCACCAGTGACACCACAGCCAGCCACAAACTGTCATTTTTGCAATCCTCCCCCAAAGGCAGTACCTGGGGCTACTGCCCTGGTCACTCCATCTCAGTTACACTACTAATTGCCATACTTGTCACCCCCTTACACACACACACACCCCCCCAGGATCTTTATGCAGGATTTTGCTTGATGGAAAGTGTTGACTAACCACTGGTTTAAATTTTAGGAATCTTCTTTCTTTGTGTGACAACATTTCTGATTCAGTGCATGACCCCTGTTCCCCATCTCTGACTTTTCCTTCGAGGTATTTCTTCACACATGCAGCTATTCAGCTTTCAGGTTGCATCAACACCCAATTATCCTCAGGTTTCTAGGATGCCAACAGGGATACCATAGTGCATCCAAATAATGTAAGTCAATACATTGGGTTCCTATAGGCACAAAATACCTAACTAATGAACAGTTGACATTTCAGAGGTAGAAGAATCCTAAAATGTATCTGGATTTATATGCATTTTGGGGAAACTATTTCTCTCTAAATCTTGGTAATCAGGATGGGGGCCTGGGACACGACTTCTTACACTGAGTTTCATAGGGTGCATGAAAGGCCAAAGTAATAGTTATATACCAACCACGATATTTTATTTCACCAGCTCCACTAAAGCCATGATGCAGGAAGCTTTGCGTACCTCTTCAACCTCCAGAATCCCACATTATGTTCTTCCTTGGTGAACCCGAGAGATATAGCTTCATAATGCAGCTGCACACATCTCCTACCAGATAGAAACTTGATTACTCCCTACGTGCTTTAAAAAAAAACAAAAACATCCAATTCTTTTCTTTACCTCAAATATAATCGTTGTGGCCAATTCACCCTTCCAACTACATTGTTCTGCAATTTAGGATTTCCACCCATCTTCTTTCTCCCCCCTGTTGACAGTATATCTGCCCAAATCACCTAGGTGAAGTCAAAAGGAGCTCTACTTACAAAGCCGAGAGCTGAATTGCCCCTGCAATTTCTAACAGTGGCCACAAGACTGTGGGAACGTTCTGGTTAGAAACTGATTTTGCAAGAAAATATTTTTATTCCTAAGCTGTACTTGTAAGGATCCCGGTTTAGTAATGCAATCTGGACTCCATCATTGCCTATCTCGGATGCATTCATAAATCTCAACTGGTAAAGTATGATGAAAACGGGGGGGAGGAGAAGGCATAATATGACCATTTTCTAGATGTCTTTTCCAATAAGCATTTTGTGAGTCACCATTAGGCAGCAGGAAAAAAAATATCCGAGATGCTTCACTCAGATTGACTTTTTCCCCCCAGTACATAGTTTTTCTTCAGTGGAAAATTCAGAACAAGCTTAACCACATTGAACTGATGCTCATTTCTGACATTTGCTTAGAGAATAGCAAATAAGGTGAAAGAACATGTTTAGTTACACACTCAAAGGGCAGCATATGATGTACATCACATGTAGGCAGTTTGTTTTACACATCAGTATGGATGGATCTGGTTTCGTAAAGGAGAATCGCTATATTCATTCATTTAGAAGTCTGTAGGGGGAAGAGTCATCACTGTTTCCTATACCAGTGGCATGAGGCTGCCCTGTTGCATCTCTGTATCCAAGAACTTTGAGAGAGAAAAATGGCAGCACACTTTTTTCCCCCCCTTATTTAAGCATTTAAAGTTGTTTGACTTAAAAAAAAAAAAATACTGATTTATCTTTTACATCAGAAGAAACTGCTGGTACCCATAGCTTCCTTCACATGCTTGGCTATATCATACATCTAAAATAAAATATCTTTGTGCCAGGCATGAACACACATGGTGCTAGTTATTGCACTTGGCTTGAAAATCCATGACAGTTTTAAGAAATGATGCATAAAGGAGCAGAAGATATGAAGTGCTTTCAATGCATTTCCACTTCCCAGTCCTTTCGTTGGGCCGGCCTCTACCACTAGTTATGCAACAAGAGTACGTGTCATTGAGGCAGTTATGATAAAATTGAGAACATTAAAACTTTTCTAAAACAAAAAAGCAAGCCAATAAAATGTAGGACTTTGGGGTTCACACATCTTACACAGCACACTTATCGTTTATTATTTGTAGGCATCGGATGAAAGAGGCATGGTGACCGATTGCAGTCAAGGATTGTTCACATTGACCTTGTGTACTTGGGGTCATGGTGTGCTAAATATCAAATAATGTCGAGGGGGATATTGCGTCTTACCGTTGAAGACTGAACGTGAATAACACCCAGCAAAACACTGAAGCACTGTGGATTTGCAGATGCTTCCTGAATTCTAGCAGCCAAACAACGACTAGTACAGCAATCCCAAAATATTCCTGCTCCTCCCTACGTCAGTCAGTCCCACGCTCATCTGCCACTCCTTCAACACGCCACGCCACACGAATAATTAATGTGATGCATTATTCAACTTGGGAGTATAGCAACTTTGGTTGATAAAACTGTAAGAGAAGGGCTCGTTCCTCCTAAACCACGGTGGGAATTTATCCAAGGAATTCAAAAGAACATGAGGAACCATTTGACAGACAGTAATTGCTCCCAAGAAACACCAGCGTGAGAAGCGTTGGAAATGGGTCCTATTTACTCAGCCAAGAGGTCCATTATGATTGCCACAGCATTTGTCATATGCACTTATGTGAAATGGATCCATTTTAAAAATGCCCTGAACAAATGCTACCCACAAGCAATAGGTTTTTCAGAGGTTATGGTGGATTGTCACCACCGTAGTCAAAAGTACAATAATGAGAGACTTGTGGTGAGGGATGATACCACTGAGGTGAAAAAACTCATTCTCAGAGCAGAGTTTGAATGTTTGGGAGAGCAAAGGGGGGAAGAGAGGAAACTTGTTGTGCTCCTGAGATAAGTTGTACAACAGTAAGAAATGCATCTAAGGGCCTTGTCACATGTTGGACATGTTAACTATAATTTAAAATACTAGCGTCCAAGTGTTCAAGCCACAAAATGATGTGCCACATGCCATCGTAGCATAGTAAAGTTAGGACTTCTCCAGTGGGGAGTATCTCCAGATCATACTACCTAATGTGCACTGACCTAATACCAGCTGCTCCACAGAGTTCATACTCTGACTTTGTTGCAGTGTGGATGCTGGGACCGACAAAACAGCTGTGTGTTGGTTCCAGCCCCCACACCGCACTAATGCACCAGATCCAGTGGCTCCAGCACATAGGACATTTTTAAATTGTAAGTGTCACGGTGCCACTGCTCTGAAAGCCATCTAACTTGTACTAATGCTTACTGTGAGCTAAATAAAATATATACATTTTATAAATAAAATATATACATTTGCGGCCAGGCTCTAAGGTAGCTTTTTATGCATCCATCACATTATGTGAGCATCTATGGACTTCAGTTGTCAGAGCTGGTATGTTCCTGGCTCCACAGAAACTTTAGGGCTAGGAACAGAAATTCCAATTATTTATACTAGTTTGTGTGTAAACTGGTTCAAATCTGTAACACAACAGAAGTTCTGTGCATAAACCAGTTTCAAAATGGCCAAAACTAGTTTAAGATAAACCTGGATGGGTGCACCAGATTCAACTGATTTGAGTTAAAATCAGTTTATTGAACTTCTGTCCCAGATCTAGAAGTCATTGTGAAAGAGCATAGCTCTTCTCTGGGAGCCCTGACATGTTTCTCATTTCACATCACTTGTACCCCCTCCTTCGCTTCCAGGTACAGCAGCACAAAGGAAGTCTCTGGGAAACTGTTCAAGCTTCAACTGTACAAATCCTCCTGCCTGGCTCTAGACAAAAATCAAGTTTCTTCCCAGTTAATACTTAAAATGAATTCACTTGCATCTTAAAATAAAAACACCGTTAATACATTTAAGATAAGTGTCTTATCATTGTGTAATTTGTCTTGCTTCTTTGCTGGTTAGCAGATTCAGAGCCCAATGTGGCAGTGATGCTCTGGTGGCCAACAGCTCTGGCTCTTTTGGTATCCTCCGTTTTCCTCTTGCCTGACATGCTTTGATGTAATTAGTTAATTTGTAATAATTAAATAAGCAAATAAATAAATGGAGGCTGCTCTAGGGTCCCACAGTTAGCCTTCATCTGTCTGTGGGCCAGCAGAGCCCTCCTGCATCCTGCTGGTCCCAGTCTTGCCCTTCAAGCACTACGTAGGTGCTTCTGGCCTGTCCATGCCCAAGGGCACATGTTACCTTAAGGGTTATTTGTGGCGTCCTTCCAGGTATCAGTTCAAATCTCATCAGGCCTCCATGCCTTTGTTGGGGCTTCTCTCTTCCCATCTTTGGCCACTTTTATTTAGCTGGGCCCCTCTCCAGCTAGGTCCACTGTGCCAGACTGGGCTACCAGTCCTGCCCCAGCCTCAGACTCTGGGCCCACCCTGGCCCCAATCTTGCCTCCACCTTGGACTGCAGACCCATCCTGGCCCTACAGGCTTTTCCACTTTCTGCCTGCTGGGTCTTGAGCCCCAGCCCCTGGCAGGGCTCCAAAACTACACGTGCTCTTCAGGCACCAATATGCACATGCTATGCCCTTCGGATACCCCACTGAGGCTTAAAACACGGTGCATCCCTCAGACACTCCTCCTCATCACCCCTTATAGCCACACCACACCTGGGCCACCAGTCTAGAGCTTAAACAAAAACATAAGCCCAATGGCTATACCGTGGCTTTCCTCTCTGCAAGCTATCAGCCTCTTACTTACCATCTCTCCCCTGCAGCCATCGTGCTCAGAAGCTCCTCTCCCTGCTACCTGCAGAGCCAGACTCACTGTTCAGGCCCAGGCCCTGAGTTTAGATACCTCTTAAGCCCTGCTGCCTTCCCATCAGTGGCTTACTAGCCCTGGCACAGTTGCATCTCTTTCATTCAGATGGGCAGCTGACTTGCCACCCTGGCTGCTGTAGCAGTATCTGTTGCCTCTATGGTCCTACCGTTGGGCAGCTAGCCCAGCAATAGGCACCCAGGCAAGAGTCCCTGGCTCTCTACTCCCCTGCAGCCAAACCATCGTAAGCAGCCACCCCCCACACCTGGGGAACTCCCTGCTGCTTCTTCTCCCTTCGGGTAACAGGAGCCCTCTGGCTCCCTATTATAGCAACAGTAGTATTTTTCAAGTCTAATTTACTGCTTGAGAGTTTTGCAGCAAGGTCAGCTTGAAGCCTTAGGCTGTAGGTATTGTCATTTCATAATTTCAACTATAAAACTATGAAACAACTATTTAAGGCTCACCTCCGGCCTTTCCTGATGTTAGGCCAGCTGTGTGCCTGACCAGTCCCTGTGCTGTACAGCAGAATATCTGGCCCAGTATGGGATTAGCCAGATATCAAGAGCTGTGTCCACAACCCCTTTGCCTCTGGCCATGCCCACTTCACTCAGGCCACGTTTCTTTGAGTTTTACCAATCCTGCTATGGCAGAGGCTCATTTCTACAGAACCGCAGTGGTCCTGGGGGCTGGGTATACTATGTTTAAGTCTGCTTTCACGCTAGCACAGAAACAGAGGTGAAATATAGCTCCAGTGGGAGATGGTAAAGTGTTCTTGCTAATGATTTTGTTAACATATAGTGTACAATTATGCCCTATTTTTGAGTGATGTTTGAAAAATCTACTATGACTAATAGTGAATGCATATAGAATGAATTTCCTCCTAAAGTCCTTGGGGCTTCTTGGAAACTAGTCATGCAAATTAGCCAGAAGTAGACAAGGAAATTTCATTCTCATTTTTCACATGGGAGAAAAAAACCCCAAAAAACTAAAATAGTATACAGACGTTTAGGTAGGATCCAGAATCCACTTTAGTCATGAAAGACTTCCATGGACTCCATGTGACAGAGTTTGGGGTATCCCTTTTAAAAGCCAAGATTTCTGAGGGATTAGGCTTGGGCCCACCATCACTAGGCATGTCTATATGTCCATTAATAAGCCATAATTACAGTGCATTAAGTTTAGTGCCTTTAATAACAGGTGCTAACTTAGTGTGCTGTAACCGGCACTACTGCGCATTAGTGCAGAAGAACGCTTTTAGAGTGACGTTAATGTGCATTAGACTAAATCTACTGTGCATTAGCATGGTTTTTGCCAGGTGCACTAATGCACAGTAGTATTAGTCTTCTGGGCATTAAGCATCTCATGTAGACGTGTCCACAGTGTGATAAGAGGGAGTGTTATTAGGAAGAACACCCAGTATAAGATCATTAGAACTGACATCTTAAAACAACATTTAAGATGTCAGTTCTAATGATTTCTTACTTTTAAGTCCTAAAAAAAGTAAGAAATCTTTCCCATTTACTCCAAACAGCTTTCACGGCTATGTCTGCATGTGATATTCAAAGTAAAATGGACTCATAGAATCAGCAAGGAAGAAATACCGGAATGGGCAAATATACCACAATATATACCATACATGGTGCACAAGGTAACACGCAATGAGGCTGACCTACAGGCATGCTCCATAACCTGTCCCCAAAGGCATTATTGCATCTAACCATGTAATACTTAGGCCGAAGAGCACAGGGAAGGATAATTAACGTTGACTTCTGCCTTTGCACCTGGTGGTGCAGGAAGATGGCTGCTGATTTGATTTGCTTCCATGCTGAAGCCCATAGCAATGAATATGTAGCCACCGTGGAGAGCAAGGGTTTGTCTGAGTCTGGAAGAGCTCGTGGGACCAGATCTTAACCTGTGAATGTGGAACCCGTTCAAGTTTATGCCTTTGAGAGGAAAGTCTCCATGTTAATAACCCATCCTCAAGATGAGGCAGAAGGTCATCAGTGACATCAGGAATGGATGCTATCACCATGCATATTGTACACAGTTCCTAAATTACTTCTCAGGATGAAAAAAAGTGAAAAAAAAGCAAACACAAACCTCACCAATAAAAACACATTGTCTGACTTCAGTTCACAATAACTTTCACTCCAGACAACTGACTCCATAACTTAAACATGTGACACACACAGAAGGGCCAGGAGTTAACCCATTGTCCCCCCTGAGACCTCTCTATTTAATTATAATTAACTGTGTCATGTCAGCAGCTTTTAGAAACACCATCTGCTCTTCCCGGGTGCGTTACCTTACACTGCTCCTGTTAAAAACGATGCAGAACTCCCACTGAAGTGAATGGGGAGTTGGTGTCATTCTGCAACAAAGTTAGGAAGGGAAATGAAACCAGATGCTCCCCGCGTAGCGTCTTTTTGCACTTAATAGGCTGACTGTTGCAACAATTGTGCCTGTTAATCGGTTTTCTTAATTACAGGTGATGTGAAGTTTTCAAGAACTCATTAGGAGGGAATTGCACTTATCAACGAATGATTTGATTGTGCAGGTGCCTCAAAAATAAGCAAGTCAAACACTTACTAAAGCAGGGTCATATTTATTGCCTGGCTACAGCAGAACAAAAAATAAATAAGCCATCTGTTCACGGGACAGGAGCGCCTTGTGCTGAAAGCACAGGTGTGCGCTTCAGAAGTGATCCCAAACATATTGCCGCCTTAAGAGACCAACACAGAACTCCATGCAAAAATTGTCGCTTGCTATACCCGAGCGCGCGGAGCTGTCAGGCCACCACTGTGTCCTCCTACCCTTGTGCTGAATCGCCGCCAAGAAATGTCCTGCCAAGTGATGGCTAGTCTTGCGATGGAAAGGAGGACCAGAAATCAGATCAAACAAGAAATGCATATTGGCACTCTCTTTTTGTCTCGTCGTCCTTCCTTTTCCCCATTGTATGTTATAAGCATGACCTAAATATGGGGGGAGTTCACGGCTAGGTGCTATAAGGGTCATAAACCATATAATGATAGGATTGGAAGAGACCTCTCGCCCATGGCTTCTGGACAGGGTTCAGGGTAGGCAAGAGGACAACCTAGGCACAGGTTTAGGTGAGATAAAAGTGCAGGCAGGAACGAGGCAAGCAAGGGGAGGCAAGCAAGCCTAGGGGCTATACAGAGAACCACATCTGGAGCAATTGAGTAGCCGAGGAACAGTGGAAGGTGGCTGGTTACATCCAGGCTGCCACAGCCATGCTCAGCTGGAGCTAGCTAGGCAACTTGGAAAGAACCACGGCCAGCTGAGGGCTAACCTGTTTGCCCACTTTTTGGATTCCTTATGGGATGATTATTTGTTCTCTGAGGGTTGCATGCAAATCACCGGGAATCCAGCAGACAATACTGCCATGGGCTTTAAAGGCCAATGCCCTTAAATTATGAACCCAGGAGGGAAGGAAATGTATATGTGCTCAGGGTCTAGTGCAGAAGTAAGCAAAGCATGCTCAGAGCTGCAAAGAACCGCATTACCATTTGGCCTGGATGCTCTCAGGTTGCATCTGGATGCTCCTTGTCTAGGACTGAGCTATATCAAAAATCAAGAAAGAAGAGAAACCATCCATTCACTGAAGTCAATGGCAGAATTATTTTTGCTTCATTAGGAGCAGTCAGGTGTCAAAGTGTTTTTGGACTATCTTGCCCCATGTGTTAGCTTCTTGGGATTCTCTGTTCCTGGTTGCAGTTCGAGCTCCAACCCAGATTTTCTCGGAGGGCATTTTACCATTCTGCCTCAGTTCCTCCTCTGTAAAATGGGTAGAATTGTATTTACCAGTTTCTCTCACAATCTGGGCAATAATTTGTCAATACCTGTACAGAATAAATAAGACCAAAGGTCTCCCAAGCCAAACAGGTCACAAGATGAATGCATGAGTCTCAGGCGTGCAACTTTCTGGCGCATAAGAGACATGTGGCCAACATGACATCTGACCCTTCAGACTAAATGGCCAAGTATTCATTTACAGCTGGGCTCATGGGAGGCAGTTTATGGCATGAGTCCAGAGCTGGCCACCGGAGCAACAGCAAGATACTGTAACTGTTCTGCCACCCCTTCTTCCCGATATCTTTGCAGTACAATGAATATCGGAAAAGGCTCTAAAAATACTAACCGCTAATTTCCTAGTGCAAGGATGTACATACAGCCCCCTTTGATGAACCAGGCATGCATTTAACACTTTCAGTCTTTCTTCATAAATTGATTCTTCTTTTGTCTAGCAGCAAAGACTTCAAGAAAGAAAATCTTGTAGATCACTGTCAACCATATAAACAAATGATTTAAAGCCCATAAACATAGAGATCGAAGTCAAATTTGATGCCTCCGAGTTGAAGATTTCTCTGAAAGTCATTGCTTTTGTCCTTAAATTGAATGGAAGCAAGGAAATAAATGATATTTCTGTCAGGCTTTTTAACTATTAATATCTCCATGCTGAAGATTAGTTCTTTATTCACAGTCTTCTCCTTTTCCCGAATGGCTTCTTTGTAGAATTTGAAAAAATATATATATTAAAAACAATAAACTAAAGCCATTAATCTTTTGCAGCACAGCAAATATCAGACAGAAAACATGTACTTTTTGACACTGTCATTTCTGCTGGGATCAAATTAGTGTCTCTGAAGTGCATTTACACACTTAGTTTATTGATAAATCAGGAAAAGGAAAGGAAAGATGCTGGGGCTTCCCAGAGGATAGAAACCTACTAAATATTTCTCTACAATTGCTTTTTCATTAATGAAACAGTTATTACTAGCCACAGACCAAGGCCAATTAATGTAAATGGCATGAAGGCTATGCCCATATTTTCTCCACAAGTTAATTAAGATGGTGAGCGCTTTAATAGTGCTGCACCTCTTTCCCCTACATGAAGAAAATCACATTGTCCTTGTGATTCTTACTTTCATTACAAGATCAGCATGAGAGATGGATTAGGCCCCTAATGAGCCTTTCGATTGAACATCCCCAAGAACTTGCTGAGGCATTGCAAGGAGAGCTGAAAAGCAGCTATCCCCTTGCCTTCACAAATTAGCAAAATCCACTGCAACTCCCCCCGCCCCCCATCATTTGTAATGTGGGGATTTAAGTGTTTGGGAAAAGAACATCTCAGCAGCAGCTGTTTTCTAGAAAAGCATTTTTGCTAACACACAATATCAACCTCTATTTTAAGAGTACTGTACCAACAGTTTCAAATCCCATTAAATGGAAACCGTCTAATATAAATCCTCTCGATATTGTGGCACTTTTGAAGAAAGAAATTGGGAAGGTTTGAAAGTCCATGAAAGCAAAATCGGCCATAGGAACAGAGCCTATAGTTATAATTCAGCCAGATGACATGCTTCATCGCATTAATGGGAGCCTCTGCATTCATGGGAGCTTTGTAAAACATTCGGGATGGGGGAAAGGGGAGCTTCTTTCTTACCAACAAATCAAAGGTTGTTGTTGAAATGGCTTAGCATCTGCCAAGCAAGCAGACCCTTTGCAATGAAACGTGCTGTACAAACAGCGGAGGTTTTCTTTTCTGTGAGCTTCCCCTTTAATAATAAACCGTGTCTGAGAAAAGGTAGACCAGGATAAACCAAAGAGAATAGAGAAAAGTGAATAGCTGCCGCGGCAGCTCAGAAGTCGTATTTTTCCAGTTGTTTCCCCCTCACCCCCTGCTATGCAAGATGTATTGTGTGGCAGCACATGCCCAAGCATTTAACTAGAGTATCGGCTTGATCTCCTCTCTACAGACTAAACCCTGGCCTAAAACTTCTTTCTAATCCTGGCAGCACTTCAGCCTCTGACTTTAGCATGGAGTGAAACCATGTCATTTTAAAGTTTAAGTCCACCGAGTTACTTTGAAAAGCAATTTGCAGCCCTGCCACGTCCATTATGAACCATGCGCACCACATTAGAGAGCACATCTCTAATTAGAAATGAAGATGTTCAGTTGGCCCACTTTACTGAAAGCCGAGGAGTTCATTTTTCAGAACTAAATACATTTTCCAGTCTCCAGCTTTTTTTTCAGTGGCTTCTTATTCCTTCTTGTAACAAGTGTCTCTATGTATAACAATTTTCTTAGTTTCTCTTCTCTCCCAGGTGCTAACTAATCATCTCCTGGTGTATGTTGCTAGGTAAATAGTATTCTCTAAATACCACAGCAATGCTAATTGCTTGAAAATGGCAAATTCTTAAAGGGCCTAGCAGCAACCAATTTGTATAGCAATGTTTTGCTTATCGAGACCATTGCAGAAACAGCAACAAGCCAGTCACAAAACTTAATTATGAGAAAGGGCAGTCAGCTTTTCTTCACTGCTAGGAGGAGCTGGGTGTTTTAGATGCTGCAGGGATGAACCGTGATATAAGGACATAATCTTTATTTTATATGTGCATGAACAAATAGAAATAGCCAGTGCCTTGCCAAAAAGAGATGAGATTGAAGTAATTGGGCTCGTTTATTCTAAAGAAGAAAAGGCTTGGAGTGGGGGGAACAGATGATAATCTTCACATATATAAAAATCTACTGGACAAATTAAAGTTAACAACTAGTTTTCATTTCTACATGAAAAATGGTACAAGAAATAATGGACACCTATAGGAGATTTGGGCTGCATACTAAGGCTCTGCAAAGCTTCGGTCACCGATTCGATTTGGAGGAGATTCAGCCCTATCTGGCGGCCAAATCTCCAAATCCAAATTGAATCAGAAGACCCTTTAATCACTCTGAATGGAATCAGATTCCTCTGAATTAATTCAGAGAGATTCAACAATTTGGCCATAGACACAGCTTTATGTTTTTGTATGTACCTTGAGGTACCACGCAGCTGGTGAATGCTGAGATGGTGGGGTGGATGGAGCATCCCACGGGAGCATGGGAGGATCCCCTGTGCATTTGGCAGTGGACACAGACGTGGACCAGAAGTACTTCCGGTCCACTTCCCAGTCTGCCGTGGACCCCCTCCCTCTGCCTCCGCCCCTGGCTCAGCAACTGGTGCCTCCTGGGTCTGGTGGGGGGGCCTGGGGTTCACCCGCAGCCGATCACAGACCCCCCCCCGCACTCCCGTAGGACGCTACATCCTCCCCACCATCTCAGCATTCACGAGCCACACCTGGTACTTCAGGGTACATAGAAAAAACATATAAAGTGTCTATGGCCAAATTGCTGATTCTCTGAATTAGAAGCGAATCTTCAGATTCGGAATTAGCCGAATCGAATTAGGAGAGTGATCAAAATCAGTGAAACGAATCACTGTCCCCTGAATCGGGCCAAATCTAAATCCAAATTGAAGCGGGCCGCGGGTGCTCGACCATCTGGAAACAGCGATCATCGCCTGCTGGAATTCACCATCCAGCACAAGGTGGCAAAGGCCGGCAGCAAGGCAGCATCCCTAAATTTCAGGAGGGCAAACTTCAACGAGCTAAGGAGGATAGTTGGAGAAGCGCTGAGGTCCCGGAGGGGAGGGGAGGGGAGCCAGGTCTCCAAGGAGAGTGCTCACTTCTTAAGGAGACGATCCTCCAAGCCCAAAGGAAGGTAATCCCAACGAGGATCAAAGGGAGCAGGAGAGCACACAAGCCTCCGTGGCTCACCAAAAGCATCTGGGAATGTCTCCTTGCAAAAAAGGAGGTTTACACCCAATGGAAGGAAGGGGTCATCACCAGGGAGGGCTATTCTGTAGTTGCTCGGGGATGTAGGGGGGCAGTTAGGAAGGCCAAGGCAGAGATGGAACTGGGGCTAGCTTCCCAGATTAAGGACAATAAGAAGTCCTTTTTTAAATACATAGGGGGTAAAAAGAAGGTCCCAGGTAATGTGGGGCCGTTGCAGGATACGTTGAGAAATTTGGTCGTCACGCCAGACGGCAAAGCTAACATGTTTAACGGTTTCTTTGCCTCCGTCTTCCTAAGCAGGGACCAGAACAGCCACCTCCCTGCTGGGCCCCCCTCGGGCCCTGGGGGAGGCACACCTGGGCCACGGGTTAGCGAGGATTTAGTTAGGGAGCTTCTGGAGGGGTTGGACGTATTCAAGTCAGCCGGCCCGGATGATCTCCACCCTAGAGTTCTAAAGGAACTGGCCGAGGTCATTGCAAGTCCCCTGGCACGGCTTTATGAGCACTCGTGGTGCTCTGGTGAGATACCGGAGGACTGGAAGAGGGCCAACGTGGTTCCCATCTTCAAAAAAGGCAGGAAGGAGGACCCGGGAAACTATAGGCTAGTTAGTTTTACCTCAATCCTAGGCAAGCTGTTCGAGAAAATTATTCTGGCACACATCCAGGAGGGGCCAGCAGGGGACTGCATGCTTAGGGGCAACCAACATGGGTTCATCAGTGGCAGGTCCTGTCAGACCAACCTGGTGGCCTTTTATGATCAGATCACCAAATCCTTAGACGCAGCAGTGAACATAGTCTTCCTGGACTTCCGGAAGGCTTTTGACACCGTCTCTCACCCCGTTCTCAGTAAGAAACTGGGGGGCTGTGGTGTAGACACCCACACAGTCAAATGGGTCACCAACTGGCTGGAGGGCTGCACCCAGAGGGTGGTGGTGGATGGGTCTCTCTCAACCTGGAAAGACGTGGGCAGTGGGGTCCCCCAGGGCTCGGTCCTCGGGCCCGCACTGTTCAACATCTTCATCAGTGATTTGGGCGAGGGGGTAAAAAGCACCATGTTCAAATTTGCTGATGACACTAAGATGTGGGGGGATGTGGGCACACTGGAAGGAAGCAACAGGCTGCAATCAGACCTAGACAGGTTACAGGGGTGGGCAGATGAGAATAGGATGGGATTCAACACCGACAAGTGCAAGATGCTGCACCTGGGGAGGAACAACCGGCACCATACCTACAGGTTAGGGAACTCCCCTCTTGTCAGCATGGAGGCGGAAAAGGATCTGAGAGTCATCATTGACTCCAAGATGACCATGGGCCGGCAGTGTGGGGATGCAGTCAGGAAGGCCGACCGCACCTTGTCCTGCATCCACAGATGCATCTCGAGCAGGTCCAGGGAGGTGATCCTCCCCCTCTATGCGGCACTGGTCAGGCCGCAGCTGGAGTACTGCGTCCAGTTCTGGGCGCCGCACTTCAGGAGGGATGTGGACAGCATGGAGAAGATCCAGAGGAAGGCCACTCGCACGGTTAGGGGGCAGCAGGGCAGACCCTCTGAGGAGAGGCGACGGGACCTGAACCTGTTCAGCCTCCACAAGAGAAGGCTGAGGGGGGGTCTTGTGGCCTGTTACAAACTAGTCAGGGGGGACCAGCAGGCACTGGGGGAGTCCCTGTTCCCCCGAGCACCGCCAGGAGTGACCAGGAATAATGGTCACAAGCTGGCAGAGGGTAGGTTTAGGCTAGACATCAGCAGGCGCGACTTCACGGTCAGGGCGGCTAGGGTCTGGAACCAACTTCCAAGAGAAGTGGTGCTGGCCCCTACCCTGGGTTTGTAAGAGCAGGTTAGATGAACACCTTGCTAGGGTCGTTTGACCCCAGTACTGTTTCCTGCCATGGCGGGGGGTCGGACTAGATGATCTACTCAGGTCCCTTCTGACCCTAGAAACTATTGCCCACTTTACACACCCCTACTGGGTACCAGGATAAGGCTTTGCAACTGTAAGGATAGCTATGCATCGAAGCAAGAGTCTGTGGACTCCTTACCTGAGTGGACAGTGGACCTCTATCATGAGGTTTTCAAGAGTAGGTTAGAATACCATCTTGTAGGAACGGTTTAGGTATAGTTGATCTTGATGTGGGGCGAGAGGATAGACTAAATCAACTGATTTAGGGGGCATGCCACAAATTAGCCCCAAGGCCTCCTCTCCAATCCCCTTCTCCTGCCTGATCTGCTGTTCTGCTTTCTGCTCAACCTGCTGCTGTGCTTTCTGCTACCTTCTCTACCTACCATTGCATTGTCTGCCCCCTTCGCAATCTGTCACATGCCACACACAGAGACACATATGCCATTTATGGCATGCATGCCACAGGTTAGCCACCCCTGGAGTAGATAACTTTTTGAGAGTCCTTCCAGCCCTATTTTCTGTGATTCTTCCATTACACATTTTTCTCGTTTTTGAGTGGCAAATACATGCTGAAGCCTAAGTCTGGCCAGAGCCTTAGTAAAAGCAACAGTGAATAGAATCTCATTATGCAACAGTCTAAAGACGGCATTACTTCATTTAATAGTTGGTCATGAAGGCTTTGTTTAGATGTAGCCCATATCTGTCCCCCCAGCTTTGTGCATGTACCGAGAATGAACAAACGCAACTCATTATCAGTATAGAAAAGTTCACTGAGAAAGCCCTCAGTGCTGATCATTCAAGATAGAGAAGTTCATTGTTTTAGACAATATAAAAACGAATTGAAAAACCCTTAACAAGTGCACGCAATTTAAAATGGGCAGAAAATGAAAGATGAAATGATACAAGTGCTGGCAGCTGTTTCCAAATTACTTTTAAGCATCAAGCCTATATCAGGAGAACCAGGTTTTAATCAGGGAAAATAATTTTCTGTTGGGGAAAGGTTTCAGAAATGTAATTACAACGCTATCCATTTACCCTGATAAAGGCTTCCTGAATGACAAGACAGAAGCTGGCAAGAAGACCTCATTCTTACCAAAGCTTGAGATTACATCCTACTGTAGCTTTTAATGCCTGAAGAAGATGCTTTATTGAGCTCTGTGAATAGGAGATGGGGTTCTTGTTGCCCTCTGAAAGCAGGCAATGCATTTTAGGACAACAGCACTTACACATACCGGAGTATGATGAAATACGTAAGAAAACAAAAAATACTGGTGGTGAATGCTGTATTTAATGAAGGTTTTCACAATGCAGAAAAAAAAAAACAAGGGCTTTACTTAAACCACTGAAATCAAGTCAATGAGACTTGACTATTATTAGGATTTTAGAGAAGGAATTCAGTACTAATAATATTGCCAGTTAAACAAGGCTGCATCATTGCTCCAACACTTCTTGATATGCCTTACCACAATGCTACACCTGACCACCAATAAGCTTCCAGTAGGAGTGGAGCTAAACTACCGAATGGATGTTAAGCACCTTTATCTCAGCTGACTCTGAGCCAAAGCCAAGACCACCCCAACCTCCGTCAACAAGCTCCAGTACACTGATGATGCTGTAGTGTGTGCTCACTCAGAAGCAGACCTCCAGGCAATCATCAACATCGTTACTGAGGCATACAAGAAAATGGGATTGGCATGTAATGTTCAGGAGACTAAGGCCCTCCATCAACGAGCTCTTAATGAGAAGTCCCCAGCTCCAGTAATTCAGATTCATGGTGAGATTGGAGCATATTGAGCATTTCCTGTACCTCAGAAGCCATCTCTCACAGGAGGCCGACATGGAGGAAGAGATCCAACATCCCCACAAATGTGCAGGTGTAACCTTCAGATACCTGAGGAAATGGGTGTTCAAAGGTCATGATGTCATATCTGAAACCAAGCTCATGGTTTATCAAGCAGCTGTGATCCCCACCTTACTGTACAGAGTTGAAATACGGACAATGTACAGGAAACAACTCAAGTGATTGGTGGAGCAGTCAGTATTATCAGTGCTTCCTGTGGGAGATCCTTTCGAATCCAGTGGGAAGACAGCCAGCATTAGTATCCTCTCACAAGCAAACACCACAAGTGTCGAGGCAATGATCATCTGGCTTCAACTTCCCTGCGGCAGATGCAGCATCCAGATGTCCAACACCAGACTCCTGAAGCAAGTTTTATTCTCCCAGCTTAGTCAAGGCGTACACTCAAGAGACGGCAGAGAAAACACATCAAGGATGTCCTGAAGGCCAACTTGAAAAAATGCAACATTAACATCAACTCGTAGAAAACTATCACCCAGGACTGCCCCGCGTGGAGGAAGAGTCTGCTGCGAGGACCTCAGTACTTGGAAACCTTATGATGACAACAGGAGTTGGAAAAGCAGGAGTGGCAGAAACTGCGTGTCATGGACTTCATCAAGAATCTACAGCCACCCACCCTGCAGGGAAACACACACCGAGTCGCAACACACTCCGTCGATCCTGGAGCAGCCTTGTGAGCCATCTTTGGACCCACAGATCAGACAATCATGGAAGACAATTATTCTTGATTGCGTGGGATTTCTGAAGAAATCTAGAACGCCAGTCATCTAAGAAAGTCCCCAACAATCTCTTACCAATTTTGTTTCTATGTTTGTGTATAAAATTACATCATGGTTTGTGGGTACCATACAGTGTGGGAGTGAATAGTGGTAAGTTTGTTTCTAACTGCCAGAGCCATTCTCAAATAAAGCAGATGAAATGCCTCATTCCTCTCATTTCCACCCACTGGGATGCTGGTTATTAAATTCCCACCCAAATATTTATTTTAAAACAAAAGATCTTTCTATGCACACAAGTCAACACTAGCTTTCCGGTCTGTGAATGTTTAGAGAGAAACATGCATTACCAATAAAGCACAAATTCCCGTCAACCAAAATATAGTAGTTCTGTCCAAACAATGGACAAAACTCCTTTTTGCCATGTGAGAGCTCCTGCCGTCTGCTGCAGTAGTTGCAGAGTGATTGAGCTTCTCCTGCATTGTGGGAAAATAATCCTTCTTCAGTCCAACTCTAGGTCTAAATGGACCACTTCCATAATGGACAACTTCCATTCAGGCACAGCCTGTCAATCTGGGCCATGGATAAGTCCAATGTGAAAATGAATCAATTTAAAGGGATAATCAAGAATGTGGATATATTTCCAAGTATCTGTAAGCAAACACTGCTAGGAATTTGGCTTAAGATATTTCATGGTGTGAAATAACATTGCTTTAAAGCACATCTAATGTTTCACAGTTTAATTAGTAATATCATTTATCCAGGCTAAGGGTAAATCAATCATGATTCAGTTAATTCGATTTACAGCTGTTTAAATATAGATGCGTCAAGGGTTCATGTATTATTACTCACCCACAAAGAGGGTGTGTATTTGCAGTAGGGGGAATGGACTATCTCCAAGTAAGACTGAGCTATTAAAGGTAGATTATTGGCTCACTTTTCAAAATGCACTCAGAAAAGTGATTCATAGATGTTAGGGTCAGAAGGGACCTCAGTAGATCATTGAGTCCGACCCCCCGATTTAAGAGATCGTAAAGATGTCTTCATTTTCTGTATTTACTCTTCCTTAGTGAATTTCACAACAGTTTGCAAGTTAAGAGAATATTTATACATATATTTGGTAGCTCAACAGCGAGGTCAAACTGGAATTTGAAAATAAGTTTGGGCTTCTTCTGTTTTGTATTTACCTCATTGCCAGTGGTGAGGTGTCTAGAGGGGTTGCTAATGGCATGGGAAGCCACGTAGAACACAGCTTGCCCTTCCCTAACTGCATCCTCTCTATACTGCTGACTACAGTACAATGAAATCATGTATTTTGGCAGCAACAGATATGACTTGGAAGATGTCCATGAGACTGATATTATAGAGACTGAGGTTGTTGCTTTGGTAATCATTCTTTTGATCCTAATCACACTTTTTGAACCACCTGCTTTTCTACGTAGTTCTCATTCATTCTGTCAACATGGACACAATTTAAAAAATGCCACTTATTGGCCGCGTCTATACATTCATTAATACATCTTAAATACTGTCAGGTACCTAGGTTGTAGCTGTATTGGTCTAGAGGAAAAGGCAATCAAGACTGAGGTAATTGTTGGTCTAATAAAAGATACCATCTCTAATACGAGTCCCGATTGCCTTAAATACTGCACGTTTAGTTCAGTACTCAACAAAGTACTAAGTAAATGAGCAGTACCTAGGGTTACTGTGCAATAGTACTGGCGTACGGTTATTTAGTTATGCTTACTGAACATTAGCCTAATAACACTGTTGTACTGTGATGCACTACTGTGCAGTGTTAGGCTAATGCTTAGTAAGCGACTCGTGTAGACATGCCTATTCATTTGGAGGGAAAGCTATTCTTTCTGGGTCTCCAAGGCAAATGAAATCCTTCCCTTTTTTCCTAAATCTACTGCCTCAGTATTTTTTTTGTATAATAGGCATTGTATGAAAACCACTCAGAATATTTGGAATACAGGCAGTGCCATAGGATGCGGGGGTCAAGCAGGGTGACCGTCCTGGGCGTCAAAGCAAAGGTGCACCAACAGGTGCTGCCCAGGGTGGGGTGCGGGATGGAGCCACAAGTGGCTCATTTGGAGGGGACACAGAGGCAGAGGGATGGGGGAAGGGTGGTTCCTGCTGATGTCTGCGCTCCTGCCGATGTCTGTACTCCCAAACGAGCATGGCGGGGGGCATATGCCCCCCTGATCTGTGCATGGGGCGAAGGCGGGCTGCCACTGCTGGCTTTGCCCCAGATGCCAAATTTCACTGCTACCACTCTAAATACATGTATACCCTGTCACGGGGTGGGGCCCACGAGCGGCCGTGAGCTCGCTAGCACCCCCTTGCCGTGCCAATTAGGGTGATCCAGCACCCTCTACTCACCCGCCACGTCTTTGACGTTGAGGTTCAGAATGGGAGGCTGCCCATTTACCCCTATGACACCTTGCTGGATCACCTCCGTTCCAAAGTGGGGGTACTCTCACCCCAGGCTTATGGACAAATGCATGCCTCCAAACCTCCCCTTTAGCACGCCCCAAGCCTCGCAGCTGTTTGTGGACGATATCCGGTCCTTGTGTCCCTATGATCTGTCTGGCACCTCCGGGCCTGTCTCCCCACCAGTGCCCCTAGCCTGGCGCCCCTGGTACTCTTTCCATGCCTCGCCCCCTCAGGGCCTTTCGCCCACCTCTGGACTCTCTCACCCCTCTGGGGCTCTTTGGCCGCGCTCGCCGCGCCTCTCGCCCACTCTGGGGCTCTTTGGCCGCGCTCGCCGCGCCTCTCTGGGGCCTATACCGCGCTCCTTGCGCTTCGCCCTCTCTGGGGCCTCGCCCTCTCTGGGGCCTATACTGCGCTCCTTGCGCTTCGCCCACTCTGGGGCCTATACCGCGCCTCTTGCACCGCGTGTTTCCCGCGCTTGGGGCTCAGGTGGCCGTAGCCGTGCCTGGCCCCTTGACCCTTTCTTGGGTCGTTTGCCCCACTGGGCAAACTGCCGCCCTCATGGGCTGGGGTCCAAACCCCGTACACTGCGCCTCTCCAGCACAAACAGTAGTGCCCCACTGGCACTGTGCCCCTGCGGGGCACCGGGAACCCCCAAGCTGCTGGGGAGCTCCCGTGAGGCCTCCTCACGCCCCTACAGCCTCGCCCAGTCCTCCGGTGTAACTATAACATAAGCCGAGCCAACTGGCTATAACACAATCAACAAAGAGCCTACCAGGTCGTAATGCAAATTCCCAGCCCCCAGCAGGGCTTCCAACCCTACCTCTCGTCAGGGTTCGCTCCTCCATTGCAGCCGGTCAGCAAGGTAAGGCTGCAACCACCAACTCTGGCCGCTCAGCTCAGCCACAGAGCTCCTGCCCCTGCAGCTGCCAGAAGGGAACTGCTGGCTAGGCTTTGGCCTAGCTGTTTATAAAGGCTTGGCCCTGCCCTCTCCTGGCCACATGACCTGCCTGGTTGCCCTAGCAACCCCCATCTGAGTTGCTCCAGGGGCTTCAGCAGCCCTATTCCTCCTGCTAGTAGCAGGCACCCTGGTGCCCTGCTACATACCCCCTCTGAGAAGAACAGATATTTGAGGAAATACTGGGTAAATTTCCTTCTCTATAGAATATAGGAGGTCAAACTATATTTTCATCATGGTCCTGTCATTAAGGAATATGAATTAGGGGTCCTTAGGGTGTCATATGCAAGCTGGACTGAGCATAGTGAACATAAAATTCAGAGGTATTTTGGTGGGGACAATTAATCTGTGTATTCAAAGGCAACAAGTTTTTTCTCTATACTCATATGAATGAAGTTTCCATTGAAGAATGTATCCTGGGTTAGCGCTTCGGTTCAGCATTTCTTCAGCCGTTCACCCACAATCCAGAGCAATCTCATTTCAGAAGCCCCTGGTGTGCTTGTGTGGTAGATGTATACCACATCTCAATACATGCCCTCACTATGTATTTATTTCATTTTTTAGGGAAGTTTGCTGGGCCAGCAGTATTGGAGAGGATTTCATCAAAGTCCCAAAGTGTAATTCCATCTTTAGACCATGCTTTACACCATGCTCATTATAATTCATCAGTATTTCTCCTCTTGACAGCCTTTCAGTTACAGTTTCAATCTTATGCTGACTCCTTCTTGAGAGCCCTTTTCAATTTTCCACGTTGCTAATAGAGCCTAAGGCTACGGTAAAATCATTTGGGTCTCCTAGAAGGATCAATAATTTTATGTGCCGTGCATTTTTAGAATACATAGCGCAACTGGCAAAAATACTGTCCCTGCATTGATAAATATAAGCCATCCCTCCAACAATGTCATGACTCTCCTCATGCACAATTCAAAATGTATTGAGCAAATGACCTGCAATTTGATATGCACAAAGGAATGCTAAATATAAGAGATAAAAAGGACTTAAAATCATTTTACTCTAAGACTGACTGCCTGTACCCTTTTCCCAAGTGCTGTCATTTTTTTCGCATCCTGTTGACATGGGAGGCAATCTACTGCCAGAAGGGATAGAGCCATCAGCAGCTTCGGTTTCTTCCGCTGCCCTTTGGGGCCTGTTTGAAGTGCAGTTCAGATCTGACTGTCTTCCCTCCCATCCATAGTGGGCATCTGATCAGCGCTTAAAATTTCCTAGCCAAGCATTTATGAAACTTAAATTATACAGACAGTGTCATGCTGAGCAAATGGTGTTTGGGGTAGATAGTATTTCCCCCACCCCAGTCCATTCATTTAGAAGACAAGCAAGAAAGTTGCAAGGAAGGAAAGACAGAGCCACTCTGTTTTTCTTTATGTCAGGTTTCTAAGGACGCTGCATACAGATTCAAATAGGACCACCATTTCTGATACCTCTAATTTCCAAAGTACAGAGAACACACCACCATGTCCCTTCCTGGGGGTGAAGATTTGCACTGTAATTTCCCTAACACACAGCCTACAATCAATGAATTGAATGAAGCAATAGATGAGTTTCTAAGAAGTATGAAATTCCAATGAACCTTAAGCACACTGTGCCAGATATGGAAAACCCATGGATCAAATGCAATGTTATATTATGATTTCTTTTACAGAAACATCAGCGTCACAGAATCATCAATCTGAGCAAAGGGAAAGACATTACAGTGGTTTTGTCTCCACAATATTTTCTCTGAGGATTGCATTTTTGATCTGTGCGGCGCAGAATTTCCTTCTATTTTTGATGTCGCTCCACTGTCACATGGGAACTTGTTATTCTTCTCTCTGCTTTACTGGACTGGTACACAGGAGACCAGTGCTCATTTCCTACCTCTGCCACACCTTCCTATATGATCTTGAATCGCTCAATTTTTTTCTCACTCTCCTTCATAAAATAGGAGAATGGTACATCTGTTTCTCAAAGCAACGCCGTGCATGTGTGCATGTGTGTGTGGGCATAGGTGGATAATGCACATTTGTGAGATGAAGGGGTCATCGCTTTTCATCCTTAGACCTAGAACACCTTTAATTAAAGGAGGTAAAGTAAAAGATTTCCTTAGTCTCTTACTTATGGGATCTTGTATACCTAGGGAAGGAAAATGTCCCTAATTCACGGCTGAAGATATCTAAATAGACAGCTCCTCCAAAGTCTCGATTGCCTTCCTCTAGATGGGCATTAAGGCCAGGGACAGACATTTCACTTTTACTGGTATAAGTAATGGTAAACCGGTTTATACCCATAACAGAACAGAAGTTTGGTTTAAAAGTGGCAGAACCTGGCCTAAGATTTGCCCCTCTACCACCAAATGTGTGCTCTGCTCGTTAACGATCTACATTACTCCACGTACAGAAAACTGCGTCACTTAGAGCAATTCTGCCTCGGGTTTCTTGAATGTCCTTACCCCGCCAAAATATTCTGGCAGCTGCTGTTTACTGCAAACCCAATTTGCTGCTGAAATGCTTGAAAAGACATTGCTTTATTAGCTCCCACATTTCTTCCCCACTCGCTGTTCCACTCTCTGTTCATCAGACATACGCACTTTCATCTTTGTTTCAAATCTCATTATTCGACATTTAGCTGCACTGAGCTGCATTTGCCATTCATTAGGTATCTGTTAGCCTTAGGTGCTCACAAGATCCCATACTCTTTAGACATCTGTGGGCCTCATTATTTACTGTTCCCCATAATTTAGTGGCTGCTTCGAATTTGGAAATATAGCTTTGAATCCCATCATTCGAGGGAATTTATAACCAGTAGCACAAATGACGAGACGTGCAAGATAATGAAAAGTAGCATAAGACTGTGCCTGATCAAGCTGACATGTTAATCATAGAAAATTTGATGGTGCTAGAATTGTAGTCCCTTTTATGAGATTTTTTTCCTTCTCTCTGAAAAGGGGTCTGATCTTGCTGCTATTGGCAATTTAAGTGGCAAAAATCCTGTTAACTTTAATGGTTCAGGATAAAGCATTGCGGGGGGGTGAGGATAAAAGAGGTGTTGAACAGAAGAGTGAATTAGAAAAGAAAAACAAAAATATTTTCCTCTCTCACAACATCTTTTGAAAGAGACATTGCAACCTGAATTTCAAGTAAAATGAAAAAGCTCCTGTAAGTTTCCAAGAAAAAACTGTAAGCTTCCCATCTACTTTTTCCAGTAAATTCATGTTTAAGTACCACCTTTCACCACTCAGACCCACACACATACTCATGCTCTAACTTTTGAAAACTTAGAGCAGAAGGTGGAACAGTATTTGCATTCAGATCTCAAAAAGGCGGGGGGGAGAAGAGGGTTAAAAAACCTTAATCTGACTTTTTCATTTTAAAAACTGAAAACACAATTTCAGTTGAAAATTAAATGAGAACTTCTATATATATTTCTATTGGCAAATTGATTTCCATCAGTTTTCACATGGAACCCCATTTTTTTCAGTAGGAATTTTTGCAGTCAAACTTCCAAGCAACCATTTATATAACTCTGTGCGTGTGCATGCGTGTGCATGTGTGTGTGTGGGGGGGGGCAACCATTTATATAACTCTGTGTGTGGGGGGGGGCAACCATTTATATAACTCTGTGTGTGTGTGTGTGTGTGTGTGTGTGTGTGTGTGTGGACTCTAATAGAAACCTTGAAAAACTTTTTAAAATTTGGCTCTACCTGTGTTAACAATGTATTTAAAGAAAATATTATTTCTTTCCTTGCTGGTTTCTCTTCCCTGGGGGTTCTGGAGGTCCGTCCATATGCAAGCTTGGGATGTGAAATCCCTCAAGTAGTTTCCCTTGGAATGCTTTGAGTCAGAATAAAAGCCCAATTCAGATTCAGAACAGCACCTCACACCTTTTCCTTAACTATATGATGGGTGAGAGCTGAACATTTCCTAACGTTTGGGCAATCTCCGCTCAGAATCCAGATGCGAATTCTGCAGCTGGGAGCCATCCGTAATTTTTACTCCTCTTGTTTGAACAGATCCGCTTGCTTTATTCTAACAGGAGTTGATTCCCATCCCTCCAAGGGCATCCCGGTTCTGAAGAGATATTGCAACATTAGTTTGATTTTCATCATGAAAGCACAGAAGGCAGAGGTTAAATAAAGTACTAAGGAACGGCACTCCAGGTTTCACGGTAATTGCCTTCCATAATTCAGACAGCAAACAGCTGACCTACTTTGGGATTCCTATTTGGCTGGCTGACTTATTAGAAACAATATTTTAGAATCGCTGCAACATTGCTGTTTTCCTTGCCAGGACCTGAGAGAGAAAAGTCACCGCATTACCTTTAATCCATTGCTGGCAGAGCTCTCTGGTGTATTACATGATAAAGGAACAGAAGGGTCATAACAGGAAATGATGCAACAAGACAGATTTATGAAGCAGCAAGTATTCTATAACAAGTGGAATTAATGGAAGCAGCTGCTATATGCTAAATGTAAGTGCGTGCCGGTTCATCCCATACTGGTGTTTTTCTTGATGAAACACGTACACGTAGTGTTGGGGGAAAAAGAGCACCATGATCAAAACTAGACAGACGATAGTGGATTTGTCTTACTGGCAGATAGCAGTCTGGTGTTACTTCCCCATTGAAAATGCAAGGTAATGAGGTTAGCAATGATAAAGACGATACTGGCTAAGCCCAGAAAAGCTAGCATGACACAGACCAGAGGGTAGATGCGGATCATTTCCTGTAAACTACATAATTGCCAATAAGAATGACTACAGAAAGCCTTGGGTTATTTACAACCAGTGTGGATGTAGAGACAGGAATCTCTTTGACACGATATCTCAGCACGCTATTTTAGGGCTTCTGCTTGCTCTCCAATGTTATGCAGAGTATGGCAATGATGCATGACGTGTGTGCTCAAGTAAAATAACTGATTTCCCATGATTCAGGCAGGAGGTACCTCAGGTGAAAGATGGGGTGGCGGGGGCAGACCTTTATTTATTTTACAACATGACATGTCAACTGGGCAAATTCTTTTCCTTAATTAATGCACTTCAAAGATAGATCAAGCAACTTAATATTGATATACACCTAGATGAAAGCCAGGAAATGGGAGGAGAGGGTAAGAGGTTTATTGGCACCATCCTCCATTTGCAAGTCAGATGACACCATATGAGTGCCAAAAAATGTTATGACACAAAAATAGTGTGTGTATATATGCTTTACTGAAAAACAAGCAGTGTATCGTATACTTAAAGTTGGGTGCAAAATTTTTCCTAGCCCATGGATCTTGGAAATGTTTGGAAATGTTTGCCCTTCCAGATCACAAGAAAAGTTCAAATCTTCTATTTCTTGTCAAGTTTGGTTCCAAACAGTCAAAATGTTTTCACCTGATCTTTTTTTTTTCCCAAGAAACCTGAACAAATGCCTCATACAAAAAAGACTGGTTTTGATTAATTTGGCATTGGTTGGAATGTACTTAAAGCAATTTGGCATTTTGATACAAAATGATTATGGAACCACTTGGAAGTCCCACTCAGACTGAAGCACCCAGAGAATAGGCTTCATGCTCAAGGCTAAACAAAAAAGTGTATCCTTTCTCTTCCGCTATGTTCAGCACAATCTTTAATAATGCTCAGAGTTTAGTTACTCAACTCTGCAGTATAAAAAGAGCTAGGTATGCCTCAGAACAAAGGGAAATTTTCAAGTAGCATATTTTTATATATCTGGAATCTATGATGTCTTTCTAAACATAAAAACCCCATGATCTTAAGGCCCAGTATCTCAAGATGTCATCAGTGAAGAATTTGAAGGTCTCATGTCCCTTGGAAAGCTTGCAATCTTTTGTTTGGTTGTTCTGGGAACCAAAGAAGAGAAGTGGAAAAGGTCTTCTTCTAGCATAAAGGAAGGACTGTCTCTTCCGGAAGAACTCTGCAGTTCATCAGGCCTTTGAATGCATTTCTGAAAAGGTGCCATATTACAGAGGTATACCATCAGATTGCGGGTATGAATTTCCAAAGCAACTTGCTTTAGAATGATTTGGGATCTCCTGGTGTTTAGCAGAAACAGCTTTAAAGATCCAGGCAACCATCTCTGGATGTAGGAAAGATCAATGAGACCTAGACGCAAGCAAAGGAAACCTTGTTGTCTCTATCAAGCCAAGTCCTTCTCCTTTCTTAATAAGAGACATACCAGGAATATAAATTGCATGTCCAGTCAGAACAATGTACTTTCCATTTAATAATCCTTTTTGGAAACTAATCATCTTTAACAGATTCCCTTGACATTATTCTTGCCTTCCACAGGATCCGTATAGGACAACGTGCTAACCTAATCAACATTAAAATGTTTATATTACTCTAGCACAGTGGTTCTCAACCTATTTGCCATAGTGGGCCACACTTGCAGCTCTCAATGTGTTATGTGGGCCACACCCAGACAATTTACTTCCTGTGTATCCATTTCATAGGATGTCACATGGGCCGCAGCAGTGTGCTGATTGGGCCACCGGTTGAGAACCACTGCTCGAGCACCTACAAGCTATAGGCATGGGTCACAACCCCATTAGGGTGCGGCTTGTATGGACACAAAACAGACACCCTCCCCACAAAGCTTCCAGTGAACTTCTGAGATGAGACAGCAGAATAGACACCGGCAGATAGAGGACAAGCCCCACCTCCATCTAAAAAGAGACCCAGAGAAGATGACTTGCACTGTAAGATGTAAACAGCTCAAAATGTAAGTGACCTCCTATGTGTGGGTCCCGTCTTGCAACTAACGTAAGTCTGATGTGGGGAGGACATTCGATTTGGATTGAGCAAAGATCAGCTCTTGCAATCTGGAAGGAAGGATTTAAACCAAAGGTGGAGTGATCAGGGAAATGAAGGGAAGCAGACACAGATACGAGTGGCCGAAAGAATTACATAGGACAATCAGGCTGGTCCATCAAATGGGGGGAAGCACAGGAGAAAAGAGTAAACAAGATGAAGAACAGTAAGGGGGCACACCCAAAAGGCAAAAATGAAAGGTTTAAGCTAGTTATGGTGAGCAATAGGAAGTCAAATACGAAATCAAAGGAGATGACCTGGAAACAAATAGGCAAAGACACACGCTCTGATCATGCAGAAAGGAAGATTGTTTTGATAGCAGGATTTTGAGTAGCTTAAAGGATGTAGCTGAAGTGAGAGAAAGAGTTTCATAGATTCCAAGGTTCATAGATGCTAGGATTTGTCATGACTGGTTTAGTAAAACTGACATTTTTTTCCTCCACAAATGAGATGTCGTGAAAGGATTTGTCATGACTGGTTTAGTAAAACTGACAATTTTTTGCCCTCCACAGGTATTGGAACAGTTCAGGTAAGCATCCAGGGCCCTGCTAAGCATCGGGATGGGGAAGTAGCAAGGGCACCTACTGGGGGCCTTACATGCCACCAATGCTGGGAGCATGGGGAACAAGCAGGAGAAACTTGCACTCCCACTTGAAAATAAAGAATTCAACCTGGTTGAGCTAACAGAAACTTGGTGGGATCCTACCCATGACTGGGCAGTGGACATTGAGGGCTACAGGCTGTACAGACAGGACAGAGTGGGGAAAAAAGGGGGCAGGGCATTGCTCTCTATGTTAAGGAGCAATGCAATCTTCCGTAGTTAATTTGGGCCAGGAAGAAGGGCAAATTGAGGTACTATGGGTCAGATTACAGGGGGGTTGGGGAGAAAGGGACTTGGTAGCAGGGGTCTATTACAGACCCCCATACCAGGGGGACGAGTTAGACCGATGAGTTAGACCTAAAGTTCTCGAGATAGCTCTCAGAGGCAGCGCGCTCAAAGGACCTGGTCGTCATGAGGGACTTGAATTTCCCAGACATCTACTGGGAGAAACAGGCAGCCCGGTCTGCCCATCCACAAACGTTTCTAACCTCCTTACAGGACCTTCACCTATCGCAGGAGATACGCGTTCTCACCAGGGGAAGCGCCTTACTAGTCTAGGTACTGGCCACGGGGGATGACTTGGTGGGGGATCTGGAAGTGCAAGGTACCCTAGAGGGTAGTGACCACCTATTGATAGGGTTCACTACATGGAGAAAGGGAGTGCTAGACTTCAGGAAGGTCAGCTTCAACAAACTCAAAAGATTGGGTAGGGAGGGACTGACTGGTAAAAGCCTTGGAGAGATGGGAGTCCAGGAAGGGTGGACGTTTCTCAAGGGACTAACCCTGCAGGCACAGAAAATGACCACCCCAGTACACATAAAAGGGGGCAAAAAAAGCAAAGAAACCCTCTTGGTGGAGCAGGGAAATCCAGGAGAGCCTGGAGGGGAAAAAAGAGGCCTGCAGGCTGTAGAAGCAGGGGGCTGCCACCAGGGAGGAGTATACCTGCTGGGCTCAAGCTTGTAGGGAAACAACGAGGAGAGCCAAAGCAGAACTGGAGCTTAGGCTGGCAGCAAAAGTTAAGGATAACGAAAAGTCATTCTTTAAGTACATGGGAAGTAAAAGAAGGGGCAAGGTAACTTAGGGCCCCTTCAGGATGAATTAGGGCAACTGGTAACAGATAGGATGGCTGAAGTGGAGCTGCTGGATGATGTCTTTGCATCCGTGTTCCTGGACACGAATACAAATACGCATCCCACTGGGACCTCAGGTAAGCCCAGGATAGCTACCAACCCACCAACTGTTTGAGCTGACCTAGGAAAGGGGCACCTGGAGGGGTTGAATGTATTTAAGTCAACAGGTCCTGATGATCTTCATCCGAGGGTACATAGGGAATTAGCTGGAGTCATAGCGGAGCCGCTGGCACAAGTGTTTGAGCACTTGCGCCGCTCAGGACAGGTCCCGGAGGGTTGGAAAAGGGTCAATGTACTCCCTATTTTCAAGAAGGGGAAGAAGGAGGAACTGGGTAACTACAGGCGGGTTAATCTCACCTCTAACCTTGGCAAGACCTTTGACAAAATTGTTAAGGATCACATTTGTGGGGGACCAGCAGGTAAAATGATGCTAAGGGGCAATCAGCACGGGTTCATAGCAGGCAGATCCTGCCTCACTAACCTGGTTTCATTTTGCAGCTGGGTCACAAAATGCTTGGATGAAGGAATAGAGGTAGATGTTATGTACTTAGATTTTAGAAAGACCTTTGACACAATGTCACACCCAATTCTTATAAATAAGCTAAATAGCTGCAATGTAGATTATTACACAGTCCGGTGGGTAGAAAATTGGCTTATGGGATGTACCCAGAGAGCGGTGGTGGACGGGGCAGCCTCTACCTGGAGGGATGTGGGCAGCAGAGCCCGCAAGGCTCTGTCCTGGGACCAGTACTATTCAATATCTTTGTTAGTGACTTGGATGAGGGAGTAGAAAGCACCCTGTCCAAGTTTGCTGATGACACCAAACTATGGGGGGAGATACACAAAGTAGACAGCAGGGAGCGAATCTAGGCTGATTTGGGCAGGCTGGGGAAATGGGCCAGCCAGAATAGGATGCATTTTAGCAAGGACGAGTGCCATGTGTTGCACCTGGGGAGGATGAACCATCAGCACTCCTACAGCCCGGGAGGGACCGCTCTGAGTAGCACGACTGCGGGAAGGGATCTCAGTGTCATAGTTGACTCCAAAATGAACATGAGTCACCTGTGTGATGCGGTAATAAGTAAAGCTACCTGCACCCTGTCTTGCATAAGTAGGTGCATCACAAACAGATCTAGGGAGGTGATACTTCCCCTCTTTGCAGCACTGGTCAGGCTGCAGCTGGAGTACTGCGTCCAGTTTTGGGCATCGTGCTTCAGGAGGGATGTGGATGGCCTGGAGAGGGTTCGGAGGAGGGCCACTCGTCTGGTTAGAGGCCTACAGAAAAAGCCCTTTGTGGACCAATTGGGAGACCTGAACCTTTCAGCCTCTGCAGCGGGTGACTAAAAAGTGATCTCATGGCCGCCTACAAACTCATCGGGGGAGCCAGCAAGAAACATGGGATACAAGGTCTGTCGGGGTAACTAGAAATAATGGCCACAAACTGTAAGACAGCAAATTCAGCTTGGACATCAGGAAAAAATTCTTTACAGTGAGGGTTGACAAAATAGGGAATACGCTTCCAAGGGAGATGGGGCTGTCCCCTTCCTTGGAGGTGTTCAAAAGGAGATTGGACAGACACCTGGCTGGGGTCATCTGAGGGGTCATCATTCCTGCCCAGGGCAGGGGGTCGGACGCAATGATCTAATAGGTCCCTTTCAACACTAATGTCTATGAGACTCTGAGATTTCACCAGGGAAAAACTAAAAAAAATTCCCCCCCCCCACCAGGATTTCAGCCCTCATTCCATTCAATCTTTTATTTTTCCTTTCCTCTTTTTCTTTCCGGTAGCGAAACAAAAAGAAAAAAACAAAAGCAAAAAACAAAAAACAAAAGGAACACATTACCGTGTAGATTATGTTCAATTTTAAGGAAAATTCAGAAAGAAAAAAAAATGTTAATCTTTCAGGAAAAAAAAGACACTTTTCTTTCCAGACATCTCCACTAGCTAGCTTTATTTTGTACTTCTTCGAGCTCAAGCCATCCAGGAAAATGTGTCAGGAAGATACGGCAAGGCTAGACAGAGAACTATGGGGTACGAAATGGAGATGCAGAGATTAATGAGCATAAGGGATATTGTTAAAGACAGACGTTGTCACCTGATTATAATAAGGTCTGAAAGAGAAACTGGGAAGGCCTTAAATGGGGGTCCTGGGGGTAGGTGAACGGCAGAAGGAGAAGCCATTCAAGACGTCTGTTCACCAGGGCACCCCAAGGGAAGACAAGGTCTAACGGTCACAAATTGCTGGAAGACCGTTTTAGACTGGACATTAGGAAAAACTTCTTTCCCGTCCGAGTCTCCAGAGTCTGGAATAGACTCTCCCCAGAAGTGGTGCAAGAAATGTTTGGATGCTGGGGTGATCTGACCTCCCGTCCCTTGGGGTCCCTTCCAGCCCTAATGTCTATGAAATCTATAAGATGCTTCGAGAAGATTGTCAAGAAAGTATCATTACTACTAGTCCTAAAAAACCAGACTGAAAGTCAAAGGAAAGGCAAAGGAAGGCATCAGGGCAGCGAATCTAAGCTCAAAGCAGGAAAGCAACATATCAGGAGAGCAGTTTCACCGGAGCACAAAAAATAGAAGCTATGTGAGGGTTGGCTAGAAGATGGGGAAAGAGAGGCAATATTTGAACTTTTCTGATTGAAGTAGCTTGGAAGGAAGAAATAAGAGTAGGGAATTCAAATGAGTTTGTCTACAGAGAAGAAGGGACCAGAGAAGGAGCAAGCAGAGGAAAGGATTGGTGGGCAACTGGGACAGGGCTCACGAAGCAGGTGCAGCGGTAGTGAGAGAACGCAGATAATAAAAGAATTGTATGGAAGAAGTGAAATAATTATGTGAGACTTGTGGAAAAAGCAGAAAGCACCTGTGCCTGCCCACTTTTTTGGGCAATGTCCCATGTGTTCACAATCTGGTACAAATGGTTTGGCCCCTTTCCCCATACGATTTTCCATGAACTATACACAGAGATTTGAGGATCTCTGTCACCAAAAAGAATCCTATCTAGCTCATCAAAATGTGCTTTTCTTGGTATTACAGGGGAATGGAGATTTGACAGCTGATTATCAGACAAAAGGTACAAAAAAATCAAAGGTTAGAGGCATACTCTGAAGGGATTACAGGCCTCTTCCTAAAGGCTAGGATCAAACTCTTAATGAATTATCCTCAGGAAAAGAATAGATAATAGGTGACAGATTAAACAGAATATTGAAGCACTCTTAGACCCCTTAGAAAATGGTTTTCCCCACTGTAAGGAAAGATGATAATGAAGTGAATATTAAGATGCTGAAATGAAACAGGATGAAAGTTTTCGCTACTAATTGTCAGGAGCAGTTAAAAGGGTGGGGGGGGGGGGGGAGGGGGAATCAAATACTAGGGTTTCTTTTAAAAGTAGCAACATTTAAGATTTCATTCCAGGGCAGAAAAGGGCCAAGCGACTGTGATACACTACTAAGGATTCTGCAATACGAACAAGACCTATCTCCTAATCTGGTAGCCTATTACATGTACCGTCACTTTTTCCCCTGTTTAAAAAAGTTAACAGAGCTACGTGAAGGTAGGTGAAGGTCTGTACAAAAATCAGAGGCCCCTGACGTCACTGGAGGAAAATGACACAATATTTTTCAAGACTTTTAATGACATTATTTTGATTAGCTACACACATAGGCCAGAGGGTATATTGCTGTTACCTGATTCAATTAACATACTTTTTAGATTTGAATAGGTTACCAATTATTAGTGGATTCGGAGAGCTTTGAATCAATTCAGACTTTTAAATTGGTTCCCTGATTCAATTCAGGTTTGGAGATTCAGCCACCAAAATGGGCCAAATCTCCTCTGAATTGAATCACCATCCAAAGCTTCACACAGACCTAGTTGTTACCCCAGAGGATATTATGTCTTATTTTCCCTATGCCACTGTCTTCACATCTGTAAAGCACAGTCTCTTTTCTAGACAGCCATGAGCTATGCAAATAATAAAAGAAAGCATCTCATTTCATAATAGGGAGATATTTTTTTAAAACAATAGCTTTCTGGCCTCAGCAGGAACATGTGGGAGCCCAACAGTATGGCATATGGCAATACTACCTGTACTTCTCGTGTCAGCCAACGCTAATTCTGCTGACTCTATAGTCTTAAAACAGCACCCCGGGAACAGATATAAAGAGAAACTTGGTGCTGTTCAGTTTTGCAGACTCCGTAGCTACTTGTTCCAAATTTTCTGGAGCCTCATAGAACATTTTCCCTTCTATAATTAAAGGATTTTTGTTTCCCAAGGAAGTTTAATTAAAAACCAAATGACTAACTTAATGGGAGCATGTGCTATTCTTAGTTGACAATTGTCCCATTTCCTTTTGATCCGCTTGCTAACTACAATGGATGGAGCGATGCTCTGAATTCTGTATTAGGTGCCATCAGCTGTTTACAGCACAGCAAGTTAAGCAAAAGGCTGGAGTATAACACAACCCAGTGTGTGTCAGGGCAATACAAGGGTATCAAGCTCACAGCTAACTAGGCGCTTGCCTTCAAGGCCCTGGTTACTGGCAGAGATGACTTATGGTTTTAAGGATTAATTCTCTCCATAAAGGTAAGAGAATTATATCATGCAGTTTTCCTTGAAACTATCAAGTTCATCTGTCCAACCCTTCCAATTCGAATGATGTCAACCTTTCTCCACAAGGAGTTTCAGTGACATCAGCGCACCTCCTCATTAACTAATGTACAACTTTACAAGCACGAGCGTGACAAATCCAGGTTCATATTAAGGGGGACAAAACATTCCTGAATGTTTTAGTTATCTGTTTAGTGCCGACAACACCAGAGAGTAGAGGCTATTGTGCTGTCATTGCTTTGCTATTACAGGGGAGGCCTTTTTATGCTTATCTACTTCCAGAATTATATATGAGTAAGGTTTAGTGTTTCTTTCCTTAAGGCAGTTACCAGCAGACTGATTTTCATTCCTTATGGCTTTGAGTTATTGGTCTCTGAAGGCCGGTGAAGGGGGATCTTGTTCCTTTTCATCAAAGTAGAACATGACAGTGAAGGCTCGCTTCCTCAGAGTCACAGGCACTTTTGGAAAGATCAAGGAGCACAAGTCACAGTTTATGCAGTTTTTGGATCATCCATTCCAGAAGAGGTCCTGGAGACCCCAGGATGATCAGCACTTACTTTATAGCAGACCCCAGAAGGTCCGATCACCCTGTTGGATTTGGCACTTACAAAGAGAAGGGAGAAAAAAAAAAGTCCTTGCCCTCTCAAAAAACTATATAACAACCTTAATAAAAGGATTTGCTCCTTACATTGCGCACAAGAGGAAGGACAGACAGTTTCATTTGTGTGGTTGCTTTCCCCCAGGAACAGCAAATAAAATGGCAGTCTTCAAATTTACAAAGGTTGTTTCAAGCATTCGCTTTTAACCTTGATCTACATTTTGTCCTGACCAGGATTATAGTTTTCTTTTATTCAGGATACAAAAGGGAATAACCTTTGTTTTTGCAGAGCCTTTTCCCTAATCACTTCAATCTTTGTAGGTTAATTGTCAAAGAGAACATTTTCAGCATTGACAGAAAGTTGAAGTCTAAGGGACAGAGCCAATTCTGTCTACTAAGTACCTAAGACTGCAAACAGACGTTGCTTTTGTGCTGCCATAAAAATTGGTGGTGCAAAGTGAAAGCAAACGGACGTCCATGTCCTTTGTCGTGGCACAGGTATCCGAACCTGAGGCCGTGACAAATGGTAGTATCTATGCGTGCTGCTATTTCATGGTGGATGTGTTTGTTTTAAGGTGGGAGAACCTGGGCAGTGCCGAGCGGTCTCCAGCAGCCCAGGCAGGCACTCCCATGGTTTCCAGGGCCCAATCCTGTGTGCTCTGAGAATTTCCCTGCAGAAGAAATTCCTGAGACTTGCAGATTGGGCCCCTGAAGCCCCAAAAGCACCCACCCAAGTTTGCTGAGGCATACCCCAAGTTGCAATTCCCCAGCATGCTTCAGCAAGCAGGAAACCCTGGGTTTCCCCGGTTTGCAGAGGAGTACCCTAAAGGTTGTCATTTAGGATCAGGCCCCTGCCAATGGGGCTTTCTTCAGACAGCTAGTGGAAGTTTCCTGACCACAGGCCCTGGTTCTCATGGGGGACTTCAATCACCCTGACATCTGCTGGGAGGGCAATGCAGGAGTGCACAGGCAATTTAGGAAGGTTTTGGAAAGTGCTGGGGACAACTTCCTGGTGCTGGTACTGGAGAGGCCAAGTAGGGGCTACGCTCTTCATGACCTGCTGCTCACAAACAGGGAAGAATTGGTGGTGGATGTAGAAGTAGATGGCAACTTGGGGAGCAGCAACCATGAGATATTTGAGTTCAGGATCCTGAGGAAAGGAAGGAAGGAGAGCAGCAGAGTAAGGACCCTGGACTTCAGAAAAGCAGACTTTGACTCACTCAAGGAACTCATGGGCAGGATCCCCTTGGAGGCCAGTCTTCGGAGGAAGGGAGTCCATGGCAGCTGGCTGGATTTTCAAGAAACCCTACTGAGGGCATAGGAATCAGCCATCCTGATGTGCAGAAAGACTAGCAAGTATGGAAGAGGAGCAGCTTGGCTAAGCAGAGAACTCTTTGGTTCGCTAAAACAGAAAAAGGAAGCTCACAAGAAGGGGAAATTTGGACAAATGAGGAGTATAAAAGTATTGCTTGGGCATGCAAGGGTGACAGAAAGTCAGGAAGGCCAAAGTGCATTTGGAGTTGCAGCTAGCAAAGCACATGAAGCATAACAAGAAGGGTTTCTACATGTCAGCACCAAGAGGAAGATCAGGGAAAGTGTGGGTCCCTTACTGAATAGGGGAGGCAGCCTAGTGATAGATGAAGAGGAAAAAGCTGGAGTACTCAATGCCTTTTTCACCTCAGTCTTCACAGGCAAGGTCAACTCTCAGACTGTTGCACCGGGCACCACAGTTTGGGGAGAAAGTGAGCAGCCAACATTGGTGAAAGAACAGTTTAGGGACTGTGCAGAAAGCCTGGACATGTACAAGTCCATGGGGCCAGACATGGTGCACCCAAGGGTGCTGAGGGAGTTGGCTGATGTGATTGCAGAGCCACTGGCCATCATCTTTGAAAACTCATGGTCATCAGGAGAGGTCCTGGATGATTGGAAAAGGGCAAATATAGTGCCCATATTTTTTAAAAAGGGAACAAGAATGATCTGGGGAACTACAGACCAGTGATCCTCATTTCAATCCCTGGAAAAGTCATGGATCAGGTCCTCACGGAATCCATTTCTAAGCACTTGGAGGAGAAGGAAGTGATTAGGAACAGACAGCATGGATTCAACAAGGACAATTCATGTTTGACCAACCTGATTGCCTTCTATGATGAGATGACTGGCTTTGTGGGTGTGGGGAGAGCAGTGGATGCAACTTACTTGGACTTTAGCTAGGCTTTTGATATAGTCTCCCACAACATTCTTGCGAGTAAGCTTTAGATGCTTAATAAATACAATAAAACTTCGGCCAAACTGTACACATAATAGTAACCGTCCCTGATGTTTTGCTGATTATATTGGAAATAAATATATCGAAATAAAACAGGCCTCAGAAGTCACACATTTCTATATTCATAGGTTGGGGGAGGGAGGGGTTCTGGCAATTAAAAACAAACCCAAATTGCAGTCTTTTCTTGTACTAAGAACTGGAACTAAGGGCATGTCAGCAGAAGCTGAGGACAGCATGGGAAGCATGGTGTGCCCATTCCAGACGTTATCTCCCTAAAAGGATGAAATGTAACTATATTAGCGCAGTGGTTGGCGTGAGTTTATGGGCATGTGCCCAGCAAATGAGTTTATGGGCATATGCCCCATGCCATATTAATGTCTTTATATTGCATCTGTCTGAGGACATGGTAGCTGTACTCCAGCACTCCCTAGCACAGTCCTCAGCTGCTACAGGCTTTCCATAAGAGTCTGAACTCCTGGGATTTATTCTCAGTGAGACACTGTGGGTTTAAACCTAAGCACTTGGGAGTCAATAGAAAGACTCTGACTTCAGTGGCTTTGGTTCACACTTTGTAGCCAGGTACAGACATGACACTTTTACCTGTATAAGTGATTGGAAACTGGGCTATACCCGTAACAGAACAGAAGTTCAACACCCAAAACCGATCTATACCTGTAACAGAACAGAAGTTCGGTACACATAGACTGGTTTAAACATGGTGAAATCCAGTCTAAGATTTCCTCCCACTGATCAAAGATGAATGTGTCGTCTGTTCGCTATACTGATTTAAACTATGCCACTTTTAGAAAACCGCATAACTTAGATTTACTCTGTCTTGGGCTTTTTGAATGTCTCTACGTAGCCTATGAAAGCAAGATGAAATATTCCCAATTGTTGCCAAACTAAAAGTTGTACCTGATGGTGTTACAGAGGGTGAAGCAAAGTTGTCAGTGAAAGGTTTAATGGATATATACATACATACATAAACACACGCATACATATATATATACATACATACACACACACACATACTGTTTGCCAGTCCATCTATTGATGTCCAGACAAACCCAGCTGCCCCCATCTTGTTGAATCTTGCCCTCTTGAAGCTAGTGCAGTTCTTGCCACCGGCTTCAGCCGTAGAGGTTGAACACGTACTTTGAAGATCCCTGATCCACACAGAAAAAAAAAACACACCTCTTTGTTGGTTTGTTAAGAAAGGTCCCAGGCTTCTTCAGATACCAATTGATTAATGGGGGTGTGTAAGGGATATTGTAATCTGGACCAATAATGATACACTAAATAGATTACTTCAACTGATGTGCACCCTTGCTGAAGGAGGCCCCGGGGACCTGTACCAGCTACTAGCTGCAGACTTCAGTAGGAAAACAGTATATAATTTGCAAACAAATCTAATGTTATAGTTAAAACGTCTAATCTTACAGTCCTTTAAGGGAACTGTGGTGCTCAGAAAGGTGACTAACACTCTCTAGAGCTAGGCACAGCTCAGCTAGGCTCTGTGCTTGGTTCCTCCCTATTGCTGCTGATCTCAGAGCTGTGGCACACATTCACTGCTCTCTTGAGTCGATTTCCAGGTATAGGCAACTGTGAAACTATTTTGCAGATTTGTAGTTTTCATTGGACAGAGGGATCAGTGTAGACACAAGGCTGGGAGAAAAAGTAAGAAAGACTAAGAGTCTTGGTGTGTGATCTGTATGAATGCCTATTGACATTTCCCCATGTAATATGCACAAAGCCCAGTGAAGGCCTGGTTAATAGAGTCTGCGGCGTGGAAGTTGTAAACCCACTGCAAGCATCTTAGAGAAAGGAGAGGAAACTCTATGTGCATGCTCCTTTAGGGCTTAGAAAGTGGCTGTTTTGTGTTTCTACAGTGTCATTCACAATAGGTCTTCATCCTCATGCAGGGCACTACAGCAAGTGTGGGAGGAAGGCATATGAGAATCCATGCAACTGCTAAGAATGACCCAAGATATCCATATGGTAGTGTCAGAATGACGTTGTAGCCATGATGATCCAGGAATGATGTTAGAAGCAAAGATTTCTGAAGGTGATATCTGATATTGGACCAACTGAATAGTTGGGACTGACTTCCATAAGCTTTCAAATGCAAGGCATTCTTCATCAGGTCTGCTGAGCAGACCTGATAACTGCTCACATATCCTCGTCTCTCCCAGGGATACCTATCAGACAATAAGCTAAGTACATGCCATATAGCAAAACACAAATCAACAAGAACAAACCTGGCCAAATTTAAGTGGCATACATAAAGTAGCAGCATCGATTAGTGAATGATCTCTCTTGATATGGACTGGGGCAAGCACATCTGAAATATTGCAATATTTGGACCTTATCAGGAAAGCAATAATAAGCCAATAAGAATTCAAAGAAGAGCGACAATAAAGTAATAATGCAAATTGCATCGAGAGAGGTTAACCTGTGGCAGAAGGATCATCCAAAACCCAATGGGAGCCTTTCCATTGTCTTCAAGTGGTTTTTGAATCGGGCCAGGGGAGAACTAAATATATAAAAGACCCAAATGAAAAGTATTCTTGGAATGAGTTCTTCAAGTTAGATCACCTCTATCTTTTGCAAACTGCATAAAAAGGTGTCAAGTAGGGTGTCCTAGGCTAGGTATGATAATCAATCTATTATGTGGTATTCTGTGAGAGGCATAGTTTAGAGTAGCCAACACAACACACATTCACCCTTTGGTGGCAGGGGGAGGGGGCATACCTTACACCAGTTTCTGCCATCTGTAAAGAAGTTTGTGTGTGCCAAACTCCTGTTTTGTTACAGGGATAAACCAGATTCTGATCACTTACACCAGTAAAAGTGTCATGTCTGTACCTGGCCCTTAAGGGTCTGTCCTGGGTCTAGTACTGTTTTATGTCTTTTTGAGCGACTTGGAAGACAAAACTGAGAGCAAACTTAGCAAGTTTGCAGATGACACCAAGCTGGGTGATGTAAAAAATACTTTGGAAGATAAGATTAGGGCTCAGAATGACCTTGTTCAACTGGAGAAGCAGTCACACACAAAAAATCAATCAAATGCAATTTAGTAAGAAGAAGTGCAAAGCCCTACATTTAGGATGAAACAATCACATGCACAAATGTAAACTGGGGAATGACTGGCCTAGGCTGCAACAGTCCAGAGAAGGACCTGGTAGTTATAGTGACTATAAGATGAATAGGAGCTGACAATATGCTCATTGCAACAACAACAAAAATGTCAGTACAATACAATGTATTAGCAGCGTATCACACTGAAGTCAGAAGAAGAGAAGAAGAGATTCTTCCATTGTATTCTTCATGTCTGGTGAGGCCTCATCTAGACTACTCTATCCATTTTGGGGCCCCAATTTACTTAACATTTTGGACAAATTAGAAATCCAATGGGGAGCAACATAAATGATTATAAAACTAGCAAGCATGATTTATAAGAAGAGGTTGAAAGGACTAGGATTTTTACCCTAGAGAAAAACAGGCTGAGTTGGGATTTTTATAATAAATAGAGAAACAAAATAGAAAATAGAAATTCTTCTTCAAATTTTCTTCAAATAGAGAAAAGAAGGTTGTTCTGGTGATAGACTATTCTCCATGGTCACAGAGGAGAGGGCAAGCCATAGTCGTCTTCAGTTGCAGGAAGGGAAAATAGTATCCCTGATATAGCATCCCTGAAGCAGCGTTCTCCATGAGGAATGGTGTTTCCCTCTCACAGCCTGAGCCAGGTTGCTTCCTACCCTCAAGGCAAGAAAGCTGCTCATTTGCACTGCATGGCTTTCTCTCCACAGGACCAATTGCAGAGAAAATAATTGGACCTGGGCTCCTCAAGTCTGCTGCCTTTCTGGTTGACCCTGCCTCATTGTCACAGCAACACTATTCCACATCACAGACATATTTAAAGCACATAAAGCCTGTGAAGCACTGAATTTCGGTGAAGATGGGGACCACCACTTAAGAAAGGGGATATCACTCAGTCCCTGCTGGGGTAATATCTGGTGCACTCCAAGGACCTGAGTCAGAAAACCACCTGCTCTGATTTACGGCTCACATCCTGTTTTCTTGACTATTTTTATTCATTGTCTCTTACCCTCTGCCATTACTGCTCCGGAGAATGAGTTCTCCCTTGCTTTGTCCCCAGTGTGACAGGTTGTCTTCATCCTCTATTAAATATTTAGGCCTTCATCCATTCAATAAAGCTCCCAACTTGTTTGACTTAAATTATACCCCGCTAGCAAATCAAATTAGGGAAGATTTGAGTAAATATGACTTTTAAAACAAAAGCTGATTTTCTCCATGTTCAGCCATTTGTGGGATTAACTGGCCTAATGAGTTCTTATGTGCACAGTGTTTTTGTTTTCATGGATGCGAAAGCTGGATGAATTATTCATTGCCAAAAAAGTATATTTTTTCATTGTCTGTTTAGCCCTTTCACCCTGCTTACAAGTCAATCCTGATTTCTACAGAGGCGTATTATTCATAAAACAATCACTCACAGCTCACTTCTGCCATGAAGACAATGGCCTTTATTGAGAGCACTGTGAAACTACCAGTAGCAGAGGATGTGGGTGGCAAGGGAAATCCACCAGATTTTCTTTTTCCTTGGAGCTTCCCTGCATTCAATGTGCTGATATATTCCTTTAGTGCACTTGGCTAGATGTTACATGGGGAAGGAGGATGAGCCAGGGTCACGGTCTCTCTTCAGTTCTCAGTCTTCCCACCTTGTTGGGTTGCTCTTCCAACTTTGGAGCAGCACATGGAGCCTCTCAAGCCTCTCATGTGCTCCAGAAGTAGGATCAGGGCTCCCTGGGCTAGAAACCCCATCAGCTGACCCCGGTTTCCAGCCTGGGGAACATACCACGTGCTCAAGCTTCAGAGCCAGACTTAGGAAAAATGGCATCCGAGGTGACCTTGTATTTTGGCACCCTCCCCAACCCCGCCCCCGTGCCTTCCCCCCAGCCACCCCCTCTCCCCAGTCACTGGCAATGCTGCCCTGCCATAGAGGGGCTGCGTCCGATGGGCTGGGGAGCTGGGCAGGGCGTCCACCTGTGGCAGGGACCACCAGCTGCAACCCCATAGAGCTGAAGTGGAGGGAGCAGGAGCCTGCAATGAGTGGCCGGTGAGTGCTGGTATAGGTGAGGGCACCACAGTCCAACACACAACTGGCTGCACGCAGGTGAAACTTGAGTGGAGCCCTCCCCTGGTCCCCTCCGCAGGCTGCTGGCCCCAGCCTGGGGCTCCCTGCATGCATTGTGCCACCCTGCCCCACCGTGCAGAATCCCAGGCAGCCCCACCAAGGCCCCCGCCTTCTCTTGACCTGGTGTTGCACAGGGCCCTGAGCAACACCCCACACTGGCACTGCTACCTGCCGCTCACGGTGCCCGTGTGTGCATGGGGCGGTGCCCCCCCAACCACAGTGCCCTGGGTGGTCACTCGTATCACCCACCCAGCTCTGCCAAGCTTGCTTCCTGCTGATGCAGTGGGACCCCAGGATCAGGGTCCCCTGGCATCAGGCTCCCCCTGCACCAGCAATATGGCACAATAAGATCTAATGTGGGATCCGACAATCGCGCCTCCTTCCATGCACATGTGGCATAGTTTCATAGTTTCATAGTTTCATAGTAGCTAGAGTCGGAAGGGACCTAGGTAGATCATCTAGTCCGACCCCCTGCCTTAGCAGGAAAGAGCACCGGGGTCAGATGACCCCGGCAAGGTGCTCATCTAACTTCCTTTTAAAAATCCCCAGGCTAGGAGCCTGCACCACTTCCCCTGGAAGCTGGTTCCAGGCCCTAGCCGCCCTGACTGTGAAGTAGCGCCTCCTAATATCTAATCTAAACTTACCCTCCGCCAGTTTGTGACCGTTATTCCTGGTCACTCCTGGCAGCGCACGGGGGAACAGGGACTCCCCCAATACCTGCTGATCCCCCCTGACCAGTTTGTAGCAGGCCACAAGGTCCCCCCTTAACCTTCTCTTGTGGAGGCTAAACAGGTTCAGGTCCCGTAGCCTATCCTCATAAGGCCTGCCCTGCTGACCCCTGATCATACGAGTGGCCCTCCTCTGGACTCTTTCCATATCGTCCACGTCCCTCTTGAAGTGTGGCGCCCAGAACTGGACGCAGTACTCCAGCTGCGGCCTGACCAGTGCCGCATAGAGGGGGAGGATCACCTCCCTGGACCTGCTCGAGATGCATCTGTGGATGCATGACAGGGTACGATTGGCCTTCTTGACTGCCTCCCCACACTGCCGGCCCATGTTCATCGTGGAGTCAATGACGACTCCAAGATCCTTTTCCGTCTCCGTGCTGGCAAGAGGGGAGTTCCCCAACCTGTAAGTGTGGTGCCGGTTCTTCCTCCCCATGTGCAACACCTTGCACTTATCAGTGTTAAACCCCATCCTATTCTCATCCGCCCACCGTTGCAACCTGTCAAGGTCAGCTTCTAGCCTATTGCACCCTTCTAGTGCACCCACATCCCCCCACATCTTAGTGTCATCAGCAAACTTGAACAGGGTGCTTTCTACCCCCTCATCCAAGTCACTGATGAAGATGTTGAACAGTGCAGGCCCGAGGACCGAGCCCTGCGGGGCCCCACTGCCCACATCCTTCCAGGTCGAGAAGAACCCATCCGCTACCACCCTCTGGGCGCGGCCCTCCAACCAGTTGGCGACCCATTTGACCGTGTGGGCATCGACACCACAGTCTCCCAGCTTTTTGATGAGGACAGGGTGAGAGACAGTGTCGAAAGCCTTCCGGAAGTCCAAAAAGACTACATCCACAGCAACCCCTGCGTCTAATGATTTGGTGACCTGATCGTAAAAGGCCACCAGGTTGGTCTGACAAGACCTGCCACTGATAAACCCATGTTGGTTGCCCCTGAGCATGCATTCCCCCGCAAGGCCCTCCTGGATGTGTGCCAGGATAATTTTTTCAAAGAGCTTACCCGGGATTGAGGTCAGACTAACTGGCCTGTAATTTCCCGGGTCCTCTTTTTTTCCCTTTTTGAAGATAGGGACCACATTGGCCCTCTTCCAGTCCTCCGGCACCTCGCCAGAGCACCACGAGTGCTCATAGAGCCGCGCCAGGGGTCCCGCAATGACCTCGGCCAGTTCCTGTAGAACCCTAGGGTGAAGATCGTCCGGACCAGCGGACTTGAACACGTCCAGCCTCTCCAGAAGTACCCTAACTAACTCCTCGCTAACCCTTGGCCCAGGCGTGTCTCTCTCGGGGCCCGAGGGGGGCCCAGCAGGGAGGTGGCTGAACTGGTCCCTACTTAGGAAGACAGAGGCAAAGAAATCGTTAAATATGTTAGCTTTGTCATCTGGCGTGATGACTAAGTTGCCCATCGTGTCCTGCAGGGGCCCCACATTACCCGGGACCCTCTTTTTACCCCCTATGTATTTGAAGAAGGACTTCTTATTGTCCTTAATCCGGGAAGCTAGTCCTATCTCCAACTCTGCCTTGGCCCTCCTGACTGCCCCCCTACAACCTCGGGCGACTATAACATAGTCCTTCTTGGCGATGACCCCATCTCTCCATTGGGTATATGCCTCCCTTTTAGCAAGGAGACATTCCCGGATGCTCTTAGTGAGCCATGGGGGTTTATGTGCCCTCCTGCTCCCTTTGACCCTTGTTGGGATTACCTCCCTTTGGGCATGGAGGATCGTCTCCTTAAGGAGCAACCACTCACCTTCGACATCTGATTCCCTTCCCCTCTGGGTCCTCAGCGCTTCCCCAACGATCCTCCTTAGCTTGTTGAAGTCAGCCCTCCTAAAGTCTAGGGCTGTTGCCTTGCTGCAGCCCTTTGCCACCTTACGCTGGATGGTGAATTCCAGCAAGCGATGATCACTGTCTCCCAGGTGGCCCATCACCCGCAGCCCCCTCACCAGGTCATCACCCGTGGCCAGCACTAGGTCCAACAACGCGTCTCCCCTGGTGGGACTGTGCACCTCCTGGGTTAGATGGAGGTCCTGCACTCTGGCTAAGAACCGACGTGAGCGATCAGACTTGGCTGACTGCTCCTCCCAGCAGATGTCTGGGAAGTTCAGGTCCCCCATGATGACCACATCCTTAGCCCTCACTGCCTCTGTGAGCTGACCTAAGAATTCCAGGTCGAGCTCTTCTCCCTGGTTGGGAGGTCTATAGTAGACTCCCACCGTTAAGTCTCTCTCCCCTGGACTGCCTTTTACTCTAACCCAGAGCACCTCAGAGTGCCCCCCCTCTACCCCCATGCTAATTAATGAGGAAGTATATTCCTCCTTGATGTAGAGTGCTACTCCTCCACCTTTCCTTCCTATCCTGTCCTTCCTGTATAGCCTATAGCCCTTGACACTCACCGCCCAGTCATGCGATGAGTCCCACCACGTTTCTGTGATCCCTACTATGTCAGGGCTGGTGACAGCTAGGAGGAGGGCGAGTTCCTCCTGCTTCTTCCCCATACTTTGAGCATTCGTGTAGAGGCATTTGAGGCCTTCAGCGGTTGTGCCCACTGACCCCCTAGTCTCAGCAATGCCCTGTCCCCCATCGCTTACCTGTTTCTCCCTTTTGACCATTGGTCTGGGCTCGCTGGCTGTTGCTGGGCCTGGTATCTCATCGTCTCCTCCGCCCTCATCTTCCCTCTCCCCCGACGAGCCTAGTTTAAAGCCCGCCGAAGGATAGGAAGCACAGCTGTTGGGATCCTGCATCAGATCCCCTTTCACCTTGAATGTGTGTGAGGGGTCCTTGTGACCTCAGGGACTGCAGGTCCTCACCACTACTGTGTGGAGACCCACAGGGGGAAAAGGTCCCTACTGCACATCAGATCAGGGAGCAACTGAGCCCCCGCCATGACTCATGAAGAAGTTAATGAAGTCAAGTGCTGTCCACTGGCCTGTGGTTGGTAACCTAAGTCACATGGTATTCTTTCTACTCCCTGATTGGCTATCCAGAACTTTGAACAAGGGAATAATGAACAGGAGGGTAATATCCTTGGGTTCCTGAATTTTCAGAAAAAATGCATTTGAGCTAACATTTCCAGGACATCCCAGCCCCCCAAACATCTTTGCAATGCCCAGTGATTCTCATGTAGATAGTACTAACTTAAGATGGTGGAAATGGGCTTTTCCTGTTGCTGCTTCCCAGCCCCAGTAGAGACTCCACTTCCGTACACAACCCTAATTTACAATATACAACATCATGCTTTTGAGATTAGGATAATCTCTAATAACTAGGGGCTAAATTATTAGGATAATCTCTAATAACTAGGCTTCCCAGAGGTATCCAGTGCTGGGTTCATCCTGAAAAAATGGGTACTGGCAGTATTCACCCATTTCACTGCTAAGGCTCATGCAGGCTGTGCACAGCAGCCAATTAATTCTGTGGATAAGTAATATTGGACTTAGACACCATATAGGACCATACAGGCATTACACATCCAGTAAGAAAAATAGCTTTTGAATAGGAAACATCCAGCAATTCTGTGTATTATGGGACAACTATCAAGCATGGGAGACATGATAAGAGTAGAGACAACGTCTTATGGAACAACCTGGAGAGATTGGAGGGACCCACCGATGGGATCTCAGCTTCCTACATATCACGGGGCATCCTGCCCTCGTTTCTTTGGAAGGACAGAAGGATACGTTACAAAGCAGAGACCACTGACAGTGGAACACAAGAACCCAAAGCCACGAGGCCATGCTTAAATGGTCTCCCTGTGTATGCTGCTGTGAGCCTCCAAATATGAGCTGCCTAGAATCGGAGTCATTAACAGACATTTTCCGTGTGTTCGGTGGAAATTTTCTGATGACTTCAAATGAAAAGAAGGCTGGAAAAAGGACAAAAAACCAGTTTGACAGCATCCCCAACAGCGCTGTTACAAAATGCAGCTATCTTTCTGTAGGGGGCCAATGTAAACAATTTCTGCAAATCCAAATCCATTCAAAATTCACATCCATAAATTCATGTGTATTACTGGAGAGAGAATCCAGTTGGAATTTTTTCTGTCAAAAAAATATGTCTCTTTTTTTTTTTACTAAGTTTCAACACAAGTGGAATTGTTCATCAAACTCATATTCATTTTGACAAAAACTCCAAAATGAAAGATTTCAACACTAAAAATGTATTTCATTCGGCTGCTGTTATTTTTGTTGTTGTTATAATTACATGACATTATAGCTGAAATATTTTTACTCCTGTGGCAATGCAAACTGTTTTATGATTATACAGAGACACTTTGACCTAGAAAACAGTAGATGTTTCTGATAGCAATAGTAGGAGCTGCTATTAATAATTTTAAGAAACAAAACAGTTCAACGGTGCATCATGTGTCTTAAGGCCAAAAATTAAATGATGTAAAAACATAGAATTAAAGGTCCTCATCAAATAAGATGCAATTCTGAGGTTTGGGGTTTTTTTTTTACTTCCCCACCCCCCCAGATCATCCAGAAAACATATTTAACAAAATCAATTCTCTCCCCTCCACACTCCTGAACAGAAACTTCTGGTTCCCCATATACAGCTGGTACAACACCCCTAGAAGTCTCCGAAGGAAAATCCAGCAGTCATTCCGTTTCATCTGGTTTATTTTTCACCAAACGTGACGTTTTCCTAGTGCCACTGAGAAAGCACAAAGTCATCCAGCATCTGTTCTCCAAAACAACTTTAGATTAGACCCAAGGTTGGCAGAAATCTCATTAGAGGCCTTGCGGCAACTACATCTGAGCTTGAACCCCACCTCTGATTTCTCCTTCCATCTGAACTGAGGTACTAACTCTTTATAGAATAGGATCCTACTTTTCCTTCCATCTCTGACCAAATACGTTGTAATTGTATATGTCTTTCCATCTTTCCAGGAGGCAACTGGAAAAAAAAAGGACTGGTTGTAAAACTAACGAATTCGATGCATAGAGAAGTCGTGTGATAGAGCTTACAAACAAACAAACCATTTTCCCATTGAAGGCATATCTCGGGTCCCAGAGAGTGAAAAAGTGACCACGAAATAGCTGATAGCTGAGTGAGGGCCGAGAATTAGTGGCTCCTACATGCTAGGTCAATGATAACCACTAGGCTATTGACCATCTGGAACAGGTGGAACGTCATTCGGCATCACTCATGAACTCTTTTGCAAGGTCTCTCTGTCAGAACAGAAATAAGAATGCAAATGCATTTTTGCATGGGAAATGCAAAAAAAAAATGCAAATGGAAACTTCAAAGTCCATCACCAAAGGCAGCTGTTATTCTCCAGTCGGTCTCACAAGGGATATTTCCCAAGAGCTTGCACTGGGTAAAACTTTCTTCGACTGACTCTCAGTCCTCTGCGCTAACCATTCAACCGCACTTCTTCTGTTATGACCTCTTGGACATTCAGACGGGCAGATTCAGTACTCCTTACCTGGGAATCCTTCAAGGATAGATCTATAGTGGCTCAGCTAAGCATAGAGGAAAAGCAGATCCAAAAAAAGGTTGAGTCATTCACCTTGCTCAGACATCCATACAATTCCCAGCCGTCCAAGATCATTCTGCCCGTATAGTGAGGAAGATCTTAGACTTTTGACTTCCAAAGTTTATTAGGCCAGTGGTTATCAACCTCTTTAGACTCAAGGCTCTCCTTGATAGGCTCAAGGCACCCCTCAGAAAGTGCCAGCTCTTAGCATTCACATGTATATTGAATGTGGGGAAATAACAGAGCGCTCCCATTGCAAAGAACTCAGAAAAGGTACCAAAGTTCAGAATATTTTTAATGCTACAGCTTTCTATTTGAAAATCTGGGTTTATCTTGTGAATCATGTGTAGGTGTTTGCACAGCTAACACTGCTAATATTGTGCATTACCCCGTGGCACACTTCAGGATCTCACAGCACGCTGGGGTGCTTCACTACCCCTGCTGAGTACCATTAGCTTTGGCGATATTAATTGATTCCCACTGATGACATATTAGGTGATAGATGACCTATATTAAGTCTGGAAGTAGAGTTGGTGAAGGATATTTTATTCTCTTAGCCAAATACTCTGAGCCTGAGTTTCTGCAGGGAATTTTCCAAATGCCATGATGTTCTACAGTCTGTTAGCAATGCTAGAGAAAAGATGGTAGCATTTTAGAGAGGCAACACTTAGAGCCAAGAGGGAATTTTTTCCTTTACTTCTGGTAAAAATATTAGGCAAGGTCCCTCCTGACACATACAAAATACAAATGGCTACATGCATTCTCTTTTACTAAATTACATGCTTATATTTTTGCAGCAAATCCTGGCTGAGAATTGAGACGCCTACTGAACATCTGTCTGTCAGGGCAATTTTCTTATTCCAATTCTGAATGCTCTCTCGCTCTCTCTCTCTTTACTGCCTAACAGGGTAGATAGTTAAAAATAAAATACATCAATGTTTTGGCATCTACTTTCTTCTCTGGATTCTATATTGCACTGTTGTCATCACTTAAAACTCCATCAATTCTGCTGATCCACCGAACAGATGGTATTATCAACCCACTAGAATCTGCACAGGGCAATTAGAAAAATACAGAGACAAAATTAATACAAGGAAATTAATTATCAATGACATCAAACCAGAACTGTGTACAAAAATTCTCCCGCTCCTCTGACACCAGACAGACAGGCTGATAACTGCAACCATGCTTCCTGCTTTACCCACTGATCCAGCTGAAGCCTCTGAACATTAACTGTCAATTTAAAACTTAGTTATAATTAGGTCTAAACCCTGTTGTGCTCCATTCTCAGCCTTGGATTCGACGGGAAGTTTTACCTGAGTCAGGGCCACAAAACTGTGCTGTTTCTTAACCATTTTCGTGACACCTGGGAAAATGAGAGGATGCTAAAGCCTCCGTAGCAAGACACGCAGCTTTTAGACACTTTCTCCACCAGGTACCATGCACTATACAAGGCCATGCAACTATGAACATCACATCAGTAAAACCGAAGTAATTTTACAGCACTGTGCATTTTTCCCCCATGAGCAGTGACTACAGCTCGGTGGCAAAACAAACAGTGACAGTAATGACAAGCTTTAAAAACACACCGGGGTATCTTTAGTGAGCTTGGTGTCTCATACATAGTCCAGCTGTTTTCTACAGCACCGTGGGATACTCCAGAGGACACAAAATACAGATATTAGAGGTAGCAGAGCCACAGACTTGTAACTAGAGCTCTGACCAAAGCTCCCTGTTTTCCAGTCCTCTCCTTTTTGGTCATTAAAATATGCTAAAATGAGATGACACATGTCACGTCTATGGAAAGAAAATAAGTTTCCATATAATATTATATTCCATATGTGTGTGTGTGTGTGTGTGTGTAAAATAAGTTCATATATATATATATATATATATATACACACACACACACACACGCGTGTGTGTATATATGCATGTATGTATGTATATATATTTCATATTTCCCTTTATATATATGGAAACATATTTTATTTCCATAGATATGACATTTATATATAGATATACACACACACATACACCGCCCCCCCACCTTTGCTGGTTTTATATATATATGGAGAGGTTCCCAAGGTTCTTTGGGTAAATATATATATAAGGATTTCATCCCATTTGCATCCTGTACCCACATCTCTCATTCCCTTTGGTACTTTCTTGATTTAAGCTTCCTTAAATATAATCTTCAATGGGACTTTTTGAATTTCCAAGCAGTGAAAGAAGAGTATGCAGATTAAATGTCATCTTCAATGAGACTTCTTTAATCTACAAGCAGTGAAAAAAGAGTATCCAGATTTGGAAAGGACTATGTACATCGGGGAGAGGATGAATGTGGTCCCAGGACAGAGGAGGGGACATAGTCTCAGCTGACAGCAAGGTCACTCAGTTGACCCTCCTGGAGTTACTCGTAATGCCACAAATGAAATTATCCTGGACTCAGCTGCTCTTTCCAACTTGCTGTATGAATCGGTACCTCAGTTTCCACATTAACACAATGAAAATGGTTGGAGTCGAGCTCCGTAACGGGGGTGCTTGTAAGCTAAAATTAGCGTACGCTTGCAATATGCATGGACAGCCTCTGTCAGGAGGAGTGGCATAACCAGAATCCCACTCTGAAGTCAATATTTTACATTATCCAAGAACTGATCACATTTTTACTATATTTTGTTTTCATACAAGTGCGTGTCACATTAAACCAGCAAAGGTGGAGACACAGAACACATATGATAAAGAGCCAGTAATGCCCTTGTTTTGGTCTGTGTGCATCGAGCACTGCCGTCTGATCAGGGTGAGCAAGGTCCACTGCCCATCACAGTAAATGGAAAGTCTCCCAGTGACCTCATTTGGCTTGGATTTACAAGTAAAAGCAACTGAATTTTAAGTCATTAATAGCAATGGCAGTGATATGATGCAAGACATTGAAGGGCAAGGGTCTTTGACTTAATCACTGCATGGACCACTGATATAAATCCTTGTTTTTGTGATCCTGTGATTCCCTCCCATTGGTGACTGAGACCCTCCCCTCCCTTTTACTATCCCATATCCTCTGCTGTTATTCCATCAATAACTGAGAAGAGGGGGAAAGTGTCCGTGAAAGTTTGTTTCTTTTACCTAGCAGAGAAAGAAGAACCATCCTTCATCACACTGTCTACTAGTAAATGCTCTAAAGGCCGCCACTGGAGAATCATTAAACTACCCAACTCAACTGGTCTCTCAGCTTTTTTTTTTTTAAATAATCCTATAGAGGGGAAAAAAATGTGTCCTGTGGCACCTCTGCTGCTGATCAATAGGCAGAACTTTCTCTCCTCAATACAGATACAAGTCCCAATTAGTCCCATGTGTCTCAACGGCCTCAGAGATCCAAAACTCTCTTAGATTTGCACCACTTTTAAATCTATCTCCATCAATCTCAATGCCTCCAATTCAGATCATTGCAAAACCAGGTTAGAATAGGCTTCCAGAAGAAACTACAAGACACGTTTGGCTTTTTTCACATTTCCCTGTGGCTAAACTCCTTTTTCATGCTCCATTCAGTTTTATTCAAACACACACCACTGATCCAGAATAAACACATTTTAATTGCACAATAGAGCTAAATAAAAATATCAAGACCCTCTGATGGGGCCAGGTTTAGTCACTGTAGTCAGCGAGAGTTTAGCAATTTATTTCAAGGAGAGCAGGATCCATTGCACAATGGTAGTTTAAGGACCTGATTGATCTTAAGGTGTTGAATACCCATCACATTGCCTGGGAGAAAAGGATGCCTGTTAGGATTTCTTAGGATCAGGCAAGGCATGCTAATGGATCGGCTACCTTGTGGAAGGAGGATGCGCGCAGAAATGGAAACATGGCAATATTTCAAAAATATTTTTTTGCAAAGGGAATTGGAAGGACCCCACTTTCTAAAATGATGTGCTTCACCTCCCAAACCTTCATACCTATGAATGAGACCTTAGTCAAGTAAACCATACACATTTGAAGGGAAAGAAAGCACAAAAGCCAACCGGTGCAGGGGACAGACTACACAGCATGGAAGAGATGACCACCACGGTAGAATTGCTGCCTCTGTTCACCTGCATGGAACTAAATGAACCCATAAATATGAAGTTTTAGCTTTCAGGGCTTTGCTTTCCAGTACAGAAGAAAGAGCTACCTGATAGGATGTGACTGACAGGCTGGTCCAACTTAACAGCAAGAGGAAAGGAGTATAAAGTATTTTCTCTGCTTTAAGTGGCATTATTTTTGGAATATTTATTTGAAACATGTATGTACATAACATTCCCAAACATTTTAGCCCCAACTGGCATCTCAAACAAACAAACAGAAAAACCATGCCAAGATGCATTTAATTTGCTTCAGGCATTTTTTTTTTTCCCTTAGCACCTGATGAACATACAAATTAAAATGCCACAAGACAACATATGCAACAGGACTTTCAATGTTGCGTGTGTCTATTTTCCAGTAATTAGTATCCCAGGGAGAAATCTTGTTGCCACTGTACTTATTTAATGTAATAAAGCACTGCAATGAAGTAAGCTTCAGGAATTTCTCAACTTGTATTAGCATTAGGTAACTCTGATCTCTCTAATGATGTCTACTGACCCCTAGCCTGTAGCTGCATTTCAAAGCAGATTTTTTAGCAGGTCTCTCTGTAATTGCACAGCATACCTTAGAGGAAATCAAGAAACAAACAACAACTCAAATTGGAGGTGTAGCAACCGTTAACTTACCCACGATTTCCCATTAAAAAGAAAGGGATGACAGTGGGAGGTAGAATAGATATAGACATTAGAAAAAAAAAAGATTCTCTTCATTTAATCACACAAAAAAACAGATTAATGCTATGTAGGCCAGCACAAGAGAGGCTGATTTTTCCTACTCAAAATACTTTTTTTCCTACTAAAAACATGAGATTCTGTTCTCTTCTGGTTTTTCTGGTTTTTAGAAAACTGCTGAATTATACCAGGTAAGCAATACCAGAAGCCGGGTCTTTGGACAACAGACCGGGGAACTTCAAAAGTGAATGCTTCAAAATCCATGTGATCTTTTAACACTGGTTTCCCAGTTTTTGGAAGCACCGAGGGATGTGGCTCACAAGGACTTCAGTAGCAGGTGCAACATCTCCAGAAGTGAAGCCACTTTTATTTAGGTGTCTAAAAGTATATAGATTTAGGTGCCTTCTACTAGGCACATATAGTTGACTATTTTGGTTTTCACTACTGAGACCGATTCTGAAGTGGTGTAGCCCCGCTGAAATCAGTGACCCAACGTACAGAGATTTTTTTACAAGGGGAGTTTTCATAGTTAAAATGTCTGCGGCTCGCGTGCGTGTGTGTGTAAGTTTCTTAATATTAGATTTTTTTTACTGGGTTTCTAGGGAACTTGAAGCTATTACAGATTCACACACTCCTTTGCTTAGCTCCTGGGAAAAACACTTACAGCCTACTCCATGCTAATTCATTGCTCAATGAATAAGTAAAATCTGTATTGTATAATAAAACCATTGATCATTATGCCTTAAAAAGATTGACTCCTAAATATTTAGGAAGCAGTGTGTATTCAATGGAAATGTTTATTGGCATTGGGAAATTAAACTGTCACCCGTGAAATAGTAAACTCATTAACACAGAGTTTCTTTTTAAGTGTTAGGAATTAACTTTATTACTGCAACAGTAATGGCAAGCCTCAGTCTTAAATTGCTTGCCACTTACTATTGGTGAACATTATTAAAACATATTCACCATAATTCGTTCAGCCCCAAGGAAAAAAAAAATAAAGCTCTTTCCTCTTTCACTGGGGTTCACTTAAAAGCAAATTTCCCTTTTCCCCTCAGAAAGGGGTGGGAGGGCGGAAACAATACACCTGCTAATGTTTTATGAGGTTTATTAAATTGATGTTTTCTCTGGTTATTGAAACTCTTCTATTGCTTTGGCTATGTAAACATGTGAAAATATGCCCTTCCAAAGCGCTGAATCAATAAGGCAAGACTGACCTCTAGCGTCCACGACTATGTCGAGATCCAGGCAACACTGAATTCCTCTGATTTACTATAACCAAAAAATTTCATTGGGGGGAGATTTCTTTTCTCCCTCTCTCTCTCTCTCTTAGGTAGCCACCATGATTACAGCACGAAACTCCATTTCCAAACCTAACCAAACCCTTCCCGAGCTGCAGAAATTCACCGACTTATTCCAAATTTCCCAGATCTTTCCTAGCTCTCGCTCAAATGACCTCCAGCGCCAGCCAGAACTTCTCCCAGTTATAATCCAGGCGAAGCCTTGTGCACGGGCCGCAGAGACTCAGCTAGCCTGGATTTATCTGAATCCTTGCCACTGTGCCTTGCTAGGTTGACACCTCTGGAGAAGCACCCCCTTATTTCCCCCCCACTCATTACCAGGGAGATCAGGTCCTATATTCCCAACGGGACCTGCACCAAGGGGTTAGAATAATACCGGCACACGGCATGTGGACGGCTTTTCATTGCGACATTGCAAAGCGTGTTTCACAGTCTGCAGTGACAGTCGCAGACAGCAGTGTCTTAAGGGTAATAAGGGGGGAATAAAAGAAGGGGGAATGGAAGAGGGGGGGAACCCCAAAACTTTCAGGGGATGATACTCTGATGGATGATTTTATGATTATTATGATGATCACAATGATGGTGATTATTATGATTATTATTGATTCTCCAGGGCTGGAAAATGGCAAGAGGGCTGGGCATTGGGAGGGCAAAGCGGGAGCAAGTTTGGCCAAGTCTGGCCTGGCAAGGGGTAGCTCTGGGGCCCTGAGTGGAGGCTGGATGCTGGCCGAAACTGCTCCAGGGAGACTCCAGGCAGGTGGGCACCCAAAACCCCCTGCCCATGCAAGCCTGGCTCCGAAGCACCACTGCCATGGGGATGCCCGTGCCCTGCCAGCCGAGGCAGCCTTGCGGCTGCACCAGTTGGCCACAGCCAAGCTGCCCCCGCAGCCCAGCCACCTCGAGCCTGCTGCAACTCTGCATGGGCACCGAGTGCTCCAGGTGCACAGCCAGTGCCGGGGCTAACTTTCCTAGAGGTCACAGCATCCCCCAGCCTGTGAGATGCAGCATCCCTCCGGCCCGTCGGAAACAGCATCCCCCTAGCCTGTGGGAAGCAGCATCCCCCCAGCTTGTGCATCCCTCCAGCCCTGGGATGCAGCATCCCCCTAGCCCGTGGGAAGCAGCATCCCCCCAGCTTGTGCATCCCTCCAGCCCTAGGATGCAGCATCCCCCTAGCCTGTGCACCCCTCCAGCCCTGGGACGCAGCATCCCCCTAGCCCGTGGGAAGCAGCATCCTCCTAGCCTGTGCATCCCTCCAGCCCTGGGACGCAGCATCCCTCCAGCCTGTGCAAGCCCCCAGCCCGTGGGAAGCAGCATCCCCCCAGCTTGTGCATCCCTCCAGCCCTGGGATGCAGCATCCCCCTAGCCCGTGGGAAGCAGCATCCCCCCAGCTTGTGCATCCCTCCAGCCCTGGGACGCAGCATCCCTCCAGCCTGTGCAAGCCCCCAGCCCGTGGGAAGCAGCATCCCCCCAGCTTGTGCATCCCTCCAGCCCTGGGATGCAGCATCCCCCTAGCCCGTGGGAAGCAGCATCCCCCCAGCTTGTGCATCCCTCCAGCCCTGGGAAGCAGCACCCCCCAGCCTGTGCGAGCCCCCAGCCCGTGGGAAGCAGCATCCCTCCAGCCTGTGCAAGCCCCCAGCCCGTGGGAAGCAGCATCCCCCCAGCTTGTGCATCCCTCCAGCCCTGGGAAGCAGCACCCCCCAGCCTGTGCGAGCCCCCAGCCCGTGGGAAGCAGCATCCCTCCAGCTTGTGCATCCCTCCAGCCCTGGGACGCAGCATCCCCCTAGCCCGTGGGAAGCAGCATCCCTCCAGCCTGTGCTAGCCCCCAGCCCTGGGAAGCAGCACCCCCAGCTTGTGCATCCCCCCAGCCCTGGGACGCAGCACCCCCCTGCCCCGGGGCGGGCTGCTTACAGTTGCTGGCTGTGGATCCCAGGTGCCAGGAGCCGACCAGGAGCAAAGTCAGGGCGCTGAAGAGTTTGGGGGCAGCATCCATCTTCCTCCCAGCCCGGCGGGCAGCGGCAGGCTCCCCCAGCCCCGGGTTCAGGGCTCTCCTCCCTTCCCTTCCCTGCGCTCATTTACTCCGTCCGGCATCCAGACGCTCCGGATAAAAGCTGGGGCCACAGACACTCCTCCCCGGATCTTCTTAAAGGAGCCAGGGCCGGGCTCCGCCGGCCTCCCCTGCGATCCGGCTTCCCCAGCAGCCAGCCGGGTGCTGGGCAGCTCCTTATAGGCGCCAGCTCCCCACCTCCGCCCGGCCCCCCTTGGAAGTCACACCTCCAGCCTGCCAGGGTGCATCCTGCTTGCAATCTGCTGATGGGCATCAGAGGCACAGTGGAAACCAGCCGCCTGGAGCAGGTTCTCTCTCCCTCTCTCTTCCCCAGGCATTGCTAGGGCTGGACCAGCTTGCAAGCCATCCTCACTGCAAAAAACAAAAAACCAAAAAAACCCCCACAACCCCCGGGGAGGTGGAAATGGAAACAGATCTAGTGCATCCTCTCCCCTGCAGGGAGAGGGGTGGGTATCCCTAAGCCCAGGCTCGCATTGCAATGCCAAGCTGGCTGGGTTTGCAGTGCAATGCCAAGCAAGGCTGCTGCGGGGGCTGGCTGGGAGCCCTGCTCCTTGCCCTCCCTCAGGCAGGTTTGCATGCTCAGCTTTGCATGGAAAAGATCCGAGGAGGAGGCTTGGACTGCATTTCCCTGTGTCGGTGGGCAGACAGGCGCAAAGAGCGGGTGGGAGCTGGGTGCTGGGGAGCTGGGAGGTGGGGAGGATGCAGTGAAGTGGATGGGTGGGTGGGAGCTGCTCCGGTCCTGGCCTGGAAGCAGGTGGAAACAAGCCCCAAAGCAAACCGGAGGGCAGAGGCAGCACTCTCAGGTATCAGCTCCCTCCTTGGAAGGGACTGATGGAGGGTGCGCCCGGCTTGGCGAGAAGCAGAAAGCATGGAGGATGGTGGGGTGGGAGGGGAAGCAGCCTTAAAAGGAGAAAGAAACCTACACTGCTCGCACTGATGTCCGGTGGAGAGGCTCACCTGAAGGAGCCCTGACACCCCTGCGGACTCGCAGTTGCACGAGTGACCCACTTGCATCCTCCGGGAGCATCTTTCTTGCACTGGGGTCTTGGTTGCCATCATGAACGGCTCCTCGGCAAGGGGGTTTAGACCAGTTGCCACAGCACGGAGGACTGCCTTTCTGAATTGGTGGCACATTGCAAAACTCCTGTCAAAGCAAGGAGGTGGAAGGAAAGGCGCCTGGCTTAGGGCCAAGACCCCAAAGCCAATTAAAGCACCACCAGAACATGGCGCTGCCCAGGGACGGTGCGCTCCGGGGAATGGAAATCAAACTGCCGTCCATTTTTATTTCTAACCTAGGTCTGGTATATGTGAAGTCCTGAACTGCCTAAGAGAGGATTTTAGGGGGGGAAATAATGCCTGTTGTTTGCAATGAGTGCAATCCCTTTCCTCTCCTCTTTGGTCAGTCATTTAAGGCCAGGTTCAACAAAGGCCTTGATGCCTGAAGCTTGGGTACAGATGCAACCGAGGCACCTAAGTCCAAAATATTCCCTCGCTCAGCTGGTGCTTAGGGCTGGAGGTGGCTAACTCTACAGCTACATCACTTGTCACTCGAATGCCCCCCACCCCCAGGCACCTGGGATGCATCTACACATGCACTTTAATGTGCGGTAGCCTATTTTAATGCACATTAAATCGTCCCTGAAAAAGTGCTCTGTTTAGTTAATGCGCATTAACATAGGCTAATGCACATGAAGCGTCACTTAAAAACCGCACTCTTTCATTGATGTACATTAAAAATGCTAGCGCGCATTTCGTTAGCACCTCACAATGGAGGTACTAAATTTAATGCACGTTAAATAAAGCACATTAATGCACGTGTAGATGTGCCCCTGGAGCCTCCCCTCTACACAAGCTCAGAAGTGCCCTAGTTTTAGTGGGGCTGAGCACCCACACCTCTGCCCTCCTGCCTAGACCGCTAAGGGCCTCAGTCTGGGAGGTACTGGAGTAAGCCTAGTGCTGACAGGACCGGGCCCAGCACAACATCCAGTTCTAGCCAGCACTATCTTTCCTAGCACAGTCAGAGGGAGAGGGCGATGGAAATGCACGGCCCAGGAAATGCCTTGAATTCTCTCCGTTCCCCAAGGGAGCCCATACCTCCTCTTCCATCGCCCCAGGAGACTCGCTCTCCACCAGTGTATCAGATGTTCTTGGGGAGAGCAGCCTTCAATGACCCTAGTGAAGCTCGTTCTGTGTTTTGCCTCAAGCAGACATTCAACAAAATGCAACCTGAATTGAACACCCAAGGCCGCAAGTTGTGATTGCTTTGGCCCCGTGACTCAAATTCTTTTCTACACGTTGCGTATCTTGAGCAGGAAGGGTGGAAGGTGCCCTTACCCAGAATACCTTTTGGTCCAGGGGTTAGGACACTCTTCTGTGGGTCTGAGTCCCCTCAGGCTGGGGAGAGCATTAGGTTCACGTCTCCCATTCCCTGGGAAGGTGCTCTAACCCAGACAGCCGTGCTATAACCCGGGGTACCATGGCCACCCCTTCTAGCAGCTACACTTGGAGAGAAAGCTTAGTGCGTTCTGAAGACCTACATTTGGAAGACGGCTTGGAGCAAGACATGCCTTAAATGAGAAATTTAAGAAACACCCAGGGCCCAGCATTTACTTCTGGCTCTCCACGCTTCTCCCTGCTTAGCAGGCTGGGCTTTGTGGACCCATTTCATTGACTTCCAATTCCCCCATGGGCAGGGAGAGGTTTTGGCCTGCATTCCAGGGACAGGGGAGTCAAGCACCCCAAATTTATGTATTACAGAGTCTAGATCTGGCCCCTAAACCTAGATGCTGCCAAAACTTTCTTATAGGCCGAACTTTTCTTAGGTGAATAACCCCATTTGCTTCTAGCAGTCAGGATCCCCACGGTGAGTAAAGTTAAGTCAGCAGGAAAATATATGTAGCATTAAAACCTGAGACAGTTTCCCCTGTTGTTTCAGAGTCTTCGAAAAAATATGTTAGAAAAAATTTGATTATAACCCCAAAGATGTGAGGAAGGGGACAAAGCACACAATCGACCCAAATGGCTCTTTTCTTTCAGAGGAAGGATTTCAAAATTCATAATTTCCCTTTAAATTGTCTGGCACTGCGGTACAAGTTTTAACTGACTCATTGAACTAATTAGTGTGTTGTTTATAGGAAAGCAGCTGTGGAACTGAACTGTGCAGTTTAATTAAGAACTATTGGTAAATTTGGACCCAATTCTGTGATGGCGTGCAAGTGGGTTTCAGTCATTATGACGGCCAATTTTATTACAGGATCGGGACCGATCGGGACCTCTGCTTTTACATCAGTTTTCAAATACTACTTACAGCTTGCTGTTTTCTTATCAGCATACCTGCTCCCTAAGCAGCTTTGGATCTTGAGCCACAGACGCATGCCCAAAGAGGCATGAATGTTTGGGTAGAGGAATACTCAGTTATGAAGTTATGACTGCAGTTGAGGTCTAAGCAGCTGTTCCTTGCAGACAAATATGTAAATAATGACATATTTTGGGTGTCTTTTTGCCAACAAGATTTATTAGCAGCAAAATTATTAATCACCTTTAAAGCTATTTAGAATGAGATGGGCCCTATCTGGAAATACAGCACTAAGGCAACCTGGTGAAAATTCAGATGTGGAGCTAGTATTGACATAGATCAAAACCAGATTGATATGCAATGGATACCACTAAACAGACTGAAAATCCAAAATGAATTAGAGCACAGTGAAGAGTGTAGCACAGACTTATTTTTAATGGCCCCATATACTCTGAGCCATACCCTGTCCTCCACAAGTGAACAAAAAGCTGGTGGTGTGGTTAAGTCACTGAGCTAAGACATCACTTTTCTGTTTCTGGCCCTAGCACATGTTGTCTCTGTGACCTTCTCACAGTCTCAGTTTCCCCACTGGGTTAATGATACCTTCTTATCTCATAGGGATGATAAAGGAATACATTCATTAACATCTGTAAAGTCGCAGGTGCCATGAAGATACTGCAGTCATGGGGGCTGCAAAGTTCCTTTACTTATGAGGGAGAGAGATGTAGATCATGGTGAAACGTAGCATGAAATTGCACCTATGCTATGTGAAGCTCTGTTACATTTTTCTCTATCTAGGTTGTCATGTCAGTCTCTTCACCGTGACATCTGAGTGCGCAGGGTATGTAGCTTCTACAACCAGACTCATCATGGCATGGAGGCTTGTCTTAGAAAGAGAGGAGTCAAATCTCAGAGCAGTTGAGGAACAAGTGAGGAACACCCAAGAATTTATCATCATAGATTCAGCCTCCATTTCTTCCCCACCATGACCCTTGCTCATTAAAGCCAGCCCCTACATGGAGCCTCGCTCACGGCAAATGGGATCCCTATGAGAGCAGAAGGTTTCATGCATATCAAACTTCAAAACAAGCTATGCAGAAAGAAGCAGGCTCTGAGCACTCATTTATTCTCCCCTGCACCAACAGCTAATTGTCAGAGCCTTGGCATCAAGTCTCACGTTCTCCGATATAAGTGGCAAGTCAGTTTGCTGTTGGTAGGAACGACTCCTCTCTGGGACAAAAAGAGGAGGTGCGGCTCAGAGGGGTGTTGGAGTCACCGCACCTCCTGGACATACTCATGGGGCAATGCAGGCTTTGCCACACCTCCTTGTGCAGGGCTGGGCTGGAAAGGACAGTCAAACCTTAAATAAAGAACAAAAGTTTTTTCTAGTCCAACTGGAATTAGGCAAGAGAGACTGACTGTCATTGTAGGAGGTGTTTACTTTATACTTGCTGACCTTAAAGAGATTGTTTCCTCTGAGAATAAGATCAATTTACATGATAATGAAATGGCCCCGTGTGGTCATTGCCCTGCCTCTTGGGAATAAAGGGATTTCAATCCTGCGACATGCAACTCATTACATCCATCCAGAATTGAGTCAGATCCACTCCACTCACCTCTGACAAGAACTGGCTTGAAGTGTATCAGGACTGCAGCTCTCTGCCATGGTTTGGTCTGAAGATTACACTCAGGTTAATGAATTTCTTGTACTTGTTAAAGCTCAACTGACAGGAAAAAAATTTTAACACTCTGTGGCTTGGCACTCGGTGGGCAGTTGTGGTGCTCACCCACATTCAATTTTCTTGTTTTGACTTCAAACAAGCATTCCCCCTCCATGAGGATTTCAAAACAACCACCACCAACATAATCCCCTCTCATTTTTTTTTAATCTTGGCACCATGGTTTGCTTTTTAAATTTAATTACGCAGGTTTGAAAGCTCTTCCCCAGCACAATAGGAGAGAAGATTAAAAAAACAAAAAAAACAAAAAGAGCTACCATGAATTCTTATACTAGAGATTTAAACTAGAGCAAACAAATCCATCTCTTAAAAAGGGAAATACAATCCCATCCTAGCTCTTTGTTAATTTGTGAGGTCAGTGTTGAGACACAGATACAAAGGATAATGAAGTACTTCTGACATTATGGGTGCTTCTACACGGTGCATATTGTTCAGATACATGTTACGAAATGGCATTGCTAGGAGGAGAGAGAGAAACTGGAAAGAGAAGAAAGATTCCCAAGGTCCTGCATGTCCTCCCCTGCAGTCCCCTGACCTTCCCCAGTGTAGAGATGCATCATGAAGAATTACAAGGAAATAAAAATGTATATGAAGGTTGTAGATGGTGGAAATGAAGTGGGGATGGGAGAAAGGCTTGGGTGATTTCAGCAGCCATCAGTGGGTTATTAGAGGGTTATTAGAGCTTCCTCCCTTCTTAAGATTTGATTGAGATGTAGTTAGCTGTGTTAAACACTGCCCTGATTTCAGACTAATTGATTCAGAGAGGCATGGGCATTCATAGGCAATAGCCTATATCGAAGTAGGCTGTTGCCTACACAAGGTTTTGTCTATCTGAACCAGTTAGTTTCTAAGGTGCCACCCACCCTGCCTAGATTTATAAAGATGCTGACAGGGAGCAGAGAGAAGGGAATCAGGTGCAATTCCAATCCCATTCACATTGTTTAAGCCCTAATTCCTTTGAAGTCATCTCCTGATCTTAATTGTTTTTGGATCGGGTCAGAAATAATGACTTTATTCTACTCATCCAAGGTACCTCTGTGGAAAAGGAGTGCATGCCAGCAGCATGAGTGGTCTCCTCATTTCCTAAGCCAGAAGATGCATTAAATGTCTATGTTTTTAGTTATTTTTACAGTGGCAAATATACTATAAGAGAAAGATCTACCCTGTGTTGTTAGGGAGATGCCAATTATGGCATCATTTGGGTTATGGCATTCCCAGGGCACCACAGCCCTGTTGCGGCCACCGTTGTGCTTGCTGGTGTACAAACACTGCAGACTTGACAATCCCTGGATACAGCTCCTTGTCATATCAACTGATAAGAGAAAAGAAGCCATGTTAGCTTTGCATTACAGGTGGAGAACTGAGACGCAGAGGGAGTCACTGAGAATAAGTCCAATTTCACCTTTATGTGCCTAAGGAACATTTACAGAGCCGCGCAAGTGCATTTTTGGTGTTCAGGCACGTTTTGTACTCTGTCTGCCCCTCTGTAGCTCTGTCTGCCCTGCTCTTCCCTGCTGGGCACACTCATAAGTCTGCAGCCTGGCTAGATAATGCTAGTCACAGATAACGTGACTAAGGATGGTTTGAATGAAAAGGAGGGAGGCCTTCTTACCTTTTAGCCCTGTGGCAAGGGCACTTAGAGAAGAAACAGGAAACTGAGGTTTTTCACCTTCATTCAACCATCATCATCATCAGCGATCCCTTATGGCAGAGGATGATTACTCCCATGGGTCAAGTACAGGGTTGTAAATGAAGTTTGGTGGTTGGATCCAGTGGGAGAAGCCTGCTTGTGACTTTTTATGTGAAGAGGCTGTTGCACATCGGCAACTGCATGGATCTTGGGGGAGGAGTAACCTCCATCCAGGGGCTAAGAGATCCAAGACAACTGGGGTTACTCTTCCACTGCAGCCTTCATCCACCTTTGCAGCCATTGAGAAGTGTGTCTTCTTGATCTGCCTGCTCCACCATTTAGACCTTTAGGTTATGTTGGGCTACTCTTCATCTGATACCTCAATCTTTGACCTTATCACCATGCGTGACCCTACCAGGAGTACAAGAGTTGTGATGATGTTGCTCTTAGGCTCATCGGTACATGGAAGCCTCTCCACCCTGCCATGGTGGTAGTCCATGGAGATGTCATTAACCAAGAGAGAGATTGAACCTCTCTTTTCCACTTTCCAGCAATGTGCTCTAACCAGGCCATGAGATAAGCGATGCCAAAGCCACTTTCCAAATCCCTTCCTGCAGCTAGCCCACCGGGCAGCCAGGAAAGGAAGGCATGTGGGGGTCAGGAGAGAAAGCACCAGTGAGAAGACATGTAACCTGACATGTAACCCAAGGAGGCTGACCTTGACCTGAATGGAAGGGGGCCTGGGTTCTGGCTTTGGTCCTTGCTTCCATACAGCATAAATTATTTCCACTACTCTTTATCCAGCAACCATTACATTCAAGGTACAAAAAAGCTATTGGGCGTCAGGGCCAGGACCGAAACCCTACTCCTGTTTCAGGTAGCTCCTCTTGGTTCTTAAGCAGACTAGTGTCAAGAAGAAGAGTGGAGAGTGCCCTAGGCAATACCCAGCTTCTAACATTGACTAGGAAGTGGGAGATGCAGGTTCAAACCCCCTCTTGGGGAAAGAGAGACTAGAACCCAGATCTGCTACTCCTTTGAGAAGTGTCCTAAGCGCCAGGCCACTGGGCTCAAACCAGATGAAACCCTCTTTTCCCAGTCCTGTCCCACCCACTGTGGCTTCTCTGGAACCACAGAATGGAAGTTTTGGGACAAAATCTGGCTTTGCATGCATACCTGAGTGATTTTATTCCACTCCAGAGCATACAAAACCAGAATAGGCATAGCTATGCATGCACAAATGGTAGCCAGGTGGTAAGAAAGTGCAAAAATTGCACTTAACACAGCTATTCAAATGTCACTTAGGCACATCATGGTGAAACAGGATTGGCTCCCAAAAGGTAGAATTTAGCCTAATTGTTCCCATTAGGTCACATGGCAAGTCTATGGCAAGAATTTAGCCCAAGCCACACTTGTATTCCTAACTGGCTGTTGACATCTGTTCCCACCACCACCCCATTCTGGAAGCCAGTAATGCATTTCATAAACTTCACAACTCAGCACACACCTTCAATTCATCAGGGACAGCAACATGAGTCAGTCCCTGGTGCTTCCAAGACATTCAGCAAACTAGTGTATAAACACAGTTCCTGTCATGTACTTTTGTTGCTCTCTGCTAGGAGTAGAGATCTATCATCACTGATGCTCCTCAAAGAGCTAGCGAGGAAGAGGATCTGGACAGTGGAGAACATTGGCCCTGACAGGTCCATGGAAGGCAAAACTTAGTGTCAGCTCCTATAAGGAAATGAGCATGGATAATGACACAGCTTATTGACACACACTCACTATATATATGCTATTGCCACTTTCATTTATTATGAGCTATTCCATTCCCATGGTGCAATTAGAACAGATGGTTAAACAAGATGCAATATATTGTTCCCTTTATGACTATGATCACATCATTCTAATTTTGCTGCTTTGAACTGATTGCATGAAATAGTGATTAATAAAGCTTGGAAAGCCTTGAGGGTACAGACATATGTATGTATAAGCAATAGGAGCTACATTATTCCCTGATATCAGGTCTTCATGCTGTCCCAAAGTAATGCATTTATATAAGGAATGTATTAGGCTTATTACCTAGCTCTGAATTTTGTTAGGACATTGCATGGCTACCAGAGAGGCCCAATTATGATTACTTCACTCTAGCCTTATTCTCTTCCTGGCTACTTTCTCTAATTAAACTGCAAGTTCTTTGGGGCAGGAATTGTTTTTTAATTATTTAGCTGTGCATAATGAGTATCTCAAACCTCGATGGAGCTTGTAGATGCTTGCACAATACTAAAGATGAAGAACAGCAAAAACATCATCACATAGCCCCTGCAAACCTAAATGGATAAAGGCTTACAATACTACACACAAAGAACATAAGAATCAGAAAAAGCTTAATATGACAGAGCATTAATTTACTTATCACTATGTGTTATCTGCCTCCAGCTTCAGGATTTCGTAGAAGTTATACCCAGGGAATTCATTCTGTTCTTAGTGGTGGCAAATGACAGAACAAGGTCAGAGCAATAGTTTTAAGTTGCAGCAAGGGAGGTTTAGGTTAGATATTTGGAAAAACTCTCACTAGGAGGGTAGTAAAACACTGGAACAAGTTACCCAGGGATGTGGTGGAGTCTCCATCCTTTGAGGTTTTTAAGGTCTGGCTAGACAAAGCTTTGGCTGGGATGATCTACTTGGGGATGACCCTGCTTAGAGCAGGGGGCTAGACTAGATGTGACCTCCTGAGGTCCCTCCCAACCCTTGTTTTCTATGATTCTATGATTTTACTTACCTGGGATTCACTTAATTGAGATAGCTTTATTGGCCACCCTCCCTGGGGACCAATTCAGAATAGTGATCTTAAATAGTCATTCCTACCACTTGATGGTCTCAGTTTTGTAGATGCTAAGGCCAGAAGATCTCACTGTGATCATTCACCCTGAGCTGCTGAACTAGGAAGTCTGCTTCTTAAGAAGGAAAGTTTTAGCAATATCAAAAAGTTATGTGATACTTAGGTAAAGCATATACAGTAGGTCAAATGCCAGATTTTAAACCCTCTGGGTTTAAACCAACATTACTTGGTGAAAATTAACATGGCTTCAATTGACTTTCACCAGCTGAGAACCAAGTGGCTCTAACATAAAACACCTGGACCTAAGCCAGAAAGATCTGATCTCAGCTGAGCTAGCCTCAAAACTCCTGGGTATTTGAAGGTATGCTTTTGATTTTAGAGCATCTCAAATAAAGACAAAAGAAGAAAAGGTTTTCAAATGAAGACGAGATGAGTGGCAAATTTATTCTTCAATTCTCCTTCTATTCAGTGAAGTGTCTTGTATAATTGCTCATCTCTGCAGGCATTTGCTTTTTAATTGTTTCTTCTTTGAATGTAGATGATAGGCTGTCTACTGGGGTGTTCCAATTAAATATATATTAGTTACACATACCTCTCGGCTGGCCATTACTATATGGCAACTACAACATTGGAGACCGTAACTTGATTCAGTTCCCTACAAGTATCATACAGTCATAGAAGTGGGGTCAGAAGGGACCTTGTAGATCTTCAAGTCCGACCCCCAGCCTGGGCAGGAGAAAAAAAAAACTGGGCTCAAACGATCCCAGCTAGGTAGACATCAAGCCTCCTCTTAAAGACCCCCAGGGTAGGGGCCAGCACCACTTCCCTTAGAAGTTGGCTCCAGCTCCTAGCCACCCTGACCATGAAGTAGTTCCTACACATGTCTAATCTAAACCTCTTCTCCAACAACTTGTGGCCATTATTCCTTGTTATGTGGGGGGGCGCTCGGGGAAACAAGGTCTCTCCCAAACCCTTCTGGTCCCCCCTAGTGAGTTTATAGACAGTCACCAGGTCCCCCCTCAGCCTTCTCTTGTGGAGGCTGAACAAGTTCAGGTCCCGTCACCTCTCGTCGTAGGACCTGCCCTGCTCCCCCTGACCATGCGAGTGGCCTCCTCTGGACCTCTCCATGCTGTCCACATCCCTCCTTAAGTGTGGCGCCCAGAACTGGACGCAGTACTCCAGCTGCGGCCTGACCAGTGTCACGTAGAGGGGGAGGATCACCTCCCTGGACCTGCTTGAGATGTATCTGTGGATGCATGCCAAGGTCCGGTTAGCCCTGCCAACTGTGACCTCGCATTGTTGGCCCATGTTCATCTTGGAGTCAGTAATGACTCCAAGATCCCTTTCTGCCTCTGTGCTCTGAAGACAGGAGTTTCCCATCTTATAAGTGTGCTGCTGTTTACTACTGCCCAACTGAAGCACCCTGCACTTGTCAGTATTGAAACACATCCTGTTTTTCCTAGCCCACCCCTCTAACCTATCCAGGTCTTGCTGCAGTCTTTCCCTCCCTACTAGCGGGCTAACCTCACCCCAAATTTTAGTATCATCAGCGAATTTAAGCAGGGTGCTTTTCACCCCGTCGTCCTAATTGCTGATAAAGAAATTGAACAGCGCAGGCCCAAGGACCGAGCCCTGGGGGACTCCACTGCCCACTTCCCCCCAGGTTGAATATGACCCATCCACCACCACCCTCTGAGTGTGACCCATCGGCCAATCTGCAATCCATCTGACTGTGCAGGCATCAATGCCACAGTCGCCCAGTTTTTTAATGAGGATGGGGTGGGAGACGGTGTCAAAGGCCTTGCTGAAGTCCAGAAAGACTACGTCCATGGCGACACCTGCATCCAAGGCTTTTGTGACCTGATCATAAAAGGCAATCAGGTTGGTCTGACATGACCTGCCCCTAATGAAACCGTGCTGGTTGCCCTTGAACATATGGGAGATCTCACTTTAGTTGCGGTCTGTTCTCTGTGTTGGGAGCTTCTTCTTCTTCATTATGTCTCCAGTTCAACTTTTCTATATGGCTTATTCCCAATATGCTGCCCAGGCCACTGCTTCTGGTGCTGGTGTTGCCAGATCTTCTGGTATGTATTACAGTGCTACATAGCATCTCAGGAGATGATCCATCATTTACCTAACTAACCAATATGTTTGTCAGGAGAAGCAGAGGCCCTATGATTTTATGAGAAAGTTGTGTTGGGAGCATCATATCAGGAAACAGATTGCTGAGTTCTTATGAAAAAGAAATAATGCTCCTCCATTGAAACCTTTTTGCTCTCTTTTGCATATATTGGGCTCCCCGTTACGTGAGTGAGGGGCAAGGTCAAGCATACATACAGTTGTGAGCAGTGCATGTGTATATTTTACTGCCATGTACATGTAGATCTATTGTGGTTGGTTTTTGTTTAAATATAGTGTATACATTTATGTACAGATAGGTTTACAAATGTATATGAATGGTAGTTATAGAGAGGATGGAGGTGGGCTTTTGCCTCTGGCCATAGGGGACAGGACTAGGACCAATAGCTTCAAGCTTCACATTTAGGTTGGAAATTAAGAGGAAGTTTCTGACTAGGAGGATGGTCAAGTATTGGTACAGGCTACCTAGAGAAATTATAGAATCAACATCTTGGGAAGTTTTCAGGAGCAGGATAGACAGACACTTGTCTGGGATGGTTTAGTCACGGAGGATCCTGCCTTGAGCATGGGACTGGACTAGATGTCCATGTCAAGTCCCTTCCAGCCCCACTTATGCTCAGAGGCTGTATGATTGAGGGTTTTTTATGCATGCTTAACCTTTCCACCTTCATTTTCTCCATTAACCCATGGACTATCTCTAACTTCCCAATTTTCTCAGCATTTTGAAAGAACTTTTATGAAAAAAAATCAGATTATTTTCATCATGATTATGCAAACCACATAACTCTCAGTTAAACGCAAGCAATCTCATCTTTTTCTCATGAGCAGTAAAGAGGTTTCAGGGCAGAACTAAGGATTTTTTTTTTCTTTTTCGTTTTCTTTTTTTTGGGTAAAAAAAGTCCATCTTCATTTCTGCAGGACACAACTCAATGTGCTCCTTTAATCCTTTAAAGCAACTAGTTCAACTAGGTAGCTTTAGCAAATCATCTGTAATCAGGATGCATTTTATTAGGGTTCACATAAGCAATGTAAATGTAAATATGGGTCTTTAAGGGCATCTTGACACTCTCTGGGATAAGCCCCGGGCAGCGCAGAAAGGCATGCTTCGCCTGTTCTTCTCACGTCTCAGGAATTAGTGCAGCCAGTTTAGTACCACCCTGCATCGGTGCAAGGAAGCATGCCTGAGACCCAGAGCCCGAGTGGCTAAATGAGCTACTCTGCCTAATTTCCAGTTTCTAGCCTTCAGTGAGCAGGAGCAAATAGGTGAAGCATGCCTCTCTGCAGCATTCCCAGGCCTGCTACTGAACCGGTATAGACACGCTATCCGGAGTCACTGGGAATCGTTGCATCATTACTTTGCATCTGGTCCAAAGTGATGCATTTGGCAATGAAAGCATAACAGGCTTAATTTTTCCTCAGTGGCGTTAAGCTGCGTTACGGTATGTTCAGCACTTCCCAATGAAAGAGAGAAGCATCAGGTCCCGTCGTTATAATGTGGACTTTTTGTCTCTGGAATTACTAAATGACATGCTTCCCTCCCCTGCGCTATACTTTTCTGCAGATAAACTGTTATTTATGTGGAACAGCAGATTGCATAATCCCTGGAGCCCTTGAGCTTTCTGATGGCGGTAGATTTCCACGTACGAGTCCAGATGAGAGGGAAAAATGGAAAAATATATACAGCCAGGCTTTTTTATTGATATTTCTAGTAAAATGGAATGACTTGGTCTGATGTCAGCAGGGGGTGCTTTCAGGAGGGGGGAAAAAGTTATGTCTAAACAGCCATTCAGGAAAAAAATAATCTGCTGTTGAGTTATTACAAATCCTAAAGAAAGAATAGACCTGAAAAGACCTAGAGGCACCTTTATATTTTTCTTTTGATACCTTCAATTTCTCGGGTGTGGGGTTTTTTTGCTGTTCATTTGTTCCTGCACCGTTGCATGCTGGGGTTTTTTTGGGGCCCTGGAAGCCCCACCGTGCAAATATTTAAAATAAACAAAAGTCTTTGTTGATAGTAAAAAGACCCTTTTAATCAGCAAACAGATATAGTCTTTGTCTGTTTGAAGAGGAGCTGCAATTACCAGGGTGAATTTCATTTGGAGTGGCACGTATGCTCTTCGTGTGGGTGGTGCCGTAGGCAGACATCTCAGTGGTAGGTTATAATTTTGTTTATTATAGACTTTGAATTTTTACTTTGCTGAAGTCAGCGTGCAGCTTTTGCCAAGGTGCGCAGGAAGCCTGGAGTGGCAAAGAGCGTCACTTCTAGGCTATTTCCCCCCCTCTTCTAACGGGAGCACAACTGCGACTATAATTGTAAAGATATGTGGCCACAAAACTCGCATCCCAGGAAGGCGGTGTGTCATGCAGGTGACGACTTTGGTCCCTTTATCTCTGCAGGAGCAAGGTACAATACAGTACTCTCTGTGATTCACCCCACTTTCCCTCACTTCTTTCCCCTTTTGCCTTCTTATCTTTCCTTTCCCCAATCTTTCCTTTCTCTGTCAATCCCACTGCTACCACCCTTTTTGCTCCTGGACAATTTGACCAGCCAGTCTGTTCACACTCCCTTCAAATGCCATGCCCGTGTAACTTATTCAAGGCACCTTTGCAGTCTGCATTTGTCCCTTAGCATTAGAAGTTATCGGTATTGCAGATAACTCCATCCTCGCCACACCTAATACTTAACTGAATCCCCATAACCTACTTTGGACACAACCCATCACTGCATCGTCCTTCCCTGGGGGTCTGCAACATGGACCTCATTTAGTCATCTCTCCGCTTTCCTGATTGCTCTGTTTCAACATTGTCCAGAGAGGTTCAACAAGAGGTATCTTTATTTTTCTATCTTAATTTTCTTCCAAGTTTGGGAGAGAACATGCAGAATTCACATTGCACCCTGGCCATGACATCTCTGTCTCCGCCTCCCTTTTATTTCCTTAGGTTTTTCATCGTTATTCTTATTAAAAACATATTGTCACCGGCCACTTTCTGCCCCTAAATTAAAAAAAAAAAAAAAGGACAAACTATTTATTGAAATAGGATTTTATCAAACAATTTATTGACATTTCTGGGTGAAAAAGGGCAGAGCTAAAATTAACCGCTTAAATTGTCCAGTGGCTATTTTGGGAGACTTTTGGATCTTCTTGGTCTTTGGTTGTGTTGGGCACAGAAAGCAGCCAGGTCCTGGATATTCACCTTGTCTGCATTCAGATTTGATTAGTTTAATATTCTTTTATCCTGCAAGGCCTCTCTTGTTTTATTTGGGGGGAAGGGGGGTGTTTTTTTGAGGGGGGGTTGTTTTGGGTTTTTTGAGGGAGGTTATTTTGTAGTCTCTGAAGCTTCCAGCAGTGCCCCCCCCACCGCCCCCCAGAGATGACCACTGATCAATAATTTTATTTTATTTTATCATTATTTTTCCAGCCATACTTCAATACCTGGTGCACATGCCTGGAAACAGCTCATACTCCAGGTATAAAGCAAGGAAGGACAGAGTTTCAGAGAGACAGATGGGCACTACAAGAAATCAATGAGATAGTATGAGCATGGCAAGTAGTAGTCCTAGCACACCTTATTATGGATTTTATTTATTTTTTTGGCAGACAGCATAGCCAAGGAATATTCCAGTGACGGATTTGAAGGTTTTCTTGTGGAAAGCGGGAGCAAGAGGAGCGGCACAGGAGAATACACGACATGGGAGAAGGAAGCGGGAGTGATAAGGCAAATGCAGATAGGAGTCCTCTTGCAGACCGCGAATGAGAAACGAACCCCAGCTTCAAGGGAACGCATACAGGCCAATACATGAAAACAGTAAAGCAAAAGTAGCGTGTTCCCAAATAAAAGTGCAGTAAGCAAGTGCGAAACACTACTGTGTTGTGCCTCTGGGAAATTCTTGACGGTTCCTTTGATCATATGCTAGAGACACCCCCTCCACCTCTACATGCCTTCTTTAGGAGACTTTGCAGAGAATAGGTTTTCAAGCAAGAATCTTCTTTATGGTCCTTTGTAGCTCCAGTGACCACAGTGTAAATCCCACTCTTGAAAGTACTTTCTGCAGTTCAACATGTGAATAGTAATGTATATGAATGGTAGTTATAGAGAGGATGGAGATGAGCTTTTGCCTCTGGCCATAGGGGACAGGACTAGGACCAATAGCTTCAATCAGTCGACGCTTGATTGTTTCCATAAAAAAGCTGGCACTATGATGACTTTATTTTTGGAATGCCTTGACATGTGGAGCCAGATCCTCGAAAAGTATCAATCAGTGAAGTTAATAAGAGGCGCACTGATTTACATGAGTGATGGGGATGGTGTTCTGAATCACCATTCTAGTAATATGATCAATAGGATCAGCGCCTACCCATGGTTTCCAGGGTTCAGTGCGTGGCTTTTCCAGGTTGTTCTCCAATGCACACTTCTGTGTGCATGGTCATACCTGTTTACTGATTAAAACAGAAGATAGCCAAAAGGCTGAAAATAAAACAGTGGTATCTTATCAGAAGTTTAACTTCTATCCTCGGGCTCCCTCACTCCCGTCTTTCTCCCTGCCATTTCACCAGTTTTACTTTTCAAGGATAAGTTGGCCTAACACTATCCTAAGAGCTGTTCATGTACAGCGACTGGCATTTTCATTTGACATGCAGTAGCAGTCATTAATGCTCATCAGTATGCAACTTGTATGCCTAAATGCCCTGCCCTTGATGGGCTATGTTTTCATTCTGCCTTGCCTCCCAAAAGGATGGCTGCACTGGGCACATACACACCCATTTCACCCAGCTAAGCTGTTCCAGGTATTAGATGGCCCAGCTTGGGGTATCAAAGCTTATATGGAATATTTTACACTGTCACCCATTTGCTTGTGAAGAGTCAGTCCTTGTTTTATTTTTTACTGAATCATCTTATTAATAATGTTAACCCAGGGACATCACTGCTAAGTCTTACCAGACTTTGACCACATTCTTTTTCCTCCTCCTTCTTTCTAGTTGCCCCTTTCTTTCTGGGTTTCATACATTTTGCCCAAAAGACAAGCCAGAATTTCCCCAAAAAACTTTGCAACCACCCCTCCCCATAGTTAGAGAAACTTAGGCAACATCACCCATTAAAGACTTTATTTAAACACTGGCAGGCTTCTAGTTTTTCATGGGGATGTCTGAGTGATTTAGTTTGGGAGTGCTAATAATATCTTTCAAGTGCTAAGTGGCACTTCGCCATTCCTGGTAAAAATGATGATTTTAATAATGCTTGAAATTGCAGGCATGATATGAGGGATGATAGTCTACAGAACAAACCATACATGCAAAACCAATGATACCAAATTATCTGAAGTTAAAACAAGTAGCTAAGTCGAGATCCTCCATGGAATTATTAGCAATTATAACAACATGCAGTTAGCCACTGGAAATCAAGTTAACAGGACTTTTTCTTTCACCTAAGATTTGCAAAAAAAAAATACTTTCATTATAAAAGAAAAAAAAAAAAAGATTTTCCCTCTCGATTGGAGTAGTCTTGTTTCAATTCCTTCACTAAATTATTTTTAAGTGCTTTATTTTTTAATCCCTCACTTTTCAGAGGGTGACACATTCGTTCCCCTTCTGTTTTTTATTTTTTAAGGTTGCAGCATGAATCAGAAGAGATATTAATAATCTTGACACACATAGGTGTGGACTAGCCATTTCAGGCTCACAGTTGGGAGTGGAATTTTAATTGTCCTTATATTTAAAAACCAATACCGATCAGGTAGAAAATGAGCCAAGTCATGAAAGGCAACATGGTGTAGCGAGCAGGGATCCCAGACTGTTGCAAGAAGGCCCATGGCGTTTTCATAGCACTTTTGCTAAGTGGCTACATGTCTCATGCCATGACCTCACATGTCTCTGTACTCTCCCATTCATCTTTTCTGCTTAGATTTAAGCTTCTGGGGGGAGACAGGCGCTGTTCGATCATGTGCCTTGGGCATAGCACAATGGGCCCCTGATCTTGGCTGGAGCTTTTTGGCGCAGCTGCATTACAAATGATACAGTCACAATAATAAAGGCTTCACCTAGGCAGATCAATAGGTACAAGGCATTACTTCTTTAAATCCTCCTCTCCTTTATGAGCAGGAGTAATTCATATACAATCTATCTTCCTCATGAGAGCTTTGTGAGAATTAATTATATAATGCTCGTGTCGTTCTTTGAAGATATAAGGCTGGATCCCCAGCTGGGCTAGTGTAGTTCAGAAAGCACAAGGCAACACTAATGCCAGTTAAAAGGGGATTTTTTTTCCTGTTCGGGTAGCACAGAGCAACACTAGAGGCTCTTACGATGCCTCAAACTGACTTTCAGGGCACAGATGCTCTTGGAAGAGCCAAAGGACCTGGGATGAAGTTGGAGGGAGCACAGCTGACAGACGCCTTAACCTTTGTGCAAAATCTGAGCCGGGCATGGAGAGTTAAGGACGTATTAAACATTACGGTTGGAAAATGTTTGAAACGGCTGCACAGAGAAGACATTTTCCAGATCAGTCATAAAGATCTGGCTGCATTTTTACACAGTATTAGTTCATATTTGCCCCGTGTTTGACACCAGAGCTGATGAATAGGTTTCAAACGTCATGACCTGACTTTTAGGCTTTTTTTCTCCCCCCCCCATTCTCCAGAAACGAGCACTTGGTTCAGTTTAGGTCTGTGAATTGCTAGTATGCCATCTGAAATGTATGGCCTTGGATGGGGATTCAATTAGCAGGAAGAGAGTGATGGGATTAACAGTGTGTGTACCAATCTTCATCTCAATCAGGCCTTTCATATGAGGGACTTTAATTATTTTAGTTCTCCAACTTCCTATCATGCTGTTAGTTGTCACACTATTACAAATCAATAAATAAGGCAGATCCAGAACAAAGAATTATAGTAGGATTTGGTATGGCGATAACATCTCTTAATAATGTATTCTTATCAAATAAGAAAATTAAAAGCTGAAGAATCTTTGATTTAGCTTTTAAAAAAAGCATTTCCAGTTCAAATCATTTTGGAATTTTTGATCAGTCTGCATATGTATTGAGATCCAAATAATTTAACATAAATGGACCAATTCCTGTCCTGCTTACGCACCCTGAAATGCCAGTGAAGTTAATAGGGCTAGAAGAGAATTTGATGTTTTATTTATATTTTTTATATGACTTGTTTTCCTTCTTTCTGCCCATGCTTAATTTCATAGGCTGTGAGTGGCCCCACTGACTTCAAGGAGACTGAGTAAAATTAGACCTATGTGCAAGGCTTTGGAAATCAGGGCCTCAGTGTGTGTGACACTAGGCTGCTGATTTCTGTGCACGGTTATTTGCGTATTCTTGGTTTCAGAGACATAGGGGTATATGTGTGTGTGTGTGTGTATGTATATATATGTGTGTGTATATGTATGTGTGTATACATATATGTCATATATATACATATACATATATATATATATATATATATGACAAAAGGATTTAGGCTTTTTAGCAGGGTCTCTCCTTTTACACCAAAGTAATATATATATGTGTATGTGTGTGTGTGTATGTATACACATGTGTATATATATACACCTATACATAAACACACACACACACATATATACACACATATACATACACACACACACACACACACACATATATATGCACACACACACACGCACACACACATCCATCTATCTATCTGTCTGTGAAACCAAGAATACTCAAATAACCGTGCAAAGACACAAGGATATATATGACAAAAGGATTTAGACTCTTTAGAAGGGTCTCTCCTTTTGCACCAATGTAAGAGTTACTTTTCTTAAATTAATGGCCTGGATTCTGAAGTCTGCTCCTGTTAGGGCAACAGGAATGGATACTGGTTATGTCTCCCATCCTGGGGTTTGCTTCCACCAAGTTGGTGTAGAGCCAACATAGCTCCTATTCCTACAATGCTGCCTCCAGCATTGCAAAGGAAAGGGTGCAGTCAGGATTTACTGGATAATAGATAATAGAAAGCTCCTTGGAAGCTATTACCGACAGCAGGGTTTAGAGCCGAGCAAAGGTTGTGCTAGGGCTACAGCTGGATCCAAACTAGCCTGTCAATCAGAGAGATTCAAAATATTAAGGATGACCTAGTCACAGATGCATAGGCCAAGGATTCGGATGGCATTTGGGCAACCAAGATGGATTCATACCCCAAATCTGTCCTCATAATTTCATCCCTCCAGCTCCCAGATGATTTCTGGTGTTCTCTCAGGATGAAAATGCTAAATAATATCTCCCTCCACACTTCATACAACACTTCTGATGATTATCTATTATTTACAGCCAGAAAATCTCTCTTTTGGAAATGCCATCCCGGCATCTCATAGGAATGCCACTACAAGAGTCCTATGCCTCCATTTTCTGTATGTGCTGAGCTCCCTCACCAGACAACATTTCTCACCAGGCACCGACACTGTCCTCCTCAACCTCTGCAGCACAGTGTGGTGGATGCAGTCTTGTTGGGGAGCCCATTTCCTAAACATGGGGGCATAGAAATGACCTCTCATTGTGGCCATTCCTGTGGTCCATGATGGTGGCATTTCCCAATAGACCTGTTTTGAAGTTTGGACAAAACCTCAAGGTTTTCCACCAAATAATTTTTCATTCTGGGATGGGGTTCCTTTGAAAAAAGCTGAACATTTCCACAGAAAGTAGACCCCGTAAGTAAAACATTGCATCCACTGCAAAGTCTAATTCGCTGCTAAAAAGCAGTTCTCATAAAACTTTGTCAACCAGCCTTGTAACCTTTTACTTAGAGAAGTGTCCAATGCCCCATCTCTTGGGGGTCTCTGTATCAGAAACTTTCTACAAGTAATGTTCTCACACAACCAGATGATATAGAAGGATAATGATATCGACTTTCATGAAGTAATCCCCATGTCCCACAACATGCACAAGGTCAGACTAGATCATCCTAATAGTTTTTTTCAGGCCTTAACGTGCATACATCTCCAAATGTTTCTCCCACGGTGTTCACTGCCATCAGGATTTTTTCACTGGCATTGGGGCAGAAGAGGAACATCCTGTCTTGACCTCTCCCGGTGTTTTGGCTCCCACAACTAATATTTTAACAGGCACAGAGATGGAGGAAGTGATTCTGTGGAAGAAGCAGTTCCTCACTGGGGCCAGGTACAGATATGGCATTTGTACCAGTATATGGGTGCTATACACGAGCACCCTGATGCGCTGTAATTACAGTGCGTTGAAAACAGCTCGATTAATCGGGTCTGCTGGAGTGTGGTCATTACTGCGCTCCAACAGACTCCAGCGTCTCTTATGTCAGCATCCCTGCACTGAAAAATGGCAGTGGGGGAGCTTTAATTAAAACTCGCTCAACACACTTTACTTAAAGCACCCTGCCACCATTTTTTCAGCTCAGGGATGCTGATGCAGAAGATGCTCAGGGTGCTTTAATTAAGAGGAGTTCTTGAAGCCACTCTAATTAAAGTACCCTCTTCCCCCTCCCATAGCATGTGTATAAATGCCCTACATGATCCAAACCCAGAACATAAGCTTGGCACACAAAGCCAGTCTATGGCTGGAACAGAACAGAAGTTCAGCACAGATAAACTGGTTTAAAACTGGCAGAACCCAATCTAAGATTTGCCTGCCCCCTTCACCCTCACCCACCACCAAAGGGTGAACGTGTGCCCTGTGCGCTCCCAATCTAAACTATGCCGCTTACAGAATACCATATGACTTAGATCAATTCCACCTCGGGGTTTTTGAATGTCTGTACCTGGGTGAGCAAGAGAGATTGGAAGAGATACCTAAGAGGTAGGTTAGTCAGAGTGGCAATTTTATTATACTTTTCCACAGGACTGAGAGAGAAGGCGTGGGGATTCAGCTCTGAAAAGAGCAACTGTGAGTGTTTTCAGCGCTCTGAAAATGACAGTGAAAAGAATGGAGAGAAAGGGGGTGAGCCACTTCACAAGTACTTTCCTTTCTCCGTTGACTTCAATTAAGAATCAAAGTTTTGCTTGTCTGGAGAACACATCCTTTATGTTATAAACTACAGCATTTTTTTTTCCCAAGAAGAATCCCTTTCATCAGGGCAGATCACATGAGATGGTCCAGCCCTACTTTCACTAGCCTTCAATTATTGTTGCTGTTCTTTAAGACTTGGTCCTTACTTCTTATCATTACAACCCTAAACGTATCTGGAGAAAGTACACCACTAGCCTTTTCCCAGCAAAGTTAAGAGGCCTCTTTCTCACAAAGAAACCCAATACATGCTTTCTATTTATGAAATTGCATGAGGTTTCTAAAATACCCTTCAGCTGACTCTTTTTAAACTCAATATTAAGAGTAATAGATTTGATTTAGATGAAGGCTTTTTATATAAGCTTTATAATTTTGCAAACTGAACATTTAGAGTATTTTTTTTTGTCATTTTTAGGAGATACTGACAATTTTAAAAATGATTCTCCATTCCAAACCAGATGGAAAAGCCAAAATTTTAAATGAAAAAAAAGGCTATTTATTTATTTTAAATTGGAGATGTTAAACCAGAATATTTTGATATTTTCATTCAGAAGCTTTCAATTTGACAGAACAATCACCCTCCCCACTTTTGAATAACATTTCAAAATATTTTTTTCCCCCTTTGAAATATGTTTTCAGGTTTCAGGCTCTTGGGTTTGTTCTTCCACTCAAGGATTGTCCAAATTGGAAAACTGAAAAAAAAAAAAATTGTCAAACTCATATTTTCTGACAAGAAAACTAGTAATCATGAATGTTAGCCAACTCCACTGTCCATTTCAGAAGCAAGACTGTGGCTGGTCCCTGGACCTGCAAAGAGGACCTGGCATCAGGAGTCTGCTCCCTTGAACAATTGAAGATGGTTATGTGGTTTGGGGCATGGGGGCTGTAGAAATCAATTAATGCCTTGCCCCCTAAAAAACATTCCTACAGCATCAAGAAAAGCCATGTTGAGACACCGCAGGGAGCAGAGCCATAACCCTCCGGGACCTATTCTGACCCCGCCAAAAAGGGAATCTATGCCCTCCCCACTCCAACAAAATCTGTGCTTCCTGTTGCAATGCTCACATGCCCCATACTTGGAAGCCAAGTGGACAGGACAGAAGGAAATGTGTCTGCTGGTTGAAGCAGGACATAGGGAAATCCAGATTAAGCTCCCAGATTTGCCATGAATTTAGTATGGGTCCAATCCGTTTGCAAAGGCTCTGGGCCCTCTCAATGCCACCCGAAGTCAATGGAAATGCCAGATGCACAGCAGTTTGGAAACTCAGATGCTCTGTGGTTTTGAGCCAGTCAAATAGCTTCTCTAGGAGCTTACTCATTTCTAAATTAGGAATAATTAATATATACCTGCCTCACACAAAGGGTGTGAGGGAGGGAGAGGAGATTAGCTATGACTTGTAAAGTACTTTGTGATGCTTTAATGGAAGTGGCAATAGAAGGCAAAAATATCATTAGTGTAAAAGTGGCATTTTTAATCATACCTTTGAAAGGTCCATTTAAACACAAGGAAGAGCTTAAAACTAAGTGTCTAATAATATCTTTTTAATTCCAGCAGTGCGCTAGATGAAGAAAAAGAAAACCCAAATCTATCCTAAAGATGTGAATTCCTTTTCTTTTTTCACATCCTAAAGATGTGAATTGGTTTTCTCTTTCCTTGGTTGAGTTCTTACTTTGCTTGAAACCATTTACATATATATATATTTATAAAATATGCATTGCATTATTACACATTATAAGAAAACTCCTTACTCATTATCCATATATAATTTACAGCATGTCAGGAGCACCTAGGCATATACTATGGGAGGTTACTCATTAGAGAGGTGTTGAACTAATTGCTATCATTACCTTTATCATCCATTGTAATTTGATGTGAATTGTTTCTAATATTGTGAGGCAAAAGTTTCCTCCACCATTAGAAAACCCTTTTAATGTCATTCTTTTTATCCGAAGATTCCCTTTAGTTTCCATTCTAAATGACCTTTATGTTCACCTTCAGTCCCGCATGGTATGGCTGACCAATGCATTCGTTAGTATGTTTTGCTAATTAATGCTGCTCTGTGCCTTCATAGATGTGGGAGATCTCCGTCTCCTTTAACACGCCACGACAGAGGGCAAGACCCAGGCACACTCCCTCTGCTACACTGAGTACAGGGACTCAGTGCTAAGTTTGCTAACACCTGCAACCCCAGTGGAAAATGAATGTTCAGGGAGATACGGCTGTGGTCAGTCTTATGTCCTCCCTCATACCAGTTTGTAACTCTTTGGAACAACATAACCTCACAATTTTTTGCCACATTTTCTTTTATTCCCTGTATTTTTTTTATAATGGAGCTTAGGACCTGGTGCCAGATCAAAAAGCCAGCGAGACCTTTGTGCAAGAGCAGAATTAACAATGCAAGCTCCCCTGACCATTGCCCAGCTGGTGAGCCATGGTTCTCGCTTACAAAAACTTCTTCAAAGAGTTATTATATGATATTTTTACCCTACTGGCCCAATTTCTTCTTGGCTTCTCTTCTGAGGCAGCCAGAGCCGAAGGAGAATTTTGATATTGGTTCTCAAAAGTAGGGAGTACATTTGTCTGCTAAGGAAGAGCCTCAGACTACTAACTCATTTAATGAAGCCGACAGAGTAGGAGTCAGATGATCATGAAAGGCTGGAAGGTCTCAGGGCAGATGGAGCTAGGAGGCAGGAGCTGGAAAATGTCGTAGATGATGAAAAATTTCAAGGAGAGAGGGAAGAGAAATATGTATTTTTATATACAACAGAAGACTCGGTGAAATAAGTTCCACATTTAATCAGAGAGGTGTCACCTTGCTGACATTTTTTCATATGCCTTGACTTAAATTCCTTCATAAAAAAAAAGTTTCCCCAGATTAAAAAACAAAATAAAAGATGTGCAAGTTCTAATAAAACCCTACTGATTCCAGTGACCTCAGAGTCACTCTCTGAACCAGCGATCTTCTCATCGCAGCTGGGCACAATGACCCATGTGGTACCTACCACCCAAGAACCGAGCCCTGCAGTATCACAAAGCTTGCCATCTCACAGGATGGCATTATGCTTGCTCACCTTATCACTTGGCTTTTGCATGAGGATGCATAGAGCAAGCCAGTGCCAGTTTAGGCACTCAGAAGTTATGCACCTCTTCCACGAAGTCTGTTTTTCCATGTTTTTCTGTGGCACCATCCCAAGCAACATCCAGACTCAGATGAATAGATCTTAGCATCATCATTGCATTACAGTTGTAACACCTCTACACACGTGTGCTCTGTATGGAAGAATGCGTGCCTTTGGTAGCTGCATATTGTGGGGGGGATTTTTATTGTTGTGTTTATCTTCTTTTTCCAGCCCCCGTTCTCCTCTGGCCTGTCACTTTAAGGAGAAAACATGCAGTCTGGCCATGCGGGCAAGTTGGCCCCTGTTGTTCTGGCCACATGCTCTGCACAGGGAAACCCGGGGCCTTGTATGTGGGGAAAGATACGTAAAATCATCTGGTCTGATTGACCACTGGGAGCAGGATCTTCTCCAGGCAGATTGGCTGAGAAAGAGATGGAAGCACGGCACTCCCTGGCTGGACAAGACTAAGGCGGTGTCATGCTAAGGGATGCAAGGGCAGCTAGGCTGGTTTGGAGCAGGGAGAAGCTGCTATGAGCTGCTGAAGAGAGAAATCCCCTCCAAGGGGAGAAGGAGTCTGCAGCTAGAGAAAGGGGAAAATCGGGCAGAGGAGAAAGAGAGAGAAGTATCCCAGTGGCTGGGAAATCCTTTTCTCCCCACTTTTCTGAGGTTTTGAGGGATTCATACCAGGGAGGATGATATTGCTTCCATGGGTTGGCTGGACAGGATTTAGGCCTAGCAGGGTTGAAACTTGGGAGTTTCTAATTCTGCTAGATTGGCAAGGGTTGGGGCTCTGCCAGCTTTGGACAGGGTTGAGGTTTGTAACCTTTTGCTCCCAGGGGAGCCGTGCGACGCAGACTCCCTGCAGCCCAGGCCAGAGGGTAAGCCGCGCTTTCCCCCTTCGTTTCTTTTGATGGTCCTTGGCTCAGCCAAGGTTGGGTGGGGTTGGGGACAGCCATAGCCAGTAATCATAGCTCCCTTTTGAGTTTGCCTTGCAGTTTCTATCTGCATTTGTATAATCCAGCCCAGACATGTCGGGTGCATGTATGCTGGATGGAGCTGCAGTAACCCTACACGCAGCCTTTCGGTGGCAGCCAAGGTTGGTGCTCGACTGCTTCTGCAGCAGTGATAAAGGACCCCTGGCACCACAGCCGACCACAAACAACCCCCCAATGTGTGGCGAGCCCCAGTCATAGGACAGCTCAGGTGTGGACCCTGGAAGTAACCCTATGGGAAGCCTCAAGCCCAAGGCTGGCCTGGGCTGGGGTGAAGTCTCTCTACAGGTGTTCAACTAATGGACTGTATTTGCAGAGATCATGTTTATATTGGGTTAAGGTTTTGTGCTTTTATTTGTTTTCTTTTGGTTGTGTTTTAATAATAAATGTGTATTTGTTGGTTTATACTCCTTACGAGATCTGGTATTTGTCCATATTGGGATGCTCTAGTCCAATTTATTGTTCCCAGTTTTCTGGGTGGGGGCTTCAGCCACTGGTATAACTTATTGGATACCCCAAAATGTGAACCTGGCCCTTCCAATAGGAGGGTTATATAACAATATTATCCTTATTTCTACTACCAGCAGAGGGCACATCACAGGTTCCACATCACAATGTAAAGCTAAATATTTGAATTGCAATGCTTGGAAATATATCCACAACCAACTATAATGTCTGCTTATGGGTGGATCTAGGATTTTGAAAAGCAGGGTGGAGGTAGTGTGATGCATCCTCACATATAACACATATTTTTTCTCCAGGTAAAAGGAAACTAGAAGCTTTAGTAATATGCTAGACGTCTAGGGCTATAATATTCAGTTGAAGATTGTATCAAAAATATAATTTTATTGGACTAAAAATTATAGCTAATATTGGACTAAAAAATTATAGCACATTAATTTTCTCTGTGCATTTTGCTATATTACAAATTAAAAACACAACAAACTAGGCAAAACATATTCAAAGGATGTTTTTTTAGTCCTGCTGTCATTCAAATTAAATGCACACCTCTTTCAGACTCATAGAACAAAATCAAGTCTTCTTGAAACATCTTTGGCAGTGCATTCAGTGCTTCACTAGAATTATTTCCATACCTGAGTTCATGTTTTTAGCTAGAGCTCAAAAAAAGACTGCACGGCTGTAAAACAGGAGCTACATTACCAGGAGCAGCTAACAGACAGCAAAACTGCAACAAGAAGGAATAGCTTAATTAGGGGAACAGTGAGACCATTAAAAAAGGAGAGAGGGTCGTTAACACCTGTGGAATTAAGAGTTTAAAAGGAATCAGGCAGATTATAATGACCCATACGTGTATAAGGGGCATGCATCAGGAACCAGGAGAACGTCTGTTCATCAGGACACCCCGGGGAAGACACGGTATAATGGTCATAAACCGCTGGAAGACCATTTTAGACTGGACATAAGGAAAAACTTCTTTACCGTCCGAGTCTCCAGAGTCTGGAAGATACTCCCCCCAAAAGTGGTGCAAGCACCTACTCTGGATACCTTTAAGAAACACTTGGATGCTCACCTTGCTGGGGTGGTCGGACCCCAGCTGACTTCCTGCCCCTCGGGCAGGGGGCTGGACCCGATGATCTTGCGAGGTCCCTTCCAGCCCTGATGTCTGTGAAATCTGTGAAGTCAAGTGATTCCCTCACTGCTGTCTGATTAGAAATGCTGCTGCCACCACCAGGTAGTTGGTTTTAAACTTTGGGTGGAGCAAGGATCAAAGGGGGACATTGCACCCCTTGTCTGTCCCTGTGTCCGATTACGTGTGTTCTGGTCATCTGTTACTTTTATAGCGTCTCTTCATGTCTGTGGACCCCTTCTTGTTCAATGTAAGTGGTAATTTTCAAGAAGCAATGATACTTGCCTGAAAAGGATCACCCCATTCTCGAAGGGTGACATTCATGACATCCTGAATCCCTTCCTTGGGGAGTTATCGGCGGTTTCATCTGTGTGACGACCACAATGATCGTCTAGCCAGACTTTCTGTCTGGGGCAGACCATAGCATTTCTCCCATCTGCTGCTGTATCCAGAACAAATAACTCGTGTGTGATGAATACCAAATCTCTTTCTCTTTTGTACTAGCTTGGAGGGTAAACCCAGCTCCACAAGCTGGGGGAAAAACTAGCATGCTACTTATTTCTAACTTCTCCCTCCCCATTCAGTGCGCAGGGTAGCTCTAGATACTAGCACAGCACCAGGATCCAGTCACAACAATGTACATGCATGTCTGTTTTTTAATAAAAATGAATATTTCCTGCAGGTACTGTGAGCTGCCAAATGTATTTTACCTTTCATACTTGTCTCTCTGCTTCCCCCGCTCACTTCCTTTTTTTTTTTTTTGCTAGTTGTTGTCACATTTCCCTGGAATATTTCTTCTGTCTTTGCTGTTTTGCAGGAACAAAAGAGAGAGAGAGAGAGAGAGAGAGAGAGAGAAAAAAAAGCTGGGGACTTAGAAGTTTAAAAAAAACCAAAAACACATTTTTGATACTGTAGCAGCAGCTGTTATTTGTGTGGGGCCATAATTTACTGAAATCCACATGACTGAACTCAGCAAAATTAATGCTTGCTTGGCTTTGCATTTCAGGCAAGGCTCTACAATTGAATATAGAGATGCAACAAAGAGCTCGGACTGAAAAAGATGTTTTCCATGATTTCTTTTCTGCACGGTCAGTCTCCTCTACATACATCTTCAAAAACCACTTATTTCCAAATTTTATGATTAAATCAATGCTTGGTTCTGTGATTTGGCAGCCCAGGCGCATGGAGGCTGAGACTCAGGAATGACCTTGTATTTCTTTCTTAAGCCCTGGCCTGCCGATAGCGGAGAGAAAGCTGAACTCTGCGTTGAGGGTTATAGCTGTCGATGCACCTTTGGTGGGCAGTGTCCAGATGTGATCCAGACAATTGTAGGCTCTTAAGCAATCCCACTTGAAACAGGGTCCCACATGCTCTACAGGGTCCGGCTGGTGTGAAATCTCGGGAAGACAGTGGGATCAGTGTGGTGCACAAAGAGATACCGGTCCCTCCTTCCAGCCAGAAGAGTGAGGTGCATTGTAGGAAGTGATGCCATGAAAGCCACCGAGGCATCAAGACCAAGCATGAGGATACCAGGAGTGTATGTTCAGACATAGCTAAAAAGATCCAGAGTGCTGAGGTAGGCTGTTTCTTCTCCTGGGTCCCAGGTTGTGCACAGGTTGGCTCTCACCCTATATACAAATTCTTTGTTTGCTTACCCAGAGTATAAATCCTTGCTCCTACAGACCAGAAGAAGTCATTGCAAAGATAAAAACTTATGGGGGACTCTTCCCCTCAGTCTTCCCTTGTAAAGGTCTCTTGAAAACTTTTCAGTTTCAAGGCCAATGGAGGCTGTTAGAGGAAGCAGAAGACTGCTTCACTTACTCTCCATCTCCAAAAGGAAAAATACTGAGGACCTGCACACTTGACAGCTTCTGCAGACTAAGCGCCTTGTGCTCATCAGGGGATTTTCATGTCCCGCCACCCCTGCACAAGCTCACACTGTGCTTGCTCCTGTGGTCCTCTGTTGTGGGGGATCCTTGTGATCCCTCCCATCCTTTCCAAAATGGGGGTGCTATCATGGGCTACTGAGACATACCTTTGCCTGCAGTCTTGGGAAGTCTTTATTTTCCTATGAATCAGTCACTCCGGAGGCTCCAATTTGCAATCGATACAATTGCGCTCATCAGTATCAATAAAATGTCCTGCAATTTTGGAACCGATGAGATGCAGCGTGTCAAAGCTATCTTGTTACAGGCAAACAAAGGAGTGTCGCTGAGTTGAGTGTTAGACCTCGCTCTGCTCGGTCAATCAGGACCGCTGCTTGCACTCCTACTTTCATTTACAACTGGCAAGAGGCAGGGGAGAGGGAAAGGAGTTCCAGATATGAAGGAAACTGATGAAAAGCTCAGCTCATAAAATTATGAGCTACTTTGAAGGAGTTTTGATATATGGCAGATGGTCTTTAGATTCCTGGTAACCATCCCAATACTGAGTAAATAAAATGCCATTCATATGGTCTTGCCTGCATGGTCCAGAGAAGTATGCGTCAAGAATGAAGATGCTATTCTGGTATTAGGGAAGCCTGGGCCTATTTCTCTACTGCACAACAGACATCAGACGTGACCTTGGGCAATCACTTAAGGGAGAATGCTCAAACTAATAAAAGAGATCACATTTAGCCAGAAAACCCTGTCTGCCAAAGCTGCCAAAGCTTTTTAAGCTCCTCACTGAAAGGTTTTGGGACTTGAGTTTGCAAATGGCATTGGGGCATTTAAGATTTTTAGCCACCGTATCCTGAAAAACTGGGCGCAACTTGCACTTCCTTTATCACTGGTGCATCCGGAAGACAAATGGATTGCAAAGTGAGATAAGCGGATGCTATGCTGATGGTGCTATATCCATATCTACGTTACAACGCTGAGTGCTAAGTACTTTGAAATGGGAGCTGCCAGAAAGTTGGTGTTGACCGCTGCATCAACACAGCACTGAGTCGCACTAAGGACTTGTGAGCAGTATTCCCCAAACAACTGCCAAACATATACATTGAGAATACGGGGTCTTAATTTTTATGTGTTTTGCTTATAAATAGAGTGTATTAAGTGACTATTAACCCCATTTGCCCTCAAGCCATTATTAACTGGCTGATTTCCTATAAGCGTCATGGCAGACCATGCAATGCTACCTCAGCAGTATATGATCATAAAGATATTCCATCAAGAAAACCACAGAGAACCGCGAGCATATGAGAAATAATAATAATAATAATAATAATAAAGAACAATGACTAAAGATGCATATTCTGATTAAATATTTATGTGGAAAAGCTTATTTATGTTTCCTGGCTTTCCTACATTTTAGCACTTGTTAGTGGTGTCCCTAACTCATTAAACATTAATGCTTTGTTTTTATAGCTTGCTTTTGCTTTTCCATCTGAGAGATTTCATTAAATGATTCCTTTTATGCTGCTGAATATTCAATTTCTTTATTCTCATTCCCTAGCTATGGGGACATGTCATTTTTACCGCCTGAGCTGCTGGGAGCTTGAAAGTATGACTAGAATGAGTGTGACTCCTTATCACCCTCTAGTGACCAGAACAAAATTGAGTTTGCTACTGTTCACAAGCTAGAGAGGCTCATGGAAGTCCATAGTTTATTCCCCAGACATATCCCATGCAATAATCCAATAATCAAGGGATAACAGTTACATAGCAATAATCAAGGGACATCATCACATAGGACCAGGCTCTATGTGCTTGAATTTTTAGCACTGGATTTTGAGCCGTACTGATAGTGCATGGTTTCAATTGTGGGCCCAGCTCATTAACATCATAGCCTGATCATGGCGGGGGCTGCCCTTTTTGCATCCAGATCGTGGCACCCCCGCCCCCCCCCCAGCTCCCTGTTTGATTGAGGGGGCAGGTTTAGGGGCAGATTTCATTGCAGCGGCAGAGACCTTGCTCCCAAGGACTCTGATTGTTGTTGGGAAGCCCCTGCCCCAGCCCCACCACCTCGCTGCAAGAGGCAAGAAGAGCAAGGCAGGGGAGAAAAACTGCAAGCTGCAAGGCAATGCTTTCACCAGCTTGCAGCAGCCATCTTGTTGCACCAAAATGCCATGATATGGCCCCTGGCTGGGGAGTTCCCTTGCAGGTGGCCATATTGTGGCATTTCATTGCAAACCACATTTTTTTGTGAAAATCGCTTCATTTTGTAATTTTCACACAAAAGCACAAGATTGCATTTTAAACCAGGCCCTACTTATTGAGCATATTCCATATGCTGCCTCCCACCATCAGTCTGTATCAATCTGTAGTCTCTTGCCTTATGGTGAAGCTGTTAATCGTTTCAAATAGGACCCATCTTTATGCCTGGTTTGTCATACCTAGCAACGTGGCGCCCGGGTCCTCGGCTTGGACTTCTGCAAGCTCTCTTACACTCCAAACAAACATGCTATAAATAATAACATTGCACGTTGCATCTCTTATCAGGGCTTTTTTGTGATTAAGGCTGGCCAGCAAGGGACGGGACGAGGAACGTACATGCCCGTCCCCTAACCCAACTCCAGGAGTGTGTTCATACTCCGATCAGACCAGTTCCTTTCTCCATTTCCTTCCCAGTTACCGACACCCAGTGAGTCTGTGATTCCTTGTCTCCAACACCTTTCCAGGGTCCCAACCTTATTATGGGTCTTTACTCTCTCTAGACCTTTTTTTGGAGGAACTAGGCATCTTTTAATGCCCACACTTCTGGATAATCCTCAGATCTGACTGAGACAATGCAAGTATTGAGATTCTGAGAAAAATGCATTTAAAAATTCTAATTTGGATGCAGAGGCAGCTGCTCGTTCATTTATTTTTATTTTGCTGATCAGCCTTGCAAATAGTCGTAGTCTTTTGAGCTTTGATCAGTTGTTTGCTATGGGGGCTAATTTTGGAAGCCCTGAGCAGCATTTCTCACAGTGATATCCTGGTCTTTGACTAGGAATCTTAGATACAACCACAATGCAAATCAATTATAATCAGAACCCTTCCTTGAATGATCTCCAAGCATTTTAGCACCATTAAGACATCCATTGAACAGAAATCCCAAACTCCCCAGAACTGTTTATCTGAGCTCTGAAGGTCAGAGCAGAAGTGCGTCCTGGAAAATGTATTAGATTATTTTCCCCCCCCTCACTGTTAATATTTGAAACTTTAATTTCCTATAAAATCATTAAGTCAGTGTTTTGGGTCTGTTTTTTATTTTTTGGGTTGTTTGTCTGTGTTAATTGACCTCTGCATTCTCTGTACAGTTCCCTCAACCAATAACTGTCTGGGTTTCTATGGGGGTAGGGGAGTGGCGGGGGCTAGAATTGCTTCCTGTCAAAGATGCTGAAACTATCAGGATCCTGTATTTAAAAGCAAGGGTTGGGGAGGGGAGAAAGTTAAGGAAAAAACAGTCCATGGAGAGAGAGGCTCCAGATCCACGTGGAAGAATTAATACCTTGAGAACAATATTAAAAAAAGGGCAGCGAGCCCAAAAACGGAAGGGGTATAAAAAGAGACTGATCAGAAGAGAAAGCCATGGTGCTGAGGTGAAAAAAGAGGAGGATTGAGGGGACAGAAAGCAAGAACTGACAAGAGAGAAGTCAAGGATACTTGAACACACAGGTACAGGTTTTTCATCTATATAAATCAGAAGAGGATGAGGGAGGGAGAAGCACTATTTAAGATGAATGGCAAGAGTGTATCCTCATGCTCAGTCTTGCTGCCTTGGGGGCTTTCCTGGGATCACTTCCTTCAGTGCACCCCACTCTTCTTCTAGCTACAAGGAGGGACTGGTATTTTCTTGTGCACCACACTGATCCCAATGTCTTCCCGAGATTTCACGCCAGCCAGACACTTTAGGGCATGCTGGACCCTGCTATTTCGAGTGGGAATTGTCTGGATCACATCTGGAGGCTGCCCACCAAAGGTGCATTGACAACCCTTACCCTCAATGCAGAGTTCAGCTTTCGGGCCCACACAAAGTGAGCAAAAATTGGCCAGGAAACAACTTCAGCCCGAAATTTAAAGTAAGTCCCTACCTACTTTCCCTGATTATGAATCAGCCTTCCCATTTGGACAGGAGGGGCAAAAAGCTACCTGCTTCTAAAATAGAGCTTGATATGTCTTTGAACAGGTTGACATGACAGTGGGTGCGTCTACGCAAGATGCAGTAGCGAGCAGGTCCAAGTCTGTGCTAATGGCCTACTGCACAATGTTATTAGGCTACTCTTCAGCAAGCATCGCAAAAACACCCCAAACCACGCGCCGGCGCTACTGCTCAGTTAATGTCGTCACTGTGCATGCAGCTAGTGCTTCATTAAGGGAGTACTACACTAAATGTGCAGCACCTCCAGTACATAAATGAATGTGTGGATGCACCCAGTGTCAGCGACAGACTGGACTTGATGGTCAAGGAAATCCCTTCCCGTTGTATGTTCCTGTGTTCTTCCAAATTTGATGCAGGGAAAAGTAAAAAAATGTTGTGATGCACCATTGCCAAATATACTCACAAATCAGTGTTATAAAGCTACCAGCCACAGGTGAGGAAACCTGAATGGTGGAAATCCATGTAGCCTGAAAAGCGGCGATTTCTCCTTTAAACTTCAGCATGTTTGGGAGCAGGGAACGAAGCCAAAATATGTAGCACAGCCAAGTATCTCCTCAGCTGGTCTAAATTGGCATCGCTTTAATGATTCCCTCAGCTGGTGTATATCGATGTAGCTGCATTGATTTCAGCAGAGCTACACTGATTTATACCAGGCGAGGATCTAGGCCAGTGTGTCCCAGCAGAACCCAGGGATAAACTTTGGTTTAAAACAAGTTATGATGAAAAATGCCTTTGAACAATCGCTTTGCATTGTGTCAGATACATATTCTAGATTAAAAAGAGGAAAAAAGACATCTTTTATCTTCCTTAAAGAAATCAAATTGGTGGTAGTAATTGCATCTCTGCAATGTGGCCACTAGATGGCTATATTTCTGAATCTAGTATGCCGAGAACAGAAACTACTGGAAGTCTGCACGTTCGTTTGAAATGGAGAGGGAGGAATTAATTAATCGGCACTAGTAGTGTCAGGGTCGTAGCACTAGCTGCGTCTTTGCCCCCTTTCCAGGATCTCTGATTGCAGCTGCCTCCTGTATTTGTCCTCCTGGCCTCGCCTTTCTTGCAGCGGTGTTTCACAATACATCCGTTCAAGAGTGGCACTGCAGGGCACTGTCCCAACAGGGTTTTTGACTCCTGACACTGTCCCAACAGGGTTTTAACTCCTGTGTTTCCCCCCCGAAGAAACCCCTGCCCCGTGATAGGGACCTGCCTTCTTAAGAATGGAGTGTGTTCATTTAACAGTTGAAGCAAAGCATTAGAGAGAGAGGAAAAAGCGGTGGGGGGGTTTACACAACGGACAGCCGGTGTGCGTGCTTAGTCTCAACTAATCACATACCTAACATACCGGCCGAGTGAGACAGGCTTTCCTCTTCGATGACAAGAAGAGCACAGAAAGAAATGGTCTTGCTTTGCTAACAAAGCCCAGATGCTTCTCTGCACATTTTGGTCTCTGCATTTAGTCCCACGCCTCCAGGTCAAGCAGGTTTCGGCGCCTCCCAAAGTGAGCCGTGAAGGCAACCCCATCTGGCAGGGTCTCCCAGGGACCCATCAGTGTAAGCTGTTAATGATTAGAAAGGGCTTCCCTTGCTCATCCTGCAGCCAAATAGCTCCAATACCTGCAGAGCTGGCCTTAGGGGTAGGTGATGGGGGGCGACCGCCCAGGGCGCTGCAGTCGTGCACCCTTGCACACTCGTGTGTAAGCAACCTGCGCTCACAGCAGCACTCTTCTCCGGGCTGGGCATGTGTGGATAGGGTGGCACCTGCTTCATGCCCCTCTGCCTCCTTGCTGCCCCTGCCTGCCTGCCTCGGTTTCTGCCTCCAGCATTGCCGCTGATCCAAGGAAGGTGGGGGTGAAATACGAGTGCCCCCAGGACACCGTTTTCCCTATGAATTCGCGAGCGAGCTCTCCGGGGCCAAATATCCACTCCCTTTTCTAGCACAGAACACACCACTAGTGACAGACCTAGGCATGGATAATCATTAGCGAGCACCCCCAACATATAGGTTGATTTCCATCACTAATAGAAGAGAGGTCTGAACGCCCCCGCTTACGGCAAAGAGGGCACCTTTTGCCTTAAGCATGCTAGCTTGGACGTCTGACACCGAAACAATGATTTCTATCAGCTGTCCTCACTGTAATGGATCCTTGCTTTTGGAGTTACCCTTGAGCTAACCCCAGCACTGATAATTGGGCAGGGGGAAAAGAAACGGCTTAGCCACACCACATAAGGCCTGAAGTCCACCTGACTCCCAAAAACTAGATTCCTCCCCCTCAATCCCTTTAGCCCGCAGGGAAGCAACGTTATTATTCCTGCCAGAGGATGCATAGCCACAGAGCAGCGATCGATAGGTATGTAACTGCTTTACTGGAATTCCCTTATAATTAATGATCGCTTCGATTTTGATGCGGTTCGGGACTTGAAGGTAACAGGCTAGCATCTATTACCCGATTGATTCTTAATTGGAATAATATTTAATCTTTATACATCCAAACACAGGCTCCTGCCTCCCCGCTTGAAGCTGAATTTTACTGATGTGATGACTCTCTGTCTTAAAGGAGGAGGGTGATCTCGGGCTGAGGTTTCAGTTCCGATTTTTCAATTTGTTTCTCCAGACAAAACAATTGAAGGTCGGGTTGTTCCCAGATGAGACATCCTTATCTCCTAAAATGACATGAGGCCCTACCCTCTCAATTTTAAAACATCCCAGTTCAAACCTTGGGGAAAGTGTTTTTGTTGTGTTTGTCCCATAGTCACCAATAATCTGGTGAACACTCTCTCAAATTTCTATGTGATCTGTGCTTCTTCAGCAGTAGCTAATAAAGCCTTAATATTTAATCCAGGATGGTATAAGAAACTACAGAGAGACCTCCAACCAATGAAGTCTTTAAGTGTGTGTGTGTGTGTGTGTGTGTGTGTGTGTGTGTGTGGCCATCCCTAGTCAATAAAATGCAAAGAGACATAGTTAAACTTGAAAGGGGTTTGCTGAACTGGAACATATAGTGGGGTTTTGACACCATCTTCACAGCAACATAACCATAAGCAGGAGGTTAAGCATACTTCATCAATTCGTGGCTGCAGGATCCTTTAAAATCAGCATACAACAGACTTCAGATCAGGCTCTGAAAGTGCATTTTGTAACAAAAAGCATTAATTATCAAGAAAAAAGTGATAAAATGAGGCAATCGATTTAATCAATGCATTGGATTTCCCAAGCCTGCGATCACTGGGAGCAGAACGTTACTTCTGATCATCACTTCCCAATACCTGCTGAGCAGCGAGGTGCAGCAAAGCCTGTTACTGTTTAGTCTTCAGGGGTTGCCCTAACACGATCATTCATCCATTTTATAATTAGAAGTCACAAATCACCCTGTAATCTCACAATAATTGTAATTAAAATTTGCTGTTTAATCTATTATATCCATTCACATTTCATCGTGCACCTCAGGGTTTTACATTTCTTGTCCTTGCACTCATGCAAAAATAAATGACAAAGGAATAACTAAACCTATACCAACCTGTAGTATCATTATATTCTTTAGCATTCCCATCTAAAACCTCATAGGGATCACACAAATATGATAGCAGGACTTTTGTTAAACATGCCCTTACCTCCTGGCAATCCAAGATATTAAACCCCATTTTTTATGCATGTGTGAGAGAGCCCCAGCCCCAAGCAGACTCAGGAGCAGTGAGGTGGGTCCCGCCGCGTCAGTAAATTGTTGGCGGCTGCGGGGCATGGGGCGCGATATAGGCGGTGCAGCCATGGTGGGGGCGAGATTGCACGCAAGCCACCGAGCGAGCCTGACTCCGGAGGCGAGCTTCCCGCGGTGCCCCAGGGCACGAGGCTTAATTACCTCTCCCAGGTGTGCAGTGGCACCGGCGGGCACTAAAGTAGCACCGGCACGGAGAAGCATTGGACCGGAAGGGCTGGGTGGGGAGCGGATCCCCGGCGGAAGCCCAGAGCGGAGGAGGCTTGCCGACACATGCCCAGCACGCGTGTTCTGGGGAAAGGGTAAGGCCCCGCAGGGGCAGGGCACCAGGGGTGACAAGCCCCGAAGTCATTGGAGGAGGTTGTGAAGGCTGGGGGGGGGCACCTCGCCCCAGCTGAAGACTGTTTGGCCAGTAGCTGGGAGAAGCAAGCTATGGGCCTCGGCCACAGTGCATTGGGGGCAGGAGGCAGAGCCGCCCAGGCGGGGCAGGGACACTCCGGTGACAGACGGCGGACCCCAATAGAGGGACGAAGGCCTCCTGAAAGAGGCGAGAGGGACTTGAAGGGACCCGGAGTCAGACACCCGTACGGGAACTGACTGTTTGGCTTACGGGTTACCAACTTTGTGTTTGATATTTGAGGCGTTGTCCCACCCCCTCACCTGAGGGGAGGCTAGGTGGGCAACCCGGACTTGTATATGGAGGCCTGGGCGAGGGTGTAGGGGAGGAAGGAGCCCTCAAGGATCTTGGACCTGGATCGATGGGAGGTCCCACTTCCGGATGTGCACGCGCCATCATAGACACGCTGAACCAAGGAAACAGCGAAGTCGTGGCAGGCGGGCCTGGTGTGAGCATCCCCAGAGTAAGGGCCCCAATCGGAGATTAATGGACAATCATCCGTAGACGCCCGAGCAAGCGTACTCGTTGACGGGTGCACGGGCAGCATGGAGAATTGAGATATACACAAATGAAGGGCCCTATCCAACTCTTATGGATTTTAAAAGCTTGTATGGCTTCATGCTTCCTTGGCTTTTATTTATATTGGAGACAAAGGTTAACAGATGGCCTTTTTTAGTAAAAATGGCTTTCTTAATCTTAATATGATGATGCCATAATACATGGTCACAAACTCCTGGAAGATTGTTTTAGACTCGTTTCAGGGTCAACATTAGGAACAACTACTTCACAACTACGGTGTCCAGACTGTGACCATTACTCCTTCTTTTCCCCAAGGGTGCCCTGGTGAACAGTTGTTCACCGAGCCCTAGATGCACACTTGTGATGTAGTGGAAAGCTGCTACCAAGTCCCCTCTCAGCTTTCTTTTTTTAAGAGTGAAGAGTCCCAGGTCCCTCAGCCTTTCCTCATATGGCTTGCCATGCAAGTCCCTGATCATATGGGTAGCCCTTCTCTGGACTCTCAAGCTTTACCATGTCCTTGTTAATGTGCAGAGCCCAGAATTGGACGCAGTCCTCCAGCTGTGGTCTCACCAGTGCTGAGAAGAGTCGAGTAGAGCAGGAGAATCACTTCATTGCAATAGTTTTGCTGGAGATGCATCAATTGATGCGTGCCAGTGTATTGTTGGCCCTGATGGCTACAGCATTGCACTGCCAGCTCATGTTCATACTATGGCCAATTATTATCCCCAGGCCTGTGATGGCAAGTGATGGGGGATCTTCAGTCCTGCTGCCTGATGAGAGGCAGCAGTTGCACAAACACCCATGTCATGAGTTTTGCCTGTGAGCACATAGAGGTGCACAGCCCCTGAACCCCCCGCACCAATCTCCTCCACAGCTGGCAGGCGTCGTGGCCTTAGCAGGGGCCACCATCCCTGCAGCTAACACCCCGCCACACCTTAACACACAGTGTCACCCATGGCACAAGCTTTGCTTGTCCAGATCTTGAGGGGCAGTTCCCCCCAAGCCCCTGCACCTGTCTCCTTGAAACTTGGCAGACTTTGTGGTCACCAGCCCTGCAGTTTTCACTGCACTGTGGCTTAACACGTTCACGTGACATGAGTTTTGCTTTCAAGATTTTGGAGGACAGTTTCTCCCACCCCCGCACCTAGCTTATTAAAAATTGGTACGCTTCATGCTATTAGGACAGCCTCACATTTCTGCAAGTTTCATCCAAATCAAGCCAGAAATGAGAAAGCTATAACCTGTTTCAACCTTCCCCATTATATCCTATAGGCGAAACATCGAAACAGGGTTGAAACGGCGAAACGTTTCGATGGAACGGAATGAAGCAGCTGTTTCAACTCGAAACAGAAGTCGAAATGAAACACTGTTCCATCGAAATGCTCCCGTCTGGCACAGGCCTAACTCTCAACACACCAGCTGATGGGAGTGGGAGCTGTGAGGAATTGGAAAGGAGTTATGGGTAAAGGGGAAGTTGTACTCTTGCTCTCTTTCTGCCTCTTTAAATAATTTTAAGCTCCTTCTCCAGTTCTCTGGTGCACTGGAGAACTGAAGCAGGAGAATAGGTGGCTGAAGTGCTGGTGTCTTTTGACGCACTTTGGAGCCAACCTATTACAGCCTAGACCTGTCTATGGTATGGCTGTGGCAGCATTAAAAAAATAAATAAATAAATCTTTATTCACCACTGCACCTGCAAAGTGTTGTCTAGCACAACTGTTCTAGGTGCTGAATGACCCGGTTAATTCACTTTGGCTCTGCTTAGAAACTGAGTCTGTCTCAGTCTGCTATGATGAATTTTCCTCCTACTTTGTAGATAAAAGTTGCCCATATCTAGCACAGCTTGGGGACTATCAGTTTTGCTGCAGAGTCAAAGTTTGGGGTTGAGGAAGCCCAGTCTTGTCCCAGATTGTTTTAAATGGCTGTCACCCACTGACACAGAGGATGTGCTTGGAGGGATGAGAGCAACTGGCTGTAAACTGGACCCATGCCCACTCTGACTTGTAAAAGGGAAGCCCCAGAGGGTGGTGATAGCTGATTGCTTGCCATTCCCTTGGGCCTTTCCTGTAGTGTCTCCCAGGACTTTATCTCATCATCCCTCCTGTTCAATAGATATATATATATGAGACTACTGGGTGAGACTGTGTAGAGACTTGGGGTGAGATACTACTAGTCTGCTCATCTCCTTTTCTGAACCTGACGTCTCAGTCCTTTCCCGGTGCCTGGCTGCAGCTGGGTCTGGTTGCAGGTGAACCAAATGAAACTGAATCCTGACAAGACAGGAATGATGGTGGTGGTGGGCGGGGGAGGGGACCACATGACTTGAGACCACAGGACTGGGACACCTATCACAGATTGAGTGCAGGTTGTCCTTGTAACTCAGTTTTGCAGCCTTCTGGTGCTCCTGGATGGTCTGCTGAATGTCGATCTTCAGGTGGTGTCCGTGGCTGGGAATGTCTTTTTGACCTATTAGACCCTAAATATTCTGGGCCCTAGTTACCTAAGGGATGGCCCTCGCTCTTATTGGCCCATTGTATTCCTTAAGATTGACCAAGAGCAACCTCCTTCAGGTACCATCAGTACACCAAGTGCATTTGGTGAAAGCACGCCGGAGGTTGTTCTTGGCAATCGCTCCTCAGCTTTGGAGCCCCCTCCCACTTCAGGCCTATCCGAGCCTGAGCCTGGACGTCTTTTGGAAATACTGCAAGACCTTTCTATTTGGACAGGTATTTAGCAACCATAGCTAGACCAAGACATCGTTTGCTGGATCTGTGCTTTATTTTGTTTTATTGATGCCGTTTGGTCTTTAAAGTTGTTGTTTCTCTTATTGTCAGCTACCTCGAGGCTTTGTTGGGGAAGGCATATTAATGGCAAAAAAAAAAATGAATTTCAGGTAAGCAACCCCCTCCTTCCCCCCGCATTATTTGTCATTACCACATGACGCTTCTGCTCCCAGGGCAAATGGGGTGCTCCTGGCGAACTGGAAACAGCATTTTCTCACTTTTCAGAGATTAATGGGGATAAAGGATCTTCCCAGCTACTTTTGCAGCAGTGGACACAAAAGCTATGCATGCTGCTCATGTATGGTCTAAAGGAATCCGCTTGGGATTGACAGGCAAAGTAAAAATATTGCTTTGCTTATGAAAAGGGACTTTGGATGCGACAGATATTGGATGCAAAACATCTGGTATGATCAGACCTGCGTTTGCTCCAACAAGATGTTAGATGTCTAAGAACATCACAGTCAGGAAGAAAATTAGTAAAGACAGGCACCTTTCTTATCTATATGTGGAGTTAGATAGGGAAACCCAAAGATCATTCTTTATAAAAGTCAGATAGTCTACCTGGGAGGTAGGGGAGAACATTTAGATAACAGTCACACCCTTTAAAAGAAATCTCTGACTATTCAAGTTTGAATGGCCTCCTTTGCATACCCATGGTACAGTTTTAAGATTGGTTGTGAAGATTGTACTCTGTCATTAAAATCTCCATTGCCCATAATCTCCTTCTATCTCCTTTGTTGCTGTCAAACAGATGAATGGAGGAACTCCTGCCTGGCTCTTTGATTCTTATTTAGCATATCTATAAAAATTGTGTACACAGGCACTTAATAAAAGCTGGGAAACAGATCTGTGGATGTAACTGGGAGGCCAGTGACAAAAAGGAAAGCCAAAAAGAAACCTGAATCTTGGCTCCCTGAACTTCTCCTTGTCAAATCTTTAGGAGAAGAAAAGCATTTTGATCGTTTAATTACAGGTTTTGTCTTTAAACTTTATGGCTGCATTGTCTGCTTCTGGCAAGCCCAGAAAATCTGACCAATAACTGAAATCCTCAGAGAAATCTTTCATTTTCCCATAGGGTTTTCCAAAAGGGATCTGAAATGCTGAGGTCTGGGGGCTGGAATCAGATCCTGTGGCTTGTATTATATTTATAGGGATTCAGAGCAGGTTTATATATATGTACCATATTTTAAGTACGCAAAGCAGTGCTAGGTATGCACTGTCTATTATTATTAACTCAGCACTGTAATTATTCATGGTGTTTTCCATTTGAGTAAAGAGTAATGAGCCATAGTCTGCCCCCAGCTACACTGGGATAAATCTGCAATAACTCTGCCAGTTGTATTAGAGTTATTCTTGATTGGCAGGAGTGTAACCAAGAGGGGAAGCTGATCATTGCAAGGAGAGAGAGAAAATCTAATAATGTTCATACAGTGTATTATTCCATATATGAGACACCTGGGCCAGTCTCGTTTTTGAGGAGTTTTCTTGGCCTGAAAACTGAGCATGTGCTATAAATTACATGGGGGGTAGGGAAAAGAAAGGACTCAACTACTCTCACCTGGCAGACGTTGGTTTTTTTAGCGACAATAAGGGGCTAGCATATTTAGAGCAGACTCTAGTCTACTCTAAGCTCTACTGGATTTGGCATAAAAGTGACCCAGGGACTGACCATACGGTCTGTGGAACAAGCCTGTCCCCCTGTCACAAGCCTACTGAAAAAGGCCCTGATACCTATGGGATCATCAGAGACTACTGCAGTAGCAACAATGACAAGGAAGTGTTATCTGTTAACACTCTTCCCCACTGTGGCAATGGCTAGGAACTAGTCTGAAACTCAGTGGGACTGTCGACACATGCTTTTATTCATGCCTAGACTTAATGTGCATTTGCCTAATGTGCATTAAGGCAATTTTAGGTGCATGTCTACACATGTGCGTGCTGAGATGCATTAGTGCGGTATTTGGACCAACTTGGGATTGAATCAGTCAGCATACACAGTGCTAATGCACCTGAGCACATCTACACCTGTGTTAAGGTGCTTTAGCTATTCATGCCTAAAATCACCATTTTTAAGGTGCATTAAAGGCACTCATGTGAAGACCTGCACCCTTAATGTACCTTTAAAATGGCTAATGCGCCTGAAATCAGCACGTGCAGACATGCCCAATTAGTCACAATATATTTCCTAATTGCCTTTTTGTTTCTAAAAGGAAGAAATTCACTACTGGTTCTTCTACATCACCTCAGCTGCAACGGTTAGTACCTTGAGCGGGAGGACCTATGTACTGTTCATTGGGTTCAGGTATGCATACATGAGAAGACCTGAACAGCCACGTTCACTGCAGAGCACTAGGCAAGCCTCTGCAGGCCCTTTGTCTCTACAAACCAGTCGCTCCCTGACTGAGGGACCAGATCTCAAATCCTAACTTCTTCAGCCTTCTACAGTAGGGAACATCTCAAAATTATAACAGCTATATCTCTATATGCACTGGCCTGAACACTACGGATCCTGCTAGTCCATGTGAGGATGCTCTTCTCTGCACGCTACTGCTTGTCCCTTGGCTAGCCAGGGCAGAGGGGCAAGTGACAGTCTCACCCTACAATCTGCTGTTGTTGCCATCAGATTATCTGGGTTCTGCTTCTCTCACCTTTTCCTCCTTTAGGAGGTTGACAGCTCTGATGCTATGTATTCTCCCCTCCCAACGTCACCCTCCCACACCGGGGCAGGCACGCCATGTTGTGGGAGCAGCCAGTGATTTTGCTAAGTCCCTAAATCTGGTTACAATGCTTCCTTCCCCTTCTTTGTACCCTCTTCCTTTCCTTCCATGCTCATGGCACATCTCCTCTTTCACCTCCCCACCACGTTTGCCTCCCACGGCCTCTCTCCCCGCTGTGCCTAGCTGCCCCAGGAGCACGAGATGCCCCAGAGCTGCTCCTGCCCTGCTCCAGCCAAGCTGCATGGGGCATCGGGCCCAGCTAGGGACAGCAGTGGGTAGGGTCCCCCTCCTTAGGCCTGCTGCCAGACTGGCGGGGAATCCTGGGGGGACTGGGAAGGGGGAAGAAACCCTCATCTGCTGCTGCTCTCCCCCGGGGAGTCAGTGCAGCTTGGCAGGAGCAGGACAGAGCCCTCCATGTCCCCAGAATAGCCAGGGGCAGTGCCAGTGGTAGGCAGGGGAAGAGAGAAATGGGAGGGGAGGAGATGTGCTGCTGAACATGGAAGGGAAAGTAGAGGAAGGATTCTTACCGCTTTAGGAGCCACAGAAAGTCCCGTGCTGTGGTCTAAATGGGAGGGGGTGTGACTGCACCCCTTCTACATCTACCCCTACCCTGGCAATGGAAGAGACATTATTTCTACCCGCACTCAAAAATCCTAAATCGATCTCCTCCAAGTTCCTGAAATTAAGTTTAAAAATCATGAAACTCTGATAGAACCTTATTATTCTTTTAAAAATGTCTTCTCTTGTTCTTGAGCCCTTTGGTCACGCTACCTTCAGGTTTTCAAGCTTTTGTTCTGCAGCCACGAGGGTTAGAAACTTGCATCCTTTAAAATGAAACCAGAGATGCTCTTGCAGCTTCTTGTTTCCAGGAACCGTGTTTTTCATACCCGTGCAAAAAGTGGTGAAAACCGTGATAACATTGCAAGAGCAGGCAACGGTGGTGTACTGTAATCTGAAGAGATGTTGCCTTTGCCCTCACTTGTGACTGACCGCTGTATTGCCGGGCTTGCTTCAGCTCCTTTTGTTCCAGGTGATGTACAGTGGTATTTTTTGTTCCATGAACTAGCCTTGATGTATTTGAGAGCAGAAGAAAGGATTGAGATTTTACAAGAGAGGTATTTTGTGAGCAATCTCTGGCTGGTGCGCTAATGCAAATTCAAATGCTAATGCCCCATCGCACAGCACCCATTGGTAGGCTGACCAGCTGGCAAAGTGACAGCAACAAACTATTGAGGTCACATGCCTCTGTCTCAGCCAGGAGCAGCATGCAAAGGAAGCTAAGCATCTCTCAGACCCCTGTTCTCTTTCATCTCTGATCCTTATCTGAAATATTAACAATACCATGTACCAGTTCCTCCATAGCAGAACAAAAGCATGAATTATGCATTTTTTTGTTCTTTGATTTTTCTTTTAATGCTTGTAAAATGTACCGGATTAATCAGTTTTGAAAGTGATGTCCTATAACCCCTGAACAGGCACGGGAAGGAGGAGAGGCTGCCTTACTCTGTATACTCACTGGTTCCCCACTGGAAACCACTTCTAGTGCATAAAACAGGGAAGTCACTCTGAAGACCACATGCAACCTCTTTTCAGTGAAGGTGCCAGCTTCCACCAAAGTTTCTGGTGGTTTCAGTGATACAGGCCAATAGTTCCCAAACTATTTCATGCCAGAGGGTTTCTTTGGCATCTTATGTACACCCATGTAGTCAGGGCCTAGGTAGGATCCAACCATCCCAATTAGCAGTATGGGAAGGGGTGGGTGGCTGCGTGCTCTTGTCACCAGTTTGCATCTCTCTAGGATCATGATCCAAGGCTGAAAAGTCACAATGTGGATACTTGCCAGTACAAACTGGCCTGACGGTTCCTTTCAACTTAGCCACAGAAAAGCCATCCAAGCAGGATAGTGCCAAGCCATGCATGGGGTGGCCTGAGCTGTGCCTGGGAAGCAGAGCTGAATACCGTCTTCTGACCCATCCATGTAGCCCCGGCAATATTGGCATCTTTTAGTAAGTGTCACAAATTTTGTACCAGCTATTCCATGCAAGCAACTGAGAATTTCACCAAAGCTAATACAACGAAGAAAAAAGATCCAAATGTGTTTTAAAATAAAACAACACAGGGATTCCCATACATAATATGCCCAGTGGGTCATATTCAGTCCCCAGGAGTGGCCAGTACCAGATGCATCGGAGGAAGGTTTGAGAGACCCAAGGCAACAACGGAATGAGCTGCCAACAAAAAGTTACTTCTTACTCACTCTACTCGGGTGTCCTGAAGCATGAACTTCTATTCATGCAGTTTCATAGATTTCATAGATTTCATAGACATTAGAGCTACAAGGGACCATCGAGTCCAGCCCTCCAAAATCGAGTCCAGCCCCCCGGGGTTTAGCCATGGATATTTTGAACATTCATGCAAATGCCGCTTTTTCCTTCTACCCAGCTCTTGGCCTCAATGTCTTGCAGCCAGGGGTTCCAAAGATGAACGGTGCCTTGAATAAATTGAAATATTTTCCTCAATGTTTTTTAAAAACAATCTCTCTGTTCTTCTGTAATGAAAGAGGATAAGAGACTCTGATTTACTTTACTCATATCATTTTGACCGCTGTCATTTCTTCCCTTTTTTTCTTTGCCTCTCTATGCTAAACAGTACTAATCTTTCTCAGTCTCCACTATCATTATCCATAATGGACTACCTTTGTTAAACCAGCAGGGAATAACATGAAATTAAACAAGAGATTTCCCTCCCCCACAGAAAACTGATTTTCTATCACACGTACCTTAACCATTGGCTTTATTTCCCAACTGGGCAACAGACTGAGAGTGGAGACAACTGCCAGTGAGAAGGTAGCAGAAATAAATAAGTTTGCAGAAGAGATTTGAAGGATAAGCGGGGAGTCTCCTGGCAAACAGTGAAAAAGGAAGTCTGCTTCAGTAGCTGAGTAGGATCAGCATGGGGGGAAAAGGAAACCTCGGGCGAAAAAGGAGGAAATGCCGGTCCAAATTCAGCCATGCTGCAAGTCATAGCATTGGGTGAAATCTTTAATGAAAGGCTTTGTTTTGACAGAGCACTCGACACGAGGAGGGAGTTGATCAAAACAAAACATTTTGGATCCATTTTGCATTTTTAGAAACCTGAAGGTCTTTTCTGGGAAAAAAAAAAGTTTTGAAAAAAAATGTGTGTTTTATTTTGCTTTTTCCTTTGCAAAATATACAAAAGGGATATTTAGAAAATATTTTACAGTTTATAAAATACTAATGATCCATTGTGAGTCTTATGAGAAATCAGCCATGGTGACTATGGGCAACAGGATACCAAGGTAGGGGGAGAGCAAATGGTGTGAGATGTAAGCAGTACTGATGCTTCACACCGGTTTTGATTACTTCTCACTTCTTCTCAATTAGATGAATTGAAATACATTAGATGTACTGACATTTTTTGCTTGCGCCATTTTTTCCCCCCAACTATTTAAGTTAGTTTAATAAAAAGAGATCAGATTCACCCAAAGAACCTTGTCTGCCTATGTCCCTAGACCAACACGGCTGCAACCAACACCCATGTATTGAAATAGTCACTATGTCTCTCAGTCTGGCTATTTTTTCCTTCCCATTTTACCATATCAGTAACTTTTTATGTGCCTGGAGGTCCCTCACTGCTGCATTTCCTGTGCTTTGGTAGGCTACATAGTTAACGAGTAAAGCTGCCTCTAAAGATCTATTCATTTGTCTCTGTAAGCTTTTTACTACAGTCTTTTCCTGTAGTAGTTGTCAGGACAAACTTCTCCCATGATCTCGCACACTAAATGCAAGCAAAAGAAACACTGGGGAAAGCCACGTTTCAGCGAGATGGTACAAATCTTCCCACATAGGGAAGTCCTACGCTGATTTTACTGAGGATGTACAAAGTTGAAGGCACTTTCGCTGACACTCCTAAATATGTGCTCACTAACTGAGGTTGGGGGGAAAAAAAGCTTGCATCCGTCTTGCAGACAGCTGTGACTCGAGACAATAGGGGAACTGATAAGAAAATGTCTGTGATAGATCAGAGAAACCCTGTACATGGGTTGTTGGAGACTCTGGATGAATGGAGATAAAAGCAGTGAAAATAAAAGGTCCTCTAGCCAGGCTATGAAATGCAGAGGTCTCCAGCAACTAAACTCTTCCCTCTCTTGTTGTAAGCACAGTTCAAGACCACAGAAAACCCTCACTCCTCTAATTCTCCATCAAGCACCAGTAAAGGACAGTCGTCGAGCCCAGACACCTTCCCGTCTGGCCAGACTTCTGCTAATCTTTTCAATATGTCCGGATGCCTGTTGAGTTCATAACCATCTCTACTAACTTCTTATATTCATCAGCATTTCCATGCTGTCTTATTCAAATCCAGAAACGACAAGATAATTCACTGCTTCAGTAGCAGCAAACATAAATGTCCTTTAGCAAAATGTATGGCAGACGACAGGGTCCGTATGTACCTTACAGAGCAAGGGTGAGCAAAATACGGCCTGCAAGCCAAATCCGGTGTACCAACTGATTGTATCCAGCCCGCAGGCGGGTGGGTGCAAAGTCATGGGATTCAGCCCATCGGGAGCCAACTGTTGTGTTGTGCTGGGCAGATGGGCATATCTGCAGCTGAAACCAGCTCCCAGTTCCTGCCCCGCATGCTGGAAGCAGCCTTGGGCAGGCGCCAGCATCAGCTGTGGATGCTGCCATCAGGATCCCGCAGGGGATCAGGGTGACTGCCTGGGGCTGCAGCTGATGCACGGATGCAACACCACACCTGCAGACCCAGGCAGATGCCCTGATCCCCAGCAGCAATCTGTTGGCAATGATGCTGGCACCCAGCTGGTGCTGCTTTTGGCGCGCGGGGAGGGAGCCAGCGTAAGCTGCAGACATGGCTGGGATGTTGTGGGGCGTGCTGTAGCCACGGGACAGTTTGGGTGGGGAGGAAGCAGGGAGAGAAGGAGAGAGAGAGATGTGGGACCCTGTCCACCTGCAGCCCTATCCCACATAGGGAAGTTTGCCAACCTGTTGCATGGAGGGAGAGGGTGCTGCCCCGGCCCGCAACAGCTCTCCAAAATTCCCTATGTGCCCGCTAGGCCCAAATAATTGCCCACCCCTGTTAGAGACTTATTAGGATGCACAAGATATGGGCTATAGAGGATGTGCAACGGGCAGAATGGCATCGTTTCTTGGGTCTCACCCATAACCCAACTTGTGTTCCTCAGAAAGGCAAAATCCTCATCATTACCTGGGAGTATTTTGATGTGTCTGATGAAGAACTTTTTCTTTTTTCAGAAGAATTGTTCACAAATGATGCTTACTGTTACCACCTGTTTTCCTCGAGTCAGTCAATCCCAAGGCCACACCGACCACTGGGGTATCTTTGATGAAGCAATAGCTTTCCTCCGTTCTTCCCAGGCTTTTGCAATCCTTGTACAATCTGTCAATTTTAATCTCATCCAGTCTTTCATGGTAGTGGTCCAGCTTGCAAGGTCGTCTACTACTTCTTCAGGATGGTGTTGGCAAGGGTACCGGGCTTTCTTGTTATATATCCAAACCACTTCATTGTTCTTCTTCTTATGATTTCAAGCAAGAGTTCATATTTGCTGACTTCTTGTCTGATTTGATCTTTCACAGGTTCATTTGGTTTATGGGCAGTGTAGGATATGCCTTGAAGTCTTCTGAAACATTGCATGTCAGAGGTCTCAATTTGCTTTTCCAGTGCCCTAGTGAGTGTCCAGGTCTCGCAGCCATACAGCCACCTGTTTTATTACCATGAAAATCAAGGGGGACAGGGAAATATTTGACTATATTTTTTCAGTAGTTGATCTTTGAAGCAGATTTAGAAACCCTCCATTTTAGACTTTAATGATTGAACTTCGTCTGTAGCCTGAATGTGAATTTCAATGCATGTTTAACTATAAATGCTGCTACTCTCACCTCAGTAACAAGCAGGATGATTATAGGCAATGAATGCAACTTCTTACCAACGCTCCTGGAAGCAGCTGTTCAAAGTTGCATTTCCGTTTTCCATCCCATTCTCTCCCCCGCGCCCCACGCGTGCTCTGAAGCAAAGCGAAAAAAAAAAGCAAATATCTTTGTGCTCTTTACAAAGATTAAAGCTTGTGGGAGAGGCACAGAAGCTGCATTAAAGAAACAGCAAATAAAACAGTCAATTTATTATAGGTGATCCCAAGCTAAACATATGAAAACCTGTAGCCTGCTTTGTTAGGGTCTATCAATTCAAGACAACTACCTCCAGAAAAGGGAGTTTATTGTAGCCTTTTCTCATAAAAGAGGGAAAAATACAGTATAAGGGGCTGCAGACAAATAAATCGCCAAATAATGTTTTATCCAGCAGCTGTCTATAGGGAGCTGTAAAGCTAATATGTATTAAGAGGGCCATCAAAAGGGCATTATAAAGAAAATGGTGCAGACATCAAAGACCCTGACTCATCCAGGGACTCAGGCACTTCCATATAACAATAACCTCAAAACTGTCATCCTTTGGGGCTATGATTTATAGCCACAGCAGAACTCCAGTCTCCTGGATTTCAAGATGGGATTAAAACAAAAATTGCAATTATTCTTCCCCAGATCCTAAATTTGTACCTGGACTGCTTTGGCTCTCAACTTCTCTGACAAGTATGCATGCCCTGCATGGGAGAGATTCATGCCTTGACCCCATTTTGAACGATAGCTGCTGATGCAGCAACACAGGATGTCTGAAGCCTGCCAACCTAAACAGTGTGTGCCTGCTGGCTGGCATTGCCCCTCCTAACATCAGAAGAGCAGTGGCCAGCAGGATAGAACAATTGAACAAGGTGTTCATCTAACTTCCCCTTAAAAACCCCCAGGGTAGGAGCTGCACCACTTCACTTGGAAGTTGGTTCCAGCTCCTAGCCGCCCTGACCGTGAAGTCGCGCCTCCTGATATCTAACCTAAATCTACCCTCTGCCAGCTTGTGACTTATTTCTAGTCACTCCTGGTAGTGCTTGGGGGAACAGGGACTCCCCCAATGCCTGCTGGTCCCCCCTCACTAGTTTGTAACAGGCCACAAGATCCCCCTCAGCCTTCTCTTGTGGAGGCTGAACAGGTTCAGGTCCCGTCGCCTCTCCTCGTAGGGCCTGCCCTGCTGCCCCCGACCATGCAAGTGGCCTCCTCTGGACCCTCTCCATGCTGTCCACATCCCCCCTGAAGTGCGGCGCCCAGAACTGGACGCAGTCCTCCAGCTGCGGCCTGACCAGTGCCGCACAGAGGGGGAGGATCACCTCCCTGGACCTGCTCGAGATGCACCTGTGGATGGATGACAAGGTGCGGTTGGCCTTCCTGACCGCGTCCCCACACTGCCGGCCCGCGTTCATCTTGGAGTCAATGATGACTCCAAGATCCTTTGCTGCCTCTGTGCTGACGAGAAGGGAGTTCCCCAGCCTGTAGGTATGGTGCCGGTTCTTCATCCCCAGGTGCATCACCTTGCACTTGTCAGTGTTGAATCCCATCCTGTTCTCATCCGCCCACCTGTAACCTGTCTAGGTCTGATTGCAGCCTACTCCTCCCTTCTAGCGTGCCCACATCCCCCCACATCTTAGTGTCATCAGCAAATTTGAACAGGTGCTTTTTACCCCCTCATCCAAGTCACTGATGAAGATGTTGAACAGTGCAGGCCCGAGGACCGAGCCCTGGGGGACCCCACTGCCCACGTCCCTCCAGTTGGCAACCCATTTGACTGTGTGGGTGTCGACACCGCAGTCCCCCAGTTTCTTAATGAGAACGGGGTGAGAGACAGTGTCAAAAGCCTTCCGGAAGTCCAAGAAGATTATATCCACTGCTCCCCCTGCGTCTAATGATCTGGTGATCTGGTCGTAGAAGGCCACCGGGTTGGTCTGACAGGACCTGCCACTGATGAACCCGTGCTGGTTGCCCCTAAGCATGCAGTCCCCTGCTGGCCCCTCCTGGATGTGTGCCAGCATAATTTTCTTGAACAGTTTGCCTAGGATCGAGGTAAGACTAACTGGCCTATAGTTTCTCGGGTCCTCCTTCTTCCCCTTTTTGAAGATGGGAACCATGTTGGCCCTCTTCCAGATCTTGGGTTTCTACCTGATTTTGCCACTTTTCTGTCCTTCTGTGTCTCCTTGCTGTTCTCTTTCTGTTGCCTTTCTTTTTCTGTTCACCTTCTAATTTTTGTCTATTTAGATCATGAAGTTCATAGGACATAAATTCTCTCATTACGTATTTGTATACTTCCTAGCCAGATATCTCAGCTGTGCTGTTGCTGTAACATCAGCAGAAGAAGAAAAAAAAGAAGAGGAGGAGGAGGAGAAGGAGGAGGAGAAGGAGAATAACAACAACACAAGTCTCTGGATTGATACCATTGTGAAATAAAGCAGAATTTCCATTTTAAATGAACCAAAATCTATATAAGACCTTGTAAATCTCAGGACTTTTACAAGAAGGAAGACAGAAAAGATGTAGTTCTGGATGAAGGAGGCAATACCTTTATGTTTCTATCACAGTTATTAGAGAGATTTAACAATAAAAGGGAAAGAAAGGGATCAATGGTCCTACTTCTATCATCATGCCCATCCCATTCAGGATTATCTGGTGATAATATAGCTGAAAGAACTGTATCTAGTAAATCATTTCTGGTTGGGTATCCCATAGTTTCTGAATTCACCCCCGCAGGTAACCTGGTCTCATGAACCCATGGTGTGTCATTTTAGTTGTACTCATTACCACTTGAGGTTTTGTGACATGGTAAAAAAACAAACCACAACCAGATCATCCTTCTGAACATCTGTGCTTTGAAAGCTGATGTCAACAGACCATGCATTTGAAAAATCTCTTCTGACACCCTCTTTTAATACCTAGAAGCAGCACTATTTGCAACTCACTGTATTAAAACCTTAGGAAGAAGTATTTTCCGCATACCAAGCCGACTAGAGTAGGATATAAGGAGCTAGTAGATACACTGGATGATAGTCATTTTCTTGTTATGCTCAGGAAGTTTGGGATCCTGATGCCCCCTAACTTATGTTAATGTTATCGAAAAATATGTTCATTGACAGCAGCAATCCCGAATCACCATTTGGTTGCATTCATTTTACAGTGGTGCAAGCCCATCTGTCGTGAAACTTGTGTAAAAGGGTGGAGAGTCCTACACACTGAGCTAAGCCAACGAGGGAAGGATCCATCCCTCTGAGTAATGGATCTTCTTCTGGTGTGACTTGGTATGGATCCATAGTCTTCAATGGATATGCATGGGTCTACAGAGCCTCGGGACCCAACCCCCAGCTTTCCTGCCCGACTCTAAGAAGACACATTTCATTGCAAGCTCTTGTTATTTCTGTGAGCAGTTGGAGAAAAGGAGGAATGCCAAGAAAACATTCTGTGGTTGTTCTCAAGCAAACGGAAAAGGTCTGTGACATTTCCTTCTCCGTGTACCAAGGGAAATCCAGCGACAGCTAATCTGTTTGCGTAGGGACTCGTGGGAGAGGCTGTGAAGCCACGCGGAACTCCTCAGATGATGATAATATTAATAGTCTTCCCAAGAACAGCCAGCATAAGAGAAAAGGAGCGTGGTAAAGAGCTTAGAAAGGAAATGAGAAGGGCAAATGCACTCTACACTTGAGCTCAAAACATGGGGTCTGTGTGAGCATTGTGTTCAGAGTACATTTGGTGCCAAGAAGGGAGGGCTTGATGAGCATGTCTCTGCTTCCACCGAGGCTCTTATATTGCCCCAGGGTAGGTAAGCCCTATCCATTCAGTGACATGATTATAATCTGTCCCGTGCAGCTTGCTCTTTTTCTTTTCTTTTCTTTTTTGTCATACTCTCTTCAAGGGGGAGAATACATTCACGGAGGATGGATATAGGCAGGCACAGTTCTTTGGGTAGATGTCATAGCTTTTATTAGACCAAGTGAGTAATTGGAAAAAAAGTTCTTAGCAAACTTTCGGGTGCAAAGTCTCAGAACAGCAGAGACTTCCTATGCCTGAGGAAGGGTGACTGCACCCAAAAGCTTGCTAACAACATTTTTTCCAACTACTATTCAGTTGGTCTAATACAAGATACCACATCTACTCAAAGAAGCTTGCCTGCCTATGTCCTTAGACCAACATGGCTACAACCCCAAACCCAGGGGATGGATGTGCACATGTTGGGGCAGCAGACACAGAACTGGGACAGGACCAAAATGCTTCTTTAAGGAACCAGCTGGATCTTCTGGCTGATGCAGGCCTAAATGTAGTCAACAAGTCTCCTGTCCTGCCTCGGGCTGCGTAAGCAGGAGAAGCCAAGGAAATGTGAGGAAGAGAAACTGAAGCTGAAGACCCGTGGGCAGGTCTGAGCTGCAGGCTGTATTGAGTCCAGACCTCTGGCTGACCTGGGCACTAGAGACATTTTTCTGTCTGTAGGTTTGCTTGCTTAGCTTTGGCCTCTGAGTTTAGGAACTTCATTATTCTGCTTCTTCTCTAACCATCTGCTTGAGAGAAAGAGGAAGAACCTGCCTGCCTCCTAGTTCACTGAAAAGGCTAGGAGTTCAGAGACCTTCTTAAAAGTACAGTTTTACTTTGGTTTGTGATGTGTCAGTCTCCTTCCTCCCTGAACAAAGACCTGGCTTGGGAATGGATTGTCTACCTTGAAGCCATCTTCCAGGGGTGTTGTTGGTAGCCACGTTGGTCTAAGGACATAGGCAGGCAAGATCATTTGGGTAAATATGGTATTTTTTATTAGACCAATTAAATAGTTGGAAAAATTGTTATTTACAAACACCCTTCTTCAGGCATAGGGATTATCTGCCGGTGTTTGTGTGCTCTCCTGGGTGGAATAGAAAGTTAAGCCAATATGCAATGCAGGTCTGTAAAAATGCAAAAGCACGGCAGGGAAGATCATTGGGAACAGGAGTAAATAGGTATGAGACAAGTAGGTGTGGTGGGGGGAAGTGGGGAATGTTGACCTTGTGATAAAATGTAGCTGGTAAAATGCAGACAAGTTACCTGGGGTTATCGGATGGCAGTCAGGCTATAATGTGCCATAAATCCAATGTCTATATTTAATCCAAGTTTTTTTGTATCCAGCAGATTTATGAAGTGAAGTTTGTAGGTTCATCTATGAAAGGTATTTTGTAAATTCCCTTTGAAGAATAGAACTGAGAGATTGGAGAGAGACTGGTTGCCTTACGAGACATGTGACCTCATGTGAGCCTGATTGCCATGTGCCAAGCCCTGTACCCTACCCATAAGACATCTCTTTCACTTCTAAGCATGCAAGCCATCAGCGGGTATTGCTGTTAAATGCCTATGGCATCTATTCCTGAGTAAATATTAAGAGCGTGTGAAATGGGCCATATTCAATGTGGATTCAGGCCAAATCAGGGACAGTGATTCAATTTGTTGATTCGGATCGCTGTCCTGATTTGATTTGGCTGAACTGGAATCCGAAGATTTGATGCCGACTCAGAGAATCAGTGATTCGGCCATAGACACAACTTTAAAAGTTTTTTTCTACATACCTCGAGGTACCAGGCGTGGCTCATGAATACTGCAAGGCTGGGGTGGATGGAGAGTCCCACAGGAGCATGGGGCCCCCCTCCCCATGTGCCATGGCAGGAAAGAGTACTGGGGTCAAACGACCCCAGCAAGGTGTTCATCTAACCTCCTCTTAAACACCCCCAGGGTAGGAGCCTGCACCACTTCTCTTGGAAGCTGGCTCCAGGTCCTAGCCGCCCTGACCATGAAGTAGCACCTCCTGATATCCAGCCTAAATCTACCCTGTGCCAGCTTGTGACCATTATTCATGGTCACTCCTGGCGGTGCTCGGGGGAACAGGGACTTCTATGAGATGCTCCATCTGCCCCAGCATCTTAGCATTCACGGGCTGCCTGCTACCTTGAGGTATGTAGAAAAACCATTTAAAGTCATGTATATGTCCAAATCACCAAATATTTCCAAATTGATTTGGAAGTTTCCGATTCAATTTGGAGAGATTAAAGGGTCTCCTGATTCGATTCAGATTCAGCCACCGAACTGGGCCAAAATCACCGCCGAATCGGATCAGGGACTGAATCTTTACACAGCCGTAGCAAACACTATATTTTGAAGTCAATCAACCCCATAAGGTTTCCTGCTGGCACAGCAGACGTTGCATCAGAGTCAAACGGCCTGTCGAGCTGACCGGCCGAAGGGTGAACACATCCATTCACAGGAGTCGCCTGCTCTCTACATCACTGCCTACCTTTTATAACAGCAACTTTCTCATCTGCTCCTCCACGCTGCAAACGCAGAATAAAACAACTCCTTCCAGCTGCAGCAATCAGCTGCCTGAGCTGTTTTCCTTTCCAGTCTCTGAAAAGGCTTCTGTTGCCTGGGTAATTTGGTATCAATGCTGTGTACAAAGCCCATTGATTTAAGGGGAGGTTAGCACCTTCAGCAGATGTCCCAGATGTGCAGTGGCATCAGGTACCTAGATTTCAAAGATAAAAGAACAAAACAGGGCGATAGTAATATGCGCAGAAAATGTGGCTGGTCCTTTGTGGAATTAGGGCCCCATCCAAAGACCAATGGTGTAAAAGGAAATCATTCCGTGCTTTGAATCAGGCCCTTGCCCAGCCTTTCCCTGGATCTGCATGCAACCCTGTACTGAAGGCGCTGTAGTAAATAAAGCCATGGGCTGAGCAGAGACACCAGGCTATGGAAAGACCACTGGGCAGAGAATTATGAACAGGCAAGAATCCCTTTGCACATAGGTGACATGCACCAAAATACAAAAAAAAGGCTGGAACTAGTAATAGAGGAGTGTCGCAGTGCCAACAGCACGTGGCATAGACGTCCTCATGCTCCAGCTATTTGGAAACTTGTTCTGGGGCCCAGTGCTTCTATTCTATACCCCATGCAGGGTCCAAAAATGGAAGACCTACTTAATTTTAAAAAATCCCTAAGAATCTGAAACGTTTCTCCTTCTCGCTCCATTATGAAGCATCCAAAATTGAAGTCTCTGTTTTCTTTGTCTTTCTTTTCCCGTCTACCCCCTGCCCCACCTGTCTGTTTTTTATGCACAGTATTTTGATCAAGGAACAATTAAGGGAAAGAAAGGAAAGGGACACTTTTCTTTGAAAAGACAAAAAAAACCCCAAAAATGACAGCACTGACTTTTTCAGTTAAGCTTCATGTTTGATGGAAGACTTTTTTTCACTTCCAAACAGACACATAAACACACCGTTGAAAATGTTTGACCAGGTCTGCAATAAATCTCTCAGCAGTAAAATGCCATCTCATGTTCCTTGGTGACCACATCTTCACAGTCTAATATATCTGCCCTTATCAGCTGAACAATGCTTAGCTTTGCTTTGATTGCATGCCGTAAGGTGTTTGACCCGGTATCCAAGATGCTTGGTAAGAGGGCTTATTTTAATCTTTCCCTTTCTCTGCAAGGAAACCAGTTTGTATCACAGCTGAAACATCTGGAGGTCTCTCTCCCCCATGTTTTTCTTTTCCAGTAGCCTTTGAAACCCACTTTGCTCTCCAGATTTCATAAGGCAACATTAAAAGTCTCAAAGTGGAGATTCTGTGTGTTTGTGTAAGCACGTGTGTGTAACGCTCCTGGTTTCTGATATATGAGAGAACAGGGTAAGCTTATCTGGTTGCATCTGCTGTTTTGATCTAGTGGAGACTATTAACTCAAAGGTAAAGCTTTCATTTTGAAAGCCAATGACCCTGGTTTTAGTCCCAGCAGTCTCTCCATAATTTATTTAGGGCTTGGCGGTACACAGTACTTTGATCCTGCAGGGAGATGCGACACAACTTCTGGATACAATTTGAACTGGCCTTTATGTGGCCCAGAAAACGCTGCATCAAAAGCAGATATTTGACACACGCGACCTGATTTTTTTAGCTATATTTTAAAAACCGATTCAGTTGCTGTACAGAATTTCACTTCCCATCAGGTCACGCATTTGAGGTTGAGTCGTTTCATAGCAAAAAGAAAACGGGCCATAATTGCGGGAATGACAAAAGGCTAGCATCAAACAAGCAAAAACTTCCCCTGCCTTCAATGCATCCGGGTAATGATCAGCTAGATTTATCACTCTGCCTCTGCCCTGGGAAAGGGGCAGCGGTATCCCAGGAGCAGACTCAGTCATAATGACGAGCCTGCTACAGAGGACCCCCTCCGGTTGGAAGTGAGTTAGGGAAAGTCCTTTTTTCTTTTTCCCCATCTATTTCCACAAATGAACAGCATCAGCTAAGTACTCCCCCATTTTTATTCTCAGCTGGGGTCACAACCTGAATGGGGACCAATATGCAAGGAGGCTTTCCCCTTAGTCCCGTGCACCCCCAAATTAAGATGTGGACAAACCAGCCCTATGTGAAGATTCCTTTCAAAAGACCGTGGGATGATACCGGGAGCTGCTGAAAAACATTTATAAAGCCGTAGAAAATCAATTTCGAGAAGTCGAGGTCCTTGTTCATGTGTCACGGCATGTTTAAACCAAACACATTCTTCTTATCAAAGAGAGAGGCAGCATTGAAAAGAAATCGTTCCCCCGCGCCCCTCCCCTACATGTGAGTGGCAGCCTTATTAATCCATTTGATTAATTCTGTGACTATTAAAGAAACGGCAAGGCACTCTCCCTTTAGTTAATATGACTAACAAACACGCATCTGTCGCTCAGAAAGCTGTGTACTCCGCGTTGTTGTTATGATGGCATTAAATATTTACTGTTTGTTATGATTGTTACCGCTGTTATTCATTGGATCGCAGCAGCCAGGGGCTTGTTGGGTAGCTCACAGAAGAAACAAAAACGCCAGACAAGCTTTTCAAACTCAGGTGTCTAAAAGTTGTTGAAACTTGTATAGAAACATAGCAAAGCCCATTGACTTCCTCTTAAGCATGTGCTTAAGCTCTTTGCTGATTAAGGAGAAAATCAAGCTGAGTCTTCCCGAAGGAGGAGATTGAGTGGTACTGGCCTAAGTTGCCAACGTGCTGAGCCATTGCATTTCTCCTGGATGATGTTGGAAATCAGTAACTGGAAGCACAAGTTCACGCGAAGAAATTTCTCTATTATTTTTCAGGGCCGTGTCCAATGGAAAGAATATTCACTTTCTTTTGTGTCTTCTGCTGCTGTCTTCCTGGTGGGACAAAACACCTTCTCTCTGCCTCAGGAACACGGTGTACGTGCCACGCATAAGCAGCACACTCGCACCATTTATTATATCCAGTGCCCATCTGGTTGACCTATGAGTCCTTCAGAGTCTTTAAATCTCTGGGGCCTAACAATTTTGTAGGTGAAACGCAGTGAACGCCAAGACAGACTGCATATAATAGTGCCTGCGGTATGTTTTCTTACATGCGCACCCACTATTTCATTCCATCCCAAAACGCATTCGTTAACGTCCAAATATAATTTATGAGCAGTTTCATAAACTTAATAACATAACTTATTATATTCCCTCCATCAGCTATTTCTCTATTATTTCTAAGAAGCCCAGTGAACCTCGAGTAATTATAACAGTGCCTGCCAATCCACATGCTTCTGCGGTCAGGAAGGAGTTTTCTCTCCTAGCATAAAATGATACAGCCAGTTATATCTGTATCTAGCATTTTAGTTCTCATTTTAGGTGCAAAATCTGAATACACTAGGCAGAGCGATGTGGAAATTTCTTTGAGCAATTGCTACTGGCAAAAAATTTGCATGGTATTAGGGGTGAAGGATGAGAGAGATGTCAAGAGTAAGGGAAAACCCGGTATTATAGATATTTCTACTCTTCATTTTTCCCTTCACAACTGTGTTTGTCTGTTCTAGGCAGACAAGGTTCTTTGGGTGAATCTGATATTTTTTATTAGACCTACTTAAATAGCTGAAAAACAATTTTTAAGCAAGCTTTTGGGTTCAAAAACCCTTCATCGGGGTAAGGAAGTTTTTTAGCAGTTGGTGTGTGCTCTTCCTAGATGGAAAGAAAAGTAAAGAAGCCAGAGGCTGGGCTGGGCTGCATACAAGACAGGCAGTCAGTGAAGATGTAGACTGAGGAGTCACTGGGTGAGAGACAGGCTGGGTGCGGGGGGAGCGGAGGGGAATGAATAGTGAGTGGAGAAGTACCTGGGGAGTCAGACGTCGGGCAGGTTATAATCCAGGAAGAGCACACACCAACTGCTGAAACTTCCTCAGCCTGATGAAGGGTTTTTGAACCTGAAAGCTTGCTTAAAATTTGTTTTCTACCTATTTAAGTTGGTCTAATAAAAGATACCAGATTCACCCAAAGAACCTTGTCTGCCTGGGTCCTTAAACCAGCACGGCTACAACCTACCCCTTTGTTTGCTCTAGACGTGCTGCCCAGCCTCTGTTAGCTTGTTAAATTAAATACAATTGTGTTCTCCAAGCGTTTCCATCTCTGATTTTGATAAATATAATTCTCCCAGCCCCTATTTCCAGAGACGTCCCTGGGTTGCTTTTAATTGAGAACATTTGTTAGGAGATGGTATCAGAGCTCAAGCCCAACGGCCAAGTTACTTTTCATAATGCTGCCGCCAGCAAACAATCAGATAGGCAAGTCTTCCGAAACTTGGGAGCTTCTTTAAGTGAGCAGTATAACTCACAAGTAAATAGAGAAGGTTATAACATCTTAAAATAATTTATGTGAGTGTCAGGCCTGAAGAAGAAAAGACTTCTCCTGGGACGCAGTTTTAGCAGGAACTTTGGAAATTGTAGGTTTGATAAACAGCACCACAACTAACAAGGCTGAAAGGACAAGCGGCAAGGGAGCATCATGGAAGGGTCTGTACAAAACTTGTGGAGCAAGGGGCAAGCATCAAGCAGAAGTTCAATAGCTGCTGTGCCAATATGAGCAAACGGGAGTCTGGTACCTACATTTCTTTCAGAATTTGTGCTTCAAATCTCTCTGCACCCCCGATCCCCATACCTAAAATAGGATGGCTCCACAAGACTTAAGTAGGTTCCTTCTTTCCTTCCCTCCCTCCCTCTTTCTTTGCTGTCTTAGGAGAATGCTTGAGAAGATGAAAAAATCATTGTGCCAATTCCAAATCCCCTATATTTTAATGGATCTTGGATTGGATCAACTGATCTATTTAAGAAAGGTCATGCTGAAAAGGTTTGAAACTTTAACTTGGATCCTTTTTCTGAAAAAAACCTAAAATAAATGGTTGTTTCAAGATGAAACCAAACCTTTCCTTTAAAAAATGTCAAAAGGATTCAATGACTCCAAAATTCTCTCCCTTGCTTTCTTGCTGAATGTTCTTTGAAAAACTCCCATCAAAAGTTGTGATTTCCCTAAATTTATCATTTCTTAGGAAAAAATTATTGGAAAATGCCTGACCAGCTGTAATACCCATTTTACAGCATGATTAAGAAACTGTGGGCTCATCTACACATGCACTGACATCGCATTAAATTTATTGCGCACTAAGTTATTGTGCAGTAAGTGGAAACAGGCCAGCATGTACACATGCAGGCTTTAAAGTCTCTCACTGGGAGTGCAGGGAGGCAGCAGCAAGGCACCAGACTTCCATGCGTGGGCCCTGAGGTGGGGCAGGGTCACTTGGAGGAACTGGATGCCTTTAAGTCGGCAGGCCCGGATGAGCTCCATCCGAGGGTACTGAAGGCACTGGCCGACATCATTGCAGAGCCACTGGCGGGAATATTTGAACGCTCGTGGCGCACGGGTCAAGTCCCGGAGGACTGGAAAAGGGCCAATGTGGTTCCCATTTTCAAGAAGGGGAGGAAGGAGGACCCGGGTAACTATAGGCCAGTCAGTCTCACCTCCATCCTTGGCAAAATCTTTGAGAAAATCATCAAGGCTCACATTTGTGAGAGCCCGGCAGGACAAATTATGCTGAGGGGAAACCAGCACGGGTTCGTGGCAGGTAGATCGTGCCTGACCAATCTAGTCTCTTTTTATGACCAGGTCACAAAACGCCTCGACGCAGGAGGAGGGGTGGATGTCGTATACTTGGACTTCAGGAAGGCCTTTGATACGGTATCCCACCCCATACTGGTGAACAAGTTAAGGGGCTGTGACTTGGATTACTGCACAGTCCGGTGGGTGGAGAATTGGCTGGAGGGTCGCACCCAGAGAGTCGTGGTGGATGGGTCGGTTTCGACCTGGAAGAGTGTGGGCAGTGGGGTCCCGCAGGGCTCGGTGCTTGGACCGATACTCTTTAATGTCTTCATCAGCGACTTGGACGAGGGGGTGAAATGTACTCTGTCCAAGTTTGCAGATGACACTAAGCTATGGGGCGAAGTGGACACGCCGGAGGGCAGGGAGCAGCTGCAAGCAGACCTGGACAGGTTAGACAAGTGGGCAGAAAACAACAGAATGCAGTTCAACAAGGAGAAATGCAAAGTGCTGCATCTAGGGAGGAAAAATGTCCAGCACACCTACAGCCTAGGAAATGACCTGCTGGGTGGCACGGAAGTGGAAAGGGATCTTGGAGTCCTAGTGGACTCCAAGATGAACATGAGTCGGCAGTGTGATGAAACCATCAGAAAAGCCAATGGCACTTTATCGTGCATCAGCAGATGCATGACAAATAGGTCCAAGGAGGTGATACTTCCCCTCTATCGGGCGCTGGTCAGACCGCAGCTGGAGTACTGCGTGCAATTCTGGGCGCCGCACTTCAAGAAGGATGCGGATAATCTGGAGAGGGTCCAGAGAAGGGCCACTTGTATGGTTAAGGGCCTGCAGGCCAAGCCCTACGAGGAGAGACTAGAGGAACTGGACCTTTTCAGCCTCCGCAAGAGAAGGTTGAGAGGCGACCTGGTGGCTGCCTATAAGTTCGTCAGGGGGGCACAGAAGGGAATTGGTGAGTATTTATTCACCAAGGCGCCCCCGGGGGTTACAAGAAATAATGGCCACAAGCTAGAGGAGAGCAGATTTAGATTGGATATTAGGAGGAACTTCTTCACAGTTCGAGTGGCCAAGGTCTGGAACGGGCTCCCAAGGGAGGTGGTGCTCTCCCCTACCCCGGGGGTCTTCAAGAGAAGGTTGGATGTGTATCTAGCTGGGGTAATGTAGGCCCAGCACTCTTTCCTGCTTATGCAGGGGGTCGGACTCGATGATCTATTGAGGTCCCTTCCGACCCTAGCATCTATGAATCTATGAATCTATAAGTGCATTAACGCTGCGTGTGGTCTAACTTTAGTCCCATGTCAGTCTACACACACAGAGTCACTGCTCAATGAGGTGTCTACATGTGCATTACTGCGCAGTAACTAACTGAGCATAAATGTGATACCTGCTCGTGCAGGTATTAAATTTCTGCTTAGGTCAGCATATGTCGCCATAGTCACATCGCATACACGTGTAGATGCATGCCCATCCTGCACAATAATTTATGTTACTGCACAGTAAATGTGCATATGTAGACATGCCTTGTGAGGTACTAAGGTATTATGGTAATAGAGGATATATAAGTACCTAAGGTGGATATCAGTCATGGTCTTGTTCTATCTTTACCTACACAGGGCCAGAGAATAGCATCAAAGGTACGGACACCTCTATGAAACAGATTCTCCTCCAAAACACTACTTTCAGCTGGTCCAGCAAAAATTGTTGGGATCAACTTGTCTTCCAGTGGAAGCACCCATGTACACACTGACCTAATTCCCCTCTCCCTTACCCCAGCATAAATCACCAGGCTCATCCCTGATTAACACCGCACACGTGAGAGAGCACTATCAAGGCCGTTGTAATTAAGTGCAATGTAAAATCATACCGACATTTTTGTCTGTCCGCCAGGGGACATGCCGTGAGCTCAGCATCATGTCCATCTGTCTCTCTGGTACAAAGCTTTCCTCATCTCTTGGCTTCCTCTTGGCCGAGGTGCTGCCCCTTTCCCAGAACAGGAAGGGATAATTCACCACGGTGGCAGGAGCTCTCAGAAAGACCTGAGCAATGAGCAGCCCCAATAGCGGCCCAAGAAATGGGGCTGCTGAAATGCTGGGCAAATGTTCCCCCTGGTTAGCGACTGCTAAGAAATCCTTGATGCAACTTGCAAGTTTTTCTTTAAATCGCCTTGCTGGGATCCTATGATCCCAGCTGACTTCCTGGACTCGATGATCTTCAGAGGTCCCTTCCAGCCCTACTGAATCTATGAAGCATTGAATCTATAAATCATAAAATCTATGAATCTATAAATGAATCCATGAATCTATAAATCATAAAATCTTCCAAAGGGGAGATTTAAAAAACCAAACAAAACAAAAACAAAAAAGCCCACCCTTATTTAGAAGAGGGTTTAACTAAGGAGAGCCTTTCAAAGGACTGAGATGACTGCCTGTTCCAGAAGAGGCTCTTTCACTAAGTTGTTACCTTCCCCGATGTTTTTCTTTCACCGACTTGCTCTCTCAGCAGTCGAAAACTCAGCAATGTTTAAAGCTTGTGCTGTCTGAACCGCATACTGCTACCCGCACACAAAGAAGCAGTGCTACGTTCAAAAGACAGAAAAGGGGCTCCTTTCTGCTCCATTGTTGCTCTCAAATTATGGCTGTATGGGCTTTATTGATACCTGAAATTGCATTCTTTTAAAGTGCTGCTCCAAGGCTGGAAAGAGGGCCAGTCCTGGGATTTGTATGTCATGACCACAAAGCAATTGGTCTTTGAGGGCTTCCACTAGAATTCGACTTTAAGCCTCCTTTTATTGTCTGGTGCCCTTTTGTGCTTCTTCAGGAGCAGGGCGACTTCAGCCGGGAGTTGTATTCAGGACGGTTGCTGGTGCGATTCTTTGCCGGCTGGATAATCGCCTCTTAAAAAAAACCAGCAGGCAGGTTTATTTATCGAGCGAGTGCATTTTGTGATTGTCGAGTGCCATGCTCAAAATGGCTCTGAAGCTCCACGCTGCGCACTGTCAGGGCCTGGCAGCTCCTCCATTTAATTAAGAAGCCGTCCTCCTCTCATGCTGCAGGATGAAGAATGAACTGAACTGGATACTTTAAAGGCTTAACGGTCAGTACATGATCCGCGGAGGCTGTCGAACTCCAAGCCCATGCCTCGAATGAGTTCATTTGGACATCCTTTCAGGCAGCTCCATTGCAAAAACAGACCGCAATGGAAACAGCCAAGCTGCTGGAGGTTCGAGGTATGCACAGGAGTCAGGAGGGAAACAATTTGTGGTAGGCTGTCATTGTCTTCCAAAAAGATGCCACTTAAGTGGTCCAAGGAGAGGGGGAGAGGAATGGAGTCTTTTGGACTTATTGCTAGAAATGCCATGTCTCCGGCCATGTCTACACGCGACCGTGACGGCGCGGTCCTTTAGCACTTGAATATGACAGTAGTACTTGCACGTGACAGTAGCATCCCCAAATGGCTGCTTGGTGATGCTGACTGCACAGTAGATCATTACTCCTGTGCAATAACATCGCGTCATGCTTCGTGCCGCGTGACACGACTGCGCGGTCAGCATCTCAAGAAGGCGAGGCCAATGAGTATAAATCAGCCCAGGTTCACTAACATGAAGTCACAGTTCAGACGGTAGCCTGTGGGATTCAGCTCTGTGGGCATCCAGCCCTAGCAGGGTCCTCTGGAAATTATTACAGTAGGAATTTGGTAATAATTAAACTAAAGACAAGAGACATTCGTGTGCCGAAAAGCAAGGGCAGGGAGGGGGAGTGCTGTGTAGGGAAGGAAACAAGAAGACCATTAATAGTTACGGATAGTGCTTGATACATTTCTAATGCTTATTATTTTCTCCACTCCCTTAGGGACTGGACCCAGGAGGCCTCATCCAGTGCTACTTTCCCATCCAGTGCTACTTCCCCCATGCTGAATTTTAGTACGTGTCTGCCTACAACCATACCTATCATGCACATCAGTCACATTTTAGAGGCAGACCTAAAAATACAATTCATACAGGTATTCATGTTTCTATTTTGTCACAGCAGCCATTTCTTCTTTGCTGTAACTAAATATGAATATATCACAGGAGATGCCTTAGAGTGCTTTTCTTCTAATGCAATCTGATGGTGCTTTTAAGAGTCTGAGATAGAAAAGAAACCCTTGTTTTTCACCAAAGGCTGACTTTAGCGGCTCTCCTGAAACAAAATAGGACCCTCATAAATTACTCAGCCTTTGAGAACAGAAGTCAAAGGGATTAACATCATGTGTCCTCAACCTAGAAATGATTCTTGTTTAGAAAGAAGAATAATGAAAAAAAGATTAAGCATCCATATCTGAGCTAGAATTGCTATTGTAAATGAGACCGCGGGCTGAAGAATTGACCCCCTCTGATATAACAGCCACATCGGTATCTGAATTATGGGATGCCCCTGAAAGTTAGCATTTATCTACTGACTGTGAGGCTTCATACCAGCTAGAGAAATGATTTGCTGCAATGTGGACCGAGCCGCATATGTAATCTAGAGAGTGTGAAATGAACAGCGTTCCCGTTTGTAGCTGATCTGTGCCTGACAAACAACCGTCCCATGGAAATCATTTCAAACCCCCCAGAAATCTGAATCTATGTCTTGATTTGTTCCACAGTATCAGAGATGAATGACCCACCGCACCACTCAGCCCGTGCCATGGCCGCTGAACCACAGTTCCTAAAATACTGTAAGTCTCTGTCTTTTCTTTAATTACAAACCAGTAACAATATCTGACTGATGGGTGATAATTAGGACTCAGGTGCACGACTAATGAAGTTCAATGGAATATCGGTGCCGAGCTCTATTAGACTCTTTGTCATACTTGAGCCTAAAAATGCATTTTAATGATGTTTAATGAATTTTAATGCATATGATTTTTAACATATAAATTGATTTGACTTACTTATATAATATTAGCCTGTGGCTTCTGTTGCATTTGTCTGAAAAGTAAAGAGAAGGTGCAAGGGCCTCTTCCATATGCCACATATTATTGTTGAAGAAAATGTGCCTTAATCACTAGCTTGGGAGTTGGGAGGTCTGAGTTAAAGTCCCAGCTCCACCCCAAATCCCTGTGTTATTGATGTTAGGCAAGTCACTTAAGCCCAAACCAACAAAGATAGATGCTTCACTACCACTGAGATGGATCTAGGCATCTGAACAGGGAGGTGAAGCTGATCTCTCTGAGCCCAAGGTCCAATTTTTAAAATAAAGATGATAGTATTCCCCTCTTCAAAAGGATGCTGACAGTTTCATTTGTTGAAACACACCACTTCTGTTCCAGAGAAATGTGTTTTTTAAATGGCTTGATTCAGGGGGGAGAAGGGAAAGCAGGAAGTTTTAAAAATCCTACTGTGGAAAAATCGAAAAGAAATTTCATCTGATGCTTCCCTGCCTCCGCCCAAATGAAATGGTCTGATACTTTTTACATCTGAACAAACAGCAGGCAACCAGCACATCAGTGGCTCACATATTATTTAGAGATGCAGCTAATTTCAATATTCTACTGGCACAAAGGAATCGTTTTTCCAGGGTTTTGAAAACACAACATGATCACAGACACTTCAGCACAGGAGATAAAATAAGATAAGCAGTTTCTTATTTAAGTGGTAGTACTAATGAGCAGCTGCCCACAATATTTTTAAAGTTTAAAATATTACAAGAATCAAAAGAATTTATTTCATGGACTATGTCCTATTATGACACGTCAGAGGTGATAACATATAATATATTATGCTGTATTATACCACTTGATAGACAAGACATGCTTTACAGTACTACCCTTGACAGGCACATTTGAACGCGTGCAAAGCACCATGCCCATTTTTAGCAGAACAAAACTAATGAAAAATACAGGATCAAAACTATCCTTTCTTTAAATAACTATTATTTTTCTTTGAGGATTGTTAGCCCTGAGGTGCTTAGCAATGTTAGTCTCATTAGTCATTAGCATGTTGCCTACTGCTCACGTCTTTGAACTTTCTGCTGTAGTCTGCCCTGGTTCTTGAGCCACCAGCTTGCAGGACGTTTAAAACTGATGTACTTTCACCCGCAGCATGGTTGTCTCCCACGCACCAAAGTGATGCTTCAAATATTGTTTCCTTTGATGCTTATACCTGCATGGACTGAAACAGACCTCTTAGGCTCAAACAATGCACAGAGGTGACAGGATCCGACTTGGTCTCTCTGTATTTCATACTTTGTATGTCATAATAATGACAATTTTTTTTTTGACATTGATAAAATCTTACATCCAAAACATGCACCCAAGAAGCCCTGCTGCTGGCTATGGACCCGAGGGGCTCAGGACCCCCCTTGAGGTGCAGCCAACGCAACACAGTTGGAGTGGGGCACCTAGTGCACTGCGTAGAGCGGCTGGGATGCCTGGGATGGGGAGAAGGAAATCCTCTCCACCTGGCCTCTGGCCACTCAGAAGTTGGACAGCCCTGATCCAAGCCATTCCCAAAACTACCTTGCATCCATTTTGTCCTTTAAAATGGTGGACCCCGGCGCAGTGCAGGCGTCTTCATTTATCTGAGTTCAATTTCATCATACGTGCACCTGAGTCTTATCTGGTGTAAATTGACCTAGTTCTACCAATTTCAGGGAAGGTACAGTATTTCAGATTCAATACAATGTGTATATTTGTTCGTGCCTGTTCCTATTTTTACAAGAGAGATCATTTTCAGGGGGGATAGGGTGGGTAGAATCTGAACCCCAGCTGTTAAATTTATTAATTTAAATATTTAACCATGAGAAAAATGCAGGTAATTAACAGCTGCTTGTACTTTTATGTTCCTAAGTGGAATTTAAGTAAGGACTAACTCACAGCAGGGGGTCTTGAGATTGTTGTGAATTATAACCAAGCATATGCAGGAGGCCAAAGGTCAAGTACATCTCAAAATAGAGGTTGGGTCTTAATTTGGTGGAAATTAGCAGGATTCCAGGCAAAACAAAAGATAAAACTGATTTACAAATTGCTGAGCATACCGCCCAGCAAATGAGTTCTGAATTTTTTGAATGAAAAGCCCTGTGCAAACCTGACCTGGTTCAAGTTATGGTGCATTTCTTGCCTCAGGAAGGCATGGTTATGTCGGGAGTTTTACAAATATTGGGGCAATTTGCCAACACAGCCTTAAGTTTTCCACTCAGAATAAAAATCAAGAGGCGAAGTATGATCACTTTGGTTACTTAGAGAGGAATCGCAGAATCATCATAGAGTTAGAATGGACCTCAAAGGTCATCGAGTCAACTCCTTGTGGCCTTTTCTTCAGGATCTCCAATGATGGAGATCCCACAGCTTCCCTAACCAGCCCTGTTTCCCCCCCTTAATGTTCTTACAGTAAGGGAGGTTTTTTTTCCATGAGATTTAATCTAAATCTGCTTTAATTGCAATCAACTCTGAACTCTTTGGAGAAGGCCGTCAATCAGATGAAAAAGCATAGCACACACAGAACAGAAGCATATGGTGACTTGAGAACACATTAATCCAATTAATAGGGCCAGTTCAAATTTTGTGTTAAAACTTGTTGGCTTTTTTTAACTAAAAACTGGATTTTTGTTAAAACTAATATTTTTATTGAACAAAATGTCTTTATTCTTCATTTTATATATCCGTGTGGCTGTATGAAAAAACAAAACCCCAAAAGATTTTGGATTTGGATAATGCTTTGCAATTTGACATAGCCCCCTAAAACAAAATGAAACAAAACCGAAACCAAACACCTCCCCCCACACACATTTTCCCATGAGATCTTCTAATTGGGTTGGGTTAGATGTGACTTCCTGAAGTCCCTCCCAACCCTAATTGTCTATGATTGTAATCAGATTGACCATCCTATCCGCCCCCACATATACAGTATTTACTCACATATGCACCTTTCCTCCAAAAATAATCCTCCAAAACTGGGGTGTGTTTGCTAAGCTTGGATTTTTTCTAGCTGGACTATAAGAATGGAGATGCTGTAAGATGGCTGCTGCTTCACTGCCTTCCTCCCTGCACCGTCCCACCTCGTACCAGCGGGCACGGTGGAGCCGAGTCCAGTCTTTAGCAATAACCACATTTCATCCCCATTCAGAACTGAACTGGAGCAGGGGGAGAGTCTAATCACCTAATCTTCAGCATACTTGCCCTCTCCTTCCAGTTCAGGCAAAAGCAGACAATTTAGCTGTGAAAGGGTTAAACGGGTGGCTAGTGCCGGAGCAGGAAAGGGAGGATGACTGAAGCGGAGGCTCTGTAACTCTGGAGAAACCCTTTTTTTCTTCATTCTGCCTTCCCCCAAAATAAGGGGCATGTCTTATTTGGGGTGGTATGCAAGAAAACAGGGTGTGTTTCCTGCCCATACCAAAACCGCGACAATTTAAGGCTCACGTACGTCTGTCAGTGTTGCTATCTGGCTCTGTTAGCATTGTATGAGGGTTATGTTTTACTGATCACATCAGGCTCCCTCAGTGCACGTGCCGTTAGGATACACCGTGCTGCCCCTAATGAGCTTGTTATTCCAAGAAAGATACTGCAGGCTTCATTTTTAGTAACAAAAAGTCATCCAGGTTTATTATCCGCAGACAAGCCTACTAGCATCCATGACCAGACAGTGAATGTTGCTAACCGGGTCATTTTCAGACATGACCCAGACATGACCACAACTCCTAAGGCCAGGGCAAAGTATTACGGGTTCCCACGTCCCTTTTTATACACTGATCAGAATGACTTCACGCTTACAGAAGACACATCCTAGTCCTCACCAATTACTAAAACATACTCAGTGGACATCATCCACATCTTACTTCTCATTAATTAGTGTAGTCTTCCCAAAACATGTGAATACCTGTGGCCAGGTCACTCTGACCTTAGTTTCTGTGTCCTGTAGTGGTCCACTCAATTCACTCTCTATCTACTGACTTTTCAGGCCCCTCCAAAACTAACGAGCTACTTTTCTAGCATTTCTGTGCCAGCTGTATATGCCCAGTTCTGTAGGCAATGATGCCTGCTTCAGTTCATGCTGTTAGTAGGGCTGCCATATAATTTGTATGCGCACAGACCAGAGGCTGTATTGATCCATACTCTAGTGAGGCCTACAACTCTCTCACAAAAGCTCTGGGTGAATGATGCTGTATAATACACAGAAAATAATATGGTTCCTGTTCAAAGCAATTGAAAGCTGAAGAGTCCGAGCCTGCCAAACACTATTTGGCTGGATGCTGAAAATCCAAGAGAGTTGTAGGTGGCGAGTCCAACTGAATGAGACTCATTTGGCTAGCAAACTACTGAATATGTTTCCCAGCCTGAGGCATTTGAGTTTGAAAATGTTGGCCTAAACTCTCCGGGCCCTGAAATTCTCATCTATAAAGTGGGGATGTTATTATTGCCCTGCCTCCAAGAAAGGTGGTGTGAGGCCTAAGCCATTCTTGATTGCCCCGTTCACTTAGACTAGCTTTAGAAGTGCAAAGGGGAATCGAGTGCATGGCCCTTTGCCCATCCTCATCAAGTCTGAACCGTTTCTCAGCCCAACAAACAGGTCCCTCGAGCTAGGGCCTGGCTTAGATTACAGTGTCTTTCTGAGAGAAGTTGGCTTTTGTCACCCTAGGTTTGGAGACCTCCACTTGCCATTTTGCTGTACATTTGCAGGATGTGGCCTGCTTTTCAGTGGACTAAAAGCACCTCTCCAAAAGAGCCAAGTCCTTAGGTGGCAGAGCGCCTTGGGCATCTCAGCAGTATAGCCCCCATAGTAGCATTAAGCCGTGGGCTTACGGCTTTGGTTCAGTCTCTCCTGCTGACAGCGCCGCTCAAAGAGAGAGTGTGCAACACACGCCACAGCAGCCAAGTATTCGCGTGCTCCGGCAACGTCTGCCTCCATCGGCGGACAACGGTGCCGGTGATAAAATTCCCATGTTAAACCTGGCCTAAGAAGAAGTGTTCGACTTAGTTACGGGAAGAGGAATTGCATGCCTTCTTCATGAAGCAGAGAAACAAACAATTATAAAAAGCTCGAAACAAAAAAGCCCTCTCCGGTTCTGCCACTTCCCCTCATGCCTTTGCAGGTTTTTTCTCTCCGGTTTATGAAAAGCTACAGTAGCCACATTACTTTCCTAGCGCGTCCTTTCATCCATTTCTTTAACAACCAGATGATATAAGGCGGTCTCTCAGCCAATTCCATTACCCGTGAATCTATACCCATAACCGTAACCGTAACATTATGGTGAGCTGTCTCAAACGCTCCTCTATAGCCTTAGCGCACATGGCATTTGTGTCTAAAGAATAACACTGAAGCAAGTCAGCACAGCACTACATGGTTAGGAAAGCAACAGCTGAACCACAGAGAATTAGTTTCAAGGTAGAAGCAACTTAGCAACATAATCATTTGTCTTTTTACAATGTTTACCATGCCAGAGGTTTGTTGATTTGTTTCTGTGCTTATTTTTGTGATACTAAATTTGATTAGAATGAACTTTCCCTCTGGGTGCATTGGCAAACCATAAAGTAGAGATATGCTGAAACCTATTATAAAGTCAAAAATCTATAAATAAATTTCGAGTTACACAAAACAATGCTAGGTACACAGAGCATTTTATTATTCAATATGTCTTTTTGCTAGTGGCATATCTACTTAATTCCGAGCGATCCGTGTTTTACTAAGCTTGGCAAGCATTTGATAACTAGCACTTTGCAGAAACTTTTGTAAAAACAAATATGCTAAGGTGCTTTTCAAAGAGCCTGTCTCCTTTCCCAGGAAATAAATGTAAATGCAAAGTTCTTTGGAAGGCAGTGGCCAATTTTCAGCTCCTAAGAAAAGAAGGACTTTACATACAGGACTGTACTGCTTCAAAACCTACAATCATGATAAGTGGTTTAAGATAATTTATTGAGTATTGCCAGTATCTCAGGAGTACATGGGGATTCTGGAAATTAACATTGAATAGATCTAAATGTGCAAATTTACCATAACGAGAAGTCACTCAATGGAGTAACGGAGACCTCAAGTGCATATACATTTGCATTGGTTTTCCAAAATGTTTAAACTAGGGCTGTGCGGCGGATGACCACTGCATTTCACAAGTTTCCATATTTCAGAATTGGAATAACACCAAGCTCTTTTGAATGGTTTCCTAAAGGGGAGATGTACTGTAGAAACAGGTTCAATTTTTACAAAAGGGGGTGTGTGAGATATCAAGTGGTCAGCCAACACTGAATCTCAACAACATTCCCTGTAGGCCAATGCATCTCCAGGAATCATTTTAGTTGCAATGAAAATAGTGTATTTCAACCAAATTTAATTTAGTTGGAAAAAAATTGTTCTGACTAGTTTTGTTTACAACTGATTTAGTTAAATCCACCTTTGGGCAATTTTACATCAGTTTAAACCCATCTTCTATTGATTTACCCAGATGCAAAACTAAATCAATAGACTAATTTTAAAATATAAGTGTACCCACCCAAAGCTTTGCACAAACCTGGTGAAACCTGGTTATAGAAAAGTGTTGGATGCTTTGGGTATATAAAGAAAGCAAGAACAAGTCCCATGTCACCAAGATTCCTCTCTCCTAGCACAGCTTTCTGATGTGCTTTGCAAGACAGGGGCAAACATGAAGGAAATGGTCTCTCTCTGGATCTCAAAATTCACCCCAAAATGTTGAAAATTAAACAACACGATACCTCTTGAGTCCATATCAGGCGACATGTTTCAGGCCTCGGTAGGCTCTTCAACACGCTGGCATGATTTGCAGAGAAGCAGAGAACCTACCTATCCCGCTGTAAACAGCGGTGCATGGGTGGTTTCAGGATGTTGTATTTGTGGGGTACAGAAGCAGCAACTGGCACTGCATGGATAGCTGCACCCCTCTCCCAGCTTCCTCCCTGATACTGGGATGGGAAGCCCACCCCACAGGAGCAGCAGCCTGGGCCTTTTTTTAAAGTCCCCAAATGATATCCGAATCCCCCCTCAGTCTGCTCTCAGCACTTCTTTCCTGCCCCTCTATGTTCAGTGGCACATCCTTGTGTTCACCCCACATTGCAATCACTGTCTCTGGCTGTCCTGGGGGCAGAGGGAGCTCCAGAGCTGCTCCTGCCCTACCCCAGCCAGGAACTACGCTTGGCCTGACATGATGGCAGCAGCACTGGCAGTAAGCAGGTCCCCCCAACCTGTGCCTGCTCCCAGGCCGGCGGGGAACACCGGGGGGACTGGGCAGGGAGAAGGAACATGCCTTTCACTGTCTCCCAAGGCAGCCAGAGAGAGTGGCAGCAATGGGTGAGGGTGGGATGAATGGGAAGAGAGGAGAGGGTTATACTGAGCGTGGTACGGGGACCTGCTTCGGGGACTTAAAAATGTCCTAGCTGTGTTATCCAAATAAGTTAATTATGAATTACATCTCTACTGCTTAGCATATCACTCCTTCCACAGTGTGGTCTGAAAGGGGGGATACAACCATGATGCTACAGCCCCTCTGGATGTGCCCCTGAGCACATGTGATGAGTGTCAGCAAATTGGACATCCCAGCATCTTGTCTTCTCCTGACGGTATAGGGACAGTGGACAGGAAGGGGCTTCCACAGGGAACAGCTGAATGCAGAGGCTGGAGAAAACCAGGAGTCAAAGTGAAGTCCTCCCTGGAGCACTGGTTGGGGGAATCAACCTCTTCTACTTGTATGAAAAGACAAATTTAGCCCTGATCACTCCACCAGAGAAGGATAATCACAGGAGCAGTCACTCTGCTGAAGTAGCCTATTGTGACTTCAGTGGAGCACTATTGATGTGTGTCAGCTAGGAATTTGGCCAACACTGAGTTTTCTTTCTCCTATATGTAATAGCTTGTGATAGGACAGGTCTCCAGGTTTTATTCAAGCAGAATTTCCACTGAAGTAAATAAAGGCTTTTATTTGCTTGAGACCTGTGTAAATACCGCAGGATTGGGTGGTTAGGAGTTTCAAGTCATGACACGTTTATAGACATAGATTTCATAGATTTCAGAGACATCAGGGCTGGAAGGGACCTCGGGAGATCATCGAGTCCAGCCCCCTGCCCAAAGGGCAGGAAGTCAGCTGGGGTCAGAGGATCCCAGCAAGATAAGCATCCAATTTACTCTTGAAGGTGTTCAATGTAGGTGCTTGAACCACCTCCGCTGGCAGACTGCTCCAGACCTTGGGGGCTCGGACAGGAAAGAAATTCTTCCTTATGTCCAGCCTGAAACGGTCTTGCAGGAGTTTGTGACCGTTCGACCTCGTCATCCCTTGGGGCGCTCTGGTGAACAGACATTCACCCAGATCCTGGTGGTGACCCCTGATAAACTTATAGGTGGCCATCAGATCACCCCGAGCCTGCGCTTTTCCAGGCTAAAGAGTCCCACGGCTCTCAATTTAAATGTGCATGCAAGCATATTAGTTTCCACGCTTCTGAGGACAGCAAAAAATCAGGTAGATGTCATTGTTAGGTCAGGAGAAAGTGGGATTAAATATAGTTGCAGGCACAAAAGCAGTTGTGTATCGGTATGACACTTAAATTAGCATTGCTCTTACGTGGGAGTACTCCTTGTGTATGGCCAACTTCACCTTGCGAACTCTCCCAGCTCCAAACCCCTGAGCTATATAATGTTAAGTACATAGTTGATCCATGTGATATGCTAAGCAGTAGAGATGTAATTCATAATTAACTCATTTGGATAACACAGAACAAGTGGCATTAGCAATGGACCATCAGACCCCACAGAGAGTTGTAAATGTCAAATCTCTGGATTCTCACCACTTTGCAAATTAAAATGTATACTATTTCCAAATGCTATCTTTTATTTTTAATCATTCAGCTGATTGTATTTTCCTTCTGTCTATGCTGATTAAATCCCAGCCTCTCACCTCTAATTATTAACATTGTGTTGCTTCTTTTAGATCACAAAAAATTCCAGCTTGTAAAAATACACTCCCGCCGGTCCGCTTTACTTCTTACATTTACAGGGATAAGCATGTCCTTTTATGAACAGGGAGGTGCCACACTTCTTGGTCTATGTTCTACACATGTTACTGTCTTTACTGTTTGGGGGCACCCTGAGAATCACAGAAAATGAGGGTTGGAAGGGATCTCAGCAGGCCCTATCCCCACTCACCTGCTCAAAGCAGGACCAGCCCCAGCTACACCATCCCAGCCAAAGTTTTGTCTAGCCGGGTCTTAAAAACCTCCAAGGATGGAGACTCCACCACTTCTCTGCGTAACCTGCTCCAGAGCTTTACTACCCTCCTAGTGAGAAAATTCTTCCTAATATCTATCCTCAACTTCTTCTGCTTCAACTTGAGCCCATTGCTCCTCGTCCTGTCATCTGCCCCCACTGAGACTAGCCCAGCTCCAGCCTCTTTCCAACAGCCCTGTATGGATTTGAAGGCTGTCATTTAATCCCCCCCTTGGTCTTCTCTTCTGCAGACTCAATAAGCCCAGTTTCTTCAGCCTCTCCTCACAAGTCATGTCCCCCAGCCCCCAAACTATTTTTGTTGTCTTCCGCTCCAATTTTTCCACATCCTTTCTGTAGTGGGGGGCCCAAAACTGGACACAGGACTCCAGATGTGGCCTCGCCAGTGCTTCACAGAGTGGAAGAATCGCTTCCTTGAATATACCGGCAAAGCATTTTGTCTGTCACGGTCTTCAATGCTGTGGCAGGGCACTTGCACTGCCTGACATTTTAAGGTTTCGAGTTGGTAGTGGAGCAGCAGGCAGATGGGTGAGAGGCTAATATGGGACCCATGTGGCATTGGCATCACAAATTAAGAAAAACTAACCCAGGACAGGGCTACATGGCAACACCTTGTGAGAGAAGGTACATCTTACTTTAAGGAAAACCCTCTCACCTCAGAGGCAGAAAAGGGACAGAAACAGAAGAAAAGGACTGAGAAGTCCATCATCTGAATCTCTCTTTAACCACTACCTGTGGCATCTGCCAGAGGGTCTATGGCTCTAGGATCCCCTTTATTAGCCATCAATGGACTCATCTATTACACGTTACTCGACCCACGCTTGATCATGAGGGATTGCTGCCACCGTGGATGATGTTCCAGAGTACCGATGCATAGATTTGTGATACAACATGGGTGAATGGGATGGAGATGACTATACTACTTGCATTGCATTGAAGCCACCTGGAAAGTATTCATCAGGCTGAAGAAACGATTGCTGAATGAATAGTACAAGTTTCTCTCTTCTATTTGGGAAACACACAAACGTTAAAGGATCAAATCCAACCTTGTGCTTCACTTGAACTAAGTCAGATGCAATTGCACCTGCTTACAGAAGGGATGCATTTGGTCCGCACCAGTTTTTTGTTCCTCTTTAGACTTTTCAGCCTTGTGATTGTTAGATAAGATTAAAGGAAGGAATCAGCCAGCTGCAAGTTCGGAAAAAAAGAGAGAGAGAAACACATATGCTGTTCCTAAGAGGATGATCTGCTCTACACAGTATAAATTTTGTATTACAGTTGGGATCAGGGCTGAGGAAACTTTGTATTTCATTTGAAATATTTCACAGTTTGCTCTAGCTGATTTTGTAAAGACAGAGGAAAATCTCTCGCTGAAAATGATGGGGTTTAACACAAATATCAGCTACATTGTGGGAATGGTGTAGTCTTGTCTTTGCATCATGGTGATGAGACTACTGAGAATGGGCTTACATATGTATTTAAGAACGTCCCCATTGTGCTGTCTGTCACTTCACTCAGTGGTGATTTAACAACAGTCTCTCTCATTGCAACCAAAAAGTCAGCATCCTAGTAATATCTTGTGTCCATATTCAACGCAAGAAAACCTGGTGATTTAGTCTACACCAGAAGCAGTAAGGTGGTGACCTATTCTGGATCTCCTGAAAGTCCTGGAGGTCTTGCATCATTAGATCCTCACCAGAGGATTTGTGGAGGGCAACTGCTGTGGTTACAGAGATAGTCTCCTCTTGACCTACCAATGGTCCTTGTGCAAAGTCACTGCCGTGCAGTTTATCCCCACTTTGGGCAAATGCAGATGGTCTTCATTTTGCTCCCAGTTTCAATTCTTATTATGTGTACGATAGTAGCTCTTAGGAGCCCCCACCATGATGGAGTCCCTATGGGACTAAGCTCTGTGTACACTCATAGTAACAAATGTCCTTTCTTTGGTGAGCTCACAGCTCCAGGGAGAAATCCTGGCTCCACTGAATTCAATGGGAATATTGACATGGAGTTCAGCGAGATTTGGATTAAAATGGCAAAGACATACACATAGTGAGAGAGAGAACCCATCACTGTTCCCCTGATGAAAATGTGAAATGGAGATGAGATAATAAGAGTTTCACCCACAAAGGAGCCCTAAAAGCTTTGAACGCCACTGAAGGTGTTTTCTTTTGCTCAGCCACTGCATAAGATAATTGACCCTTAAGGACCCCATTATAAATCATCAAATATATTGGGGTGAGGGTGCAACTGAGAGTCAAGGCAAGTGTCACATTTGGACCAGCTTATACAGTGCTGCAAAGGGGTATTCAGGGTAGGCTAGATGGGCCTTCACGGTTCATAGATTTCTAGGGTCAGAAGGGACCTTGTAGATCATCGAGTCCAACCCCCTGCTTTAGGCAGGAAAGAGCACTGGGCTTAAATAATCCCAGCTAGGTACCTGTCTAATCTCTTCTTGAACACCTCCAAGGTAGGGGAAAGCACCGCCTTCCATGGAAGCCCAGTCCATATTTTGGCAACCCTCACCATAAAGAATTTCTTCCTGATATTGAATTTAAATCTACTTTCCTTTAGTTTGTGGCCATTATTTCTAGTAACCCCGAGAGGCGCCCTGGAAAACAGAGTATCCCCTATCCCCTGCTGACTCCCCTCCCCCGCCGATGAGTTTGTAGACAGCTACAAGATCACCTCTTAGCCTGCTCTTGCGGAGGCTGAAGAGATTCAGGTCCCTCAGTCAGTCTTCACAGAATCGTATCTGCAGGCCCTCAACCATACTTGTTGTCTTAGGTCATGGGCAGATAAACATCTTATCACAGGGTGGAAGAGTGTAGATTTAGCACACATTAGCTGCTCTGTGGTACACAGAGGGCACATCTACTTGAGACACTTACTGCGCTTTAACCTAACAACACTGTGCCGTAGTGTGGCAGCTAGGAACCGTGCTAATAGCCTGTTGTGCAGTGTTATGAGGCTAATGTGCCAGCACTACTGCATGGTATCTCTAGGTACTGTGCATTTAGTAAGTAGTAAACTAAATGTGCAGTATCTAAGGTGCATTAATGAACATGTAGACGTGTTCTGTGACTTGCAGTAGGAGAAAGCACTTATACCTCTACAGTCAATGGCTTCAACTGTCATAGGTTAGCTTTCACTTTCTGCAGGAAGAGAATGCACATATGAGCTCTTACGGCAGAGTAGCTGATGTGCAGTAAAGCCTGGCCCTCTTTACCTCTCAGTAAGTGTTCCTGTGCCCATACGGTTAATTATGCCCACGTTGGACTTTTTGGGCAGAGCACAAAGGTGCCTTTAAATCTAACACGATCTCCCCTTCCACTGGACACTGAGTTTTCTTCTCTGCCTCTCAGAGGCGCAGCAGAGACTTTCATCCTGAGAGAGAAAGTGAATTGTCCACATCAAGAAGAACATTTGTGACATGGGAACTGGTAATCAATAATAACTTCAGACTTCCCAAGTTGAAGTGTGGTGCTTTCATCACATATATGAGTGCATATACACATTACCTTTACCATGCATGAAAATGTCCATCTTGGAGCTCTAGGCATTTGCGCTAGTTTTCTGCACTGGCTAGGATTTGGTCCTTCTTGGCGATAATGTTCGGTCGCTTATTTGCATCTAAAATGCATGCTATTACCACCATTCAGCATCTTTTCTCACCACGATTTGCTAGGTTTTAAATTTTTCTCCTCATGATTGATTCTTAACATCCACCTGATTTATTGTAACCAAACTGTAGTTAATAATATAATGCTTGCAAAGTGTCAGAAAAATGCTGGCTAATACTAAAAATGCAGATTTAAAGTAATGCTAACATGTAATGCTAGTGTCAGAAAAAGAGAAAATGTGCCTTTAAAAATCAGGCCCTAGTAGTTCAGTATCAGATTTCTTTCCTAACCACTTTGCCTTTGTGCATCAGATTTTATTATTTTGTAAATATAGAAAAAATGAGGCCTACAGGAAGAGGATAGTGTCCTATTAAGGCGAGCCTTTTTATTACCTTCTACTGCTTATGGCTTTTTCTTGCTAAAACATTTAATGAGACTTCTGTGTAGTGTTCAATATTATTCATGCAGGTGCAATACTAGAAATGGTCTTTTAAATAGATTATGAGGGATGGAGTTCACTTGTAGGCATGTAATTTCAGAGGAAAACAACTTTACTACTCACATCTAGTGGAGCTCTACCTAGAATAAAACAAATAACACAGTTCTTGTCGCCATCTTATCCTTGTCCTCTTCTGGTAGCTGCAACACACATACAGATTCACATTATATTAGCATTTTGGGAAAACACTGCCTGGCAGGTTAATAGAGGTGGGAGGGAATCAGCCTTATCTGCCATGTGCTAAGTGGCATTCATGGTTTGGTGCTAGCAATATGGAAACAAATTCAGATGCTGGTCTATGAGCAGTAATTAAGATCAATCTTTGCTGGTCCATGGGCAACAATACTGAGCAACTAATGCACCACAAGTAATATCATACCTTGTTCTCTCTGTCAAGCTGAGAAAATGTGTTATCTGTGGAAAGCAATATTTCCTCCAGCTGCAACGGGTTGCTTGTGAGTCACGAGACCAGACTGCCCAGAGCAGGGGGCTGGATCGGACGATCTCACAAGGTCCCTTCCAGCCCAAAACTTCTGCAAATTCTGTGAATTTGTGACCAGTTCTAAGAAGTAACGTATAGGGCCTCTGTACATGCCCCAAAATTGTCCTTTACAGTGGCTTAAATGCCCTTTTGCACCACTTTAATGGCGTTGGTGTTTGCATGCTCGGTGGCATATTCTGCTTTAAATGATTTCGGTACATAGCAAGATAAAACATCTCCGAGGTGCTTTAGTTTGCTACCTAATAAAGTGCAGCAGTGCACGGGGCGCTGGAAGCTGAAGTGGTCGAGGCTTTGTGGGCCCTATGCAGCTCAGGCGCGGTGGGACCCAGCAGCAGCCTGTGCAGGCAAGGTCTGCTGAAGAAAAAGTAAAAAGTGGTGAGCCTGATCTTTTATTTTTTCCCCTCCCTAGAGCCTGCTTGACTGCCTGAGTGGTGCAGGGGCCCAGTCCTTCCCTCTGTGGCTGCAGGGGAGGGGGGGCAGTGACTTCCTCCACAGCTGCAGCATCCCCCAGGACCACCTGGGTTAGGTGCCAGTGGGTGGGTGCACCTGGGGGGCCCCTGCAATGCTCAGGCCCCACTCGGCTCTCCAGCAGCTCACCCACCCTCCCCACCGCCAAAGGGGCAGGAAAGGATTGAGCCCCTACCCTTGTGTACACTGCACAGGGGGTCAGTTTAATTCTCTCTAAATTGAAGCGGTCTTTTTAAAAACCCACCGTTTCAATTTAGGGAGAACTAAACCAAATTAAACCCTCGTGGCATGCAGAAGCAGCCATAGAGATGGCAGGACACAAGATTTTTGTTCTGGGGCCAGGGAATGCAACATTAAAGGATGGAAAAATATTCTTCTGATCACTCTGAATTCAGGTCATGGACACATGCAAAGCAATGACTTCAGTGAGCTTTGGGGTCTGAACCAAAGTGATGCAGGCTAACAAGCAAAGCAAAACAAAGCCATACAAAACCAGACAGAGTCCCTTTCTTTCTACTGGTTATATGGAAGCTTTCACAGATCATTACAGAGCATCTCTGAAGCCCATCTTCAGATGCTCTTCCTCCCTGCCTCATATGCCTGAAACCCCATTCCTGAAGTGGTAAGAAATGCCTTTGCTGTCTTATCTTTTAAGTCTTCTCTTCAAATACACCTCTATAAAGAAAGCAATAGCCTCAGCTCAACCCTATTCTGTGCTATTCACCAATACCATACATATTGTAAAAGAACAAGAAACCCACAGGATTGTGAATTCAATAAGATGCACACTCCATTTTATTACCTTGTTACACTGCTTTTTGTTATAACCTTCCCCTTAGTCCACTGCTTGTTTAGGTCCCAGTTCAACAAAGTACGTCCATATATACACAGTCCTGTCAAATGAACATAGGACAGTGCTTTAATTTCAGTAGGACTATTCATGGTCTTAATTCATGCATTCTTGTGCATTTGCAAACACTTGGCTAGATTAGGAACTTGTTTTCATAAGGTTCTTGCTTTGTGCCAGTTTGTTGCTAGGAATTGATGCTGCTGGCATCATTTGAATAATAGCAAAAATAATATTGAATAGCCATGGTCTTGGTAAACACAACTGGGACATGCTCAGCAGGAAAACATTACTAGAGTTCTGCTTTGATTATCTAAGGTGGATGCTCATGTCAAAGAAGCAGAGGAAAATCAATTAACATTAGGGCTGTATTGAAGCCATGGATGAGCTCTACCTTTTAGTTACACAATTGATCTTCATGCAGGTTTGTTTTGCAGTATTCTTTATCAGTTTACTAGTCTGTTGTTAACTTAAAGGAATCCTTTTAGTGGAATTATGGAAGACTTGTAAAACCTGAGCACATCAACACTGATAAAATTCACTGCTATTATGGCATCTCCAATGTTCTGTAATTAAAATAAAATGTTGGTGTTTGGGCCCCTGAAACCAGCTGCTACTATTCTAGTCTTACACACTATCAGTGCATCTATCACGGTTATAAGAAAAGCCAAAAAAAAGTCCTTATCACATCAATCTAACTCAAGACTGAATTACCTTTGCTCCTAGTTCCTACCCTTCCTTCACAGATCACACTGTCAGAGCTATAACCCCATTTTTTTAAACCTCTGAAATTAACTGTTTCTAAATCCTTGTATTCTAAGAGGCTTGCCCTCTTCTCAATTAACCAGGTCATTAAGTAACGGAGTGAACTCAAGAGGAAAATCTAGGCTGAACATTTTTTTGAGGAGGATGGAGGTAGAGGAGTTTCTGGACAGTGAGATGTATTGAGTTGTGCAAGAGCATTCACAAAAGCAGTGGTGGAAAAGAGGTACTTCCTAGAAATTACTTATTTGCAGCAGTCCTGCATAGGATGAAGTTGATGGGATCTCACCAGCCTATTTTTCCCTTTCCTTTCTGACCTCTATAGGGGTTTAAAACCCAATTTAAAGGGGAGAAAAAAAATCACACTGTGTTACTTTTTCTGTGCAAATGAGATTAAAAGCAGATTGAGATAAGGCACTGTGTGCAAAACAGTAGAGGCAGAATTACCCTCAAGTGACCTGACACCCAAGTCTTCCTAGGCTGCTGGATCAGTACCCTTATTTAAAAAGGCCTTTTCTACATTCAAGGTTCTCTAATTATTGCCTGAACATCTGTGTTTGGCACTGTTTCTTCCTGCACCACAATTTGTCGAGTGTTACCTGTAGCATTTCATGGTTGCTGTAATAAACCCTCTACTTTTTGGCAGCCTTCTTACCCTAATAAAGACTGCAATGCTAGGTGTCTGGATGAAGCCAGACATGCCTGACACAGATCGCATTATATTTCTCTGTGTAGCAATAAACCTCTTATCATAGGCCTGGGTTGGCAACTGTTCATACTGCTTGGAAGTTAATAGTATTGCTGCTGCCTCCTGACAGTCATCTGGAAAAGGCTAACAACATTTTGACACCTCCTGGTCCCAATTTTCAATGCTTGCTTATACAACTCTGAGCCAAAACCAAGATTACCCCGACCTCAATCATCAAGCTCCTGTACACTGATGATGCTGTAATGTATGCCCACTGGCCACGTCTACATGTCCAGTGGGCTGAACAGTTGTTACTGTGCAGTCATTTAGTACTCGCATGACTAAATGCAAGTACTAAATGACTGTGCGGTACCATAGCCACACAGTTTTCTCCCAGTGCTACTGTGCAGTAGCTTATTAATACTGTGCAATAGCGTCACGTCATGGTTAGTGCCCAGCAATGCTATTGCATGGTACTATGGGGCAGTAGCTCATTGCTGCTGTGCTGTAGCATCTCGTGTAGATGCACCCACTCAGAAGCAGATCTTCAGCCAATTGTTGACATCTTTATTGAGGCATGCAAGAAAATGGGACTGACATTTAACATTCAGAAGACCATCAACAAGCTCTTAACGAGCAGTCCCCAGCTCCATTGATTCAGATTCACAGTGAGACTCTGGGGAACGTTAACTATATCTGGTACTTCAGGCTGACATCAATGAAGAAATTTAACATCGCCTCAAATGCGCAAGTGCAGCCTTCAGATGCCTTAGGAAACAGGTGTTCAAAGATCACACCACCAGATTCAAAACCAAGGTCATGTTTTATCAGGCAGTCATGATCCCCACCATACTGTACAGAGCTGAGATATGGGCAACATGAAGAAGACATCTCAAGTCACTGGAGAAATACCACCAATGTCGACTGCAGAAGATCCTTCAAAACCATTGAGAAGACAGATGTGCCAACATAACATTTTCTCGCAAGCACACACAGTGGGCATCAAGGCAATGATCATCTGACATCAACTTAACTGGGCTGGCCATGTCATCTTGATGTTTGACTCCAGACTCCTGAAGTACGATTTATTCTCTGAGTTCAGTCAAGACATACACTAAAGAGAGGGCACATCAAGCGGTCAAGGCCAACCTGGAAAAAAATGCAACATCAACTTATGGGAGACTATTGCAAATGCCACCCCAAATGGAGGAAGAGCCGCTACAAGCATCTCAGTACTTTGAAACCTTACAGTGACAACAGGAGATGGAAAAGCCAGAGTAGCAGAAATAGCCTGTTGTGGACCCAACCAATGATTCACAGCCACCCATCCCCACATGGAAACACACATCTGAGTTGCAGTTGAACCTCTTGGTCCTGGTTTGGCTTTGTTAGCCATCTTTGCACCCACAGATAAAGCAATCATGGAAGACAATCATACTAGACTGTGAAGAATTGTCCATAATAATGCCAATGATGACACAGTGGGGCTGCTTGTGGTATGGAGACCCAAGGGCTTGGCCTGCCTTTTTCCCCTGAGCTGCTGTCAACTTACCTACGTTCTGTATCTCTATTTAGATGGAGTGCTCTTCAAGGCAGGTGCTCTCTCTTGCTCTGTACCTTGGTGGCAGAATCCTAATTGACTCTGTGCACCTGAGTGACACGTATGGAGGATGGCTGTGCTGGAGCTTTCTCCAGGTGCTGATTCAATTCAGAGGAGATTCAGCCCATTTGGTGGCCAAATCTCTGAATCTGAATTGAATCGGGGGACCAATTAAAAGGTCCAAATTGATTTGGAGATCTTCAGTGCTTCAGGCAGTCCCCACCTGCTGAACCAGGGAGCTGGACCCAGACTCAGTGCTGGTAAGTAGGGCGAAGGGGAAGGGGAGCTGGAGGAGGGGGAAGGGGACCATGGGGGGACCCCCTCTAGGCCCCATCCCCTGCCTGCTTCCCCAGCCCCACCCCACCCCATGGCTGCCCATATGGCCCAGCTCCTGGTCCTTTAAAAAAAAAAAAAAAAACACTCACTGGCTGCTGCCTGGCAGGGGGACGATCCCTGCTGCCCGCACTGCCTCACACTGTGTGGGGGGCTCTGCCATGAACCGCACGATTCCCATCAGCTCCCCCAGGTTCCCCTATGGCTGCTTCGCCCACCCCAGCTCTTGCGCTTTAGGAAAAAACAAAAAAACCCTCAGACTCACCAGCTCCTGCAGCAGCCTCAGGGCTTCTGGGGGCTCATGCAGAGCCCCCCCCACGCACACAGTGCAGGGCAGTGGGGATTGACCCTCCACCTGGCAGGAGCTGGTAACCCCAGAGTTTTTTGTTTGTTTGTTTTTTTAGGGACAGAGCTGGGCTGGGGGGTTGAGGGATCGGGAGGACAGGTCAAGGGGCTCATGGCAGAGCCCCCCATGCAGCGTGGGACAGTGAGGGGCAGTGGGGATGGCCCCCACCTGGCAGCAGCCAGTGAGTAGAGCCTTTTTTTTTTCAAAGTGCCGGGAGCTGGGGTGGGCAGGGCAGCCATTGCCGGGCTGGGGAAGTGGGTGCGGGGTGGGTCTGTGTGATTTGGAGATTTGGCTGATTCGGCAGCAGCTGAATATCTGAATCAGATTTGGCCGAATCGATTCAGGACAGTGATTCGAATCGCTGGATCGAATCACTGTCCCCTGAATTGGCTGAATCCGAATCCAAAGCGAATGCTAGCCACTTTGCATAGGTTTTATATGCAGCTGTGTGAGAGCAGCTTTGGGCACTTACATATAGTTTTGGATTCTCTTCCACTCTGCAGAGAAATTGAAACTGGCCTTTGTGCCCATCTCTCAGAAGCAAAGTGGAGGAGAAAGGCCCTGCCCAGGTTTTAATCGAATAGCTGTAGTTAGGACATTTGCCCAGGGTGTGAGACACCCAGGTTCTACATTCCCCTCATCCATAGGGGTTTAAATTGGCTTCCAAGAGAAGTTCTCTAGCCACCAGGCCACAGATTAGGCATGGTCCAGCCCTGCTTCTTGATGTTGAGTCAGTGCATCTTGCATTTACTCTTCACTGTATAAAATGCATGGAGAGCAGCTGCAAAGCTTGTTGCCCATTGAGAACATGAACTGAGGGCAGAATCTGGAGCCTGGTCTCCCCCACAAGGGCACAGATCCCACTCATTGAGCCAAACAACTTCTGGCTTGGCTTTTTTATCACTCTACCTACGCTCTATTCTCAGGTAGGTCCTTTAGACAGGAACTCAAGTCATAGTTATTAATAGAAGGTGCACACTTTTTGCATGTGTTATTTAAGTGTGTCACAGATCCTTTGTAATGGCCCAGAACATAGCTCAAGAAAGCCCAGATTTACAAGACAGCAGAAAACTTGTGGTTTGAGGACTCTCTTGGTTTCATCTGTTATTGTCAAGTTCCGAATAGGGCAGAACCCAATGGCAATCACTTAGCAGCTATAGATTTGTCATTATTGTAAAATCTGTTACTCAACAGAGTTTTAAAGATATGACTATTGCATCTCCCAACCATTCTAGATGCTTCTTTCCTATAACTTGCAGGTGGGTAATTAATCTAAAACCTTGCTTGCTAGGTCCCACTCCAAGAATGCAGGGAGCCCTACGCCAGAATAGAAGGGATTATCATTTAGAGCTCTGATTTGTTCAGCTCTCTGTTTCAGCTAGTAGCTCTTCCCCTTTTTTTTCACTTGCACTTCTTACATTTTCCTGCTATTAGGAGAAAACCATTACCACTGCAGATTTTTACACAGTTGTAGAGAACACGAATGCAAAAATATTATGGGATTATTTAGTTGTTACTGTTCAGGAAGTATGTGCTAGAAGATCAGTTATAGTGGTTATAAAAAAGAATGAGAGCGAGCACTTTATTGTGGACTTCTCATTTCTATTTGATGAGAACGTTCAATTGGAACGGCAAAACTGACAGACATAATCAGTTGCAGCAAGATTTGAAGGAAACTGGGGGAACAAAACGTGATAGTGATGTTGGTTGTTTAGCAGTATTGAGGCTTGCCATGTAGCTGGCACGACAAGGGGCCCCTCATTGTTTGGAAGGCATTAAATCTTAAATCCCTGACACTTTTGACTCTGCAACAGGAGCCATACCCCAGGGGTGGCCATTATATCCCGTGGCCATGTGATTCCTGCCTCCACTCTGGTTCCTCAGGGTATCCTCTCTTGCTGTTTCATCTGCCATGCCTTGATGTTGCACACAGGATTTGGGAGGCTGCCCCAGGGTCCCCAGAGAGAGCCTGGTCCCTTGCTATCTTACTCCTCAGGCACTAGTTGTGGCCATTCTGGTCTCCATCCATCCCTATAGCCACACCCGTGCCTCCATCCGCACACCAAGTTGTACAGGCTTCAGCCCTCTTGACTTTGGTCTGCTGGCTGCTCTAGCTGGAGACTCCTAAGTCGCAGCCCACTGGCTCTTGCCTGACTTCTCAGTCCCAGCCTATCCTCATGTGTGCCTCACTCCATCGAGACTCAAGCTCTGACCCTCTTGGCCAATAGCCCACCCTTGTCTCGCCTTTGGGTGCAGACTCGGATCCTCCTGGCCTGTAACCCACCCCATCTCACCCATGGCTCTCTCCGAGTCATCCTGTCCCTGGTTCACTCTGTCTGGGCTCAGCACCTGGAGTGCCTCTCAGGCACCCCCTGCAAGGCCTTCAGTCCTCCCTTATTAGCCACACCCGGGCCTCCAGTTCTTATAGTCTCTATCACTGTGGGGAAAAAAGAAAATGCAGTCCCTCTAAGTGTCACCAAACCAAAATATGACATCATTCAGGTTCACCCCCACCCCAGGGAAAACATAAGGCAAAGCAAAAGAAAAAGAAGCTTTTTGCCCTGCATATAAGGGTTCTCCGTGCCATCCCCTCCTGACTCCATAGCAATGTGCCCAGGAGGTCCTCTCCTTTCTTCAGTCAGGGGTAGCTTGAGTTTTCTGTCCTAACAGTAAGTCTCTTATAGTGATACGTCCCTCCTCTTCCAGCCATCCTGGCCTATCACACAGCATGATCCCAGTGTCCTTTGATTGGTCCATTGAGCCCTGTGTGGGGTCAGGGCACCCATAGCAGGGCTGATGGAGGCTGGTGAAAGACTGTATCCTCTTTCTGTATTGTTTTTGCCTGTGCTCCTGTCTCTTCGAGTGACAAAGACTCTGCCGTTAAAGATCCTCCCCCAGGCCATGTTCATCCCCCAGCCTTGTGCCCATAACAGGGTAAGAGCTTCTTCTTACAGACCCACATCAGTGGTTGTGTCCCTCCAAAATCCAACGTATTGGACAGAAAACAACATTAATAGCTTTACTTCGCATGCCTGTCACAACTTCCTTTATGGAAAGTGAAAGGCATTATCCAGTTAATCTTCACACCTTCTGACTGAGTATATGCCAACAAAGTCTGGGCATGTGGCTTTGCAGAATAAATATGGGGGATCTCTTCACTCACCACTGAACTTAGCAATTGTTTAAAATGGCAAAGAAACATTGCACAGCTCTGGGAGTGGCTGGCAAATGAAGGAAAATGCACCATTCCAAATTCAAACTATATAGAGAGAATTTAGGTAGGCAGAATATTATTACCCAAGTTGAAATTTGGTTCTGTTATCAGTTATTAGTTTTTTAATCCCACAAGCTCTATGCGTTCTATGCACACACTTAGGAAAAAATGCTTGTAATGCATTTGGAATAATTTCCTTTCTCCTTCAATAACAATCAAATGCATTAGATCTAACTCTGTGACCCCAGCGGAAAAAGCCACAAGGCTCCCTTAATACTTTTATCCCTACCCAGAAAGTTTGGCCAGTGTTCTTTGGAAAGAAATAATTGAAGAACTGTCTAAAGTTTTCTCCTATCTACAGAGAAATGGATGGCGGGGGGGGCAAGATGGGTTTCTTATTAATGCGACTGAGACTCAGCTGTGAGGAAGGAAAGGGGCTGCTCTTGTTTGCAAGCTCCTGTAGCATGTGACAAATTCACCCCTGACAAACAGAGAGAAACCTGAAAGAAAAATAATGTCAGGAAAGCCATTAGAGTAAAATATTTAACAGATCGTTCCTGCTGCACTGTAGGACATCTGTATACACACCTTCTTGTCTATTACCTATTATACTGTCTGTGTGCTTTGCGTGTGATGTATTTTTCATGCTTTCCCCCCCATTTCAATTGGGGCTTTTTGCTATTTAGGTCAATGTATTGTTGTTTTAGGTTTTCTTCATCATAACCACGGAAGGGCATTTTGGAGAAGCAAAGGCCCTTTATTTTTGCGTAAGCTTTATCTATGTGGACCATATAATGGCATTTTAAAATCCTGGACCTGATTCACACGTACATTAAGATACCTTGGCTCAGATCTTTCAAGGTTTGCTGGTGCCTAATATCCATTGATTTCCCTGATTGAATGGCATAAAGGGGCTTTCCCAGCTTAGCACTATGTACATCAGACTTACTGTCTCTTTAGATTGCCTAAAATATTAATCAGAAAGGTACATGGAATAACATCATAGCCTTCATGCCCCCTCCTCCCTGATAGAGCTACACAAAACAATTAGCTGAAACTTTCTAGTGAAGAAGCAGATTTGACAATGCTGAAATCATTTGCAAAATCTTTTTGGTTTTGCAAAATTGTTTTCACCGGTGGGAAGAAGGTGCTGAAAAATGTTTAATCTCAGCATTTTTTATAGTAAAGGCTTTGATTTTTAATACAAAATACTTTGTTGTGGCATTTTCTAAATGGCAGGGTTTCATTTTTCAATTTGAAGCTACATTTTGTTTAGATCTTCCTTTCAGGTTTGTTGTTGTTTTTTAACCTCAAAACGGATGCATTTCATTTCAGATGAAACAAAACATTTCATTCAACCCGGAATAAGGGATTGGATTTGTTTCAACATTTCACAACGGCTTCTGATGTGAATAATCAAATAGTAGGGAGTCTTTGCTCCTATCATTGCTTCTAATGCCATGCTAAATCTGTGATGGCAGCTTGTGTAACTAGACTCCAATTAGCTTCCTACTTCAAACAGGAAAAACTATAGTTCTGGCCTGGTCTCTGGTTCTCTTTTGTTCCAAAGTGAAATGATCTGTGACAGCCTTGTATTTCCAATGGACGACTTTGGCCTCCTTCTATGGAAGAAAGAGAGATGGCAAATGATGCAAATGCCTTGATCCCACTGACTTCAGCCAACCAAACACAGTGCTTATACTTGTGAGTGTAAATGTTTTTGGAGCTGTCTCCCTCCCCCTGCACTACCATCATGCCAGTTCTGATTTTGATTGCTTTCTCAAGGTGGGAATTCTCTGAGAACATGACATCAGACCTTGACAATTGATTTATTTCTAATGAGGGAAGCAGGAGTCGGGTGGTACATGTGTGAGATCCAACACCTCCTCAGGAGCTAGAAAACTATGAATAAAAGAAAAAAAAACCTACAATGCTGTTGGGAGTTGGTAGGATGCCCACACCATTTGGTTGGGTCATTGGTTGGGCCAGTGATGGGCCATTGGACCATTTGGTTGAGCCAGTGATGACCATTTAGTACTGTTTGGTCTAGTATCCTGATGCCAAAGACCAGTTGACAGAGCCTCTTCTGAAATAACATTGAGCTATGTGTTAGATCCCAACTCGTGCGGTGCCCAACAGCCAGGGAGACGACGATCCAGTTGCTCATGGGTCCTGTTACTCATTAGCCAGAGCAAGCAGGGAGCAAACACCAGCACTCATTGCTCGTGACAGCTTTATTCAGAACATCAGAACGGAGACAGCTTCAGACTAGCTCCCAAAAAACAACAAACTGGGGAGCCGCATTGAACAATAGTTTTTTTTTACTTCCTTTTTTTTTTTTTTTTTTTTAAAGATTTCATAGACATCAGGGCTGGAAGGGACCTCAGAAGATCATCGAGTCCAGCCCCCCACCCGAAGGGCAGGAAGTCAGCTGGGGTCATAGGATCCCAGCAAGATAAGCATCCAATTTGCTCTTGAAGGTATTCAATGTAGGTGCTTGAACCACCTCCGATGGCAGGCTGCTCCAGACCTCGGGGGCTCGGACAGTAAAGAAATTCTTCCTTACGTCCAGCCTGAAACGGTCTTGCAGGAGTTTGTGACCGTTCGACCTCGTCATCCCTTGGGGCACTCTGGTGAACAACGTTCCCCCAGATCCTAGTGGTCACCCCTGATAAACTCCTTGAACCACCTTGGTCCATGCCCCTGACTGGACAGACTGGACAGAGTGGGATGTCCCAGAGTCCTCCTTTGTCCTGGAGGGAGACGGAGCTCTCCCCTGTGGCTCCTGGGGGAGAAGGGCCTGGCAGTAGGAGTCTATCTCCTGCTCGCAGTCCCTGATGGCGCGCAGTCTCTGGACTGTGGCCTGGAGCTCCTCCAGCTGGTGCGCCAGAGACCCCAAAAGGGAGCAGACCCCACACAGGGAGGTGGCCATGCTCCCGGGCCCCAGAGCCTGAAAAAGGGACAAGCAGCCCCCGCAGCCAAGAGCCAGGGGCTCCGTCTGTGTGGAGCCCAGAACCACAGGCTCCATCTGGGCGGCCGTCTCTGAGGTGCTTGGGGGGGCCGCAGAGCCTGAGGGGACCCTCGGGGTGCAGCGCATGCCCATCCATGTCATGCCTCTGGTAGGCTGGCTACAGCTGGGACTATCTACCCTGGGGAGTTTGCAGGCAGGGCCTCAGGCCCTCCCACATACCCTCCTGTACGAACTCCGCGCTAACTCACGTGCCAGGAGACAAGTGCGCCTGTGTGCGCAGCCTGTTCGCATGGCTCGGGTCACGCGGCTCCCTGGGGGCCTGGGCAGGGGCTTGACCTGGCCCGGCTCCATGCAGCCACCTCCTCCCACTCAGAGAGGGGTTAACTCCTTCCCACCACGAGCCCCGCTTGCCTCCAGCTGTACTGAGGGTCGGCGGGGGGCTCTGCGGCTGCTGGGGGGTGTCTTGTACATCTTGGTTTATACATATTAACAGTCACTCCACCTATGTCCCTCCTCTCATTCCTCCCATTTCTCCTCCCATCTCAAGCTCCGCCCCGGTTTACTGTTTACTTCATTAACATGGAATGGCCTATGCATTTCCTTCCTTTACATGCCTCTCTGCTAAGAGCGCGTGCAAAAGCCATGAACCTGGGCACTCCTGGTCACTTGCTGGTTTTTTCTTGGTCTTTGCTGGTTTCCACCCCATCTCCAAGGTCTTGCTTCTGCTTTATCTCCTGCGATAGCTGGTGAGCTGCATATTGTTCTTCTTACATAAGGAATCATGCATGCACACTATCCCATTGTTAAAGGAACTACTTGCCTAAGCATTTGCAAGGTTATTTTAATACATCATTTTGCCTTGTGACCAGCAGCTCTGCTGAGACTCAGGAAAAAGCCTTTGTATCCAGCTGCAGAGTCAATGCTCCCCAAAATACAGTGTTCCCCAAAAGCCAAATTATTGTCGCCCTAACACTATACAGTCACTTTTTTTTCTCTACATCTATATTTAATGCATTGCCAGCCAGTGCTTGTACATTGGTTACTTCTCTCTCCACCCCCACTCTCAAATTAAACTAAAATGAGTTGTAGGTAAAAGAATGAGATGCAGACCAATAGTTCAGTAGAAGAGATCTCTCTTTCCTACTTGGTACCACACTTTCAAAATCATCACCAGCAATGGACCAAGCTGTTAGCACTTGGTGAATAAGGCGACAGAATTGTATTCTAAGCAGATAAACCCTTCTTTGTTGTTCAACAGACATTACTTATCACTGCTGCAAAAACATCTATTTCCTATGGAAAATTATCCTGTCATTTATGAAAAGAAAGGGAGCAAACAGCAAAGCAAAACAATGAATGTGCAAATTTGAACCCAAGCTTACAAACAATTTTTGCTCTAAAATGTGTTCCTCTGGTAGGCCAGGTGAGGAAATGGAAAAACAGGAAGGGAAAAAGTAAGTGTAATCTCTGGCTATAAAAAGTTGTTAAGGGAATGAGTTTAAGCTGTTGAGAATAACTAACAGAAAGAATAATTTCATGATATATATTTTTTCCTTATTAAATACAGAATAAATCCACAATTTAATCCATGTAAGGAAAAAGTCTTATTTATTGATATTTTTAAATGCTTTATACTAATGACAATCCTGTTCCAGACACAATGCGGCGAGAGTGAAATTCTAGCCTGTGCAGATAGCAAGAACAAAACCAACTTACTGCTTATGCCCCAATTATCCCCTATTTTGAGATGCAGTTCTGCAGAAGCTTTGCATTTCCCCCAAAGCCCTGAGCATGAGTTGCAAAGGTTAGAGAGGATGAATTTCACCTACTCACTATTGGGCTTGAATTGCTAAGGTCCGACCTGAATTATAACCAAGGATATGGGTCAGAGGTTCAGATTCAAAGCTGTCTCCCCATGTAGGACAATGCGTGGTTCCACACACTTCAGATTTATGGGATGATGGAAACTTCTCCCAAGTGTGAGGTGGTTGGCCATGGCATTTTATATTGAGTCCTTCCCTAAAAAGTACAATGCACCAAATCCAGAAGCCTTTACTTGTGGCCAAATTGAGCAAACACTTTCGGTCAGGCATGGCTCTTGCTTCCAGGACTCTGGGATATGCAGTTTTCTACCTGGCTATGATGGGTACTGCAGGTGCAGGCCCTTAGTATCCACTTTCTCACTGAAACGTTTGCCTAAAGGAGTAATGACTTCACATTCTGTTCCATGCTCAATATTTTGGCACTCATGAGTCACCAAAAATAGAGGATTTTGGTCTAAGTGAGAGCTTTGGGGAGAACACCACACCTTCCTCACCCCCAGACTCTGAGGAACCCTGTCACTCAGCTATGAGGCCTGCACACCCTTTGAACCACTCAACAGTGGGAGAGGTCATTAAAAAGTGTCATATGAAACACTACGGTTGTTTCATACACACTTAATGAGAGAAGATGCAGCGCTCACCTCTGTCCGTCTCACACTGAGCTGACCCAAACACTGGTCTACCTTAAAATAAGTGTCTCCATTTGTTTACAGGCCACAAAGCCTGGGATGTCCAGGTCATGAAGCAGTATAGACGACCATCAAAAGCATCCACTTGGAATCTGGATTAAGCACAATCAGTGGTACCTAAAGTTCAGAAAGGATAGAAAATCTTGCGTTTCAGGGCTGAGGCCAGTCCTTAACTCTCGGGCAATATGAGTTTGCACGTGGACAACATAAGCCTGCATCTGTCTACTGTAGGTTCCCGTAACTGCCCGGTAGCAGCCACAGTCAGCGGCAAGCTGTTGAATCAAATGCACCTGGTATCTCATCCAATTCGGCAAGTCCTATGCTAGCATGTTCCAGACTTATCTGATGGGAGCTACATGGAGAAGGTTGGGTGGACAGTCCTTTGGATTCGCTTTTCTGGGTGGCTGTCCCATGCCAGCCCTTATGGAAAGGCAGGATGGTCTGGAAAAGCAAACGCCCAGCTGTGAGTCAGGTCCTGAATGCTAGAGCTGACTCTGCCACTGATTCACTCTGTTGCCTTTGGCATATCGTGTCATCATGCTTATCGGTGATTAAAATAGCAACTTTACTTCTTCCCTACTTACCTCCCCAAGATATGTCTTACCTCTGAATGGTTTTTCAAGAATTACTCTGGGTCAGTAGAGTGCTCTGAACTGACAAAAAAATGCTAACTATAATTAACACCTTGTCATAAATTGCAGGTGAAAACATTTGGAGCATTGGAAAGTGGGTATTTTGTTTGTGCTTGTTGAAGTCTGCGAGTAGGTCATTTTATTAACTTGTCTCTTCTTTTTGCTTTTGTCTATTCAGTTTCATCACCTGAGGTTCATTCAGTTACATTTAAATGACTTCATTTCTTTGTCTGAAAAGAGTCATTCAAAAGACAGATTATCTTTGTTTTGATTTTCCTAAATAAATATTTATGCATCTCGCCACCGCTGTGTGATACTTACAATGCGACTGTACATTTTACACTGTCTTGGAACTTGCAAAACTGAAATGGCTTTAAACGAGATCCATAAATACAGAAGTCTGGGGGTTGTTTTGGCCATACTGGGTACTTTAAACAAGGCTATACACTTACATCTCCTATTCAGACTACTAGCTGCTTGATGGATCCTTGTCAGAATGGACAAAACACAGAAGAAATGTGGCATTTCCTCTCTTCTCTAAAAGTTTTTATAGTTCTGGTTTTTGGTGCAATTCTTGCCTCTCATTTAGCAATGCACACAAACATTGTACTACTTAGCAAGGAGTGGAACTTCCAAATGACGTTCCAGGGGAAATTCAGGGAATCAAAATGTATGTGAGAGCTAAAACTCACCCAGGATCTAGCACCTAATGCTCTTGCTACTTTGAAAAGCATCAGGAAATTTTGATTAACCAAGCAGGCACTGGATCTTACGACCTCCAGCAATACAATCCTGCACCATCCTGGGGCATTCATTTTGTACTAATTACACCTTTGATCTTCCAACACACATGTATATACTGAAATATTGACTGAACGGCACACGGCTATTTATTTGTTTAAATGTACGTGCATGCATAATAGTTTGCAGGCCTGCAGCCTGAAAGAAAAATGTGCAGTCAACCAACCCTCCAGCAGCAGAAAAGCAATTAACACTTTCCACCCATGGAATGATCCAACACAACCAGTTTAGCTATTGACATTTGAAAGGAAATAACTACATGCTTTGCAGGCATTTCTGGATGAAAGAGAGAGACAGAGTTCCCTCCTTGCCCCTTTTTTTTTCCTTTATGGGACCATTACAGACTGGGTTTCCTTAGCCTCATGGGACCTCCAGGAATTTGAATGGCTCAGTAGAGCAGGGAGCAGTATAATGGATATGACATGACCCTACCAGCCGAGCCATCATCTCCTCTGACTCCTTCCTCATCTTCCAGGCATGTGGACCACAGAGAGCCCTCCATTACTTTAATGAAGGTCCAACCCAGTTATTCAACTATTCCCAGATTTATATGTAGAGCGTTTCCCCATGTGAAGATGTGAGGAAAATGATTGGATCGCCTTGACTTTACTTAGGAATATCCTTGGCAATTGCATCTTCTTTCCATGATCAGAAACACAGAGGAAAAGAGACAGATAAACTCAAAACAAAGATAATGCTGCAGGCATTTGTTCTTAGCGGCTGCATCGAAACTCTCCAATCAGTTCTCTTTATTTACTCAATATTTATTATGGTAGTGTCATAAATACCTGAAAGTCTCATAGACATCATTTCATAGACATAGGCATTAGGGCTGGAAGGGACCTCACGAGATCATCGAGTCTAGCACCGCTGGATTCACGTTTCACGTGAGACACTCTAATACCACAGGAAAAAATATCTATTTGCTTTCTAAGGAGCAAGTGCTGTGTTGATTGTGTTTGCTTTATGTATTTTTGGAGGGCAAAGCTGCTGGTTTGATCTTGTGGCCTCTGGTGACTGATAGGGTTTTGACATCTGACACATAAAAAACTAACATTTATTGTACAGAAGCCATTTTCTAGCTGCTTAAAGCATGTGGAGCCAACTCTTACGCTCAGTCCTTTCTCTCTTTGTCCCCATCAAAGTCAGATTTTCAGTGAACAATTAAACCCTATGAGGCAATGAAATCATATGGGTTTTCCCCATAATCATTAATTGGGGGTCTAAATAGCCCACTGCCCTTTCTCTGTTATTCTGTCACATGAAAGCAATGGGATTATGGTCAAAGGGATGACCATGACATTGAGAGCAAACAAAATGATGTAATTCATCAACCTTTGTCCAAGGAGATTATAGATTATAGAGCTTGGCCTGCAAAACAGAGATTGATTAATGCAAGGGATGGCAGCATCTTGGAACTGGTCCTCTTTCCTTACAGCTGTGTTAAAACGCATGAGGGTAGTTTCCATTAGAAATCAAATTAGGAGAAAAATCTGGGGCAGGGATCTCAAGCTAGAGTTTAACCCCACTTACCCACCTACTTATAAAATGTACTACATTAACACATTTTCTGGACAATGATTATCTTTTGTGTCCGAAGACATCTCAGATTGACATCCAGACCCTGGTTTTGCCTGGTGCTCAGGTTGCCTTAGCTGCTTGCTAGTGGTGCAGTGACTCCAAACCCCATGTCTGGGAATCCCACCTTGTCCCCATGTCAGTGCAATGGGAGCCAGTGGCTACTTACTGACCTGAAGACTCTGGTTGCCTTACTGGCTTACTGGAAGTCATTTTCAGCTGGTGTAACTTGGCACAAATTTCGCGTTCCTCTAATTTATACTGGGAGTACATAGTTGGCCCAAGCTCTGGACTGCACAACATGGGCTTGAGGGCACTATCCAACTGATATGTATGGACCTTATTCTTCTTATTGCCACTTCATGGCTCAGGTTCAGTAAAAACCAGGTACTGTTATTAGCCCTGATAGCAAGCAGCACTATCTAAATTGATCATTACTTAATAAAAGTGAGGATTTCACCCAGAAAGGATATGAACAGGCAGTTCTTGGATCATTCCTGCTGGAAGATCTGGGAGAAGTGAATATTTCCCTTTTGGGTTTGAAGGTTATTACCTGGCAATCTGTTACAGGAATGGGGCAGAGGGGCTGTGTCATTGAAGTACCTTGTGACCACTTCAGAGCTGCATGTTGAGGCTTACTCCAGGTCTGTGCTGATGTATTTACCTATTGATCCATCTATAAATGGTTTATTGACTGGGAAGCCAAAGGAGGCCAGCTGTGACACTGGCCTCATCATGCTATTGCCTGTAGAAACTGGTGTGCCTGATAGGCCACCCAATTTGGAAGAAAACTTTGACCTCTGTGACAAACTTCCCTACATCTAGTTCATTTGGAAGCAGGAAGATGTTACATAAAAAATACAACCACGGCAAGGAGAAATTCTAGCTGTGTAAAAGATTCAGAAGACAGGCCAATTTTTGAGTTATTATCAGATGATTTCAAGCCAGTGGGAAATAACTGCAAGATGAAGACATAACAAATTATCATCTCTCTCCGTGTATTCTTCTCTGGTAAATCCCAAGAGTGTTAAAACCCAGTGGAAGCTTTGAATTAAAATGGGCCACTGTGGCAGTCTATTTAGACCCACATGGGTAGATAGATACTTTTCCATGATCCAGCACAGATATTATAAAAGCATTTTAGTCAAGGAGCTTGTATCTATATGATTTTGTAATAAAGAGAGCTAGGTAGTGCTGTGAGAAATGACTTTTGTAAATAATGCATTATGTGTTGGAGGCCATGAACTCTCAAGCTTTAGGGAATAAGTTTAGAATCTGTGTTATCAGAGATGGTTTTTCCCAGGGTAAAATCATGCAAGTGCACTATTGGAATATCTGTTAGGTTATTTATTTGCTTTCCTATGACACACCCAGTGCCCCAAAACTGGATCTGACCCGGTCTGTAAAGCTCCCAAGATTTATTCTTTGAAAAAGGGAGATGTTAAGTGGTATTTGATTTATACTGGTGCCCACAAGACAAGACTTCTAAGAGTAACAGAAGTTTTCTTCTACTACTATCAAACATATTGATTTGTATGGTAGAGTCAACACAGAAGGATATAATACCTGGCATTGTGAAGATACAAACGAATAGATGGTCCATGCCCCAAAGAGCTTGCAATCTAGAGAGATAAAATGGGCACTGAGGGCATTTCTACACGTGCTCTGGGAGTGAGGTGGGACAGGGTGCTTTAATTACAGTTGCTCTTTGGCAGTAATTATCACTATCCAGCAAACTCGATCAAGTCCACTCATGTGTAGGCTCTCAGGGATAGGAATAAAATACACTCCCAGAGTGAGTGGTGAGATGGCAGAAAATGGCATGGCAGTTCCATGCATTTGGATCATTTATTTAGGAAGCAATAAGCTACATGGAAAGAAAAGGGGAAGGAGGGAGGAGGGGAGGGGAACAGGGAGAAAAGGCTAAGAGGGCTTGGGACACAGTGAAAATGAGATGAAGAGACCATAAGAGAAGGTGAGGGAAAGGTTGGGGGAAACAGGGAGTCAGCACAGGACAGGGAAAGTCTAGTACAAACTGGAGAGAGCCCTTTGATTCTTGCAAGGTCTCCATTACAGCTGTGTTTGAAGCCATTTCTATCAACAAGAGACTCTAGCTAGCTGATTCCCCTCTGCAGTTTCTAGGGTGCCAATATGTACCCAGGCAGCTGGAGAATTCAAAACTCTTGCAAGTGACCCAGGTTGAGTACTCAAAAATGGAAACATCCATTTTTAGTATCTTGGCTGGACATTTAGTGAAAGAGTGGTCTGCATTTTATTAAAATCTGTAAGTCAAGAAACTTCCCCAAAGGCTTGCTTTGAGAGCCTTGGTTCTATGATTGACATATGTTTTTTAGGGAAGACATTTACAAGGAACACCAGTTTTCTACACTCCGACAAGATGTTCATTCATCGGAGAAGTGGATTATTAAAAGACGTTGTGGTTGAGTATCGGAGCTGGGAAAGAGATTCATGGAATACTGATTAGGGCAGGAAAATTCACACTGGAGTAGAAAACTGACCTGTAACTTTCAGCTCATATTTATAATTAGTGTTATGGAAACGAATAGATGGCAGGGGAATGCTAGAGAAAACACGAAGCTTAAGGAATGTGTACATAGTAACAAGATAATCGTATTACAGATGTTTATTGGCACCTAGATACTGTGACAATGGGTGCCTTGTACACGCGTGCTTAAGATACTGATATAATATTTAAAGATGCATTATCAACTGCCGACCGTTCTCATCTGTCTGTCTCGGGGTTCAAGATTCCCAGAGGTCTTAGAGAGCAGATGTGATATTTGCTGTTTGGTGCTGAACAGTCTGGCTGTTTTGAAAATATTCATGGGAAAACAGCAGCCCAGCACCAGATGTGAATGCAACAAAGCAACATCTTGTGCTTACACTTGGATTTCTCAAGATCCGAGTGCTAGGGTGCTTACACATTGTGTGTCATAAGAAATAATAGTTCCTGACAGGTATGGGGCCTCTTTCACTCCTGAGTTCTTAAAAAAAAAAATCTCTATTCCAAAATGATGCCCATCTCCAGGATGTGTATCATTGCTAAATAATAACAACAGTAGTAACAACAATAATAGTAGCATAGGATGGAGGGGGTAAAGAGAATATTGCACATAACTGCAGCTGTCTGTAGGTCTTCGGCAGGTAATTAGGTTCATTTCCTGCATGTACCGAACGCACGATCCTCCTGGCCTCTGAGCCCTTCCAGCTTTGAGTGATTTCAGATCTACCTGCTGCTCCTGAACACCTCTAAAAACCCATTTCTAGGCCTTTTTCATTGAAGATACACCCAAACAGAAAGCCAGGCTGCAGACAGAAGGTTATCTGTGGAACAGATCAGAAAGGGTGGAATTATTCCATGCAGGACAAGAAGCTAGAAATTAAAACACCTTGTTTGGCATATCCCCTTTTTTACTGGACAACCCAGTCCTCAGGTGAGCGTCACCTTCCTGGAACCAAAGGCCATGGAACGGATGAGCGTTTCCCTGAGAAAAAAGGCCAGTCGCGGCATCGCGCTTGAAACCCCATGCCTCCAGCCATCGCTTTCAGAGATTCATTGACATACTCAATGATCTGTACCTACAGACAATGCGTGCCCATAAGTGCTGGGCCTAGAATAGGGTCAAGACAGAGGTAAAAGGAGCATGCAGGGAGCACAGGTCACCACCTCCACACAGCACAGCCTCATTCATGGCGGGTACCAGGCGGGTAATGAATTGGGGATAGCTCCAGATCTATCCAGTTCAATGCTCTCCCACTAGCATCACTTCTGCCACTGTTGGAGACAGGATACTGGGCTAGATAGGCCAATGGCCTGATCTAGGATGGTTCTTATGTGCTTAACTGGCTTCGCCATCCTCTATTATACATTTGTGCAGGTACACGGGGGCCATTTTGGCCTTTTGGGAGTCACCATGAATGAGCTATTGAGAAAAGTATTGGAATAAGAGTGTGGGCTGAATCCTCCAACCAAGTGGCTCTGAATCAGAAGCACATCATATACCACCAAGCTGAGAGAAAAGGATGTGCTGCTCTGCTGTCAAGAGTGACTTAATCCTATCGTTTCGATCACCCTGGCAGCAAATGGGGCTCCCCAGTCCCTCTTTGCATCCTGCTCGCCTCCTCACAGTCTTGAGAACAAACCTTTTTTTTCCCCCTTTAGTGAAGACCTCTAATTATCAGGAGGAATAAATTAAAATCTTCTCATCCTGATTAAATCAATGACTCTAACTGCGGCTGCTGGAATAAATGTTCAGAGAGCCGTGCAGCACAACATCACTGCAAAGAGGCCTAGTTTAGCTGGAATTGATTTGATCCCTGTATTTTACAGCTCCCCTGTGTGCCTGATGTGGCCAAATTGGCACTCTCTCAGGACGCTTTATCTGGGGGCTATATCTTTGGGCTAATTAAAGGGACTCGGTGCTAAAAGACATGATTGTCTAAAAGGTTTAACACATTGGTTGTCCTGGCAGAGGAACGCTTAATGATTTAAAGTGACTAAACTTAGTGTCAGGGCAAACTTAAGCATAGATTCTACCTTAAACCCCTCCCCCCCCCCCACACACACACACAAAAATCACATCCTGCCTTTCAAGATATTATAGCTATGTTTGGAAATTTCCTTCCTAAATCTTTAACGAAGGCAGAATGTGGTTTGAAAAACAGCTGGAGGACACTGATCTACACATTCCAATTTGTTTATGTATAAAACATGCATAAAGGATTAAATGCCGCCTAACAGTTTGTCTGCTTGCAGTTGCCTTCGTGCCTCTGCTTTGCTGTAGCAGCAATCCATGTCAGAAGGTGCCCGGTGGGGGTGGTGGGGGGGAGGCTTTTAAATAATAAATCAGTTCCTTTGGAGAAAGTTTTTCTTTAAATTCAATATTAATTGGACTATACAATGATAATTATGTCAACACCATAAATATGCCATGCCACATGCCTCCCTTGCTGATGGCACTTGACCTACCTAACAGTACCTGCCAGAGCTTATGAGATCCGTATGAGGACTCACGAGTGACATCAGATTAAATTAAGTGTTCATGCATTTATGTATCAAGTATAAAGTGATGCAGATGCATTTATAAGGTATGAATGATTTATCAGGAAGTCGTTCTGAAGTCTTTCTGTTGTATGTGGCTAATATGGTGAGCGAGCGACTTCATTGATTCCACTTCAGGATCTGGGTTCAGCTGTTATAATGAAGGAACTGTTTCACAAATCAGAATTTTACATAATTTTATTTATTTATTTCAGCTTGCAATGGCTACTTCACCTCTGCTGGTGAGTAATGATTTGTTAAGCAAGAAATAGCGCAGGTCCTGCATACTAGCTAAATGCTGAAAATTGTTTCCCCACCATAACATTGCATTTTCCATTCCCCTAATCCTGTTCTCCACCCACTCCTACAGCCACATTGGAGCTGCCAGTAATTTTAAAAGATAGACAGCTGTCCATGTTGTGGAAGGTCACAGGGGCTGGGCTGTGCCGAGACAGCCAAATAAGTTGTCTGCCAGTCTTTGCTGGCAGAATTAAATCGTGCTTCTTTAGCTGCACGGTGGTTCAGGACCCTGAAACCCCGCTCAGCCATTCATATCTTTGGGGCACTATGTGTTTCGCTGGCACAGAGTATAGATAAGATGAGCCCTGAGAAGAGATGTTGCTAGAGATGTGGGCTTTATGCTTTGAGAGTGACAGGAATTCCTATTTCCCCAGTGATAAAAGTTTTCTCTCATTTTCGTAGCTTATGAAATGTCAGAGCTTAAAATTGCTGCTTATGACACGTCAAAGAGCTAGATGGTGCTGCTATCCATTCCTAGCCCACCCTATATTGTGCCCATTGTTCCTGCAGGACCCGATATCACCACTTGTCTTGTGCCTGTACGTTGAATGGACTGACACTTCTAAATCAATGGAGTGATGCTTCTCCTGCAGACCTTTGGAGGCCTTCTTAAACTCAGGGTGGGTAACATAGCTGCGGGCATAAACCAGAGCATTATCCCAGGGAAGGCAGCACTGGAGAAACAGCTTCTTTATTTTGTATATAGTAGCTTTACAAGGTAATTCATCGAGTCACTTACTGACCAAATTACTTCATCTCTTTAAGTAGTTTCGCTGACCGTTGTTTCCCATAGTTCTGTTTTAAATAAACTATTTTAAGGAGCCATTATTTTCTCTCCTTAAACAGAACCATGGTAAATTATGCTGGTAAAAGCAGATTGGCCAGATCATCCTAATAACACCATAAATCATTTAAGGCATATTACAGGAAAGAGAGGTGCACAGTGGGTTCACCTTCTCTAGTTATTATCTTTATTACTTTATTGTTTATTCTACAGCACCAGGCTTACTTGGTCTGACTCTCTGAATTTACAGATGAATGAACACCTCTTCATCCAGAGAGCTGATGTGCCTAATTCTGAAAGCCCAACTTTGGTCCTGTAATTCAAGTCCCTTCAGATTCCTACGGTTTGAATCACTCTGGCATCCTGAAAATGGGACATCACCTGTCTGTTCAGTAGGTGGAATTAAAAAGATGCAAAGCCATGCATTTCTTTTTAGTTATATCGTTGTGTTCCTATATATCGAGCATTCAGTACAAAAGGATGTATGTTATATTGGCTAGATTAGGATAGAAAAAAAAAAAACTGAGCAGGACCTAGGAGAAAAGACAGAGTATTCTCATTCGTTGTCTTCAAGCAAGGGTTCTCTGACATTTTTTTGCCCCTCAGTTAAACCAGGTATGAGAGTGGTACCTCAATAAAAAAATGATGGTTTATGTGAAAAGAATGGCTATTTATATAGGATAAATATATGACTGTATGCTGAAACTAGCATCCTCTAGAGATGTATGCTGAAACTACCTGTCTCAGATACCCTCTAGACACATGACCTTTGCCTGGAAGGAATATCCACTGTATCCAGCAACTTGCAGCTTCAGAAAACCAGATCATATACTCATACATTCATCAAGATCCATTTTAAAACCAGATAGATTAGTTGCATCCACTCCTTCTATTTAAACGCCATTCCAGATTTTCATTCTTCAAGAAACCTGCTTCTTGTTTCCAGGCTGACATTATTCCCAGCCAGTTAATACTGGGAATTATTGGGCTAATACAGTTGTTCTTGCCCCAGAGTTGCCTTTTAGCTTTAATCTCTGTGTAACATCTTTGCCCAAGAAAGGCACTACCTGCCTTATGGGAGAAGAAAAAGATTTAAAAATAAAAAAGAAATGTAGACCTTGGAGAGGAGAAGCATGTAGAAAGAAATGTAGATCATCATAGTATTGACTTCAATCATCTGCACGAGGGTATGCTAGATGAGCTCCTGGGTATATGAATATATCGTTTCAAAACCCCTGTAAGGTAGAGAATTATTTTTTTCCCCAGATGCCAGCAGGGAACAGAGACACAACACGGTTACGTGACTGCCCAAGTCAGCCAGGAAGTTTACAGTGTTCAGTCCCCAGCTCTTCTGATCTCTTGGGTACCAAATCCAGTCCCTTGACCACAAGACCTGCTCCTCCTCTGAGAAAACTGACTGTGTGTAGACTACGCCTAACAAATTATGTTTGGGTTGCAAAAGCAGAAGAGCTTATATGTTTCTACAAATGATGAGTTTAAACCAAAAAACCCTCATTTTTTGTGTGCAGTGCCAAAACCTTAGCTCACTGAAAATAGATTATTATTAGTCACTTTTTTGTTTATATTCAGTCGTGCCTAGACAGTCCATTACTAAGAATCATTTCACTAAAACTTGAGTCAGAGGGCTTTCATCCATTGAAGCAAAGTGAGCAATATAAGGATTTTTAAAGTTTTCTCTTCACCTGACTATGGTGGGCGGGAAGGAATAGCTTGTATCATTTCTAAATTAATTACTTTGCAGTCACTCCCCCCCCGTCTCAGATGCTGTTTAAGTTCATTTTAAAAAATAGAGTGCTAATTTAAATGAAAAGGGGTTCCTGCTTCCGATACCCTTTCTCTCTTCCAGCCTTTCATGGAGGTGGAGACCCACACGTTGAATAAAATCACTGTGTGAAATGAGTAACAGGATCAGAACTTGTCCTTAAAAGCATATTCGTTCAACTTTAAAACAACAGATTGGTTGAAATCCAGCTGCATTAAAAGGGATTGCCTGATGACTTCTTATGGCCTCAGTCACTTAGTCAGTGCGTATAGATATCAAGAAGACAACAGTATAAGGGATTCCGATAGAGGTCTCAATGCCAAGACAGGCTGCTGAGTGGGCCATGGGCACTGATTTACCCTATTGCCTTGTTATTTCAAATTCCTCCACGTTACAGTTGATGCTGATAGACAGCGGATGGCGCTCTCCATAAAATCCACAAGAGGCCAAATTACCTTCCTTCTAATCCCTCCTTTAAACTCAGCTTTTGTGCAGATGCTCCTCAAAGGTTAGGTATCTCCTGATTATACTGAAAGGAATTCTTTATTGCTACCTTGTGCTCGCCTCATCTCTCTGTCGTCCCCATCTGTTGTCTCTTGTCTGAACACCAAGATTTTAAGCTCTTTAAAAACAAGGCTAAATGTCTGTATAGTGCCTATCACAATCAGGTGAGTTCCTCTAGGTACAGCTACGGTAAAACAATAAAATAATAATATTGAACAGGCAGCATGAGGAAAGCTTGCACTGCCACTACCCTCATTGTGCAGTCTCTACAAGAAGAGGATTCTGTTACTAGATCTGTTGATTTTACACACTTATCCAACACTGCTGGTCAAATATCTAAAGGCACTGCACTCGTACTGATTTCCACAACGCATCTGCAGCACTAACTTTTGATGGGCTCTGTGGGATCAAGTACCTTTTCAGACATGTACCTAAGGTCTACGTTGAATGGAAGTTTGTCCATTGAGCTCCGTGTGTTCTGCCATCTGCCAGAATTTCACTTTAAACAGATCTATTAACATGTCATATATACACACACACACACACATATACACATATGCACACATATACATACATACATATATACACATAAATATACATACACACATACATACACACACATACATATACATACACGCACATGCATGCACACATATATACAAAGAGGCACATACATGCATGCATACATGCATGCATATATATGTATGTATGTATGCATGTATGTATGTGCATATATGTGTGTGTGCGTGCACGTGTGTGTGTGTATATATAAATGTTATATATAGATAAACATTTTATATATATAAAGAATTTATTTATTTATTTATTTTTCCTGGCCTCAATACCTCAATAGGTGGCCAGAAGAATCACTTTAAATAGATCTATTAACATTTCATATATACATATACATGTATATGAAATGTTAATAGATCTATTTAAGGTGATTCTGCTGGACACCTACGGGGGCCAAGAAGCTTCTTCTCATTCTCCATAAATGCTTTGGCTTCTGGGCATTTCCCCCCGCTCCCCTCCTTTCTCTGAAGCAGGAAACATTGAACCCAGCTAGGGGTGGAAGCTTGGCTAAGATACACTTCTTTTCCTACCAAAAGTCTGGGCTGCTCAGGTTCTTGGCTAAAAGTTTTACTGATGTGCTTAGGGTCAAATCTATCACTAGATTTGCAGTTACAAATGCATTTTTTCTCCAGGGTCATACTGGCAAATACCATATGGATTTTTTACTTTCCTCTGTAGCATGAGACAAGGTCTTCTTCCCAGGATCATCTAAGCTAAAAAATTCCCTGACATAGCAGAGACAGGGCTGTGGTGGCACCCTTACCTCTGTTGCTCTTTACTTATGGGATACGATACATTTTCTGCGTATTGTTTGTGGTGTGTGAGATGGATCAGATGATCTGGGTGTCAGATGGTCCTTTAGACCAGTGGTCTCCAAACTTTTTTGATCGCACACCCCATCAGTAAAAAATTTTTGAGCGTGCACCCCCAATATATGTATATTTGTTTATTTATAACTTATATACATGTACTACTGTACTAATATATTATGTACATTATAAAACATACACAAAAAATAGAAATTAAATCGTCATTGTTTTTACCTCGTAACGTGGCTGACAAAGAGCTCATACTAGGAGTAGGAGAAGTGTCAGCTCTGCCATTTTCTTGTTGTTCGCTTGTGCTCACATTATTGGTATTATCTTCAATCCACAGTTTCTTTGCAGGAATCTTTTTAAACCACTTGTCCTTTTTGTGAGGGTTAGTTTAGTTAAAACTAGATAATATAATTCATAAATCCACTTAACCGGGCACACGTAAACCACAATACGTCGCAATATGCTGAAAGTGAACAAACGCTTCTTCCCTAAAGATACCTCACGTACCATACGTGACACGGGACCATCCGACATATGGACTGAGTGAGGGTGCCAGTGTCAATCTGTATATTAAATATCAGTAAAGCGTAATTTCTTTCTTATTTTTTTAGATAAAAAATAAATACAAATACAAGTTTTAATATTTTCTTCACACACCCCCTGGGATCGTCTCATAGTTTCATAGTTTCTAGGGTCTGAAGGGACCTGAGCAGATCATCTAGTCCGACACCCTGCCCTGGCAGGAAAGAGTACGGGGGTCAAACGACCCCAGCAAGGTGTTCATCTAACCTCCTCTTAAACACCCCCAGGGTAGGAGCCTGCACCACTTCTCTTGGAAGTTGGTTCCAGACCCTAGCCGCCCTGACCGTGAAGTCGCGCCTCCTGATGTCTGGTCTGAATCCCCCTCTGCCAGCTTGTGACCGTTATTCCTGGTCACTCCTGGCGATGCTCGGGGGAACAGGGACTCCCCCAGTGCCTGCTGGTCCCCCCTGACTAGTTTGTAACAGGCCACAAGACCCCCCCTCAGCTTTCTCTTTCGGAGGCTGAACAGGTTCAGGTCCCGTCGCCTCTCCTCGTAGGGCCTGCCCTGCTGCCCCCTGATCATGTGAGTGGCCTCCTCTGGACCCTCTGCATGCTGTCCACGTCCCTGGCTCCAAGATCCTTTTCTGCCTTCGTGCTGACAAGAAGGGAGTTCCCTAACCTGTAGGTATGGTGCCGGTTGTTCCTCCCGAGGTGCAGCACCTTGCACTTGTTGGTGTTGAATCCCATCCTATTCTCGTCCGCCCACCCTTGTAACCTGTCTAGGTCTGATTGTAGCCTGTTGCATCCTTCCAGTGTGCCCACGTCCCCCCACATCTTAGTGTCATCAGCAAATTTGAACAGGTGCTTTTTACCCCCTCGTCTAAGTCACTGATGAAGATGTTGAACAGCGCGGGCCCGCGGACCGAGCCCTGGGGGACCCCACTGCCCACGTCCTTCCAAGTTGAGAAGGACCCATCCACTACCACCCTTTGGGTGCGGCCCTCCAGCCAGTTGGCGACCCATTTGACTGTGTGGGTGTCTACACCACAGCCCCCCAGTTTCTTAACGAGAATGGGGTGAGAGACAGTATGGAAAGCCTTCCGGAAGTCCAGGGAGATTATATCCACTGCTACCCTGCGTCTAATGATCTGGTGATCTGATCGTAAAAGGCCACCAGGTTGGTCTGACAGGACCTGCCACTGATGAACCCATGCTGGTTGCCCCTAAGCATGCAGTCCCCTGCTGGCCTCTCCTGGATGAGCGCCGGCATAATTTTCTTGAACAGCTTGCCTAGGATCGAGGTGAAACTAACCAGCCTATAGTTTTCCGGGTCCTCCTTCCTGCCTTTTTTGAAGATGGGGACCACACTGGCCCTCCTCCAGTCCTCCGGTACCTCACCAGAGCACCACGAGTGCTCATAAAGCCGTGCCAGGGGACTTGCAATGACCTCGGCCAGTTCCTTTAGTACTCTAGGGTGGAGATCATCCGGGCCGGCTGACTTGAATACATCCAACCCCTCCAGAAGCTCCCTAACTAAATCCTCGCTAACCCGTGGCCCAGGTGTGCCTCCCCGGGGGCCTGAGGGGAGCCCAGCAGGGAGGTGGCTGTTCTGGTCCCTACTTAGGAAGACGGAGGCAAAGAAATCTTTAAACGTGTTAGCTTTGCTCTCTGGTGTGACGACCAAGTTTCCCATCGTGTCCTGCAAGGGCCCCACATTACCCGGGACCTTCTTTTTACCCCCTACGTATTTAAAAAAAGACTTCTTATTGTCCTTAATCTGGGAAGCCAGTCCCAGTTCCATCTCCGCCTTGGCCTTCCTGACTGCCCCCCTACATCCCCGAGCAACTACAGAATAGTCCTCCCTGGTGATGACACCTTCTTTCCCTTGGGTGTAAGCCTCCTTTTTAGCAAGGAGACATTCCCGGATGCTTTTGGTGAGCCACGGAGGCTTGTGTGCTCTCCTGCTCCCTTTGATCCTTGTTGGGATTACCTTCCTTTGGGCTTGGAGGATCGTCTCCTTAAGGAGCGACCACTCTCCTTGGACACCTGGCTCCCCTCCCCTCCCCTCCGGGACCTCAGTGCTTCTCCAACTATCCTCCTTAGCTCATTGAAGTCTACCCTCGTAAAATCTATGGCCGCTGCCTTACTGCAGGCCTTTGCCACTTTGTGCTGGATGGTGAATCCCAGCAGGCGATGATCGCTGTTGCCCAGGTGGTCGAGCCCCCGCAGCCCCCGCACCAGGTCATCACCCGTGGCCAGCACTAGGTCCAACAAGGCGTCCCCCCGGATGGTGCTGTGCACCTCCTGGGTTTGATGGAGGTCCTGCACTCTGGCCAAGAACCTACGTAAGCATTCAGACCTGGCTGACTGTTCTTCCCAGCAGATGTCTGGGAAGTTCAGGTCCCCCATGACCACCACATCCTTAGCCTTCACCACCTCTGTGAGCTGACCCAATAATTCCTGGTCAAGTTCTTCTCCCTGGTTGGGAGGTCTGTAGTAGACTCCCACTGTTAAGCCTCTTTCCCCTCGACTGCCTTGTACTCTAACTCAAAGCACTTCAGAGTGCCCCTCCCCTGACTCCTTGCTAATTGACAAGGATGTGTATTTCTCCTTAATATAGAGTGCCACGCCCCCACCTCTCTTTCCTATCCTGTCCCTCCTGTACAGCCTATAGCCCTTGACATTCACTGCCCAATCATCCGTTGCGTCCCACCATGTTTCCATAATCCCCACTATGTCCGGGCTGGTGTCAGCCAGCAGGAGGGTGAGTTCCTCCTGCTTGTTACCCATACTACGAGCGTTTGTGTAGAGGCATTTGAGGCCTCCTGTGGGTGTGTGTACTGACCCCCAAGTCCCAGCGTTACCCTGGCCCCTGGTCTCGTGCACCCCTCTCTGGAGACCACTGCTGTAGACCAATGGCTGCCTGGGGATGCAGGGCGCTGGACTTCCTGGCCTGAATACTCCTTGCAGTCCTAAATTCCTATGTGCCTAAGGCTTTTTTTGAACTTTTTCGATGTGCTAAATATAAACGCACAAACCAAATCCTCGGGGGTAAAGATAGTAACATGCAGATGGTGCAGGAAACAATGTTTAGCAATCTCCAAAACAGTCTGTTCTAATACGTAGTTTTATTAAGGTGCAAATCTACCGTGCCTTATACTCATGCAGCCAGGGCAGATCCAGAGGGGTACATTTGTGTAGTAGCATCCTCCTTTGATTCCTCTTCTGCCCAAACTTTAAAAGCAGGTGCCCAAGACAGGGAGCCACATTTCTATTCAGGCAGCGCCAAGAGAGTCAATTGACCCCATAGCTCTCTATCATCTCTCTGATTCCTGCTAATCTCTGTCTACTCCATAGGTGTTAATGCCCCTCTAACTTTTTTAATGCTCTTGATGTTCCATTAATCAAGTTCTCCTTTCCTCTTCAATGCTGCTGGATGTTAGCCACTCCCAGTAACACCTCTCCTGTTTCACAACCCTGCAGACTCTTTCTAGTGCTAGCTCAGATGTGGTAACTCAGGTGTGGCTTATCTCAGATATGGTAACATTAACTCAAGTGAACTTTAACTCATGTGTAGAAATGACTAACTGTGAAGTGTTGGAAGCACCATCAAGATGCTCCCGGAGGCTAGATTTTGTGTTACAAATCTAAGTAAGTGCTTTTATTAATACATTTTACTATAATGACCGAGAAAACAGTATTTTGGATGATTTTTGCCTAGTTTGTGGTGTTTGTTTAAACTTAACATATAAGCCAGCAAACTAGGACACATTCCAATAAAGTTATATTTATTTTCGCTTTGATTTTAAACTGAGTAAGAAAGCACTGAACCCCTGGCATATTCATGATTCTAGTTTCTCTTTAACTGGATAAAAATGTGTGTTGTGTTATAAGTGAAGATGCACCACAACATCTGCACCCCCACCAGTTTCAAAATCCTCTATCCACCCACAAATACAGCTAACTACCTCTTTTTACAACCTAATGCCAACAAGTATCTTTCTACTAGCATATTGTCTGTCAAGAATGACGGAGGGAGATGGGGGGGGGGCAGAGCCCTGCATATGGCTTTGCACTCTCAGTCCACGCCTGCTCTACTAACCCTCCCAGCACTCTGGGTCTGGTCCCTCTCCAGCCCCTGCAACCCCCCACCGCTCCAGGTCTGGCACTGTGCTCCACCACCAGCCCACCACCAGCCCCGCTGCTCTGGGTCCAGCCCCGCTCCACCCCCATTGCTGCTCCGTGTCCACCTCCCTCCCTCCAATCCCACTTCCTCCCCTTCCCCGCACTGCCACCATGATCCCCCCCTTCACCCTCAGGCCAGGAGGTGTGGGGAAGCCCCACTGCTCAGGTGGCTGGGGCATATTCACTGCCACCACAAACTTCCCCAGCAGCAGCTCAAACTTGGGCCTGTGCAGCCCCGGCTGTGCAGCCAATCAGTGCCTACCCTCTCAGCGGCGTATGCACAGATGCCCAAAAGCATTATGGACAGACAGACACACAGACAGACTAAGCCTTTTATTATATTAGAATAATATTGCTGAAGGGCCATTGGACCTTGTGACTTTTCACACTTGATGAAAGACTGACCATTCTAAGTAATTATCTCTGAATCCCCCATGAAAACTAAATGCCTTTTTTGTCCTAAAAAATTGTACATTTTCTTTTTAAATGGGATAAGCCTTTGCTATTCCTTCCTTGATATTCACAGTCATCAAGAATGTTTCATTTATTTTTCCTCTATGCACTGCATAGATCAAGATATCTTTTTCCTGTAAGGTGCTTTCCTTTCCGAAATATGTCTCAATCCGCTATTGGCCATGAAATAAGATTTATCATTTCATCAGGCTTTCCAGCTAACTACTAAGCTGGATTATCTTGTCATTTACCCTCCTGGCTAAATTTCTTTACATGGAAGGTTAGTTAGAATAGTGCTGAGGGACTCTCATATTTCTCTCCCTCTCAGTCACAAAAATAAACCTAGCTTAAATTTTTATTTGAAAACTATTTTCTCAATGACATCAGGCCTTTTTTCTGAAAACAGAAACATTCACCCTGGATTTTTCCCCACCTAATTTTAGACCAGAATAAATAAAAATAAAAACCAGAAACTTGAATACTTTTCATTTTTCAAAATCAAACCTAAATATTTCCCTTTGTTTTATGTTCTTTCTTTTTTTTATTTTCTCAGACATCTGTTATTTTCTCCTCTTATTCCTGTTCTAGCCTGTCCTTAACTTTTTCTCCTTTCTACTTCTCCCCGTTTTTCAGATGGCAAAAGAAGAAATATTGCTGGTAAAAGATTAAAACAGGGAGAAAAGGAGAGTGAAAAAAGTGAAAAGGAAAATAATGGAAAAATAGGAAACCTATATATTTTTTCAGGGTTTTTTTTTTTTTAATTCAGCAGTAAAAGCACTTTCTGTACCTTTTTCACAAAAGAATTAAAGAATATATTACACATATTACAGGGATGTGTGTGTGTGTGTGTGCGCGCGCGCGCGTGCCAGAGAGAGAGATTGATTGATTTTTCTCAAAGCTCTTTCTGATGTTAGGAAAATAATGGAATTTAAAAAAAACAACAACAACAAAAAACCCCTAAAAAAGGTATAGGTTTCAAGTACACATATATACACATGTAATGAAAAAGGTCATTTTTCCTAGGAAGTTCCAGAAGAGTGGAAGAAAGCTAATATTTAAAATTATTCAAGAACACCTCAGTAATTATAGATCCATCATCCTTCCACTGATCCTGAGTAAAATAATGGAGCAGCTGATATGCAACAAAGAACTAAATACAAGTAATATAGAACTAACTCAAAGTAATATAATTAAATATCAATTGACAGGGTTTTAAGGAAAGTATCTTTTGTCAAACTAGACTATCTTCATAATTTTTATGACTTTGTGTATTTGGTTAAGAGACATAATAGACTTCCATGAGGCATTTGACTACCTACCTCACACCATTTTGATTGAAAAAAACTGGAGTGATACAGAATCAATATGGTGCACACCAGGTAGATTATTGGTCAGTAAATACATGGGTCTGAAAATATAATAGCAAACAGAACCATCGCTGAACAGGTCCTGAAAAGATCAGTTCTCAGCCTAATACCATTTAATATATATTTTTTTTATTGATGACACAATATCATTACTGACAAAATGTGCAGAAGGTGGAAGATAGTAGTGTACATAGATAAGCTTAAGTCATTGATGTAAATCAGATTGGTTCCTTTAGTATGTTAAGCACCAGCAACCAAATGTGTGCTTCAGTATTGCCAAATACAAAATTGTACAGCTCAGACCAAAAGATACAGGCCATTTTTACAGGCTATACCCATAAAAATGTTAACACTGAAGCAGTTTGGTGGTTTTGCTGAACATGAACTCCAGTGCAATGTTGTGGCTTAAACTGCTTCTGAATGTGGCATGGGTGGATCTGCAATTGCAATGCTGAGTCCAGATCTTGTCTCCACAAGGCAATACATGGAGATATTGGAAAACAATTACAAGACTGGAAAAGATGTCTTAACATCAAAGATGCAAGGAGCTCGATCTATTCTGCTGACCAAAGAGAAGGTTATGAAGATTACGGTCACAGTCTATCATTGCCTGACCTGGGGAAGAGAAATTTAATAGAGAATCATCAATCTGGCAGGCAAAGGTTTAACAAGAGCAAGTCAGTAGAAATTAAACCTAGACAGATGAAGACTAGAAATAAGGGGCATTTTAAAAACGAGAGTAATTAGATACCAGAACAACTTGGACTGTAATGGATTATTCATCAATAGAAATCTTGATATTACGATTGGATA